>NC_132990.1:31012500-31625833 GCF_048564905.1 Vicugna pacos
ATTTTTAAAAAATCAATTATGAGCAACAGATGGCTCTAAGAAAAAGAACTTGGAAGTTTTAATTAACCTTAAGCACTAATTTTATAATAAAAAGTGGTCAATTTAACTATTTTTCCATTTATTTAAAGTATAAAATATTTTCTTTCTGAAGAAAGATGGAATATGTTTTATATTCTGAAAAGAAAAAACACACAATTTAAGAATTTATCTTAAAAGCAGTTTTCTCTCAAAAACTAAGTGAAAAGATAATTTTTAACTAAAATTAACCTGCTATAGCAACATGGATGGACCTGGAGATCATCACACTAAATGAAGTAAGCCAGAAAGAGAAAGAAAAATACTGTATGATACCACTTACATGTGAAATCTAAAAAAAAAATGACACAAATGAACTCTTACAAAACAGACAGACATAGAAAACAAACTTATGGTTACCAGGGGAAAAGGGGGTGGAGGGATAAATTAGGAGTTCAGGATTTGCAGATATTAACTACTCTACATAAAATAGATAAACAATCAGGTCCTACTGTATAGCACAGTGAACTACATTCAATATCTTATAATAGCCTATAATGAAAACGAATATGAAAAGGAATACACACACACACACATATATATATAACTGAACCACTATGCTGTACAGCAGAAATTAACACAAAGTTGCGAGCCGACTATACTTCAATTTTTTAAGTCTTTTTGAAATAATTAATTTAATTAAACTGAAATTAAAGCTAAAAGCCTTTTTAAAATAACTACCTCTTCATGAGTCTGTGCAAACCCTCATGATTCTTACTGCAAATCCCCTTTCACGTGTGGCCACTCGCCTTGGCAACAACATCCCTGTGTAGGCTGTTTTCACTCGTTGTAGGACACATTTATCTTCCATGAGAACCCTGGACTTTCCTTCTTGCTCATCATTTTGCAAATCAAACTAATTCATTTCTATAATTTGTTTTCCTTTTCAATGTTTTTTATTTCTTTTGCTCTGAGAGAAAACATAAATGAAACTCCCAAGGCTGACTCTGTCCCACCTGCTAGTACACTTCAGAAAGAGTAGAGAGGTAGACATAATATTACCAGGAACCTAATTCACATTCATACAAAACGCAGTTGTCCCTGTATTATTGACCAGTAACAGTCACTGAACATCACATGCCTCCAGCCCTAAAACCTAGGAGCAAGCGGGTAAACAGCTACAGACCCCCAAGAAGTAGGATTCTGGCACATCTCTCTCCTGGACAACAAGACCTCAAATAAAGTTTGCCCAAAAAGTACCTCCCCCTCAATCCCTTGCCCTTCCAGTGCCGAAGAGCCCTGTACTTGGCATGACTGCCCTCCCAGCTGCTTATGCCAGAACCCCAGTTTCCTCCACACCTAGTCCAAGCCAACCCTGCCTCTGACCAGTGCACTTATCTCCATTGCAGGGTTCATGTCAAAATCATCTTCCACATGACTCCCTGCCTCCAGTCCTGCTTTCTTCAATACACTCTCCTCACCAGAAGCAGAATACCCTTCTGAAACACGAATCTGACCACATTCTTTCACTTCTTAATGGGCATTCAAGGTTCTTCAGTGTGTTCAGGGCAAAGTACAAAATCCTCTCGGACAGCACTGTCCAGTACAAGTAAAATGCAAGCCACATAAGTGATTTTTGATTTTTTAGAAGCCACATCAAAAAGCAGATGAACAAGGGGAGAACGGGGAGTTACTGCTGAATGAGCACAGAGCTTCCATTTGGAAAGATGAAAAAGCTCTGGAGACAGAGGAGCACGAGGATTGCATAACAACTTAATGCCACTGTACACCACTGAACTGAACACCTAAAATGATTAAAGGGTTAAGTCTTATGTTAAATATATATAACCACAATAAAAAAGAAACAGGTGAAATTAATGTTAATAATACATCTTAACAAACCCAAAATACTACATTTTGACACGTAACCAATATAAAATTATTGAGATATTTTACATTCTTTTTTTTATACTAAGTTTTTAAAATCTACTGTGTATTTATACTTACAGCACATCCCAATTTGGACACTAAATTTTCAAGAGTGTTTGAAACATAAAATGTGAACCTACCAAAACTATAGTTGTATTTTATGTGTTTATGCTGCTCTAGTTTTGAAAATTTATTGAAATTAAATAAAATTTAAAGTTCAGTTCTTCAATAACACCAACCACATTCCAAATGCTCAATAGCCATAGGTGGCCGGTGGCTACTGGACCCGACAGCACGGTTCTAAATCAGAGGCTTCCTCTTCTGAAGACACACTTCTTCCTCCTCATACCTCATGCTCCGGCTCTGCTGAAATCTCACTTCCTAGACCTTACCGTTCTCTCCCACTTCCAGGGTACTGAGCATCCTGACCCTTCTGCTGACCTGACCTCCAGCAAACTCTTCTCATCCCTCAGGTCTCAGGTGAGACACTGTTAGGCACTGCTTCTTCCAGGAAGCTTTTCTACAGCCCTCTACCGCCAACCCTCATGCCCCAAATCGAGTAAGGTCCTTCACTGGGTTTGGATTTTTATCACAATAGATCTTCTCATACTGCTTTGTAATTGCCAAATTTTCAGTAACTGCCATCATTCTGTAATATCTATAAAAGCAGAAATAAGTACATCTATCACCTAACCACATGGCAAGTTCTAAATAAGTATTTATTCAACAAAAGGATGAATAAACAAATGAGGAAGCACCAGGAACCTATGAATATGTAAATATCTATCTGCTCTGCTGCTGACTGGCCAGAAGGCAGTCTGCAGAGATTTATGCAGCAACCATTCTGCAAATGTTAGCCATGAGCAATGACTAACTCTGAAGGCAACTACATGCCAGGCCCTTCACTTCCTCATGTCATCCCCACAGGTACCCTGGTTCACAGACGTGGTTCAGAGAAGTTAAGCTGCACAGCCAAGGTTGCCGAAGTGGAGGACGCAGGACTCAGTCTTAATCTGGGGCCTGCGCACTCAGTCTCACTGTAACAGAGGCTCAGAACAGCATGAGCCAAAGGGCAATACAGATGAATGCACAGAACCTTTGATGTTTAAATGAATAAATCCAAACCGAGCAGTTATCTGTATCTCTGAGCGCCTGTTACAAAATGACATCACTAAAATTGTGGGAACATGCCTAAAATACACCATGCTAACTTACATTAAATTGATTACAAGTACAAAAAGATTCTCACTTTATACATAAAGCATTTTATAACTTTTTTGTTGAGTTGTAAAAGACTCTCCTGAGGGTCTAAAATATCAGAAAAACAAATAATAATGAACCAATTGTTTTACAACAATGACTGTACCTTTTGAAAAACTAGAACCTCTCTGCTGTCAATCACTGTCGACCAAGCTAAACCCCACAGATTGTTTAGAGCCATCTAGCAGCTGCTTCAGTTTGGTAAGCGTTTTTGTTGGTACTGACCCAGTCAAAGTTGGCATAAAAGGGGTGATCCCATCTCTGGACCCTCGACCTCAGCTCACTCACTCAATTAAAAATCCGTCAGTAATCACTACTCACGCAGACAAGACCAGGAAAAAATGGACCATTCAGCAACACCAGCTAAAAAACATGGTTATGCTCTCATAATACTCTTTAACCATAAACTATCTGAAGTCCTACTTATCTATTTAAAAATGGTTTTAAAATTAGTCCTCACGAAAGATGAGCTCAAAACTAAAAAATCTAAAGGCTCCAATCAATTTCCTTTCACCTCATAGTTCTTTCAGCAAATAAAGAAAAATCTATAGTAACAAGATAACATTTCATGCATTTACACATTTTCTCCTACAGACATCTACAGCCTTCAGTAAGTATATTATTTGTAGTCATGCCCATCTGACATTTTCCATTTTTCTCAAAAGATTTTATGGTTTGGTATTACAGCAATATACAAATTTGACAGCCTGCAATAGGATCTAGTCCCTGTAGCAAATCATTCTGACAGTTAAGTACTATACAGCTACTAATGTTCTTTTATTTTTTTTTTTTTACCACTACGCTTATTTAAAATTCTTACAAAGTTGGGGACATCATATGTTGAAATCCAGAAGAATGTTCTTAATGATACTATAAATTTTATATTGGGCATATTAAACAATAGGATTCCACACACCACACCACAATTATGTCATTTGTAATATCGCTTATTCCTCCTTCAGTAGTTCACTATTATTACAAGCAAATTTTTTCCTCAAATGCATTTAAATAAACTTATTCATCACTGTCAATGTTTATTACTTTCTCAGAATTCCTCTTTGTCTTTAAAAATAACTGGAGACGTGAATAAATCAGTACATGAGTTAATGTGGAACATAATGGCTCTTTTTAATTGCCTTTACAACACTACTTTTTTTTTCTTTTAAAGTGATGAAAGATAATCAATATGTCTTAGCATTTCTCGAAATGCATTAACAGAGGCTCTGTCAAATACAACCACGATTTCCTCTAGAAAAGAAAGCGAAGCTGCTCTCTAACACTGCAGTACCATTAACTAAATAGGACTCAGAATGATCTTACAGCACGAGAGGCAGACCCCATCTCTCTCTCTAAAAATTCTATTTTTAGTATTCAATACATCTGATAACATAAGCCAGTTAGCAAGATAACAAGTGCCTTGCTTTAAGAAATAGGAAGTCTGAATGTATTTTTTTTCCCCTTGATTCAGCCTTTCAGTTGGAATACCACAGTGAAACCACTCTATTTTCAGAATTGATGTACCTTTCAAAACTATAATCTTTGGTTTTCAAGTTCACTATTATTTGCCTTCAGGTACAAATTTTAAAGTGTATAGAGGCTTCTAAGCAGAATAGTTGGCCTCAGCGAGATACTGAAAGGTTTGTAGCTCAGTCATCATTGCAGTGTAAATTCCTTTTCAAAATAATGTTCTTCACTCAGAGAACACTTGTGCCTGTGCCTGGTTCACTTGTCAAATACAAATCGGAGGTCATCGAATGCCTGGGGGCATCTTTGGCTATTCCACAAGTCATTTCTCCCTCTATCTGGTTGCAGAAATAAGTTTTATATGTAAAATCCTGGGAATGTCTGCAGACAGAGAAACCAGAGGTACCATCTATGCCAGTGTGAGGATGGTGTGTGGTCAACATACAACACCAAGCTCTTTAGGCAATGACAGCAAGCGAGACTGATGTCATTTGCTTTGATACATACAATTTAATATTTATACGTTCTTACAGCACTTCTGAGAACTTCCTCTGCAAAAAGGAAGAAAGTTTAAACCTGATGGTTGCATTTTTGGTCTGCTGCAATTTTCCAAGTTTCTTACAATCCACAAACTTGCCTTGTTGTTTTACTTACATAAATTACATAGATGTTTAATTAATCTACAAGAAGTGACAGATGCATGTAATAGACATTCACGGTTAAGTATATAACAAATCCCAGCATTTCATGTTGCTTTATTCCTTTTGCTGGCATTTCAAAATGTTCTTCCCTTAAATTTTATAGTCTAATCTGAAGACTGGTGATCTGCTTCCTGATGATACTGCTGTCTTCCGTGTGACCACATTATAAAAACACTGTCCTCTCCAAATTCCTGTCCTTAATTCTTCTTCCTGATAATTTTTATCGTATTTTTTTCTATTGCAAAATTGTTTTAGAAAGACATTCTATCTTCATACATGTTTTATATCTCTCTACTTCCTTTTTTTGGCTTTACCATTTTTGCACAATTTTGCTTCTCTTCCAGAGATTCAATTATGACCATGGCCAACCAATCATATTAGTAGAGAAAACAAGATAGAAGGAAGTAAGAAAAAGAAATAATTGAGTAAATTCCGTATCTATACCACGTGGAGGCGATTTTTTTTTCTTTTTGTCCTCAAGCACACCAGTCATCTGTGACTTCATATAAACCCCTAGACTGGCTATCCCTGAGCACACCATTCAAGTGAAGGAGTGGGAAATGTCCCCAGAATCCTCCTCATTCTTTTTCCTACCAACTGCCAAAGCCCAGATGTTCTCTGGATGAGACATGGAAAAGGGGCTGGGAATGACAGGACTTGCCACAAGGATAACTTTTCCCAAACTGGAAAGTCATTCAGAGGCAAAGGAATTCATTCTAAATGAGTAGATAAGAAAAATATTAGGTAATCTAGAATCTGCATTAATAATCAGAGAATGCTTGAGCTGACAGAAAATGGTTCTCCCTTTCAAATATGACTTTGGACATACAGCTCATTCAGGTAACTTTCAGCCATTTCTTTCCTGGAAAAGGGCAGTTCTGCTTAATAACCTGGTCCTTTTAGATAGCAGCCTGTAGCATTTTTGAGATGGGGCAGCAATTACTTTAGTAACCTCTGAGATAATTACACTGTACAAAAGCTAAACATTGTTAGAGAAAGAAAAAAAAACTAATTGGATAAATACCACTATAGCCAAATATATTTTTGCAGTAGTTAGTTTAAAAATAATAATAAATTTTATTAAAGTATTTAAAATTGTTAGTCAAATAAATTAAATAAAACACAATGTCTTGAAAATGACTCTAGTGCCATCATTGTTGTCCATTTAATCATCTGATGAGTAGAAACTATACCCGTAATATTAGCAAACAAGGTGGCTGGATGAGATAAAGGTGTCTTCACGAAGCACACACTATTTTAGGATCAACATAATCCACTGAAGAGCACTGAAAGACTTGTTTTCCATTTGCTGTCTCTTTTTTTCAGTGGTCATTATAAGAGGAAAAATCTGCTAAATAAACAAATCCTTTCTTACATCCTCTACAAAAATTTTCCTACACAAAATATTGTACAGAGAAGTATTTCAAAAGCTGCAAGCTGAACCTATGAATAAATAAAAGACTAACAGCAATATTGTCAAAATATTCAAATACCTCTGCATAAACTCCAGTATGCCATATTCTAGAAAGACTGCTAATAATAATAACCATTTTTATCCACAGCTTTCATACTTTAGAAGACATTTTAAACTCATGTTTGCCATAAGCTGTTCTTTAAGCCTCTGCAGTTAGTAGCTGTTACTAGTGTTGCTCATTACTTATGCAGAAAGACACTAACTTGCCCCAAGGGAAAGCAGCTCTTTTTATATGGCTAAATGAAAAACTGAACTAAAAAAAATTGCCCTTGGGAATTCAGCACTTTGAATGCACAGCCAAGCAGCACTTTCTCTTCCCTGCTGTCATCCCTTGGGCTAAAGCACCCCAGAATGCAACACATCTCTCTCTCTCTCACACACACACACCCTGTACAAGTGCTGGCAGGGCTCCGATTAGGCACTTGCTAAAGAGAGGTGATTTAAGGGCAAGTAGGTGAGAAACTGGTACAACAGCACCACCTAGTGGGCACTGGAGAGAGGCTCAGAGTTCCCTCGCTGCTGCTACAGGGATGAGCATGCTTGTCCTACTCCATCAGGTCACTCCAGTTTTCAATCTCCAGCTGACCACAGGTTCCAAGATCAGAATGCTTAGTCAACAGGGCAAGTGCTGCATGGGTGTTCAGAGGCTCTCCGAAGTAGTGCTAGGCTCTGTGGCTTAGTCACATCCCCCCTGTGATGCTCAACTATTTTCTAAAAACAATTCTCTAGGATTATTTTTAAAAGCAATGAATAATTTCCATTCTCTCAGTCTCTAACTTACTTCTTTCAAGCAAGATATTTTATTTCTAAAAATGACAGAAATGGAAATTTTCTCTTTATGTATTATGTCTTCCCTGTAGGCCAGCAGGTTCTCAAATGAGGGTGATTTTGCCTCCCAGGGGATATCTAACATTACTAATTTTTTTCCAGTTTTATTAAGAAATTATTTATTATATGCATCACTATATAAGTTTAAGACATACAGCATGATGGCTTCATTTACATATATTAGAAAATGTTACCACAATAGGTTCAGCTAACATCTATCTTCTCACATAGATACAACAAAAATAAAAAAAATTATCCTTGTGATAAGAACTCAGAGTATTTACCCTTAGGAACTTTCCTACAAATCACACAACAGTTTTAGCTATGGTCATGGTGGTGTACATTACACCCCCAGGACATATTTATCTTACAACTAAAGTTTGTACCTTTTGGCATTGCCTATTTGGTCAGGGATGCTGTAATCTATGATGTGCATCATAGTCACTCACAACAAACAGTTAACTTAAGCCCAGTCTAGACGATAAGATGCTGTAAGGCAGGAGTGATGTCTTACTCAAAAACTAGACTAAATATTTGGCAAGGTAAAGTAATAATTGTTTGGTGAAATAAATTGACACTGACAGCTAATTCTTATATCCCCCATCTGTGTGAATAAGAAGGTGGGTGAACAGTCTAGACCCACAAAAGGATTGGCTACA
Organism: Vicugna pacos; assembly: GCF_048564905.1. Classification (NCBI taxonomy): domain Eukaryota; kingdom Metazoa; phylum Chordata; class Mammalia; order Artiodactyla; family Camelidae; genus Vicugna; species Vicugna pacos. The sequence continues at coordinate 31,020,831 of NC_132990.1, forward strand.
GCTCCAGAAAAGAGACTGAAACTGACACTAGTAGACACACAAATGTTCACTAAATAGACACAGTAAAATAATTTGCCTAGACTTGGGTTGGCCTGAATGAAATATCACACAAAACTACTGCTCTGACTTCTAGCTAGCCATGCACTTATTAGATTAATTGAACTCCAAAAGAATGCTGATGTCAGGAGAACATACCACTTGACTGTATGCTCAGGGCAGAGCATCCTATTTCCTGGAAAGGTGCATTCCACCTACCGCACACACAAGTGATCGTTTGTAAGTTCTATTATTCCAAGGTATCCTGTCTGAGTCCAATCACCGAGGCACTGAGCAAGACGCTGGGGCACGGACGCTGCACTGCAGGTGACTCACAACAGTGATGGTGTCCCCTTGAGGATTTCTGGCGAAAAAGTCATCCACACTTCTGGCCATTGCCCCTAAACTATTACAGCATTTTTTAATGATTACTTTTCTCCCAAAATAAAATTTCTCCTTGTATTTTTCCCATTTAAGATAACCACTGTGAGCATTTTTTTAAATATCATTCCAAAAAACTCTCCATGCATATAAAATCAAATTAAAAACAAAAAAATCTGACCTACAGCCTGCTATTTTCACTCAAACATGTGTCATGGACATTCATATGTCAATAAAGAGCTCTCCATTGTCATCTGAAATAGACTTTCAGTGATCTTAACTTCAATCAAGACATATTCTTTTAAAAATACCAGCTGTTTAAGGATCAAAAACATCCTACAAGGACTATGGGATACACACAATCAAGGTGGGAAGGAAACAGTAAGCATTGCCACTTTTGGATGCAATCATGAGATTCCAGATTCTGGATACAACTTCCTGAATGGCTCCGAAACGACCCATGCTATCCCTCCCTACTGTTCTCTTCACACCCCTCTGGGGCTGGTGCGGGGAACATAAATCATGAAGGAAGCATCACAGTCCAGAGGAGCCAGCACCCAGGCCCTTAAAGGGCAGCATCAGAGCAGGGACCATTCCTTCCAAGGGACACTAAATGAGTAATGCCGGGCACTAAACCATTCAAGAGAGAAAAACAAAGGTGACTGTTAAGTGCAGTGTCTGAATTTTTGTAAATATGTATTACTTGTGAATCAGAAAAAAATCAAAATATAAGATGTGTGTTAACATGTATCACGCTAAACATTAAATTCTTTACCATGTAGTAAACTCACCATTTTTCTTTATACCCTGCCTTATAGTCCTAATTCCGGCAAATATGTTTTGTTTGTTTCTTATTGGTGGTTTTTTTTTGTTTAATTGGTGACCAAGATACAAGATTTCAAACTTTCCTATGAAGTCCATGACTGGAAGAAACTTACTCTTCTGATAGTCACTGTGGGCTTTAAAGGGCCACTTAATTGACCCATTCATTTCCATCTCATTCACAAAACTTCCATTACCACATCCTGAGCATCCTTGGTCCCACCACTCATATCTACCAACAGTGATTGTCAGACCCACAAAGTGCCACGTGGTTTCTTGCAATGTGAAATTCTTGACAGAGCTATACTGGAAAACAACAGTGTTCACTGAAAGACAGCAGACTAGATTCTAAGTTCCTGAGACAGAAGTCCAGAGACAAAGCACCGGGTAGGGGAGAGACTACTAGTACCAAAGCACGTAACAGCCGGGTGCAGAGTCATAACTCATTGCCTGTAACAGGGAAAGACCCTGAATTAGAAATGACAAGGACTGAAGAAATTCTAGGGTAGTAAGTCCGTGTGTGAGACACGCTCCAGTATTATTTTAAGGTCATTCAATTGAACTTTAGGGAAAATTCTCATTAAATATGAAACATAAGGGCCTAAACTAATGATTTGTTGGATCATAATTTAACAGGACGCCAAGGTTACTTCAATGTTGAGGAGCCTATCTCTTCAACAAAAAAAAAATACTCTTAATGAAGAGAAGCAGTGGGAAGATTTTTATGAAAGTTTCTAAACAGGTCAGAAGATCACCAGTCAGAGAGCCTGGCAAATTTAAATGACTTGTATCTATCCATAAGTGAGAAAATCCTTTGGGAATAATAAAAGTTTTTGCATTTCTCTGCAAGTCTCTTCTTGGTGAAGAGATGATGAAATCAGGTTACATGCACTTTGCTAGGTCAAGACCAACCAAAGAAAGGCAAGAGAGAGGAAAATGAGGCAACTCAAATAGAGCTAATCAGATAGCTCGAGTCCATTACTAACAAACTTCACCGGATAGCTTATAGTTTGAAAATTCACATTAATCCAGGAAATGCAGTACTTCTTTCCCTCATTGCAAACAGAAGTTGAAGAAGGTTACATGCATGCTTACAATATAACAGAAAAAGAATACATACAGATAAGTAAATTTAGGCTGAAGAGGGGAAAAAAGGTAGAATAAGAAAAATGAAGCTAGAAGAAAAATTACCCTTGGGAATGTGTGCATAAATAGAAATATTCAGAACTTGAAATTAACACTAATTTATGAGAAAAAAAGAAGCTTTGCCACTCACCAATTTTAACCTCTGTAAAGGTATTCTGCCTACATCTATCTGTGTCCTTTCTGGGACATTAGTGAATCGGACTTCTGGGACAGCAACGGCGCACATGACATGGGCCCACCTACAGGAAAGGAGACACAAGCATAAACAAATGTTCCCTAGACTTACTTATCCCATACTTCCACCAGGCGATATGGCAATTCTCATGGACGGGAAACACACAGATGAGAAAGAAAGCCCAAAGCCTAAACCCATCACAGATTCTGTAAATTTCAAACCTACTGGAAGATACCTGGATAGATTGAGCACCACACCTGCAGCACTGTGACATGAACTAAGTGAAGGTCAAAGAACCCCATCATTACAGGTACACAGGTCTGCACGGTCTGCAGATGCTGAAATGCAGGTCTGCTATTTCATTCGATACTGAAATACAGAGGTTTTTAACACACTTAAGCTAATTATTACGTGGCAAAAGATTAGTTTAATTAATAAAAAGTATAAACTGGGTATACCACATAATCTTTTTACGTAATACAAATGTCATGAAGCAAAAGAGAACAAACAGAAAAAGTTTTCCAAAAGAATTAATACTGACTGAGCCTTTAATTAGTTTCTCCTTGCAACCCTACTATAATTGAAGGAACCCAGAGATAAGGAGAAATGAAATTTAGCTTGTTCCCTTGTTTCCTACTTAAAACCTAGTATATCTCTCTCCAAATTCTGAATTACTCCAGGAAAATGACAACGTCCTCATTAAAACTATATGCGTCTCATAAATGTTATGCCTCAAATAAGTATAAAGACTCTTGAGGTTTAAAGAGATTTTGAAAGAATTATCAAATTCATCAACCTATTTTTAAGTCAAAGGATATTGTTTCACCCAAATAGCACAAGACTCCATCCTGCCTTTAAGGACCACAGGAAAGAGGGCAAGGGTTAACCCTATGAGGGCATTCCTTCACATCCAAATACATTCCTTCATATCCAAATTCTATAGTTCTATAGCAAACACTACTTCTTTCTGGCCTAGCCTAAGGGGAGGAAGGGAAGTTCTTATCACCTCTGCCTTTATAGGAACTGCCTAAATCGGCCCGTAGTCTGCATGACCTGTTTAACATCCTCAAACTAGTGAACACTTTTTAGCACAGTGCCAATCACAAGAACTAAGACTGGGAAAGAAGATCCAAAATTAAGCAAATATAGTTTCTTAGACTAAACTTTATCAACGCAGGAGGGACAAATGCCTTTGCTCTTTCTTATAAGCGATGAAAAACGTGCACATGCACATCATTATGTCAGCTCCATTGTGACATGACACCGCAGGCCCCACATCCAGCGCCCATGGGGCCAGGCAGGAGTCAAGCAAATACACATACACTGGTAAATCACAGTAACCCGGGGAGCGCTGCCTCATGTAGGCCAGGATCTGATCCCAACTTATTATTGTCATAGAGATGCATAATCATTTATCAAGTAAAGATGAAAATCTGGATTTTATATAGGATCTCTCAACTTTTAAAATTTGAATTCACATAAAATGTGTGTCACTCAAAAAACACTGGATCTGGCTGCCAAGTGCCAGAATACAACCTCTGCATAAACCATTTCTACATGTTTCTATTTCCATAGGAATCTATAATTTGCTTTGGCCCCATTTAAAATATTAAACTCGGTCGGGTCATAAAAATAAAATTCACACAAAAGTGTATTTCAACAACTACCATAGAAACAAGAATACTTTTCTGTTCACTTATATCTCTCTTCATATTCTCCAACTGTCCCTTTTATATCATAAAATCAATCTTCTCTTCCTGTGTTTCTATTTTAATACACATGCTTTCTTATTAATTTGCTGGTGTTAAAAGTACATGGTTTTGTTTTAATATTATGATTAAAATCAATCTTATTTATCTGAAGATAACAGCTTTTACCGTTTTCAGGCACATTCTATTTTTATTGCGACAACAGGACTCATCATATTAAACACTAGGATTCCAGTGGCACCTAGAGGACATGGGCTTTCTTCAAATTCTGTCAGTAAAAGAGAGGTTACTCCTCTCAGTGTCAAAAACACACAACAGAAGTCCAGACTTGGAACATGTTTGTTCAGCAAAGGTGAACGTGCTGTCAGTAATGGTCTCTAGAGAAACACAGAGTCCCAGCCTCAAATCTGAGCAACAAAAGCTTTGGAACAATGTGTACAGTAATGAAAGATAAATCAAACCATCACCCAGAGGTTCAACATTCTAGAGAGGAGAAGGGAACAATGAAACCCAACAGAATTAATGCATTACTTACTTGTTGTTCTTAGTTTCCTTAAGAGCACCCCCTCTCAAATTGCAGAGACAGCACTCCTAGGGCACAAAAATACCATGCAATTATTAGATCCATATAATAAAAGCCATTACTGTTTCTCTAGATATCCCCATAAATTCTATTTTTTTTTAATTTTAAAATTAAAACCATCCAGAACTTCATGAAGGCCCATCTCTAAGCAATTCAAGAGGGGAAAGGAAAAAGAGAGGCGGGAAGGTGAGGGGACACCCAAAAATGTTCTCGGTGTGTGTATCTCCTAGAGGGATGGTCTTTATCCTGGGACCATGTTCAGTTGCCATCACTGGGGGAACGCTGTGACACACAGAGATCAGTAGCTGGAGAGGTATGTACTAGAGTTCCAGAACAGAGAAATACACAAACAACTGGGCGCCGCATGTGTGATGCACGTTCCAGCATGCATACAGGATGGTGAAAAAAAGGAGTATTGGCAGGCTTCGTTCCAATATACAGATAAGTGACAAGTTCTTTTTAAAAGACACTCTTCACAAAACTTTCATTTGGGTCCTTCATGTGGGCAAGTAGTGTTGGAAAAAGTGTTCTGATAAACCTAGGCTTCCCAGCCCCAGAAAATAGTGCAATAAAATCTTTTCCTTTCTCTTCACCCCGTTAAGTTTATATTTGGGGCATTTTATGTGTCTTAGGTTGGCACGGACTTTTTCACTCCAAGACGATTTCCTTTACTACAAACATAGATTACTAGAAGTATTTATTCATCACTTCTCACTATAATTTAAAAAGTCCATGAGAAAACAGGGCCAGAAAGCAATGCATTGCCTTTTGTTGACTTAGAATTTTTAATTAAATACCTAAGTAACTTTTTTTATTTTCAGCCTCACATGTTCTCCTAATTTATTGAACTAACAGATTTTTTTCAATAGTTACATGTTATATAGTGTTTTTTTCTCCAAGTTTTATACATAAAATTTCTTTATCTGTTCTCCAAGATGATCTCCCTTAAATGATTTTGACAGTTTTGTCCAGCTTTACAGGGAATCCCTCTAACTTCTGTACTATTAATAATGAGGTGTCAAACTCCATAGCTGTTATTTTTCTGAGAACACCAAAACAAGTGAGGAGAATCAACATATTTGTAAACTCTTAATAGGCAGAAAAGAAGACAAAACAATGAAAAAAATCAACGGTTTTACATGTCTGGAAAGTCTCTGCATATCTATCTGAAACTTCCTAGGTGATTATTAAAGGGTCAGAATAGCAAAGGCTGCCCCGTATATATCCATGTGAATCCCTTATAAACCCACTTCAAGGAGATAACCTGATGGAGAATACTCTATAGCAAAGCCATATTCCAGAGGCCTTTGAAATAACAGGTTTTGATGAAGCACAATGAACAGAGATTTCACAGTACAAATACTGAAAATGAGAAATCCAATAATTCAAATTATTCAATAATATCCAAGTTATTCCATAACTATTTTATAAAAGGTTACTGACTTTAAGTATTTTTCCAGTAATTTAACACATGTTCTACAGAGAAAGAGAGGATGAAAATGAAAACAAAACACAAGGTCAAATGTTTTCACTGAATAGAACAAGATGCTACTATTGAAGTGGAAATGAAGAGAAGGAGACTTGTGGACTTTGAGGAGCGCAGACACTGAGAGAATTAGCTGTCTGATTAATGAAGCCAGTAGTGAGAAGCCTAAAGGGACAAGTTAGCAGAGTTAAATACAGCAAATCAGCATGGAGGCTGCTTCGAAGCACTGATGAGGATCATGAACAGGCACACATGCTGCGGAGCATGACCACAATAGGAGGAAAGCAACCTCTGAAGTGGAATCTGAAGACTCAAGATGTTCAGTGGAGTTGAGAAGACTCCCACCTACCACAGTATGAAACTTGTTCTTTCCAGGGTCACCAGCCACCTCTATGTCACAAAATCTAAATTCCAAGTCCTTGGTTCGCCTGACCTCTTAGCAGCATTCAACATTATTGCCTGTGCCTGAAACAGTTTCTCCCTGTGGTTTCTATGAACCAACACTCTGCTCACAGTTCTCTGTCTCGAGTTGATCCTCAGCTTCCTTTAACAGGCATCTCTTTCACGCTCCTGAAACCCTGTAATTTCTGTAGTAGGTTCTATTCACTTCTCTCTCCACATCTGTTTGCTGGGCATCTGATCTACTACCCTGATTCCCAAAAGGCCAGGGACTCAAATATTTATTACCTGAGATGTCTGACTGACAGTTCCTCAGGCATCTCAAACACACATGCAAAACTATGTCTTCCTCCCAAGCCTGTACTCCTTCAGTTTCCCAGAAGCATCAACCAGCAACTCAGGCTCATGCTAGAAGACAATTTTCTTCTCATCCCAAATCCAACCAATTGAATTCTGTCAATCTCACCTCCAAATCTGCCCTCTTCTCTCCATCATCACTGCTGTCACCTTAGTTGACATCCCCAGCACCCTTCATCAACCCAGACGACTGCAACAGCCACCCCACAGTCAATGTGGAACCCACCAGAGTGGGTGTGAATGCTTCTGGACGCTTAATGTGGCCTAGAAGGGCCAGGATCATGGGGCCTCAACCTTGTCCACCCTCACTCTGTTATACTCTCCATGCTCAGACACCCTATGGTCTCTCATAGATCCCTTCTGCCCCCAACATACCAGACACATACGGCTCCATTCTTTATTAAACTGAACACATCCTTGACATCTCAAGCTAAATGTTAATCCCTCAAAGAGGGCTCTCATAACCCCCTGGCCCAGTTGCTTCCCTCTCCTTTCTCTTGTTAGCCAGTTGTGGAATTCTTTCTGCTGTGCTCACTAAACTGTTAACTCAATGAGTGCTGTGAGAATATAAGTTAGGTGACTCTTTGTCTATTACTATGCCCAGTAGAGAGTACACTCTCCATATGAATTTGTTAAATAAATGAGAAAGTATGGCAAAATAGGGCAGAGTGATAATCTTAAAAAATCACCAAAGCACCACAAAATTGCAAAGACTACTTCACATACTGGGGCACTAAGGAAAGAAAGCTTTAGGCTCTAGTGACTTAACGTGGAGTTAAGACACAGTGATTTGACATAGGGTTATTTTTGCTATGATTTACTTGAATGAGAAATTGTATTTCTTAGTAAAGGACAAAAATATCCATGGCCAAGTAAAGTTATTTGTATGATTTACATGATATTATATGATATCATGGTTTCTGTTTGATTCACTCAATTCTGAAAAATATTTAGGAAAGTAAAAAGTCATGTCCAGTTGCATCCTTTTTTTTTTTTGATCACCATCCCCTCGATATGGGAAAAGCTAACTGGTCTGGTAGAAGCACAAAGATGTCAACCTGTCAATTTATTCATTTGTAAGTTAATTTTAACTAAATGTTTATGTTCACAGCTCAGAAGACAATGTCAGATGGGACAATTTTAATTTTCCTTTATTTAAATAGTACTTTACTGTCAGAAAACAAAGTTGATCATTCTAAAATTCAAGAGGTTAACCCCTACCTGAAAAGCAACCTGAGTTTTCTTAACAATCTGTACAATGCTTGATATATGGAAAGGTCATCACCTGCCAAATATACTAATTATACTAAGTATAGCTCATCTTCAAACTCAGTGAAAGAACTGAATGAGGAAGTATGAAGTGACAGAGTGTCCTTCAGGACATTGATTCATTTAACTGACGAATCAATAATGAAAATTTTCCTCTTAAAAGGATAGAGATTATATCAGAAGCCTAATTCATTCCACATACCATGCCAGGAACATCATGAACTTTACCTCCCTTCCTTAACATGAACTTATTAGGTAATTACTACCACATTTCATACATGAGGAAACTAAGATTCAAGAGATTAAGTAACTTGCCTAAAACCAACCAATCCAGGGGTCATCAGACTTGTTCTGTCAAAGGCCAGATAGCTACTAATTTAGGCTTTCCAGTATAGAGTTGTGGCAACTAATCAATTCTGCTGTGGTAGGACAGTACATGAATGGGTATGCCTATATTCCAATAACAATGTTATTTACAAATAAGCAGTGAACTGGATTAAATTAGGCTGTAGTTTTCCAGCTAATCAACCAGCAAAAGGATCACCTGGGTTCAAGCTCAGGCCTTCCTGGCCACATGTCCATGCTGTTTTTCTCTAGCATCTTGTGACCCGTCATACAAAACAAGGCATAAAATATCAAAGCAGAGTGCCAAAATAAACAGGAAACTGCCTGCCCTGGAAAGCTCACTACCGAGAAAGGGAGAAAACCTTTGTGCACCTAACCATTCTGTGAAGAAGATAACGACAAAGGGCATAACCAAGTCCTCATTTCTATAAAAAACTAAGAATTCATTTTTTAAAGTAATTCCCTCAAAAGAATTCTTATCATAAAAAATTGTGTTACCAAGCAGCATATATTAAATAACAATCTGTATTCCCATTTGTTTCATTAATCCAGCTAATAATAAAACTTCTCATTGATACGAGATCATTAAATTCATCTCCACTTCATCCTTCAAAGAATTATACCATTTCAGGTAAAAATAACATTTTAGTTTCTCTGTATAATCAAATCTCAGGCTAGATGAATATGATTTAACTGAGAGAGAAAGAACAGTAAAACTAGAGAGCCAGCCATATCCTAGTGTTTAACAAAGTGCAGACGGCCAAGGTTCAAACCATGATTCTGCTATTTACTACTGGTCTAACCTTGGGCCGGTTATTTATCTACCCGCTGTGCCTCAGATATCCCACCTAAAAGAGGAAAAAGTACCACTTCCTGAATGAAACCATAAATGTAAAAGCATTTTGTAAAAACACAATCAACATAAGAAGGACAGTGGTTTAATATGTGAAAAGTTAATTGTGGTTCTACACGACTTAAATACAACATTGTCAATGGATGATCTGGGTATAGTGGTTTAATACAGAATAAAACAGGATCAGTCATTAATAGTTCTCCTGAGGTACAAGAAGCAAGAAGAACTAGAGAGAAAAGAAAACTCTCCAGGACCCAAAATCCAGGCAACTAGTAGGCTCTAAAGCAAAGCTTTCATAGTTCTAAAAGCTGCCAACCCAGCTGTGAAAATCAGACAAATACTAGAATCTCCATAATTCTCAGAAAACAGACACTGCAGAACATAAAGTCCTAATCTCACCCTCAAAACATCTGATATCAGAGTGGACTGAGTCAAACGAAAGCTGCCACAAAGCTCAGACCCAGGTCAGGCACGAATCAGGCTGACCTCACTCCTACTCTAGAAACCTGTCAGATGAAGTGGCACACCCTTTCTGGAAGTAATATTATCTTCATTTGCTACAGACAAGATGTCTGCCACACAATGAAAAAAGGTACAAGGTACATTAAAAAGCAAAAAATTTAACGTATGACCAAGAAAGGAAATAAACAATAAAATCAGACACAAAGATAGACAGGATATTAGAATTATCAGACAGTTTTAAATAACTATGTTCAAACTGCTAAGGATCTAATGAAAAAGATAGACAACATGTGGGCAGAGATAGAAAAATTTTAGCAAAGTCATGGAATTATTTTAAAAACAAATTGAAATGGTAGAAATAAAAAAAAATGACATCAGAAATGCTGAATTCACTAGACAGATTTCAAAGCAGACTGGAATTGGCAAAGTAAAAGTTCAATGAATTTAAAGACATGAATAGGAAATATAAGGAAAAAAGCAGTTATAAGAATGAATACAGATCTAAAGGAAAATAACAACCTATTCAATTTATTTATAATTGGAGTACAAGAAAAAGAGGAAAGAGAGAATGGATGAAAAGAAATATTTGAAGAGATAGTGACTGAGAACTTTCTGAAACTGATAAAAGACATCAACTCACACATCAAAGATGTCCAGCAAACTCTAAGGAGATGAATACCAAGGAAATATACCTAACTACTTAACAGTGAAAATTCTAAAACCAAATACAAAGAACATATCGTAAAAGTAGAGGAAACAACACATCTGGTAAACAACTAAACAAATTCCACTTAAAATCCAACCAGAAACATTGGAGGCAAATGGCAATGAAACAATATCCATAAAATACTGAAATAAAGAAGCTGGCAACCTGGAATTCTATTTCCAGGGAAAATATTCTTTGAAAAGAAAAAGAAAACAAACAAAAAAAAGTAATCTCACAGAGACAAGAATAACAATATAACATTAGTTTGTGCATTGAAAAGATCTGAAAAGTTGACTGACAAAACAGAATGAGACGTTTTCTATAAAAAATGAGATTTGAGAATTTGAGAGTATTAGAAATGGGAGACTTTCCTAACAATATTTAAAAAAAGAAAGAAAGAAAGAAAAAAGAAAACTTTACAGACATACAAAGAAATTAAACCTTTTCCCATCAAATACATGTAATTTTAAAATAAATGTAACTGTGGCAGCTTATCCTATTTGCCCCTAATTTTTTGTACTTAAATGAAAATTTTAAATGGACATCTAGGATTTCTACCAGTCTTTCAGTGTACCAAAATTTCTTCCCAACTAACCTGAGGCAATACCAAAATTGTTCAGCCTTGAAGAACAAAATAAATAAATAAAATTCCACAGTGACTGTTCATTGACAGCCTTGTTTTACCTTATGTTTAGTGAGCATGCCTTGTCTAGGAACAATAAGACCCAGTGTAAAATTACTCACTATTATAAAGATTTAGATACAGTACTAGTCAACTAGTGTCTCCTAAAACAAATAAACAAAAAAATACTGAAATGCCTGTTACAAAATGATTCCTCTGTAAGTAGCTGTTATTCCTGTCTCCCAAGTACAGCATCAAAGAGCCATTCCGTTGTGTACCCCATCCCCAGGGCAGCCAAGAGCTGGATGAAAAGTATAAATTCAAATCATATTCTGAACATTGTACTTTTCCCACTTAGGTTCTTTTCCCTCACCTAATACCATTCACAACATCCCCTTTTAGCAGTACCAAATACTTTTAAAATTTGATTCATAAAAAAATCGCCACTGAGCTGAACAGCTAGTATACTAATTTAAAACAGGAATGATTTTTTACAGCTTAGTTATTAAACCATGAACAAGAGTGTTTATAATCAAAGTGCTGACACAACATTAACAACAACGGCGAGAAGGACGTTGTTAGACTACGGCTATCACAGTCGTTCATTATTTGTCGTAGAGGGAAATCGTGTTCCAATGGCTCTTCTATAAAACATCAGTTAAAGAAATGCCAATACCAGTATTCTCGGGCTGCCTCATAAGAAGCTTTCATTTTAGCTGACATATCCATAAGTGACACTAAAGCCAATTTTCAGTGCTAGAGAAAAATTACAAAACTGAAGTACCTCCCTACACCCTTATTTATCTGACATGCTCATAACAGAAATGCAAAACCATAAAATAGGGCTGTCTGAGCTGGGAAAACAAAGAGTAATTAATCACATTAACGGAAAACTAGCTTACAAAGTGCTGATCAACAAAATATGGAAGAACTATTTCTGGAGATGGGGCTCATTTATCAGGGTTGGAGAGAGGATGGAATCTCACTTAAGGACAGGTCTGGCATGAATTCTGAGTGGTTAGAAAATTGAATGAAAAGTTTCCTGCAGTAATCTTCTATGTAGAAATTCCACAAGTACCAGTGAATTTTATACTAGCAAGTGAGTTCCTTAATTTAGATACTCACATCTGATTTGCATTATAAATGAAAACATATATTCATTCAACAAATATTGGTTAATCACCATGTTGTATCCTAGACACTGGACAACAGCAATAAATAACTAAGATGCATCCTGGCTGGGAGAACAAACAAACTAAATCAGGATTATTCAGATGGGAGAGGATGTTAAGCACTAGGGGAGCAGGCCACAGAGTTACTGAGGGAAAGGTGATGCCAGCAGATCCTGGCCTCTTCCAATAGGAAAGGTCAGAAAGTAAGAGGAAGAATACCTGGTAAGGAAGAATAAGCCATGAAGAAAGGTGATGGCTTGAAGCCACTGTAAGGTTTGAGCACACCAAGGACATAACCTGACTTACATTTTCATCGGATCATCCCTACTGCTATGCTGACAGCAGACAACAGAAGTTCAAGGGCAGAAGTGAGAAAAGAAGTTAGCCATAATCCAGAAAGAGGTGATGAGTAGATTAGTCTAGGTTATATCAGCAGACATGACTCAGAAGTTGCCAAGATTCTGCGTTCATTTTTAAAGTAGACAAGACAGGATTTACTGTCAGGCAAATGTGGACCATGAGAAGAAGAAAGCATCAATTCTAACTCTAAAGTTTTGGCCTCTGCAGCTGTAAGGCCTGGAAATAGGAAGCCTGCAGAAGATCTGGATGGAATTCAGCATGGGACAGGGTGAATTTGAGCTGTCTATTGGACATGCGAGAGGAGATGCTGTCATAAAGTTGGCCATACGGGTCTGCACCTCAGGGCAGAGGCTGAGCCAGACACAGAAACGTACGAGCCATCAAAGACTACATGCTGTTTACAATCATCAAAGCTATGAGATGGGATGAGATTACCAAACGAGTTAGCGCAGAAAAGAGGCTCACATTCTGAACTCTGGGGAGTGAGAGGAAGTGGCCAGTAAATAGGAGGAAGCCAAGTGAAGATGATTTCAACCAGGAGGCAGTGACCAACAGGAGTTTCTAAGGAAACATGGGGCAAAGCCTATGACAGGAATAAATTGAAGAGAGAAGTGGGGGAGAAGAACTGGAGAAAATGAATAAAGACACCTCTTTTAAGGGGTTTTACTATATATAGTGGCATAGAGAAACCGGGTGGGAGCTAGAGGGAAGAAAGATCAAGAGAGGGTTTTGGTTTACTTAAAGATGGAAGAAATAACAGCTGGTGTGGATGATAATGAGAAGCATCTGGAGAAAGGATGTGGATGAGAAAGCGATGAATTACTGGAACTATGCTCCTGTGTGTAAGACAGGGGGTGGCCTTAGGTCACAGCAGAGATATTACAGATGTGAAGCAGGTGGAAACCTTAAGATCTCTACTGGTGTCTTCCCGTTTCTCTGTGGATGTGAAGAGACTTCATGAGGTGAGGATGAGGATGGGGGAGGAGATGGGGGAGAAGACTGGGGAGGCTTTAGGAGAAAGAAGATATCTAACAGTCAACCAGGAGAGTGGTAGAGTGAACGGATCGTGAGAATTGAGTGAATTGCCCACACCATTGAGGACCTACCTACAGTTATAAACTGAAAGCAAGAGAAATCTGCATACTAGTGTTTCTCCACAGCCACATTCAGCTACAGGAGTGCAGGTACAGAGTAGACAGATAATTGGATTTGCCAAGGTTGAGTTATAGCAAGGAAGAATAACAAAGTCAGAAAGTGGCAAGGGAGCTGAGAGTGTGTGCAGGGAAATATAGTAGCTTAAACAGAGGTAAGGACAGAGGGGAGGGAGAGACTATGAAAAGTTGGGAGCATTACCAAATGTCACAGTGAGGTGAAAGGATTGCTGGAGTCCTGGAACTAGAGGGTGTGGGCTAGAGAGACAGAAGGTAGCTACAGAAAGATGCCTGAAATTGAAAGGTGACACTGAAAATACAGCATACCTAATGGAATGCCAAACAATTAAGAGTGAAAACTAATTACTCTTTAAAACGGCTGTCTTTCTATTGTGTACCCTTTAGTTCTCTATTACTACAAAAACAAATTACCTCAAATGTAATGGCTTAAAACACAAATCTACACGGTTCTATAAATCAGAAGTGTGGCACAGTCTCACTGAGCTAAAATCAAGGTGTCAGCAGGGTCATTCCTTTCCGGAGGCTGTCGGGGAGAATCCATTTCTTTGCCCTCTCCAGCTTTTAGGGGAGCCCACATGTCTTGGTTCTTTGGCTCTCCTCCTCCACCTGCAAAGCCAGCAACAGCAGGCCAAGGACATCTCATATCACATCACTCTGACCTCCTTTTCTCCCCGCCTCTGCCTCCTTTAAAGACCCTTCTGATTGCACTGGATGCACCCAGGTCACCAGAATAATGTCTCTGTTGTAAAGTCAGCTGATTAGCAACCTCAATGCCACCTGCTCCCATAATTCCCTTTTCCATGCAACCTCACATTCAGGTTTCAGAGATTAGGATGTAAAAATGGGGCGAGATGGGGAGGATTCTCACTATATTTTAACTATTTAAATACCATCATACAACCATTTGTATGAAAGGAAGATAACAGAACAGGAAATCATACTCTGTTTCAAATTACACCTCCCCCCAATTTATCTTTCTAATGACACTGCTTACAGCAACATGAAAGTTAATTTGAGGTTTGCAGAGCACATATGTGATAGCAAGCCAGGCACATGCTCAACAGCAAGGAGAAGCACCTCTATAATTTAAGATTGGTCAGAGGTAATCTACATGGAACTCAACAGAATTTACCTAATAGTATGTCCAGGATCCTGAGCAAAGTACTTCAAATTGAACATACATCTTACTTTGTTAAAACCGTACAACATTTGGCTTTCAAATAGAAACCCAGCTGGTTTATTCTTTCTTCCCAGCACGACCTTCAATAACAAATAGCAAAGTACATGATTTCTTCATCCTGCCACTGGACTAGTTTTTGCTATTCATGAGAAATGCCTGCACTGCACTTTTTTCCCCCTCCATGCTTCCTAGGAATCTATTTCCTCATTGCTGAGGAGATGTGCCTTGCAGCCCAGCGACCTCCAGGCATGCACATACTGGTATGTCGTACAGTATGCCCTGCTCCCCATAATGTCAGTCATTATTCTTCCTGACTTTACTTCTGCTCTCTGGTTGAAGCACTTAAGATTAATGAGGCATTTGTTCTCAATCAAGAAGCTATTTATGAATATAGTTCCACTTATAATAAGCTATGTAGACTTCTCTTTCTTTCTCTCCATTACCAAAGTGGGGTAGAGTGGGAGGGTGTTTACTGAGCAAAAGGAGAATGAACAGGAGAAAAAAATATATATAAGATTTGTGACTTTTTCAGCCTGTAAGCAGTTCCTTAACAAAAAGGACTCCACATCAAAGCTATACTGTCAGGATAAATGATATCCTCAAATGCACTGTTCTGTTTGGTTAAAGTAAAGTAATGATTACCAACCACCCTGGACTTCTTAAGCCAAGGTTTAAGTCTGCAGCTGTTCAGAATGATCTGCCTCCTTGGGAGGCAAAAGGGAATTCTGAACCCAAATGTGTTACCTCAAATGGGAGAGTGTGGTCCACCCAGCAGCTTCTCAGTGGAGAAGAGCAATGGCATAAGCAACCACTACAAACAGTCATGGCCTTAAACAAGAATATAGCCTTTCTTTTTCCACTAGTTTTACCATGTACAAGGATCAAAGTCGGCCTCTCAGGCTAACAGCCTCTCACTACCTGCTCCTGACATTATCTCATGGAATTCAAAAACAAGCAAACAAAAAAAAGCAACATAAAACACACATCACAGGGAGCAGGAGTGTCACCACGCCCTCTCAAGGCCTTAAGCCAATCTCATCTAAAAATCGATGGCTCTGACCTACAAAGCCACTTCAGAGCTCTTCGTTAGAAAAAAATGTCAATGAGGTTGTCAGTTAGGAAACTAGATTCAGGAGATTATCCAGTGCTGGGAAAGGTCCCCCAGGCAGAAGCTAGAATCAGTATGAAAAAGTAAGGAAACTGCTATACTCAACCAACCAGTAATGCTAATTATTTCATATTAAGTAGATAACCAATTACACTATGAGTGCTGGCTTAATTTTCAATGTAAACAAACAAAAATCATTCAACTACCTTGTTCAGAATTGGGCCAGTTGTTCAGCCTTCTTTCCACTCTAAAAACAAGCAACTGAGGGGGGGTAAAAAAGAGTCTGGGTCTGGGAATCTAGAGGCCTCAATGCTGCTATGAATCTGGGCTCTCCTCCCATACAGAGGGGTGATTCTGAGCAAAGGACTTACTCTCTCAAACCCCTGGCTCAGTATCTGTAAAATAAGATTTCTGAGATAGATGAAGAACTCTTTAGTCTTTGTCAGTATTCAATTTTATGGAAGCTAGGAAAATTCTACCCTTGCTTATTTTACTTTATTTTTAAATCAATAGTTATTCTGAATTTGTAGGTCAAAAGTTTAAAGATGACAACTAATTTTTTAAAAACAAGTCTTCCAAGAGGCAAATGATTGGCAATTCTAACATCTATTAGCAGTACCACTATTTTTATTTGAGGAGAGAAGATGTGAAGGTTGTATTAAGGGATAAGGGTAACATAATCCTCAACCACACAAATGTTCTTTAATAATCTCTACCCTAAGAGAATTTCCATGTCAGAAAGAGACAGAGGATAAAGCACCACCTTCGGATTTAACACAGTGTGGTTAGGGTCACTTCATATCAGATGTGCCCCTATCTATAGGACCAGCCTCAATGCAATGTAGAAGTCACATTCTACCTAACAGACCAGTTTTCTCCATCATTAGGCCAAGTAAATAGCGTTACAGGGGTTGAGGCTTTGGGGGTGCCAAAGATGTCATGAGTTACCAACTTTTCAAGAAGTTGACCATTTTAACCTGAGCCTTAAGAGTTAAGACTAAGGTACATTCCAAAGATTAAGAGTTTAGATATATATGTTCCAACAAATGACACAGATTCTCTAGCTCACAAGCTTTAGCAACACTGTGGGGGTTTTTAAAGACCACTTCCTCCTTTGATAACTATGTAAGTTTAAAAAGTTAAAGATTTAATCCGTTCTTAGAAACAATAAATTAGTACATACATGAAAACTAAAAAAATGTGCAGTATACTGTTTATATGTCTTTACATGCAATATAATGTGTGTGAGCAATCAAACTGTAATAATTCTGCATAATAAAACTGGAAAAGAAAAAAAAAGACCACTTCCTCAGGTATTTTTAGATTTTAACTTTGTGACTATGATTTATGCACAAAGAAGACCTTACTTTCTATCAAAAGCCAAAAAATAGCTATGTGCAGCCTTGGAGAGCATGAATTGCAACCACTACTCAATCTATACATACCACTTATTTACAATCAAGCAATAAAAAATAAATAAATAAAAAGATATCAAAATGTTGGTTTTTAATCACTGCAACTGCATATTCCACTCTTTGTAAGAGGAAAGAAAATGCTACTACCAAATGATCATCAAGGAAAAGCTTGCTCATATCTGTTAGTCTGTTTTTAAAAAACAAACAAATAAGCAAAATAAAGGGTACAGTGAATAAATACGTGGCCAAGGTAAAAACCTATTTCATGTTTTGGTTTTGATTTCTTAAAACCATTTTGGGGGAAAAAAACCAGAATGCTATCTTTGTTATACAGATATAATACAACTCTATTATTCGACAGAGTACAATAAATGCTCTTCAATAGATAATAAATGTGTGCAGTCACCTAGTTTATGCACTTCATTATACAGAATGAAAACTCTAATCTTTAAATTTTTAAATTTTCCATTTCCAAATCTACATGTTCATAGCATGGCAATATTCATCCAAGAATATAATATACAGTTGTGCTTTTTACTGTATTACTTTCAAGCGAAAATATTTAAACAAATTCTCCTACATGAAGTAAAAGATATATTGAAATAAAAAGAAATCCAGAGGACGTGTGTGTGTGTGTGTATTACTGTGCATTCCTGAACATCAGGCAGGTAAAGTTATACTAAGGCCTTGAAGTCACTTTTTAAAAACCAATAAAAGTTTCCCTTCACACATAAAAACTACACTGATCCAGCCAATCATTACCAATGTCACCTCAAATCCTACACTCTTCTGTTACTTATCACCTCTGACTAAGTTAAGAAGTGCATAAATAAATTTAGTTTTCCTGAAGGTGCCCAATTCTTAAGGAAAACTAATTAAGGCAAAATGGAAACACAAAACAACTCAGAATCAAGGGATTTTAGGGTCAGAAGAGGCCCTAGATATATATCTCTAGTCAGATTTTCTCATTACATTGCTTTTAAATCTTCCTTTAATTAAGATTTTGTTCAGATTATAGGTATGTGAGCTAATGCCTTCCTCCCCAAGAATTATTTAAGGTAATAAAAAAAGCTCCCTAGTAAGACATAGCACAAACGATACTTTCTTTGGAATTTTTCACACTGACAATGAAAAACTGCAGCACAGGCTTAATGCTACTTTGGACAGAAGACTGGCAACTCATGGTCTGTCAAAGTCATAAATCTGAGTAAAATGTGACTTTCCATGATGTTAAATTACCAATCTTCCCATGCAGTTTTCACTCCCATTTGTGGCACTAAAACAAAACCTCACAGTCCCCACCCCCTGAAAGGCCCCTGAAGAAACATCCAAATTTCCTGGAAAGAAACAATCCCCAAAGAGCTACATTATCCCTAAATTTTAAAAAGAGAAAATTTCATCCATATTCCTCTTTAACCTCTTAACCTGCTTATTTTTCTTTAGAATTCCATATTATAAATTTTTAGAAGATATTAAAGAAAATCTTCCTATGACTTATTAGCATACTACCTCTTTATACTCTACATAGTAGTAAGGCCATGGGCTATTATTTTTTAGAATAAAAGTAAGTATTAGGTTCCCAGCTCATTCCAGACATTTAACATTCTCCTCCAAAATTAGAAGTATAGTCCTAAGGTAGTGTTCAGGTATTATTTCACAGAAATACCCAGACTCAAAAACAGTTTTTCAATGTAGGGATAAAAAAGAAAATGTCAGGTGAGAATTCTTAAAGAAGGCCATATAAATTATGTATTTTTACAGTGAGAATATTAGCATTATATTTTTACTCAGCAGTAACTTGCAGTCATTATAAAATGGAAATCAATAAACAGACTAGATACAAGCACTAGCAATTTAGGTCAACAGTGATTAGATTCAAATTAAGGCTCAAAATAACAAGAAACACATCCTAGAATCAGAGTAGTGACATTCAACACCTAAAAACAGAACTTGGTGATGTTGAGAATGCACTGTAAAGTGCTACTGTAATGAAGGAGTAGAAATTGCTCCAAAATGAATTACACAGTCACAAAAGGGCTAGAAGCAAATGGAGCTGAAAATAAAATAATCTAATAAAGCTGGGTTATAAACCATGAACTCAAACATAGCTTTCATACTGATCTATTTATCTGAGCAGTACTGAAATAGGACAAACAGGCACAAAGCAATGATACTTAATAAGAACTATGAGATATATAACCTGAATCTCAGGACAGATGGGTATTTGGGGAATTCTTTAACTGTTTCATTTCACTTCATTTGAATTTGAGCACAGAGCCAGGCCTTTAGAATCCAAGTTCGAGTATAATTCGAAATGTGTAACAAATCTCTTCCTCTACCACATGCAGTTAAAGCTGCAATACAGCTTTTTGTTTCTTATTTTAACTGATATAATGGTCACAGATGAAGGCTTTACTAGTTCAGGAATGACCCATCACTATACCAGGTGTCAGGGGTGTTATAGAGAGAAAGGAGACTAAGTTATGGCCTCCAGTTACTTAAAAACTAGCAGGACAGTTTGGTCCAGAGTGATTCCTGCTCTTTCGAATTGGTCAGTAAAAGACAGCTGGTCTATGAGCACTGATTCCAGACTGGCATACATCCTAAGTTGCCAGGCCCAAGTTGAAGTTGACGAAACCTGCTAATGTATAAATTTATCGATTTATTTACTGTCTGGGATTAGATGAATAATCTCTAAGATGCCTTTGCTTTCAAAATTTAAATTATTGATGCTTATCTCTATGATACAGTCACTATTACATTTTCCCTCTTTTTTTGCCAGTTTTATTGAAATATAATTGACATATTGTGTAAGCTTACATTGTACAATGTGATGATTTGATATAGCCATATATTGAGAAATAATTACCATAATAAGGTTAGTTAATGTATCCATCGCCTCACATAGTTAACTTTTTGTGTGTGTGGTAAGAGCACTGAATATCTACTCTCTTGTTAACTGTCAAGTATCTAATAAAGTATTGTCAACTACAGTCACCATGCAGTATATTAGATCCCCAGAATGTATTTATCTTATAACTAAAGTTTGTACCCACTGACCACCTTCACCCATTTCCCCTACTCCCCCTACCACCCGCCCCTGGCAATCACCAATCTATGTTTTGTATCTGTAAGTTCAGTAATTTTTTTAGATTCCATATATACATGAGAGCATACAATATTTGTCTTTCTCTGTCTGACTTATCTCCTATAGCATAATGCTCTCCAGGTTAATGCATGTTACTGCAAATGGCAAGATTTCCTTCTTTTTTTAATGGCTGAATATTTATCTTATGTGTATACACACACTATACACACACACACCACATACCGTACATACAACACAAACACACACCACCTTTTCTTTATCCATTCACCTATCAACAGACACTCTTTTAAGAAGAATCTTTAAAAACTAGAACTACCACATACAATTCTCACACATACCTCATGAAAATGAATACAAGGTGTTTCAGGCTACCCTCTCACACCCTCAAGATTTTCAAAGCACTAATCATAAAAGGAAACAGAAATAACTGAAGCAATCACATTTGTTGTATAAACTTATATCCCAACCAAAATACGCTATTGGCATGTTTTCTATTCACGAGGAGTAAGTCTCAACCTTCACAAACTACGTTTAAAAAGAAAACCCAGGGAAGTAATTAGTAATTAGAGTTAGTGACATACAAGCCAGCAATGAAATATCAACTGACCCCAGCTGCACTGTTAGATTTCCATTAGCTTTATTAGAGCTTCCATTTAAAAGGAGGTCTAGGGATCCTCTGGAACCTAAAACTGACAATGTGAGATTGATTCCTAAGAAGGCAAGTCTAAGTGTACTTTCAAAATGCAGTCATTCCAGCCACAACATCCAAAGAATCATACTTAAGTGCTTAGCAAAAATTAATACTGCAACACTCACTGCCACACTAAATAAGGGTGTTAAAGCCAGAATATCAATATCATCAGTTACTTCTCTGCAATGCTTAAACTGCAATTCAATTATTTCTCAGGAGAAAAATTTAGAAACAAAGATTTAGAGACAAAGTTCATTCAAAATGGATAAATTGAAAAAAACAATTGGCTGACTGAATTCAGGTCATTTCCAATTAAAACTAAGAAATTATGTAGGTCTAAAAAATCAATGTAAAGTTGTATTCAAGAGCTCTCACTTTTATTGCAAATTAAAAGAGATTTACAAGGTATCAATACTAAAATACAAAAAGCACACTGTGTTTTCCAAGTGTGCAGGGGGTTAAGATTAATAGAAAGACGCTTAAAATCAATTGCAGAGAGTGATTAATCTAAGTATTTCCTTCTTAGGACATGCTATAGGAAAACGACATAACTGGTCAGCAGCAGCCTTAGAATCAGGGTGGCTGGCCTAGGCCTGGCCCTGGCTCTGTCATGCAAAGGACAATGGTACCTTGGATAACAGGACTGCTCAGTGTGTGAGCACAGGAGCCAAGCAGTAACTGTGGACAGAACAGAGAACTGTTCATGCCTTGGTGAACTGCGTTAGAATATCTCTAACTTCTACATCCATACTTCAGAGTGAATGAGAGAACATCACTGGTAAAACTGACTCTCCAAGGCTTTACTTTGGATCATATAACAGGGATAGAACCAGCATGGTAAACAAGAGCTGAATATATTCATTATAGCAGGATTTCCTGGCTGTTTTAAAGATGCTGTACTTTTACACAGATTATGTTAGCATCATGATCACACCAAAGGAAATACCAAAATGTTTTCTGGGCCCACTAATGAAAAGAATTCTTAAGTTGGAGAAATTACCTCTAACTTCAAATAGATCAGATTATTTGGATGATAGTGTCCATATTTTGCCCATTTTCCCCTTACTACCCAAAATGAATGCCAACACTAAAATCATACAGAAACACATTCTCACAGACACCTTTAATTTATAGTCACCATATGTCTATTTAAACACAGAGCTAAACATACATAATCATGACATAAATTTTCATCATGCAAGGCATTGTCCTTATATTGTCCTTCAGGTTTTTAACTTTGGTTGCAAGTAAATTTAATTCATTGTCATTAGAGATCATTAAGGAATAAAGCAAATGCTACTATTGCAATTGAAACCAAGATGAGCATCTGCTCTGAGCTCTGCAGTGAGGAATGCAGTCTTGAGATCTGACAGGTTCTCACTTTCAACAATGTTCTTATACATCTTGAAAGAGAATTTTTAAGAAAAATTAAGGCAGCACATAATCAAATGGCAAAATTGGCGACATAGTGGATTAGCAGAATGAAATGCAATTATTTGCAAGTAAGCTAAAGTTTCAACATAGTCTTCAGGAAAAATAATTGAAGTGAAGAGAAATCTGTGTCCTCTGAGTAGGGAATCATCTGTTGTTGAAGGTTCTGTCTCATGTTCACAGCAATGTCTGGAACAGAGCAAACACTCTACAATTTGTTGAAGTATGAATGTATGAATGAATGAGTGGGGAAACACCTCATGCAAGTTGGAAAGTTGTGAATTAGCATGAAGATTCCCACCTTCATATTATTTAGAATACTTATTTTCAAGAATTCAAAATAGAGCTGGGCAAAAAATGAAGCAATATTTTGGACATATTCTGATCAACTAGTAGTCTCTGTAGGTCTCTGAATAGAGGAGTGATGCCTAGCAATTTATTTAACATTTCCACAATTAATATCCAGCTACCAACAGGATGATTTGGAAAAAGAAGATCAGAAATACAGGTAAGTATGGAACTGCACACAAAAGCATGTGTACAGTCTTGTCTTACCACTAGATTTAAATAGTGGATGGAGTGAGAAGAGGATTTAAAAGGTACTAAAATAAGCCACTTACTGCTGTCCATGCATTTTTTTTGCACCGGGCACAAAGCCATCCATCACAGATCTCATGAGAAGGGATACCATAACAACCTATAAAATAATAGTATGGATCTATTAATTAAGTCTTTTATATTTTGACAATATTACACATTCTAGCACTTAATAAATAAAATCAGAACAATAGCCTACCATACTATTTTTGATTCTCACTGCTTAGAACAAAACATAAGCACGGCTGTCTCAAAGGTATTTCTGGCTCTCACGCCTCATAGCTAGTATGGTATCAGTGCCAGGAAACATGAGAGTGTGCATCCTGACAGTTATTAGTGCTCACAACAGTCATCACAGAGAATACTGATGATAATACTTGAATGGACAAAATAAAACTTCTAAACTGCCAGGCCTGGTCATTTACTCATGTTAAATACACTTCAAAATAAATTGCAATTCATGAAGCAAAGTTTGGGGAAGTTTTAAAATAACACAATAAATAAACTTTGACACAATGATAATGTACATAAAATTATGTGCATAAAAATTAAAGCAATTTAAAACTGCATTTCAAAAATTATGTTTAATTAGCTTTAATTTCAGTGATAGAGACAAAGGACGCACAATTCATGGTTAGTGATGAAGAGATGTCTTCAATTCTACTTGTCTATTCAGTACACGCCTGACTCAAAATAACTATGTAAAGAGATAGCTGATGATGTAAAATATATGTAGCAATTATATGGTACCAACAAACATGTGTTACACTGGCTTCCTGAAAAAAAGAGGATTTTGAAAGATTTAAATGAGTAAAATTTAAATGAGTAATTTTTAGGATCCAACATTTGACGTGGGAAAGGAAAATAACAGAAATGTAATTACCCAAAGAAAAGCCTATCATAGTTAACCAAGGCCATAAAATGTTTAGTTCAAGCACATGTTCATAAAACATTACAGCTAAGTTGCATAGCTAGTGTATTCTGGAGTCAAAATTAAATTCCAATTTGTTTGTGAAATGGTGGTTTGCTTCTGATATACATATAACAATATAGAGTGAATGTGTGTATGTATATATATGCGTGTGTGTGTGTGTGTTACAAATTGATAGAAATAAATAAGATCATTCATATAATTATATTTTAAGCACATTACGTTCAAACCCCTTGGGGAAGGTAACAGTATCTAATTAATAAAAAAAAAACCTAGATAGCAAGGTAATTTCAACCTTAATATAAGAGGGGTGTTACTGTGGGGTAAACACAGAAGGCAATGCCTATAATATAAACCATTCATATTACACTGATAGGCTCACACCATACATGTCAATACAACATACGACTTAGTAGATCTGGAATATTAAAATGATTTAAAGTAGAACTGTGATGTATAAGAGATCCATTTTGTACATTTTAGAGGGTTTACGTGGCAGACCAATCTAAAATAATGTATTCAGCATGTATGCAGTTATGTAAAAATGCCAAATTGAGGCAGATGTGGAGCCTGACCATCTCTATTGGGGCAAAACAACTGTAAGGACTGTTTTCCCCTCAAAGGCAATGAAGATCTCCCTACCTATACAAAGAATAAAAATTTAACTCAATAGCTAAATTTAAATTCCCAGATCACCAAAAGAATATCCATTTATCTTTAAAAAGTTACAAAGGAAAATAATCATGAATCAACATCAGAGATTAAAATTAAGTTTTTACAAACTTATCTTAAAATAAGTAAAATTCAAGTATGTGAAAGGAGTCCCACCATGACCCCATGCCAGACCCCAAACAAACAAATCAATCAAATCAGACCAGCTCTCCACTGCATAAAACTGGAGAAAAAGGGATGATTACACCTACTCAAACTTTCACTAAAAGAAATGTGAGAAAGGATGATCTAATAATGCCAATAGTTCCATGTGATAGATTTGACAAGTTATAAAAGGGTGGGAAAGAAAGACTATGTGAAGCACAGAAAAGCCAGCGATTAATGAAGGACAGACTCATTTACTTGCATGAACCCGTACGCAGCACTTTGCACAGGAAATCAGAAGACTTGTTCCATCCTCTTCCAGGAAGGCATTAGGTGGAGAATATTCTATATTTTCTTCACTATAAATAAAACACATCTCTGGAATGAGGGGCTTAGTCTTTCCACCTGGAGTAACTGCTTCATCTAATTTTGTCTCCCATCTAGAATCATTTTCTTCATTGCTGCTATCTGGCTGAAAAACACAATATTTCCACATGAGTGAAAAAATACAGAAAAAAGCTCAGATCACTTGCTCTGGTCCTTAGATCCACTAACAGCTGTTTCGTCCACTAACTTCCAGCTTCCGTTCTTCCTCTTGTTCTCCTTGACCCAATTATTAGCTTTTTACCAATGCTGTTCCTCAGGCTCCCATCCGGAAGCTAAGCTGTAGGAACAAGAGGATATTCTGTGCATCTGCTGGTACAGATAGTGATGAGCTACTAAAATTAAGTTCTTACATAAACAGTTTCTAAAAAGCATGGATTCTTCTGATGAACATTTTTTGCTTCTGTATTAGCACTAGGTTAACATGTAACAGTGAATCTTACCTGGTTACACCCTGAAGGAGCATCTTAAAGACCTCAGTTCTAATTGGTATGACAGTATTTAGAAAGTTTTTGAAGGCTTTTGTCTCACCACAAAGTTTTAAAACAGCAAGACAGAAAGATCTAACAAATGTCATTAAATAAGAAAGGATAATGTGTAAAACAAAATTGTCCTCTCTCACCAAAATATAAGACTCACCACTGTCACATTCAAAGACAAGTGAATAAACTACTTCCTCTATTAACAAGGTCTGAGAATGTGGCACGTCACACATTTTCATGCTCTGAAATGTCTGAACAGAATTACTTTACATGGAAATCTAAGAATGATGTGATCTTGAATGAAACATTTCTGGTTCTATTAGTGAAAATATAACCCAGAACACAATGTTTATACCAATACACTTCATAATACATTGCATCTTAAAATGAACATGTGGTTCTACCCTTACCAGATTCCTAAAGATCACTTTGTTTGTGTCAGTGCTGGAGAATGTGGCCCTCTGTGACCTAAGATGCTATCAGCATAACATATATGAAATGACACTTGAAAATAATATTACGCATAGCCAGCTGATGAGGGTGAACTGGACAATTCGGGTTGTATCGAGTCCTGCTGTATCTTTTGTATGTTCCACATGGGAAGATGAAGAGAGATGTTTTAAATGTGGGCCCAGAGCTGACATTTATACTATTGAGAGCAATATTTTCAAACATAAAGCAGAGACTAGGCTAAGTTCTCTCTTGGCAAGCGTCTACTATTCTTAACCTTTAAGTTCTGTGTTTCTTGGTGAAAAGGGTAGAAAGAAAGGTTGGAATTGTCCTCTGTCTGAAATAAACCAAGACATTCAAAAATGATAAAGCACTGTCAGAGTGGCACTCAGAAATTCTGTTTGCTGTTTCATGGCACCCACTTCTACAGAAGTATTACTGTCTTCCTCTGCGTGTGCACACTAGCCTACAATGGTGCGCCTGCATGTCTCAGTCACCAGAAAGCACCATAGTGGAGGTGGCCCTGGCAGGCCTACCTTGTAGTAGGGCCTGAGGAGAGCACAGATGGCACAGTGCGGCTCCATCCTGCCCATGGCTGCGTTATATTCCTGCTCAGCCACAAAGTTCGGGGACTTTGTCTGCCAAAGGTGGACCAGAGGCTTTGCCCAAGACTCGGTTTCTTCCACTTCCTCCTCAATCGATGGAACCTCAAGCAACTCTGAAGATAAAAGGTATGAAAACACAGTGAGCAGAGGACTTAGGGAAAAACAACAGTCCTGCTTATAAAAGAAGCACACATTCCAGGTGTCTGTGATATTAATGTCGGACAGGAAACCTAGTTTATCTTTCAAATACATTCTGAGAGAAATGGAACAAAATCTTCATTCTCCTCGTCTTCAAGGACTACCTCAGATCTGATGGCCAGACCAACTATCCTCCTTTCGACACCTTCCCCATCCCCACCAGGAATGACCAAATCTCTTCCTCCTTTTAACTCTGGCTTTGACTTCCATGTTTCTAGTGCTACCATGACACCTACCTAACATGGGGTAGAAGAGTTTACATGTGTGAGATTATCTCCTAGCTGGCAGAGTTCACTAGCCACTACCTGCCTTACCAATATTTTTAGTTTCCTCACCTAACACAGCACATGACTTAACAAAAATTTATTAATTGGATTTCATTTAATTCACTTTTAGTTTCAAAATTCATGGCAAATAACATTTACAGAGCACTTATCATGTGCCAAGCAATATACTGCCATTACATGGATATAAAAGACAATCCTTATGTCAAATCTTATTTGTTCAATATGATTCCCCCGAAGAGGGTCAAATCTCTTAAGCATCTGTCCACATGAAAGGCGCAGAGATCTACTCCACAAAAACATCATTTCACAAAATTTTATAGAAGGCAAAAAAAAAAAAAAAAGTAGAGAAAGATACAACAAGTTAAAAGAAAAAATCCCTCATGTCTATAGCAGAGGACAGTGTATCAAAGCAGGTGGCAGCAGCCACAGCTACATCTGGTACTTAGCATCTGCAGCTGTGATACACTCTAAACTCCCTACCAGCAGCAGCCTCAGTGCCACAAACAAACTGTAGAGCAATGTCCGCAAGTCCCAGAAGGGGTATTCCTGTGAACCGACGTGCCCTAGCCCTTGTCTTGTTGACTAACGTGTTGTAGGAAAAGTCAAAGTGGATTTGCTCAAGTGGAAAAAAGGAAGGGCTAAATGAGGCTGGAAATAACTGAAAAGACATCAGACGCCAACTGAAGCAAATGGTTATGATCCTGGTGGTGGTGGTGGTATTATTATTGGTATTATTATCAACAAGGGAAATGCTTAGTATTCATTATGAGGCAGTGTTTGAAACAAAAGGTAAGAACATTTGCCTACAATTGAAATAAAGTAATCTGGCATTAAACACTAAGTTTCCACCTCAATTTCACTGTTATACACAATGTAAGATGTACTGTGAAGACCAAAAACCAGGAACTTGAAATATCATTAAGTCCTTAATTCATAGGCCAGTATCTCCAACATATATACTAAAAATGAGATCTAAACAAAAGAAGAAAAAAAAAACCTTGGATTCAAATAACTGTTGCAATAACTTTTTGGCTTGTAATAAATTTATCACATCATTTGCTTTACTATAAAAGACTGAAACACACAAGATGGATGATGTTCTTATCCCTTTAGTTGGTAGTAAGTTAATGTGATGAGTTCTCAAAATATTCTTAGGGATGAAGGAAATACTATTTAATTCTTAGAGCCTAGTGAAAATGAACAAGAAGTAGGGGAAAGAACAACTCTTAGCAAGGGAGCTAGAGAGCAGGAGGGTGAGGGCAAGACTTGATCCAAGATAGCCTGATATAACTTGAGTTTGTCCTCAAACCTCCTCAACACTGACCTGGTAGAGGGCCCTGCTCTACAGCTGTCCTTCCCCTAAAATGAAGTCATACTCTGGCCCAAACAGCATTTGTCGTCTGTTTGGATGCTCTCTGGGCCAGAGTATTCGGGGAACACCAGAACTATGGAATCGTGTAAATTAAAAGCAGCATGGCAGCGACAGTGCACAGTACCAAGTACAGGGAACTGTCAGTCCAGAGACCTAACCCTAAATTCAAAGTCTTAGATTCACAAGGGGTGTGGCTTTCAGTAAGACAGATTTTCACATGGTTATAATTCCTTTCTCACCAATTTCAGGGAGTTTTTTTCTTTTTAATATTAAAGTGAAATAGTCAATGTAAAACTTCTTTTTAAACTCTATAAAGTGCTAAAATTCTCTGTAAATTCTTAAGTGATGTATAATGCATAGATTATGTAAAATCCATCCTATCATCTTATGTTCATGATCTGGTTATCAATTCTATGTTGCAATATTTTACGAGAGGAGAAAAAGAGACTGCATTTAATTATAAGTACATAATGATGATTATTCAGGTTTTAAAGTCAAAAATATTGGCACATTCTTGAAGGTAAGGATTTTGTCTTCCTGAAATTACCTCATCAAATTATTTATCCCTCCTGTCTCCAAGAACTCTTGCTTACCTTTGAACCATTATCCAAGACTAAACTTGGCTACTGCCTTTTCCAGATTCATGATATTCATGTAACTGCTCGGGGGGCAGGGAAGTACTTTTAGGATATCTAAATACTCTCATCATCATATAATCCTAATTGAAAATCCTCCCTTTCAGCCTCTAACCACCTTTCCTGTTTTTACAATTTTTAGTGTACCTTCATTCACTTACTTTTTAAAAAAATGGTTTCTACCTTCCAATGTACAGAAGACGAAAGATGTTTTTCCACTGTACCATTTAAGTGTTTTGACCACTGGTATCACTATACCTAGGAATTTCCTCTCCTCTTCCTCTTCTTCAACTACAGTTGACTAATGAACCTCTAAAGGTTCACTGTAATCTCACTGGTGTATAATTACCTCACTATATGATGCACTTGGTAACATGACAAGCAATGAAATTGCACCATACTATTTTACAGATTTTTAGACTTTTAAAATATCAAATTAGATATTCAACATACAAGGACACAGACACTGTAAGCCTTTAACAAACACCAATATTTCTATTATTATAATAATATCACTTTTTTTTAATACCAGCACAGCAATAATCAGAAGCTCTGAGTCTCATCCTGAAAGCCTGATTGGCAGGGGGAGAATTCTCTTAACAATGTCCTAATAAAGTGAAAAAAAAGTATCAGTTTTATTAAATTTGTGATAAAATGGAATGTGTGCATGAAGTACTTCTGCTACACATTGAGGTTCAATAGCTGTCTTGGGAAAAGCACATGTGCAATTAATTGAATCACATGTTGAATGAGCTGCCTTTTCCATGGAACAGTTTTAGTTGAAAGAATGATTCAGACAACTATCGTTATTCAGACTTGGGTGTCTGGCAGGAATTTTCATGAAAGTGAACAAAGAAAGCTGTCATTTTAATCTAAAAAAAATGATTGACAGTATATTTTGACAACAGTAAAATTCAAGCTTCTGAGTCAAAATTAGAACTTTGGAAAACTTTTATTCACTTTTGTGAGCCTGAAAACTTCCAAATACTTAAAGCTATTTCTGATAGGATTGGTGGTGACAACAATAAATGTAATTTTTTATATTATATAAAAAGACCTGCATGACTCAGTTTTTTATTTACCAATGCATGATGTTACAAAATCATACATGCATAAAAGAGTCACTCAAAGTGCAAGACAGACCAATGAATTTTTAACGTAAAGAGACAAAAGGTTTACTGATGGGATTTCAGATTGCATGTTGCAACTTACCTTTAAAAAAAAGAAAAAACTACCATATATTTCAATATGTTTCAACCAGAACAGGGTCCATCCAACTGAATGCAGAAGCAGACATGAGAATCTGAT
Organism: Vicugna pacos; assembly: GCF_048564905.1. Classification (NCBI taxonomy): domain Eukaryota; kingdom Metazoa; phylum Chordata; class Mammalia; order Artiodactyla; family Camelidae; genus Vicugna; species Vicugna pacos. Next base: position 31,051,885 of record NC_132990.1, read on the forward strand.
TTTTACTAAACCCAATATTAAAGAACTTTTCAAAAAATGTAAAACAACGATATTCTTTTCTTTATTTTCATGGTTAGGGAAAATTGTTATTTTTTATGAAAATAAATGTAACTGTTTATGCATTTATTACTGCTACTTTTAAATGTAGCAAACGCAGCACAGTCAAGAAAAGCATGTACCCAAACATAGAGCAGTTCCTTAAACTTGTACGAGTTCTTCTCAGTTCACAGAAGTGCAAGCAGCTCCTTGCAGGAAACTTTTATTTTATAAAAGAACTTGCCTGCCTATAGACCATGTACTAAGCTCTTTGATCATAAACATAATATCCTAAACCTGTTGTTGTTTAGTAGTAGTAATTCTTTCTGACTTATACCTAGGAAACCAAGCTTTGCCTCTGACTCTGAATATTTCTGGCAGAAATAAAAGCTCTTGGAGAATGGTAGTGGAAATAGATATGCACACAGAACCCAATAACAGTGCTCAACAAGAAATAAAAGTGAAACCACAATATTTGATTGGTTTATGTATCTGATAGCTGGTACTGAGAGGTTGACCACAACTTCTGTCTTTACAGTAAGAAGCAGATAAGATCACAGTAAGTAGCCCCTTAGAAGTGGCACGCTTACAACTCCTACCCATCCTTCCAATGTGTTTTAAATTTTTCTCCAAAATGATTGTCCCTGCTTGCTATTCAAGTCATACTCACTATGATATTGTGATATAAAAAGAAATAGATATTTGGTCTTTCTCCTGGCTTCTGGCACAGAGCTAAAATAAGGAATTTCCTGAGTGATATGGGTGAGAGGAACATCACTGGTTAAAATATTTGGTCTTAGCCCCTAGTTCCTGACACCAGAGCTTCTAAGACTCTTGGAATTTGAGAACTGAAAAGTGTCTTCTGTCTGCTATGAGATGACTGGTGGCTGGGGGCTTCTAGAAAGCTTCAGGATGGGGGCTGGTCACCAGAAAGGCCAACGCAGGACTACAGGCTTAGCAATTCAGCCCCATCTCTGGCCTCAGGGAGGGGGAGATAGGTTGCAGATTGAGTTTAATAGCCAAAAGACAGTGATTTAATTGACCACATGGACATGATGGGGCCTCCATAAAAACCCTAACCAACAGGGTTCAGAGAGCTCCCAGGTCCAGAGGGTAATGTACATGAAGAGGGCATGAATGTTCTGCACACACATACCCCGACGCCATACCTTGCCCCTGTGCATTCTTTCTGGGGGCCGTTCCTGAGTTATAAATCACTAAATGTAAGCTAAGTGTTTGACTTCTGTGAACCGTTCTAGAAAACTATCAAACCTGAGGAGGGAATTATACGAACCTCTCCCCCAGATTATATAGCCCATTGGTCAAGTGTAAGGACTTGCAATTGGCATCTGAAGTGGGGGCAACTTTTGAGACTGGATTGAGACCTTAACCCATGGGTGCTGTGCTAACTCTGAGTTATGAGTGTCAGAAATCAATTAAACCGTAGGACACCCAGTTGGTGTCTGGAAAATTGACTGATTTCGGAAAAATAAGTCACACCTTTGCCGTCAGAAGTATTCTCACTTGCACTACGTGACCTCTCCTCAAGACCGTAAACAATTCTGTTTTTCAAAAGATCAATTAGTCTCAAAGGGATAACTAGAAATGTGCCTCGTCCATATGTAACTGGAAAGTCTGAAAATCAGTAGCTTATCTGATGCTGATTCTGAGACTCCACAGCCCTCAGAAAGGTCCTGCAAGGGAACGACTCAATCCTGTAGAGCAACTGAAGATGGGGAGGGGAGACCCCTAGAAAGCTGGGAGCTTGGGGAATTCAGAGAACTTTCTGGTTCTGAAAAGCAAGTCAGGCTGCTGCAATTATTCAGAGACTCTTTTTAAGACTTCTACTTATACCAATTTGGGGATATACTCCATTGTTCAGAGAGCAACTTTTCCCCTTAAATTAATAAAACTTCCCAAAGTGTGGCGGACGCCCCACTAAGAGGTAATCTCAGGGATTATCATAGATACACATTTTCATTTTTAATGATTAAGTACTTATATTTATTTACTTTCTATATAAAACAATTTACTATGGTTTTCCTATAAAAGTATATATAAGTTTTCAAAAGCTTATATAAATAAAGGATGGCATTAAAAATAATATTTAAAATATTACTTCAAATGATCACAAGATGAAATCTGTTACAAACATCATATAGTTAAATAATGTAATAAATTAGGGGGAAAAAATGTAACAAAAGCCTTGACTTTGTGACTTAGAACAATGGTTATTCAAATTCTGAGGTAAGCATGGCTACAGGAGTAGAGCTCTGACCCAAATCTAGTAGAATAAATTAAAACAATTTTTCATTCATGTAATCTATGCTGTCTTAAAGTTTGGTTATAACTCTAAGCCTTAATTTCTTCATCTGCAAAATGAGTATAAGTTTATCTAAATTACAGGGGTTTTCAACAGGTTGTATGAGAGACTAGCCATAAAAATGCCACTACTCATTAGGGAGCAAGACCTTGGGCTTCAACACATGACATTTCCTTCCCTTCTGGGTCTCAGCTTAACCTATGGGGCCTCCAGCAAATCTGCAAAGATCATGCAGAAAATTTCTTAAAATGTATGCCCTAAACACTAAACTTTAAACATGGCAAGACAGACTGGAAAAGAAGAGCCAATCTAAACAGATACCCAGTTATCTCCTACATATAAATATTTCAAGATTTATCCTTTCAAAAAAAAAAAGCCTTTATTTTCCCATTCAGTCAAAAAATCACTGAATATATTTATAATAAAAAAGATCAATGTCTTTTACAGAAGTATTCAAACCAAAGTGCCCATTTAAAAAACATATAAATAAATAATAAAAATAACAAACATATTTATAACTTATGGCATGACCCTATTATGCCAGCATTGAAAGGATGCTTTTGAGGAATATTAATGAAATATAATACAACATGAATACATACATCATAAAACATATACCATTAAGTGAATATGAATATAATGTTATTAGGTGAAAACTCAGGACACAAAACTGAATAGAGAATAATGTCAGTTCTATAAAAAAAATACGTTTAAATGTCTGGAATAAAGGAAAGGCGGCTTTCAAGTTTTTATAACTATGCAGTCTTCAACGTTAAAAGTCCTATGAATTGGGGGAAACCTTAGTTTAAAAGCAGACATATGTCAGTTATACACTCCTCAGCATAGTCTTCTTGAATAAACTTTGCCCAGTAAGTGTAACAGGAGTTCTTAATAGAAAAACACTTGGCCGTTGAGGAAAGGCTGCTGCCAGTACTTGCTGAGGGAACCCAGCAAACGGGGAAAGCTCCTGACTCTACTACAGTACAGTTTCCCCACACACGCCACTACGCTGGTCCTGCTGCTGGGGTTGTGTTCCAGTGATGTGTTTTGACTGGTACAGCACTATACTCTCTACTAGGAAGCATCTGTTATCTTTCAGGTACTTGAGCAACATCTCAGTCCTGAGAGGCATTATATATGGTTTTAAATGTCCTGGAGGAAATTGAGGGGGAAGAGGGTAAGGAGAGAGGAACCAGGGTGGGAACAAGGTACTCAAAAAAAGCAAAGAAATTCAAACTTGGGAACTTCATTGTTCCCATACAAACTGTTGTATAATCTGCATGTAAATTATATTTCAATGATTTTTATGAATTGCTAAATTTCAAAGGTTTGTGAAGGTGTGTTCAAAAGCAGAAAAGAAGAAAAAATTACAGGTCCTTTATGTATAATTTTACTGGGAAGTGGTAACGTTAAGGAAAAATTAAATTCTGTATTACAGTGCTTGTAAAATGCTAATGTAATCATGGATAACAGAGAATTCCTTTGTTTTAGGTCTAAAGCACTTAAATGAGTAGACACAGCTTTATTCCCTATGCATACCCTCACAATAACAGAGATGCCAAAAAGTAATTCAAAAGGATACATTCCAATTCATTCAATATACTGCTTCAGATAACTGAAACACTCCAAAGCACACTCCTCCAAAACTCCTACCGAACAAAAATACTCTAATACTTATGGCACCTCTGGGGATGTGGATTTCATGGAGAACTCTGGATTACCAACGTTACTTAAATTTCTTAAAGAACATTAGCTCAGGGGAGGAATAAACTGCAAGTTTGTGATTAACAGATATACACTATCATGTATAAAACATAAGCAACAAGGACCTACCGTACAGCACAGGGAACTAAAATTCAGTATCTTTTAGTAACTTATAATGGGAAAGAATCTGAAAAATAATTTATACATACGTGTATAAATGAATCACTTTGTGTACACCTGAAACTAACACAATACTGTAAATCAACTATACTTCAATTAAAAAAAATTAGTAAAGAACAAGTGAACAAACACTAGCTCATATTTCACATATGTACACATTCTTACAACACACGCGGACAACAAGGAATACTGAGAATGATCTACTCCATCAACAAAGATGGCTGGTTCTTATCAGACATTTATATCTGCTCACTTCAGCTTCTTTTATCAGTACTAGGGCCATTACTGGGGGCTGCTAATACAACATAGAAAGAGTACAAACTTAGGAATTAAGCAGGATTTAAAGCCTGTTATTTACCAATTACCAGTCTCGTGGCCTTAGGCAAGTGAATTCATGTCTTTGAGCTTCAGTTTCCTCATCAGTAAAAATGATAACACCATCCAGCTTAAAGAATTGTAAATAACAACTGCTAACAATTTATACAACAGGAAGAAAGCAGAACAGTCAATTTTCATATCATGGTGGGGATGGGGATGAAAGAACTTAAAAGAAAAAAAAGCTGGCGTATCTTTGGAAAACAAGCTGACAACATGGCACCGACAGGAGCTTATTCTGAGCATCAAATCAAAGATAGGTGGAAAGAGAGCATACGAAACCCACTATGACAGATGCTGGAGATAAGAAATAAAAAACAGTCCCTTGCCTTTAAGGAGTTCAAAACTCCCCATGGGAGAAGCCTCAAGTTTCTTATACTATTTCATTAACAGCATCTATGTTAAAAAGTTTAAAAATGGCCAAAACAAGATTCAAAAGCAAAGAACAACTAGTATGTTGCAATTTACCTGCTTAAAAATAAAATTCTCTTAGCTGAAAGACAATTCTGGTCACCTATGTAAAGGACAGCAGCATCCTTAGACATTTTGACCCAAGAACTAACAGGGGTATCACATGGGAGATCACACAAAACAGTTGTTAAGGAGACAGAGAACTTCATGCAGAGCAGCCACAATGCCAACTTCTAGAGAAACAAGGGCATGGACTACTCGAGAGGATATACAGAAGTAAGAAGAGGACAAGGCAGCAAATGTCACCCTCTTGTTCCACATCCAAAGCCATCAGCGGTCCTTCCTGCTGGTCCTCAAACATGCCACACTAACCGCCTTCCTTGGGGCCTCTGAACTCACTGTTCTCTCCCAAGAAGATTCTTACCCCAGATCCTTGGCTAACTCTACTCACTTCAAGGTGTTATAAAGTATGTTTCCTCAAGAAAAGACCTTAACAACTAGAGAAATATCTGAGTAGTATTAGAACATGTTCATATATCATAGCAAATTTTTTCTTCTTTGGTTTCTGCTCTTTTTTATTAGCACAACAAAAATCCCTACACTTTTCAATCTTGAAAATGTTTCAATAACAAAACCATACCCTAACATGAACAGTAACACAATGGAACATCAGCATAGAACTTAGAGGTCCATGTGATAGGTATATAAAGAGAGGTCACTTAATCATTTCCCTAAAACTGGGAACCTAAGAACCAGAAAAAAGAAAAAGAAGAAAACAACACCGTACAGAATTTAAATGATAATGAAGTGAGCCACTTCCTAATCACTCACTATCTGAGAGTCTTACACATATTACTTAATACTCCTCCCAGCAGTAAAAAGTCCTTTCCTAAAATCCATGACAATGGTCCCCAAATGTAAACCTGAAGAACATTGCCAGCCCAGGACCAAGTTTTCAACAGTCAGAGACAAAAACAAAGAAATAGAAGATCATGAAGTAATTATAAAACTAAATTTTAAAATCTACATAAGCTTTGCCAACTACATGATTATTCTCTATATTCATAGTTTCACAACCAAAGGATGGAAATACAAATACAGAGAATGTACTAGAAAATGTAGGATAATTCAATGGCGTATAGGGTTAAGACATCTGTCTCTAGGGAGGGGGGGGTTGTGTGCAAGTTTAAAGAAATGTAAAGGAATACATTAAGTTATACTAAAATCAAGTATCAGCAATTGATACATTTCAGCCTAATGCAATAATTTATTTTTCTAAAGAATGGAATGAATCAAACAATTACAGTATCAAAAGCTGTTCCTCAAGAGTAACAAAGCACACCTGAATTCAGATAAATCAAAATCTTGACTATCATTTCACAATCCCAATGCTTTCAAGCACAGACACCTTGATCATAAGACTTCACGCCAACCATTGTATAAAAAAGTTTCAAGACTGATTCTGAAAAGTACAGAAAGCAACTATAAAGCATAAGTATAAAAGCTAGCATTTTTGTCTAATTCAATCAATCCCTTACCTAGTCACTAGCATAATAAGGGCAAGGTGTTTTTGATTTTTATTCCCCATATTGCAGAAAAAGTCAATGCCTTTGGGGCTGCAATGGAATTCACTAACAGAGAAAGCAAGCTAAATTGAGAATCTCGATTATTATGCAGCTGAATGCTAGATAAAATATCCATTAAATCTGAGTGCCAACAACATCTAATGTTTTATGTCCACATAATGCAAGAAAACATTGGCTGTGACCTATCAACAAACATTCCAACCAATCTACTTAGTAATCAGCTGAAGTTGCTGTTTTATTGCTTAAACAGACAGAAATATAACTGTGCTTATTATAAAAGTATAAATATTACCTCAAGCTAATAAGAATTGATGCAACAAGAGATCATTGTGTAAAAATTAATAACATTTGGAGCACGACATGCAACAATCATAAAACAGCATTTGTTTTTGAAAACTGGCAGAGAAAAGGACTTTTTACAAGAGGGGAAGCACTGTTGATAAGGGATGTTCCTATGTGTCACTATTTTGCTTTTCAGTGAAAGGCTTGCTTGAAGCAAGAGGACTACACAGTATCCTCTCCTATTACATTATCATAGAATCTAAGACCTTAAGAGTGTGAATGAAATTCTGGAATCACTAATCCAACCATTTCATCAAACATCTTAGTAAACATATAATGAGCCTTAGAAGGTTGCATGACTTAGTTCTCCAAGGCCGTCCAGCCCTTAACAGCCAAGGAGAGACTAGAAGGCAGGTTTCAGGCTGCCAACCATAAACAGAGCCAGGTGCCCATTACTATCTGGCAAAACAAACAAATGAATTTTTCTGGTGTTTAAAACAAAATTTTTATTTAATTGAATACTTAAGATAACATTTGTAAAGTCTAAATCAATAAAAGACATCATTATTACATTTATTAATATATCCACCTAGTCTTAGGGGGAAAAAAATGAAGATTGGCAAATCTATACAATATTCTTAGAAAGGGGGGAGTTACAGCATGCTAGGGGCAGGAGGACGTAATTTTGCAAAACACCTATTTACCAAAGGTAAAGTGAAACATCCAATTCTAAATAATGTCCTTTTATTTGAGATGCAAAGTGCCCAGAAGCCAGCTTTTGCAGCAACAGTACTAACAGTGACTGAATGACACAGGGTAAAATTCAGAAAATACCCAGGAAATACCAGGCAATCCCACAACAAAACAAAAATCTCTAATAAAGTGAAATCAGTCTTGGGAAAACATATTTAGGATCAATCTATCATTCAACTGCATCACAAACATTTTTAACAAAATGAGTGTTAAACAGAAAAAAAAACTGATGAGGTAATGAGATTTAGTCAGATGTGCATTTCTGAGATTTTCCTTACTTAAATGTACCTAAATATATACATTCTATTCCTCAAAATAACTGAAAATCTAGCTTAGATGGGTTAAATAATGGTCGAACACCATTAGAATAATCTCTAATTAATGCAGCAATTTCCATCTCTTCCATCTCTATATTTAAATATTTAATCCACTACTAAATGAATTATAATATTAATATAGACAGAATGTCCAAAAAATAAATTGCTGTAACATTGCCAGAAATACACTTTTAATCTAACCCTCAAGGCATGCAGACATTACAGAGATAGGGATCAGGGCCTAAGCTGTCTAATTTCAAAGAGATGCTTAACAGCTCATTACAGTACTGTGCTCGCTGAACTGATGATGTATAGAGTTATCTGGACAGTTCAGATTAGAGAAAATCAGAGCCACAACCAGGGCTTTAATCTAAATCTTGTCAATATTCAAACTTGTAGGTGGGGTCACCTCTGCACTTGGGTAAACATAGTACAGATGGGTATCTGCATCTTCCAATCTTTCTGTTTAAAATGCTAGTCAAAGAGTCACAAATAAAAATTTGGTCCAAGGGTGATGAGCTCAACATATCATCACCTTATTTCAGGGTATCTGAAATGTCATAAATCCATTCATGAACCTGTAGGTTAGGAACCCTAATCATTCAAGGCCAAGACACACATTTTACACAAGAGGAAACTGAGGCCAGAGAGAAGACATACCAGAAATCAAAACACTTGTGAGGGACAAAGCCAGGACCCCAGGCAGCATCTACTGTCTTTTGGTCAACTAAACTCCTATTCAGGGTAGGTTCAAAAGATTTTGCAATTGCTTCTGCTAGATGCTCTGGAAGCATTAACAGTCAGGACACAGTTTTACTTTAAATTTCAGATTGGAATAAGAAACATATAGCAACAGCAGTTCTATGGTTAAGAATTGTAAAGGTGACTTTCTCTTCTGATCCTCTCTCCACCCAAACCTAGACCCAGCCAGCAAGACTTCTTGTCCTCTGCTGGGGCCTAAGGTCAGTTTTGATTTTTAGTTTTCCCCTTTTAAGAGTCTAGGTTTAAGTGTCTGAGGGATCCTACGAGGCCTTAGCTCTGACTTCCCAGTCTTCTCTCTAGCCCTGGCATATTTCCCCCAAGAAGCCACGGCATTAGCTCTCCCCTACCCACCTGAACATCATTTCGCTCTGAATTCCCTTTGGATTTCCCTCATTTCCTGAGAGCTTAGCTACCATCCTTCAACCAATCCTCCTAATCATATCACAACAACGACAGTAAACATTCATTATCTGCCAAATACTGTTCTGAGTGCTTCACACATAGTCTTTCAACCCTCAAAGAAGGAGCTGCTGCAATCCCTACTTTATAAGCACGGGCGCCAAGGCATGGACGGCCACGCAGCTAACGGAGCACTGGAGCTGGGTGATCATGACTGTGGACATGGAGAACATGACCCCTGATGTGATTCTGCCCCTCCATGCATATATATAGGCTTGTTGTTTTAATTATCAATTATTTTCAGTTCTTTTGTAACTGGAGGATTATCTGGTAATCTAGCCCATCACACTGATACTCTGTCTCTTTAAAATATTTTGCCCAAATATAAAAGAAATGTGTTTATTATTTTAAAAATCTGAAAAGTTATCAGCATAAAAAAGAAAATTAAAATCACCAGATAACAACCTTACATATTTTCTTATAAACTTTCCAAGTCTCCAGCAAAACTCCAGACAGCATTAGCATGTCAACTCAAATCACCACCAACAGGCGTGAGGACCACTGAGTAGAGAATCGCTGTGTCAGCCACTGCCACATTCATGAGGTATGTCTGCAGGGCTTGTCCTTCGTTCACAGCTGCTTTAGAAACAACATTAACCTTATCACTTCACCAGCGGGGTTACGTGCACAGTAAGTACAAAAGCAGTGACTATTCTGTAAATCAATAGTAGAAAAAGCTGGAAAATTTATACTGCAAACAAATGCAGTAATTTTTTTTAAATGGGAAACAAATGCATACAAGTGGAGGAGAGCTTCTAAGGCCAAACAATGAACCATGAAGGGTAGGGCAGGGAGATGGATAAAATGCAAGTTCAGAATATGGACATCGGTGTACAACGTCTCTTAGCCTAACGACAGTTCAAGAAAAGCTCTGAGTTTGTGTCAGCACAAAGTGCTGGTGATGAAAACTCTAGTCAGAAGAAGAAACATATATGAGTAAAACATTTTTGAATCTGAATGCCTTCAAACTGGGAAGGAAATACAAACACATATACACACATCTATACACATACAGAGGTGCCGGCTAAGCTACTATCCCAGTGGGAGTATCATTACTCTGGGGGGCCTTCAGGTCTCCAAGGTATCAGCCACATCTACATGTCAGCATCATATTTAACTCTGAGTAAGTTCTAGGATTTGGCACAGTGATTAAAAAGGATTTAAACACAGTCAGGATACAAAACTGACTTAGGTGACATATCTCCAGCTAGTTAAAATAGCATGTTCTTCTATATACTGAAATATAAAGAGAATATTTCCTGGAAAAGAATATTGGTTTCCCTTTTAGCAGGACAGCACATGATATGTTAAGGTATTTGACTGTAATTTTTAATGGCTGATTTCTAGGTTAGTAATCACCAGGGCTTTCCTGCTTTTGGATCCACACGTGAGTCACACCACAGACTGACCTTGGACTGAGAACGGGAAGACAGACACAGAGACAAATAATGAAGTACAATGGAAGGTGACAAGTGGTACACTAGAGTGAATATAGATATATACTATATAGGATATGTAGCATAGATGTAATAGGACACTAGAGGAGAAGAGACAGGAGGAGGAGGAAGTGGTTAAGAAGTAGTTGAGAATAGTTCCAAGATAGAAAAGGGCGTCACAGGTAAAGCAATAGTTTAAGGAAGTGAGTGGAAGCATGAAGCAGCACACTGTATTCAGGAGAAAACAGAAATTTGTCTGAATGGATGGAGAGGAGGATTCATGTTGCGTAGTTGAGGGAAATGAAGCTGCAGAGAGAAGTTGGTACTGGATCATGAATGACCTTAAAACCACTTACACTGTATCAAAGCTGCAATGTTAAGGGAAACATGTGAGACCCTTTGAGCAGGCATCTTCACCAGCCAAAGAGAATTACGGTGGCAGATTTCTGAGCTTCCTGCCTGCCCCCACCCGCGGTGGGTCCAACCTCTGACTCTCAGTGCCTTCTGAGGCCAAGTAAGCATGCAGTTCTCAGAGCCAGCCTGGCTCACCTCTGCTGCAGACATATCCTTGTTCCCTGCAGACACTCAACCACAAAGCTCTGAAATCGGGGACAGGAACATGCCATTATAGTGACATATCATAAGGGGAGAATGGGTATGTATCTAGAATGTTCCAAAACTGAAACGACCCACCAAGAAATGCTCATTCACCAACAGGGAACTCTGCTGTTTAGAGACACTTCTCTTTCAGGTCTGTTTCAATTCAACACTGTACTATTAGCTTAAAAAACAGGAAAATGCATAGAATATTAATCTATGTTTCAGGATCAACTTGTGCAGCTGCCCAGTTTCAGGGAAGGGGTAACTAAAAACACTTCAGTTACAGGAAAACCAGAGATAGATTAGTAATTACTTTTAAACTATAAAGAATAAACAGCTGGTATACATTTAAGATAATTTTTCACCCCCAAAAAGGAATGAATTAGATACTAGTTTTTATATTAAAATGCTATATTCTAAACCATAATTCTTTTCTTACATATCCCCCTCTGCCCCACCACCATATAGAACCTCATGTTTTCCTGCTAAGTATAGAAAATCTTCTAGGAAAAAACAGGCTGAGACTCAGGAAATCCTTGCTGATCCTGTAATTACTGGATCTGCCACTAATTAGAACGATCTCTACAGTTTCAGTCCATTTGAGTATCAAAGAGCCACTGCAGTGTCCTTTGAGAAGAGTGGCTTAGAGATGACTCTTATCTCCCGGCTGCACATAAGCTCCCAGCGGTGCTGGATCAGTATCTTTCCCCTTTGCTGTTTTTCTGTTAGGGAGCTTCCACAGAGAAATGCTCGTTCACCAATAGGAAACACTGCTGTTTAGAGATGCAGTTTCTCAGATGCTCCCATCTGGTCATGCTCCCGCCTAGCATACACACTGACTGCTGCATGAGCAGCACAGAAGGACCCCAATAGTTAGGGTAGGAAATTCCCCAAAGAGGCTAGATTTGGGGCTGTGTGCTCCCAGTGAGCACACATCCTGTTCTTCGTCACTACCTAACAATGATGATGACCACCCACTTTCAGTTGTACAGGACACAGAGGCAGAGACTGAGGTAGTAATATTCAAGTGCTCAATACATTAATAATTTGCTCCAGGAACCGGAATATTCTCCATTCTCAGTTTGGAAGTCTGCAAAAATCTTTAGCCATTACTGTAATTCTCTGATTTTTCTTCTCAATTCTCAAAAATCCCCAGAGAACCCCAGGAGTCCTTAACATATTAAAATAGAGAGCGAGACTGCTGTGAAAGCTAGTCACCAGTGTTTCAGCAAGATATTTAACCTCAAACCCTCGAGAGACTTCGTTAAACCAATTCATTTAGAAATTTTGCAAGTTAGACCGATCAAAATCAGAACTGCTCTCCATGGAGAAACTCTAGGCGAATTTATGATGACTGTCATGGAAAAATAAACTTCCTGGGAAGATAAAGACACAGGAGAAGGCAGTTTTCCTCATGTGTTAGCACAGACCATCCCCTTCCGAGAAGCTATGCTGATTATAGGCTGTGATGGGGAAGGGTAATGAAAATTCATAATGAATGTATATTAAGTAGTAATTGCTTTATACAGAACTGTCCTTTGTCTTGGCACTAAGGGGAAAAGGTTTGTGCTGGGTATGATAAAGCTGGAGAAAGCAGAACTGAACATGATAATACATAGAAATAAAGACAAATATGTTTCATTATTTGTATGACTCAAGGCAGAAGTCTACCTTGGACTGGTGTTACAGAAACTGCTACCCTCATCATCTGATCCCTTCACTGACCATCTTTTTTTCCAACTAAACATGGGGCATAAAAGAAGACAGTGAATAAAAGGAAAAAATATCTACTGAAGATGTGTACTTCGATAAATTGTATTTAAACTAAATTGAAGCCTGAACTCAAGACTCATGTTATTCCCTTGACAGCATCCTCACAGACACATGACCTTAATTAACAAATTTCCACCAGTAAAAGAGAATATCTCGAAGGGATTTTTACAGAAAATCTACTTGAACTGATCGTTTAAGAGATGGGGAAAAATAGGCCCTTACGATGATATGAGACACTTGCAAGGAAGAAATAGCCAGTCAGTGGCTTGATTTTTCATTGAAGGCAACAAAATCAAGAGGTAAGAGAGGTAAAAGGGGCAACTAGATAAAACAAATAGATAAATGTCACATCTAGGAATAGTAACTGGTAGTAAATAAAACTACTTCACGCCAAGCCACATCAGCAAAATCTCATCAATGAGAAAGGATGTCTCACGGCACAGCAAGTGTAACAGGATATAGAAGTTACTGCACGTAGTTTCTTCTTCAGATAGTGTTTATAAATTTAAAGGATTCAAGTTAAAAATAAAGGAAATGCAAAGAAACCTACAGCGTGTTAATTCCGTGATCTGATACCTTTAGAGAAGTGATTATCAGCCTCTTCTGGAATATCACAAGGCAAATGTCAAGAATGACCAATTTATCCATCATATAAAGCAGGAAGACTTTTCCTGGTACACGGCTAGATTATGTGAAGCAAGTATTTATCCCTAAAATCTGAATTCCAAATAACTTGTGTATTACTTACGACCTCCTTATGGTATACATTTGCCACCTGGTCAGATTTCTTCTCTAACATGGAGTTTGTTACAACAAATAGACAAAATAAGCACTGAATACTACACAATATATAAAGAATAAATACTGAAAAAAACATCACAAGCTTACCTTCATCACTCGTTGCCTGCTGCTTCACCAGAGTCATTGGGGATCTTGCGGGAGGCTTACTTAGTGGATGGCGCCAACTTTTAGCAGTTTTGGTTTCTCCCTCTATTCTCTGGTTATGGAACAAAAATGGGGGAGAAACCCTCACCGTTAAAGATTTGTTTTAAGCAAAAAACTATGGTTACAATTATTTACAACAATTTAAATTATGAAGAACTCTTGTACTTATTTACCTCCTTGGTAATTAGCCCTTTGTTACAGAAATTTAAATTTTTTTTAACATAAGAGAAATTTAAATCTTAAAGTCAAAAGAAGTAGAAAGCCATTCTATTAGTAATTTTATGGACAGAAGAGTCAACTAACTACCCTTCCACTTCATTTTAAAACTCTCTGCACTGCTGATCAAACCTACAATAAACTCAGCAGTTAGTAAATGCTCTTCAAAACTAATTTAAATTTAGGATTATATATTCTTAACAATACAGGACCATGGCATTTGGTCACATGTGAACAAGTGGCAGGTGCTTTTCCTTCCTGTCCTCACACAGAAATCAATCTGACAAAGTAAGCCTGTACTCTTCCTTCCTTTCAAAAATGAATCACCAATTCTCTGAGGAACAAACAGAAAATCAAAAGATGTTCTTTTTTTTAATTGGTACCTTACTGTCATCCTGAAACCACTTAAATTTTACATAAAATCTTTTGTCTGAGCTGTCCAAACTACATTTTCTTTTCAAATGTAGAGGAAAAAGTCATGTGCATCATGACATCTTCCAGACGTAAACTACTTACAAGCTTTCTTGCTCATGCAATCCAAGGAAAAAGGCACAGAGGGAGTGAGAGGGTGGGGCAGGGTGGGGGTGGGGAGGTTAGAGAAACAGCTTGAAACTGATGAGTTTGTATCAGCAGCTCACTGCAAAAGAAAGGAGTCTCAGAAATGCCCCTGTAAGCTTAAGAACCAGTGCCCAGAAAAAGAGCAATTATGCTGACAGCTGACATCAAAATAGGATTATTAGAAAAAACGAGAACATTCTAATCAAAGCTTGGATCACAAAGTAATAATACAGGACGAGATTTACCTGAGGTTTACAATAGCTAAAAAATTAATGTGGGAAATTATAACTTAGTCAACAATAAGAAATACTCATGAAGCCCATGCTCTGTGCACACTGTTCTAAGAGTGAGATATAGCAGAAAAAAAATTATACCAGGTCACTGCTTTCAAGGATTGCATTACAGAGGGGGAAGGGCACAGACAATAAACAAGTGAAAAGTAAATATTTATCAGGTTCTACTAAGCAAGTATGCAACACAGAAAAATTAAAGCCAGACCAAGAACAGAAAGAGATACGAAGGTGTTATGTTACACAGGGTCAGAGAAGGCCTTCCTGACAAGAAGACACTTGAGGGGAGTCTTGAGTGCAGTGAGGGAGCAATACATTTAGCCATCAAGGGAAGGAGTATTTTGGACAGCAGGAACAGCCCGTCAAGTGTGAACATACTCCAGAGAAAGTATGGAGCCCAGTTATAGATAGACAGATAGACAGACACTGTTTAAAAAATAACACTGTTTCTTGAGAAGGTTGACTACAGCTGACTGCTACCAGCATACACATAGCATTACGCTTAATACTAAGAAACACCGGCCAAACTACGCAGAAATGAAATGGGTCTGTACTGCTTAGAAGGATTGTTTGACACCATGGTGTGAGAAAAGAACATCACACAGCTGTTTCTGAGGAGGGCAAACCAAATCCCTCAGCCCTCAATAGCAGCACTCGCTTTCCTACGCGTCGGGCTTTATTCAGTGAAATGAGAAAGATGAGGGTTTATTAAAGGCACTGAGAACTGAACTGCCTCCACTGAAAGCAAGGAAACAGAAAAGTTACTTTCAGTTCCACTCTAGTTTAAAGAGTATGACTAAATACAGGCATTCGACTTATTCACCATTTCAGAATCCTTGTATCTGTCCAGCGACAAATTAATCCCTATGTGAAATTAAGTTGCAAATTTTATTTACTGGTATGTGAATACTATTTTCAAATTTCTGTTAGCCACTTTTTCAAATAAACCAGATCATATTTTTCTATTTCTCATGTTTTTCGAGAATTATTTTATGGTTCAGTAGGATGTATAATCATGCATACAAAATGATAAATATTATTGGGTGAACTTAGGAAATCATTATTTCAAAATAAAATCATTATCTTAAAAGTACCTATAAAGAGAGTATTGCAAGCAGATGTCTTTATTTATTCTCCCTTGCTACTGAAAGATGCGAAAGGCTTGTGGTGAGCTGAAATGAGCCGCAGCAACCCAGAAGTAGGTCTGTTCAGTGGTCAGCACAATTTATCAGCTCTGACATTTGCGGCTCCCCTTACTCATCCACTTGAACCCCTTTATCAAGTTGGACAGGTCTAGAGAGGTTACCAAATTCTGACAATCACAGCACACAATTGTACCTTGGCTGATCCACTCACAATCTTACAGTCACAGTGACAGTTTATGCTGAAAGCTTATGATATTAACATCTTACAAGAACATACGAGAAACAAGGAGGCCCTATGCAAAGAGTTAGAATGGGGAGGTTGGAAATCAAGAGGGATCTTGAGTTTTCCAAGAGGCAAAAGGTCTGCTTCTGGCAGTCAGCAGGACCAAAAGGGTTGGTCTGGTCTTAGGTTCGGAGCCCATGAGGAAAGAGGGGAAAGCATGACCAGGTGATTCCTAATGTTAAAATAGAGGCTGTGGGAAGCCTGGGACCCAGAGGTATTAAGCGTTGGCAGAAGGAGGTCAGAGCCCTGCACGTGAATTGTTTCCGGCCGGGCTAATGTTGCAGGCGACAGAGCCATTCTGTATCTTGAGTGTATCCATGTCGCTATCACTGTGATATCCTACTACAGTTTTCTAAGAAGGTACTATTCGGGGGAACTGGGTGCATAAGATACCATACTATTTCTTATCATTGCATATAAATCTATAATTATCTCAAAATAAAGAGTTTAATTTCAGAAAAATTTAAAAAGAAAGAAAATTAAGCTCCAACATGTGGCCAAAAGTTCCATGCTCTCTGAATTATCACCATGTGAGCCAGAGATCCCAGAAGGTTTACCTTCTGGTCATCAAAGGAAATATTACAAAGACCCATAAATATTAAATGTTATTTCCACTCTAAAGCAAGATTTTGTTGCACAGTATGCTGTTTTCAGAAAGTGCCTTGACAACACAATAAGTATGGTAAAAACTGACATTGCCACATACATTGGGGACTTTGAAGCCATTTCTCTCTCCACTGGGGACCCCTGGGACTTCCCCAGGTTCGAGGCCACTCCCGCGGCTCTCCACATCACTCTCTTCTCCCTCTGTCAAAACACCGTTACTCTCTGCCACCGAGGAGCACGACTCAGGTGACTTTGGCCATGGAAGCTTGGGTGGGTCTGATTCCTCAGATGTCACATGGTCACTAGATATGGAATTGTCAGCCTCACCAGGATTTGAAAGTGGAATACTTGCGCAGGTTTCATCATTCTTAGCTTTGATTTCTTCTGTTATAGATGTGCTTAGGCAGATGTTTCCTGAGGAATAAAATAAGACTGTTACAAAATCTTATACTATGTTACTCCTGAGAATTGTTAAACTACTCTCAACTAAATTTCATCCAGCTTCCCCTCTGAATTTCCACTGAAGACCTGAGTGGGAGAGATCACCAAAGTACCATGCAGCCTTCATAGTTGTTAAGGCGAGACCTTGGAGTCTGGCAAAATAATATACTTACTAACAAAATAAGGGATTAAAAAGAGGTTCCACTGCAGACCAATGTCAAAAGCCAGAGCAGTAACAATAATTACCCAAAGCAATAGCAATTTAAAATCTTTCTAAAAATAAGAACTTAATTCCAATACAAGCTACTGATCAAACATTTCAGCTCAGAGGATGCATCTCAAGAACACATGGAGAGCTGGGCAAGTCCAATAAAAATTCCACCCCACACTAATCCTGCATCATACACTGACAGCTTGTGAAAGGAAAAGTACAAGCACTTCTCGTCTACAGCCTTCTCTGTGCACCCTTCCCCCTCCCTACATACACACATACACACATACACACACAAGCATCACTGCACCTATCACACAGGAGGTACCTAACCAAGTCTTCTATTAAATGCTCTGCCATGTCTCAAAACCTAAAGGTCAAAATGTAAGAAATCATGTAGTGACAGAATGAATAAAACTGGGTGCCCTTGGCCTAAACCACCCAGTAATTTGTAGTTAATTAAATTCAACCCAGTGTGATTAAAAAAAAAAAAACTATGGTGAGGAACTATAAAGAAATATTTGTATGTATTGCATAGCTGTGTTCTCTGCACTGCTTGTTATTCCCTTCCCTACCTTCTTTAATTTCCATCTCCCAGGCAATCATCACAAGTCAATTCAGACATCACCTACCGCAAGAAACCTTGCCAGGCCAGCCTCCTGTCTATTTTGAGGCTTTCCTTATATTTCAGGGACCCTAGGCCATATCTATAGTGGTACCTAGCATATATGTTTGTTTCTCTAGCTTTCCAACTAAGTATAAACTCACAGGAAAAAAAAAGTCTATGATTTAAACTCTATAAACAGATATTTCAAGAGCAAAAAGTAATAAGAATGGAGAAGTAGCTGACGATCTGATTAATCAGGACTATCATCAGTACCGTCTTCTATTCTAAGCGGAATAAGAGCAAGAATATGGGCAACACCTAAGCTACATCTTTTAAAGGGATCACTATGACTGCCCCATGAACTGACTGCAGGGGTGACTAGAGTGGACGCTGGCAAAACAGGAAGGAAGCAGTTTCTGCAAAAGTCTAGACAAGAGCTAATGTGCCTTGAACAAGGAAGCAGGGGGGTGGCCAGATCTGAGACAGTCTCACAACTGAAGGACACAATAGTTGAGGCGAATGAGAGAAAGACGAGAATTACCAACAAGCTCGATTAGCAAAGGGACAAAATCTCCAACGAATATTAAAGAGGCAAAGCATTAAAACAGTTTCAGAGAAACAGGTTATAAAACGGGGGGAAGCAAAGCAGTTGAGATTTACAGATGATGGCTTTAGTGCAGAGAAACAGCCAGGGGAATTTATATACCATTTCACAGGACTCAATGATTTTGTTGTTCTTCTGTAAAACTTTAATCTTTATTTTCTTCTTAAAATTAAGTCAAAAGCTAAGAATCTGCAAAGAATTACCTATAATTGGTTTTCTCTATTCTGTGTGAATTCAAGAGAAGCTTTCCAAAAATGTATATTGTAAACTGAGTTGCACCAAATAAAAATTTTCCTTTTAGAATCTTCTTTTTTATTAAACGAAAGAGGCACTGATGGCTGTTTGTCTCACAATTTCATTACTCACAGCAGTGGTGCTCCTAACTTTTATAACAATCCCTTGGCCTCCTGATTGAGTTGACCCATAACTTTTGATAGCTTATTGGTTAACCCATGTAGAAAAGTCAGATATCTGTTCTCTACAGTAAACATAGATTTCAGGCAGATCAACAACCACTTACTACTATTATGTGAAACATAATCAGATACTTTCTCACCTGAGAGTCTGCTGTTATCTGATAAACAGTGATCCAATTGCATCTTGCTAGCAGAGGCCTCTTCTTCTGAAGGTACTTCTGTGTTCCCTAGTTTCACTGCTTCTTCTGGCTTTTCAGTGTCCTTGAGGTCATCTGGGTCTGGGTCAGGAGTGGGGCCCTCTGCCCCATCAACTGCAGCTGACACTTCCTCGTCCTCCTCATTCTTAAGCTTCTTAGAGTGAGAACTAGTACACTGGAAGCTATTAACAAGAGAAGCTGTAGTCAGAACATGTTTGCAATGGACATGATAAAACATACATACAAATGTTATTTTCACTTACTTAGAGAAGACAAAAAGTGATGGGTTTTTAATCATTATGCAAAGATAATCTTCATGATTAATAGATCAAATTTGCAATTGAAATCTTAACAGTCTTAATAATAATTTACAAAACATTAAAATTAATATAACTCTAAATAATTGATTATTAAACATTATTGGAAAAAATCATTGTTAAAATTATATAACAATATTAAAAGGTGGCCAAAAATTAAAAAGTGACAAAGATGACATGGGGATAAAATCAAATAAAGCTGTTGTTAAAATTTGAGTAGATTATTTACATTCCAAGGTAAACTAATAACTACATTTCTCAGAATTTCGTATAATTCTGAAATATGCATGAAAATCATTAAGATTTGATGCCAAATCATCATTAGCTAAAGGAATTATGAGAGGAAGAAGGCCAGCTGTATGTACTTAATATCTTACTTCAACGAATTATTTATTTTCAGAAATGACACCATTTTTCCTTTTCTAGTGTTTTCTAGCAAGTCACTTGATAGCTTTGTTACAGATGCCTTTTGTATATGACACATTTCTAACACTTTCATTTAGGAAGGATCAGAACTCAAAACAAAATAACACATATTTCAGAGTATATACATAAACATACACACACACACACACACACACACACACACACACACGGAAATGCTGTAGGAAGTCACTGTAAGACAAAGGGAGTAGCCAGTGATAACGTATGTAAATCCGCTTTGGCTGCTGCTGGGAGTAACAGTACTGGTATCATCATCACTTCTGTTGAGAACATATGCATTGGCCCGTATGAAAAAAGTCTCTGCATGACGAATAGCATAGTACATGTAAAATAAGATGGACGACATCTTGAGATTTCAATGGATCAGTACCTTTGTTAGATTTCCCTAGATAGAGTATATTACTTAAGGGAGATCAGTAAGCTCACTAATCAAGCCACAAAGTTGAGCATAATAAACGAGTCCCTTAAAACACTAGGCTTTCTAACAGGGTGAGTAAAGACCACTGATAATTTTAATCTGCTGAAAGGCACTTCAAATTTGTTCAATGTCACAAATCTATGTTCACTGTCAACCCAAAAGGACCACTTTGGTTAGTAACTAGGAGACCGGGTCATACACCTAATTAGAGTACTGTGTTTTCTGTCCACTAAAAAACAATTCTCAAGATGTTCTCTTGACTGCTGAACTCAAGACTGACTACTGCCTCCTCCCATGCAAACTTTTTTGGTAATGTGGATTAACACATTTACAAAAGGCAATGATGCTCTAACTCAGTGTTTCTCGACCTAAAGTTATACACTTTAATACACACATTCCACACATGCACACACGTCATGAGTTAATAGTTACCCTTAGCTCGGGGCAAGGACTACGATACGTTCTATTCTATTTTGCTTCCTAATTTTAAAATGTTGTTCCTGACCTATTATATTGATTTGAAAACTAGCAGTTTGAAAGCCACTGCTGTCAACTATAGGGTGAAATAAGAACACCTGAGCTTTAATTAATACTAACTAATTCTGTGCCTCAGGTATAACTCTTATAAAATGCGTAAGTCTGACTCCATGACCTTAAGGTTCCTCCACTCACTAGCATTCTAAAATAGCAGAAAATAAATTGTCAGGGGGAAAAAAAGAGAGAGAGAGTCAGAAAATAAGTATCAAAAGTGTGGGCAAAGATTTAAAATTACAGTGTTATTTGGTTAGCAGCAAAAAACTAAAACAAGCTACAGGTCCAAATACAGGAGATTAAACAGCCATTAAAAATTACATTGTAGCAAATCATTCCATTACATGAAAAAAACAAAAAACTGGCCAAATTATTTATAGAGCATGGCCCCAACTTTGTAAAGGTACATAACATTATATAATAAATTAAAAATATATATGTAAAGGATATACACAAAATGTTAACACCGGTTATCTCTGGATTGTGAGGTTATGAGTGATTTGGATTCCTTCATTATTCTTTTTCCTTATTTTACAAATTTTCTCCAATGCACAAATATTACTTTAACAATCTAAAAGAAAAACAATGAGTAATATTGGAGAGTAAAAATGTAACATAAACCTGGAAAATATAAGCGCCTAAAAACGTTGCCTGAGGACCTGAGCAATGTTAACACACATCCTATTTAGTGTGTTTGCAGACAGCAAGACAACCATGTCAGGCCGAAAGGCTTCTGAAATGGCAGTGGCCACAGAAATGCAATGTAGATTAAGTACACAGAGACAACCATGGTACAGAAACACCACATGCTCCGCTTTGTATCTCGTTAAAGAATAAAACCCAGTGTGTATAATGCAGTAAAATATAGGCATCCCAATGAGAAAAGTAGTATCCCAGGTGTTTGACAAATGAAGAAAACTATTAAAAGTCCAAGGCAGTAGCAAAATGAAAAAGTTGGAAATCAAGTTACTGAACTTGACAAAAATAAGGAGAAGAGAGCACCCCTAAGATTACTTTAAATACATTCGTGTAAGGGGTTTAGAAGTTCTAGAATTGTTCTATGTCTCATGCATTGCAACTTCAAGAATATTCTCAAGCACAATATGCATCTCTTCTTATATTCTATTTATTATACTTTCAAAGAATCAAAAATATTTTGCCTCAAATTTTCAGTAAGAAATTAATTAAACATACAATGAATAAATAATGAATAAACAGAAAAGAGCAAATAAATACTCTTCAAGAACATTATGTTCAAGGACCCATTTTAACTGGGTAAATCCAGGTGCGGGGGTGGGGGCGGAGTCATTACCTCCTGGATGCTTTTCTTACTTTCCTCCTCCTCTGCAGCCATGCTTTTACTTCCGGGGTGGATTCTGGAGTAGGCTTCGTGTGATCAATGGTGTATATATCCTTTCCTTGCTTCCAAAGCTGATATCTATCTGGCTGAAATTTCCTCACGAAGATATCCATTGAAATTTTCACCATATCTTTCCTGCAGGTGCACTGAAACACAATGGGGTTGGAGTGCTTTAAACAGTTCGCTAACTACATAAAGTCACACTGAGTTGCTCTCTGAATGTACCATACAGGAATACTTAGTCACTACATAATTGAGGATAATGTTTTACATTTTCAAGCATTCAGTGTAAACTCAGTTTCTTCTGAATGGAGGTGACAACCTGTATATTCACATCTATAAACGGTAGAATAAGATGTTAAAAGACACTGTAGAGTTCACAGGGAACTGAGTACCAAGAATAACTGAAAGGAAAGAGCACACTTGAAAGCAGGTCTGCAACAGAAGGGCCACCCACCCAACACCAGAACACATCAGTGAGCTCAACACTGAAAGGTTTGTAAAGCTGAGAACTTAGGTTGGCTATGAATAAAAGTAGCCAATAAATGCGTGGTTAAAATAATTTAATCAATAGGTTAAGATGAATTTTCTCCAAGACGTTTTTTAATCACATTAATGTTTACTTACAAATACATTCTCACAAAGTAACCAAAAGTTAGGAGCAAACACTCTCTTCTACATCATATCACATAAAACTCCCACCCCATCACCCCTACAATCATATTCACTAGGAAGGAATAGTGTTAAGGTAAGAAGTTTAAAGAAAAGATTATTGTGAATCCAGTAGAACTTTGATTCTCATGAATACAAGTTAGCAGACATACCTTATAAAGCAAGTTTCCTTAAGGACTTCACACAGGTTAAATTGTATCTAGGTTAATACCCCATGCCACAGGGCAGATATAATTCAAACAGCCAAAAAGAGAGTCTCAAAGATGTAACTAACAGAACTTAACAATCCCTAACAAACCTGGCAACAGACTGACTGGTTGACTAGACAACAGCCTTGAAACAATAACTCAATATTTTGGCAATACAGTTATCATTTCCACACAAATAATTAAAAATTTCTTAATAATCTCCAGACCAAAATGTCCCTTCATAGAGTTCCAATCTTGACTTGAAAGTTCAGGAAAAAGAGAAAAAAAGTTTATGAAAGAGCTAACAGTCAATACGCCTAAAACCAACTTATTCAACTGCAAACAAAAATTCTGTTGTTATCAAGGATATGACAATCCTTCTACTCTCCCATATTCACAATCAACATTTTCTTATCCCTCCCCCTTCCACCCCGAGAAACCCAGTCTGTCATCATCTCCAATTAGCTCTTCCTCTACCTGCATGAATCCTTCTACCAGGAACCTTCCAACCTCAAAGTCAGATGCTGAAACCTAGCATAAAAAAGCTAATTTCCCTGCCTTCAGTCTCTACCTAGCCCCAATTCATCCTTACACTCATCACTTTAATCTCCTTCAAATATCTCATCATCTTTCCTTTCTGTGTTCAATAAGGTATAATACTCTGCTCTGTCTTTAAAATAAAGCCCTCCATTCAAGGGCTCTAAGCTTTGACTCCACTAGTGAGATTTCCAGGTTTCTTCCCCATTGTAAGACAGCATGAATATTCCTCTTCAACCCAAGGAGCAGAGTCACCATGTGCTTCCTTACCTCAGTACTGCTGTTCCTACCACAGTGCCTTCCTGCTCACCATTCTGCTATCCAAAGAGAATTCATACTCAACACTGAATGCAAATTGTACCAATTACTCTTTCGGTTGCAGTACTATATATCTACACTGCTTTCTATTATTACTCAAGTACGGCAAACCTCATTTTATTGCACTTTGCTTTACTGTGCTTTGCAGATAAAGTGCTTTTTACAAACTGAAGGTCTGTGGCAACCCTGCATCAAACAAGTCTATCAATTTTTCCAACAGCATTTGCTCACTTCATGTCTCTGTGCCATATTTTGTTAATTCTCACAGTATTTCAAACATTTTCATTATTATGGTGATCTGAGATCAGTGATCTTTGATGTTACTATCGCAAAAAGATTTCAATCTGTTGAAGGCTCAAATGATGGTTAGCATTTCTTAGCAATAACACATTTTCTAACAGAGGTATGCATATTGGTTTTTGAGACAGTGTTACTGCACATAACAAACTACAGTATAGTGTAGACATAACTTTGATCTGCACTGGGAAACCAAATAATCTGTGTGACCCGCTTTATTGAGGGGGACTGGATCTGAACCCGGAATATCTCTGGGGCATGCCTGTACAGAGAGAGTTCTAAGTCGTT
Organism: Vicugna pacos; assembly: GCF_048564905.1. Taxonomy (NCBI): domain Eukaryota; kingdom Metazoa; phylum Chordata; class Mammalia; order Artiodactyla; family Camelidae; genus Vicugna; species Vicugna pacos. The sequence goes on from NC_132990.1 coordinate 31,076,771, forward strand.
TTTACCACAATTATCTTGGCGTAGAAACATGGGAAATGAGGATCCTGAGAAAGTTAAGATATTTTAATTTAAGATGCAATCTTTCACTAAAGGAAGAAATGTGAAGTTTAACTCATCAGCAGAGAATTTCTTACATTGTTGCTAATATTTGCTTCATAGAAAAAGGAGTGAAAATACAGACACTACAAATTTCCATGGAGTGGAAGAATTTTATCTTACACATTTTAATTTCTCAGTCCTCTCTCCTAGAAGCCTTGACTTTTGTATATGTACAGTAAGATCCACCACTCACCTGATTGCTTGATTCAATATAAAAATATACGTCTTAAGGGGAGAGTATAGCTCAAGTGGTAGACCACACGCTTAGCATGCACAAGGACATTGGTTCAATCCTCAGTACCTCCTCTAAAAGTACACAAATCTAATTACCTCCCCTCTGCCAAAATAAAGTGACTAAATAATACAATAATAAATTTTTTAAAAGATGTATATATATATATACACACACACACATACATGTCTTACCTTCAAAATTAAAATATTCAGAAACAGAGTCACAAAATACCCAAAATAATACAAGGGGAAAATATCAGAGTCAAAAATAGTTGCAGTAAACTTCAACAGCACAGACAAAATCTACTTTCTTTAGTACTGACAAATGATAACACTCATCTAAACCCCTCAAGATTAAATAAGACCATTTAATAGAATGTGCTACCTAACTTTATCAGCAGGCAAGGAAGACAGTAATAGTCCCATTTAGAAATAAAGAAACTTACAGACTACATCTTACCACACAAAGCAATAATCAATGATAGGTAAGTCTTTTCAAGCAGACTATTTTGGATACAAATTCAAAACACTGATAAAAATGGCTTGTCTTTCTGTTTCTTTTAAGAACATATGTATTAGCTATATAATATGTAATGTATGTAATGCTAAGTCTGAATTTAAAGAGAATTGTCAGGAGTCTGTATGCATTGAAATCTTCCATATTTCACTACCTTAAGACTTGCTACACAGAACCGTGATTATCTGTTCCTGCCTCCCAGGAAGTCAAATTCACGCTCTCCATTATTTATACTGAAAACCAGCAGTCTAATTTCAAGATGGAAAGTTTTTAAAAATCAGCAACTTTCTAAAACAGCAAATACTAAGTTAGTCATTTGAATTGTAGACTTGGAAATTTCATATGGCCACAATATACAATTAATAAAATAAATTGATACTTAACAAAAACCCCAAACTGAAGTATTACTTTAACATATCTTCTTTGTGACGCACAGGATAGCTAATTATGGTGCAGAAAAGCTTCATATGCAAAAGTCTGATAAGGAAGGCTTTGAAGGCAAAAATGTGTGAAATTATTCTGCTTTTCAGTCTATTTATAGCAATTAAATGATAATTAGGAAGGAACTAAGGAAAAAAGAGATTAAAATGGAAAACAAGCCTAGTAGCCACTTGAAGTGGCTGTTACCAGTTAAACTGTATCCCCACCTTAGCCCCTAAAAGGTGTTCTGAAGTGCTAACCCCAGTACATCAGAATGTAGGACTTAGCTGGAAACAGGGTTATGGCACAAGTAATTACATAAGGTTCTACTGGAGTAGGGTGGGCCCTTCACCCAAGAGGACTGGTGCTCTTATCAGAAAAGAGGAGACAGACACACAAGCAAAAGAGCTCTGTGAAGATCGAGGCATGGACTGGAGTTCTGCATTTACAAGGCAAGGGCCACCAAGGATTAACTCCACCACCAGGAAGAGGCAAGAAAGGACCTCAGAGGGAGGACAGACATGCAGGCAGCTTAATTTTGGACTTCGAGCCTCCAAAACTGAAACAATAAATTTCTGTTGCTTTAAGCCATCCAGTTTCTGGCTTTGTTACAGCAATCCTAGGAAACCGATACAGCCCTAGTAAACTAATACAAATTTTTGGAACTAGGAAGTGCAGCACTGCTGTAACAAACACCTAAAAAATGTGCAAATGGCTTTGAGGAGAAGAACAGAGAAAGCTTCTATCATCGCAAACAATATATTTAAAATGAAGAACAGAATGTTGCTATATACATATGAAAGTTAAAGGCGCTTCTGGTGAGGTATCAGATGGAAATGAAAAGCATGGTACTGGATACTGGAGGAAAGGTGACCCCCATTATGAAAAGTGGCAGAACTGTATTCTTCTGTTGGGTGGAAGGTAGAACTTACAAGTGACAAACTTGGATAGGGAGCTAAGATTCCCAATGAAAGTATGGAATGTGCAGCCTTGTTTTTCTTTTCTGCTTGGTGTAAGATAGGAAAGGGAAGAAATGAACTATGCAAGGTATTGCTAAGCTAAAAGGAAAATTTCAGCCTACACACAAAGCGTGCCCTGGAGACTAGGCCAGTGGTTTGGCTGAACAAACATTGCTAATGAGATTAGATGTGTGATTCATGGATCAAATCAACCATCTCAGCAGAAGCCAGGAATGGAGATGAGATTATCCAGTAAAGACATGTGGATGATCTTGTCATCTGATGGAATGAATACCCCTGAGTTGCACAAAAAACCAATTAAATTTTGAGATACCAGCAGAAATGTTGCCAGCCTGGACTGAAAGGGACAGAGATGGGATGAAATGAAAGAAGGATGACTCCAAGAACAAATCACAATGATGAGGACTGAGCCAACATCCCCTGTAACATGTGTTACAGCAGCCCTAACAAACAAATACATAGGAGGTACAGGAAGATGCTGTCATATATTAAAGATATATTAATGGAAATATTCAAGCAACCAGAAAATACATTCATGTTAAATTTTTCTCAACAATATAAACCCACCAACATTACTATCTAACCAATAGTATAAAAGATAATATGCAAAAATAACAGTATTCTTTTAAAGTTCTATTTGGGATTATAATGTCTTAGAATATGAGGAAAAGAAAGCATGACACCAGTTTGTCAAGGAACTACAAGACCCAGGATACAGCATAGTGTGGCGTGTTTAAAAATGTGTATTCAAACCCCAGTTTCACCACTAACCAGCTTGATCAAGTGACCTTGATCAAGTTATTAAACCTCTCTGTACCTCAGTTTCCTTGTTTAAAAAAACTGAGCATAACAATGGTATCTATGTCAAAGGGCTGATACAAGAATTAAATTTTCTGTATTTGTAAAACCCTTAGACTGCTATAAATGTTACTATGTGCCTATTTTTTAAATAGGATAAGCCTTATACGAACTGCCTTGAAGTCTGACTATAGACTCTGAGGTCTGACTACAAGAAAATAGAGGTTCCTGGTGTTATTAAATTTTGCCTTACTAGGAAAGTTGAAGCAACTGAGGAAATAAGAATCAGGCTACCGTGTCTAACAAATGATCTTAAGAGTGAAGCAAAAGAGCACAGAGGTTTTGAAGAATCAAGAGCAACTATGGACTTGTAGGGGATTGAGAGATAATTAAGAGGATCCAGTGCAGTACACATCCAGCTCCTGGTTGGGTCCTTGGCTTCCCCTCTTGAAAAAACAATAGAAACTGAAGGCCCAGTAGAAACCAGGCATTTATGAGGGAAAATATCATGATGCAAATGAATCCTGCCAGGTAGGATACTGCAAAGTAGATTAAGATGAGAGTTGCGGGGGAACTCATGTGATTTCTCTATTGCATTCCCCAAAAAAGGGCCTCTTAACAGTATAAGAGCTTGATACTAGATGGCTACATGTATGTAGCTTCAAGGGACATGAGATACTATCCACTTTAATCCCAGAATGTAAAAGTAATTTTCTGTACATATAGGGGGAAATGTTCTCCTTTTTTTAGATACAAAATTCCAATGAATGTCAACCATAGTATATCATAGCCCAGAGGATAATGTTTAAAATTTCCTATAAATTATTAATTTCACAACAATTATAAAAATGGACCAATGCATAGGATGAATCAGATTTACCGAATAGGACAATCAAAAAGAGGAGAGGAGCCAATGATGGCAGAATCTTGTTTGGAAGATATTTAAGTGTCCAATGAAGCATATACTGCTATTTGCTGTTGAAAAATAATCGGTGTGTCTTTAAACCTAAGAACACTGTAAGATACAGTTCTTAATAAAAACCATGTTAACTGTACTTAACAATAAAAATGACACATATTTTAAAAACACAAGCAACATATTATTTCCTATTTCCTTCAAAAATTCAAATCAATAATGGGAAAAGTTGTTTTTTATCAAAATTTAGTTACCCCCTACAGAATTACTGTTTTTGAAGGTTACTGGTTAATTATCTTCAAGGCACAACCAAATTACATTAGATCAGTAATACAGTAAGAAAGAAGCATCCATTTCCTATTCAACACAAAGCAAAACTGTCTTACTCTCCAAATATATAAGCTATGAAAATATGGGACTATGGTATCAAATGGGAAGATGCCAACCGATCAATGGACTCACATTCATTTGCTTTCAGAGTCCCAAAGTTTGTATGTCACAAGTTGCCTTGTGAAAGAGTATCTCATAAAGAAAGAACAAAGGGAAAAGAAACAATCTCCATCTCATTGTTATCTAACAACACACTTTAGCTATGACAATAAAAATTAAGAAGAATGTGTTATTAGACACAATAACGAGACACAATTATTCATTACTGTTCACTCCAAGTAGTAACAAAGATACTGCAGAGTATTAGGTATAGCAACCTCTTACTTAACCAAGAATGTGACTGATGGTGATAACCAACTGGAGCCAAAATCAGTAACTAGGCCAGAAATATAATTAAATTTTAAACCATCAAACTATCATCTATAGTAACATAGATAATTTATCACTTAGGAAGTTCAAATACCTCATTAAAAAAAAGGTTCAGATAACTCTCAGGGTAGAGCATCAAGAGAAATCTTGAACTACGGAATTGGGTATTAAGCTGACAAGTCTATGAGTCTTTCTTAACCATATTTTTTGAGCAACTGATCTATAATTTACTCTTTATTCTTCTCTTTCATTCCTTTCTGTTCTTTAAACCTTTTATCTGTTTTCAACTTAGTCATGTCTGAAGCCTAAAAGCTCTTCTTTCTCTCCACATGTAAAAAATAACCTGCTTGTAAATGTGTTTGCATTAAAACAAATTAAGTTACTATCAATCTACTAGTACCCCTGAATATTCATCTTTATCTCAGAACTATGTAAACAGACACTCAATCAACATAAATGATGTGGGTTTCCATTGTATCATACCAAACCTACAGGAGAGAAAGGCCCAGCTCTTTAGAAAACTGCCATACTGTTATCTCATATTAAATTTGCAAAATTCCAGACTTTTTCTGGTACTCTTATGCTTAGTCATTTTTCATTTCAAATATAAAGGGGGAACAATATTAAACAAATACACTCAAAATTTTAAGATAGTATTTCTTATCAATGTTTTCTGGCGTTATGTTCCAATGGAGAAGCCACTCAGTTTTTATAGAATTTAATTCCATCAATTATTTTAACAGAAACATGGCCTAATTTTAACAGTTGCTAAGAAACAATAAATAAAAACAATTTTAGAAAATAGATGCATTATGCAGTCAGTGAGGCCACCTTCTATTGATAAGAAATTATTCTACTATCTGTAGAAGTATGTAACCTGATGAGATGCCACATAAATTTCTGAAGGAACTTTTGTTCTTCACATGTTTACCATATAATTAAGAATGAATAAAAGTAGGAGTTGGGGGTATAGCTCAGGGGTAGAGTATGTGCTTAGTATGCACAAGGTCCTAGGTTCAATCCCCAGTAGCTTTGTTAAAAAAAATTAATAAAAGTATTTAATGTGCTGATTAACTGTAAAAATGTAAAGGAATCTATTTATATTGAAATTACTTCAAATAAATTCCAAAACATGAGTGGAATAGTGTACTTCTGTAGTCCATTCATTCTAATATCTTCTCATTGGCAGTTACAAATCTGAACAGAATTTCTTCCTCTTTGGACACTCCAAACAGACCAGTATTTCTTAGCAGGCTCAAAACTAAGTGTACATTGGAAAAGAGGGAATTCAGAATCTGTACAATCAATGGAGGTGAATCTAATATACATCATACTGAGCTAAAGAAACCAGGCATTTAAAAAGTCCACAATTGTGGTTATTCCACCAGGTTAATGATTATGACTATGTTTACTATGATTAATAAGCAGCAGCCACACTGCTCTATCTGCTTGTTGAACCTTGAACTGACCACAGCTCTTCTACTTTCTAGCTGAGTAAACTGGGTAAGCCTTGAGCTCTGAGTCAGCTCCCTCATATAAACATGCTTTCCTGGCTCTCTCACTGAGACTCAAAAATTATGAAATATATAAATGTATTTGATCTGATGAGCTCTTTAAATGTGATTATTTTTATGACCCCAGCTTATGATTATGATCCCTCCAGCCCTCTTCCCTACAAAAACCTAAAGTAAACCTAAAACACTGTTGTAAAGCAATGTAATGTTGTAACATTTCAGTCTGGACTCAAATACTTCTTTTTACAGAACTGATTTTCAAAGATGGTAGAGCCATGTGATTCTTCAAATAACTAACCAAAAGATATTTAAAAAGTGCATGAAATTAAGGTAAGAGTAGAAAAGAAAATGCCCCATTTCCTACCAGTTTCTACCTAAGGAACACACTGAGGCACCCATCACTGTACACCCCCTTCTCCCCTTAGTCCCACGTAATATCCATTACAACGCTGACTTATCTCACCTGTGTACCTATTCAGTCATTGATGTACACGTACCCTCTTCACAAATAATTTTGGGAGGAAATTATTATAATTACCTTAATAATTCATGAGTATTATTTTAATGTAAGAAAGAAAGTTTTTGAATATTTGGAACTAATTAAAGTGAAAAATAATATCTGAACAGCACTTTGATTTCCTGGTTACATTTCATATAATATTAGTCAAAGACAAGTAATAGGCTCTTTCACCAGATCACATGAAAACAAACCGTGTAATTACATTTACACTGACTGAGCAGGAAGAGAAAAGAAATACAATTCTAAGATCAATATTAATCAACAAAGTCAGTATACAAAGAGTGCAAAGGCCATTTTCTTTGTCCTTATATCCATTAATGAAGCAAGTTCTGCAGGAGGCCTAAACATCCCTTGTTTTCCCCAAGACCACACTGCAGAGCTCACATAACCCTGGTGTTGTCAAAGTGCACAAAACATTTAAAGGCTCTGGGTATCCAAGAATACACACTTAGAGAAAATTTCTAAATGTTCTGTTCTCAGAGAAATGAAGAAGTAGCTTTAAAGGACCCCTAAAGGCCAAAAAGATAATCATAGTCACAAAAAGAAAATATTACACCAGAATTAAATTTCTTATTCTCATTTGAATAAATCATCATTGTGAATTTTTTTAGATACTTTTGCTATATCTGACCTTCCCTTTCCATTCTATTTTAAACCATGAAAATATATACTGTGTCTATCTTTCTGAGAAGTATACTCTAGGTGTCTAGGGAATTAGAGGCCCTTAAAAATACTTTTTTTAATAAGTAACCTTTTTTAAACATATGAAGAAACAGGCTCAGAGAATTTAAGTTAATTTGCCCAAGGTCACACAGCTAACTAATATAGTCCTTACCAGATTCAAATCCAGAACAATGCCCATACTCATAACCATTCCTCTGTGGACATTTCAAAAACAAACCATATTTAATTGAACATATTTTAAATGATTTTTAATTTAAATGTGGGCAATATTTTTATACTCCAAACTTGTTTTTCTATGACCCATAACCAAGTTAAAATTGTAGTTAAGAACAAATGTCTGGGTCTCATTATTTTTGCTTTTTATGCTGACATCATGCTGTGTTGACAGAGTTTACCCAGTCTAGCTGACAACTTTCCAAAATATCTTTCCTCTGCTCCCCTACTTTTAATAGGTTCAGATTAATTTCTTCCGAATATTTTCAGGCTTCACCATGCCAGGATATGTCTCCCTTATAAAGTAAGGCAATTATAAAGCAATTTAAAGTATGGGACTAGAAACTCTATCTTTCTGACCCACGGGAACACTGCTCAAACAGACAAAGAAAAACTATGCAAAAAGAAGGGGAATGGATTCAAATAGCTTGCTCCAGGGGTCTCTAAAAAATTCTGTAGGAATTATTTTTAGAATTTCTGCTTCTCAACACTTACCTGAGTATCTGATAGAAAGGTTATGGAACTTCAGAGTTACAGATATTATACAACCCACTCCCACAGTGCCATGTAAAACACAGCATGAAACTAAACTCTTTAGTACTGGGGAACAGATGAAGTTATTTTGTTCTGAATTCATGTGTTGCATGTCACATTTTATATGGGTGATAAAGTTGGGCAAGATCAGATAAAAATAGGGCTCTGAAGAATTTGGGGGAGTCTAAGTGTTTTATGAATATAAATATTTGCTCCTAAAAGTCTAGAAGATCATGTATGAGAGGGCTGACAGAAATGGCATAGAAGTATACAACATATAATCTTTTTCCTATGATGCTCAGATATATTGACTTTTGAGAGTCTCTCTGGTATTCTGTAATGACTAATTGGACACAAATAGAAGTTCATCCTTCACTTGGAATGAAACTTAGGAAATAAATCATATGCCCCAAACATCAGAATTCACAGATGAGAAAATGAGGCACAAAACCACTAAATGACTTGCTGGATGACACAAGGATAGCGAATGGGAAACAAAGATTCCAGAGACGCAACTCAGTATCCTACCTCCCAGCATCTCTGGGATTTTCAATTTCCAATTCACTGAGCATCCACTAAGTACATAGGAACATGCCAAGTAATTCAAGGGGCTGAACACAGAACTAGCCATCCCCTAGGTTTCACAATAGAAATGTGTGATGTTCACCTCTTCACTTCTGCGGAATTGGAGATGAAGGCAACATCCTCAAACCCTCTTCCATCTTTTTCGCACAGTTCAAACACAAATATCAATGTAGCAAATACTGTTAGTAAAGAAATAGTTTTTCTAAAGGGGAAGAGGGAAGAACAAATGAGGGGAAAAATTAACAAAATGGTAATGTACGCATAATGCAACCCCTAGAACATAAGTTCGGGATCCATGGGGGATTGCTTCCAGGACTGCCCTCAGATACCAAAATCTGCAGATGCTCAAGCCTCTTGCATAAAATGGTGTAGTATTTGCATTTAACTAATGTATACCCTGCCATATACTTTAAATTTTCTGTAGAATACTTATAATACCTAACACAACATAGATGCCATGGGAATAATCATAAATACAATGAAAATGCTACATAAAGAGCTGCCAAAGAGGGTGGCAAATTCAAGTTCTACTTTTTGGAACTTTCTGGATTTTTTTCCCTAATATTTTCAATCAACAGTTAAACCCATGGATGCAGAACCCAAGGATTTGGAGAGCTGACTATATATACCAAGGGTGCTCCTGTTTGGGAGAAACGAAACTTGTTACTTTTCAAATAAATTCTAGGTTACCATATTTAAAAATGTATATTATACTGAACTTTTAATATATTTTTAGGGAAAATGAAACCTTTATTTATTTAACAGTCATGTCATAAACAATATTCGATACTCAGTGCACTCTGATCACATGTCTCTTGCCATCTAAAAACTCTCTGGCACTATTTCTCCAACAGGAAACAACCTGATAAGATCTAACTAGACCAAAAAATTAATGCCTTTAGGAAGAATATAATTTATTTCAGGCTTTCTAATGTTAACCATATGGTCAGAAATTTAACATTAAATAATAAAAGGAAAATAAATAACCTTGTTGGAAATAAAATTTTTTACATTGACTGATAACAGATACTTTTTCAGCAACACTTCCTTAAAAAACCACACAGTACTATAAGTAAATAATTCAGCATCTCAGATTCATTTTTTCTGGCAATTCTTGCGTTCCCACTCAAGCATGAGAAAAAGTCTGGCACTGCTATTATCTTTTCTCTGTTATTAATTTTGTGAAAAGATTTAAAGCAGGGGGGAGAAAGTGGATATACTCAACATGAACCAGCAGAAAAACAAAGAGAAGATAGAAAAACACACAATGGATTTTTAAGTGTTTCTTCAATTTCTCTCTGGCCAAATTTAGAACACCATTAATAAGGAAGTCTATGGAAAAACATTTCTTATAAGAGGATTCATTATTATTCTAAGAAATTAAGATGAGAAAAAAAGGATTTAAATCAGTTTAAGGCCAACAAGGATGCAACATACAGAGCTAATTTCCATGACTGTTCCTATTAGTTGCTTGACTTCAGACTCAAAAATAGCAAAAATGAAGCTGCATTAAACCAACTTGTAACCTGTTAAGAATAAATCATGCCAATAACTTAGGAACACATAATAGACCTTTTAAATATGTAATAAATCTTTTAAAATATAAATAGTCTGTGATCCGTAATGTAACAACTGGGGACTTCTACTAAGGAAATCATTATTACTTAATATACCAGTTTATGTTTAAGAATGTTCATCTCAGCAATGTTTATCAAAGATCTAAAAAATGGATGGAAATTTTTTCTAGAAATAAAAGGATATTCCTTTAAAAACTCATGGTAGAACATTTAATGATATGGAAAAGCATTACCAGTAAGTGGAGAAAACAGTTATACACAAGACCGCAGATGTAATATATACATATAGGTGTATCTACCTAAAATGCACATATATATATATGTGAGAGACAACTCTAGTTCCTTAAATCCGATTTTGGGGTGAGCAATGAGGGGACAGAGGTGGTGGTACAGCTGGAAGAGGGCGCAGCATTAAGAGGCTGCATGGACTAAAGCCCACACTTGGAGTGGAAACATCCATAAATAGATGGATCACTTTCTTAAGTGAGGAAGTTTCTCACTCTTGATTTCTCTATATTTATCTCAAACCAAAAGTGTTTCATTTCCTAGCACCTTTCTTTTCCTTCAGATCACTTACAACAATTTTAATCATGTTTGTATGTTGGTTTGGTTTGGTCTGTTTCCTGCCCTAGAATACTCCATTCCATGAGGACAGGGCTAGGATCTGTTTCCAGTTGTATATCCATCACCAGCATATAGTATGTGCTCCAGAAGTACCAGCTGAATGATCTCCACACACTGGAATATTGCCAGTCATGTAAGAAGCAAGACAAATGTGAAAATGAAAATCTAATGCTGTCCACACTATATCTGAATTACTTACTTGCTTCATTTCTATACACATAAATTTATTTAAAACTTGAATTACTTGATCATTATGTAGAACTTTTGATTAGAAGACCTCAAAGTATTTCATTAGCAAATATAGAGAGAATGCCTTAATTAATGGAAACATGTCATAAACGTTAAGGAACACTTTTTTTGTCCATCAAATGCCACACAGCTACAAACTACAACTCAGATTTCTAACTCTATGTCCACTCTTGAAGAATTTGGTTAATTCAAATTACATGTAGAATTGTCATTGTTGTAATGGTGATTAACAAGCTCTGGACATCAGAAGTCCTCTACTACCCCAGAGGCAACGGGTCCACTGATAAAATCTAGAAAGCCAATTGGTAGGATGTGCTCTATTTTCACTCCACAGAAACTCATTAATCAGTCCAAATGTTCTCAAAGAAAAAGGCTACATTATAAATGCAATTTTAATGACCTACATTTCCTCATATTCACATGTATTTTTTTAATACATTTAAATCCAAACTGGACTGAGTCCAGAAAATAATCATAAACATAGCCAGTATCAGCCTTAAATTCTGCCACGTAGTAAAAACCACTTTAAAACAATTCCATCCAACAACATTTCTGGTGCCAAAAAAGCACCTTCCCCATCTGTACAGCTAGCTTACACAATAATCAGAGTGAGGATTATTTATCAATATGTGTAATAAGAAATTATTACAGGGTTGAAGTTTCATTTCCTCAGATGTGACTGCCTATTACAATCCATCAACTGTCAAGAAATAAAAAACCAGGAATGTTCTATATGTACTAGTAAATAAACACAGGCTGTAGTAGTGCTCCATTAAATCAAAACGGAAAAATCTTCCTCATGGAGTCGGAGAGACCCAGTCAGAGGGGAGACTAAGGCAGAGCACTGGGTGTGCTGTGACCGGCATTTAAACCCTTAATTGGTTTTAACAGCCACCTGGAAGCCAAGTCATTTTTGTCTCTACAGCATCAAGAGAGAAACATCAAAATAGCAATTAAGCTATTATTACTAATAGCAATTATTAAACCTACAGAAGTCACGTACTCCACTGTCCCAGAACAGACATTAAATTTTTAAACACCCAGTGTAAAATACATTATTTTAAAAGCCTAATCTAAAATACCATCTCACTTTACTACTCAGATCCAAATACTAATTTTAATAATAAAATGTCAGAAAGATAGCAACCTGTAACCACAAAGATATAAAAACTACTAAGTGCCTGAAAATGAGTTATATATATATCAGAAGATAATATTAATTTATTGGCATCGAACTACAAAAGTTATTGGAATTTCAAATTTAAAAAAGAACATTTACTCTGGACTTCCAGCAGTTCAAAGTAAACGTGTATTTTTTTCTTTTTTCTTTTTTTTTTTAACATTCAACTACTTTACTTCCCTTTTATATTTTTTTATGGAGCAGTTTAACTTAATTATTACTTGGCAGCAGCAACATCCAAGAATCTTGTCTATCACAGATCAGAAGTCCTGCCTCTGAGAAGGCCTGACTGAGCAGAACGTGAAATTCCTACAGGGGGTGCAGCATGAAGAACTGTTTCACCGGGAGAGGTATTTTTTTCATCTATGTCTAGTCTTCTATCTTCCTAAGTGTAAGACAGAGGAACTGATATCTTAAATACCAGTTCTTACTTTTAAAAAGGTTTGAATTGATTGTAATGAAAAAGAAATCAAGCTGATGGTTACAGCAGCACACATCTCTCACTTACTAGGTACTAAGTATGTACCAGGCACGGTGATAAACGTAAAGCATTTTCTCACTGATTCGGTGCCTGCATTATCTCACTTAACGTTCACATTCCTATGAGAAACTATTAATATCCCTGTTTACTAATATAGGATACAAAGAATCTATAATTAGCCAAAGGTCATGAATTAAACAAGTGGTGGAGTGAAGACCTGAGCCTGTATCTTTTTGCCATCAATATCAGTGCTCCTAAAAACGGACAATATATTGACATTAGAGGATACAGAGTGCTGATAATCAGCACCAGCCCCGTCCTTCTGAACTCTTCACTCCATGGAGCTGTCCCACGAAAAAAGGGGTTCTGATTTGGTTCTGATGTGAGGCAGGCTTGGAGAGATTAGAAGGCAGAAGAAAGAAAGAAGAGATTCCAGCATCAGGCTGCTGGAGAAGGGGCAACCTCAGGCCAAGGCTGAGGAACGCAGGGGCATGAATCTCCCTGCTGTTCCGAAGCTCAGGTTACACCATCTTCCTTACACAGCCTTTTACTCCTCCAGTCTCCCCAACAACTTTGCAGCCAAGCCCCTATTATGAAAAAAACCACTGGGAACACGTGTACAGTCATGTGCAAGTTTTTATGTGAATACGTTATGATTTTTCACATCTTCCTTTGTGAAGAGTCTGTTAAATTTTTGGCCCACTTTTTGAGATATTTTTGCTGTTTTATCAAGGTGTTTGAGTCCTCAATATGTCCCAGATACCAGTTGTTTATCAGATATATGTTTTGCAAAGTTTTCTCCTAATTTGGCTCTTTTTAATGATGTCTTTTAATGAGAAGTCTTTAATGAAGTCTAACTCATCAATATTTTTCTGCTGTAATTACTGCTTTCCATGATTTAAGAAACCCCTTTCTATCTCCAAGCTATAAAGATATTTTCCTATATTTTCTTTCAAAAGTTTGTATTTCGGTTTTCTCTTTCAGGTCTAGGATTCACCTTGAATTAGTAGTTGTATGTGGTGGGATTCAAGGATCTTTTTTTTTTTTTTCACAAATATTGAAGACTCCTTTTTTCCCACTGGATCACTTTGGTACCACTGACAAAAATTAAGTGCCAAATAAGTGTGGGTCTATTTTGGGTTCTCTCTTCTCTTCTCTTCTACTGAAGAAGATCTAGACCCACATGTTAGATATAGTCTTTATAAACAATCATACTATCTACAAAAGGGATAGTTTTACTTCTTTTTTATCTTCATGCCCTTTAGGAAATAACAAACAGAAGTAGTGAGAATGAAAATTCTCATTTTGCTCCAAACCTTAGGGAGGAACCATGTGATATCTCACCACATCATATAATATTCATTGTAGACTTCTTACACTTACTTAACTTACATTGTAGATTACTTACACTTACAAATTTCCTTCAAGAATTTTTAATCTGAAATGAGTGTTTCTTTTTCTACATTTATTAAAGTGATCATATGGTTTTTCTCCTTTATTCTGTTAATACAGTAGATTAAACTGACTTGATTTTTTAATATTAAACCAAATTTGTTGTGATAGCTACCTTTACGTGTCACCTTGACCATAGGGTGCCCAGGCATCTGATCAAACATTATTGTGGGTGTGTGTGCAAAGGTACAATGAATAAAGCAGACTGCTCTCTCTAATGTGAAGGTCCCATCCAATCAGGTGAAGGCCTGAATAAAACAGAAAGTCTGACCAGATCAGGAACAAGAGGGAACTCCTTCTGCCTGACTGAATGAGCTGGGACAAGGGTTCTGTCCTGGCTCCACACTAGAACTAAAACATCATCTATTCCTTGCCAATTACAGATCGTAGCACTCCACAGTCTCCATAATCAGAGCCAATTGCTTATAATAAATCTCTTTACATATATACATCCTATTGGTTCTGGAGAAACCTGCAAAATACACTTGTGTTCTGGAGATAAATGCTGCTTGCTTATCAAGTACCCTCACCTTACCATAGTTCAGCCCTAATATATATCTATATTAAAGAATTTAAAATAGATGTGTGGTTTTAGGTGTTTCCCTGCAAACTGCCTAATTTAAGTTTATATATCCTTATGCTTATCCAGAACCACCTTTCCCTTTTATTTCCTACTAATAATGATTCTCATTAAAATGAGGTAACTCCCAAGATGTAGTAATGGAGAAAGAAACCACAGAAGAAGCCTCTTAGGAACTCCCGTTTTTCTAAGATTTGGCATTCAAGAAACAGGGATCAAAAGATTTTTAAAATATGGATAAATATAAAAAGACTATTTAGTTGAATAATACAGGCAGAAGTTAACTTAAGCTAGTCCTTTGATGATCAGAAAAAAAATTCTGATCTAGAATATTTCTTAGGTCATAAGCAAAAATAAGCAAGAATTCCTTAGTCAATAAAATACCAAGTTATTTTTTTAGTGTTCAAATAGTCTAAATTATCAGTTTCAAAAGAAGCTTCTTTTTACCCATTTTTCAAACATTGAGGAACAGCTGACCTAGGAATAGTTGAAAAGGTGATGGCAAGAAAAAGTAGGATAAAAAAAGATGGAAGCACCATCAAGTAGTACAAGAATGCACAGGCTGCTTGGGGGTGGCCAGTGGGGGTGGTTTGAGCTCATGAGGAAGACTGAGGTGGAAAGAGGGTTGCTGCTCTGGAAGAATGTGCAGGAGGACAGACAACAGGGCACATAACAGGGGAAAGAGCAGATCTTATGAATTTAAAAAACAATAAAAACAACACCATCAACTCTGGTGTTGTCATTTTTCTCCACCGTTATTCCTACACTACATGACTCATCTTCCTATGTACTGCTGCCTCTACTGGAAACCTCTCATCCTCTTGCTATAACCAAGCATACTTATCTAGCTAACATTCTTCATATTTCACCTTAAATGCATACAGACTAGGCCGGTTCCCCCTACTGCAAATAACTCAGTGCCCTGAATGTGTGGCACAAATAACATCATAATTAAGTAATTAGAGGTGTAATTATTTTATAAATGTCAGCCTCTAAGCCTTGCCTGTGAGAAGACAAAGTTCATGCTTATCTAGCTCATCACTGCAACTTTCAATCAAGGGGGTCAATAAGTACTTTTTGCATGAAGTAATAAATTGAATGAAATAAATGTGTCCTTGGATATATTTTCAACAATAAATTATTAACACTAAAAAAAAAAGTATTTACTTATCTGTCACTTGCATGGTGCACGTACTAAATGCCAGGTATGGTTCTAAGCACATTACATGTACTAATTCAACCCTAGGAGGCTGGTGTGCTTATTATGCCCATTTAACTAATGAGAAAACCAGTGCACAGAAAAGTTAAGTAGTTTGCCCAATGTCTTCAGTAAAGCCATGATTCAAACCCAGGCAGCCGGGTTCTGCAATTCATTACTAATTAATTTTAAGACAATTCTATGAAACCAATGTCCATTAAAGGCTATGGAAAGAAAGTATCTTGTAAAATATTTTAAAGGTCTGGGATTTCACATTTCAGCTCTGCAATTGTCGTGCATGTCTAGTGAATTATGGGGGGTGTCAGTAGCTGATTCTTGATGCTGAGCTCTTCTTTTCAGTCATGAAAATATTATACGAGATTTTAAGAAGAAATAGGTAAGTTAAAGTTTTCTGCTACCTATTGCTTTTTACATATGACGATCCTAATACCCAGAGTATTCACTGAAATAGAAACAAATAAATCTATGCCAGGGCTCCAGCAGCCATTTAGGCTGATGGATGTCTTTTTTCCTCCTTTAATGGAACAAAGAAATAAGCAACTTATTTTACTGGATCTCCCACGTTGACTTCAGAAGATTTATTATGTAAAAATGTAAAAGCTTAAAGCATTTATAGTACATCTTTTTCCTTTAGTAAAACCAAACCAATTAAAATAATCATTGTGCATATTTTGTTTAAAAAAGAAACTGCAAGTGTTGCTTTCATAAGGCCTAACTATGTGATGACCACAGAACGTGAAAATCTCAATTATCCTTAACTCATCTGAACATTAATGGATTCAGTATCCAAAGGTCAGTCTGGAAAAAACTGTTTGGGTTATCGACATCTGGTCTTCAAATGCATTAGGTGTAAGTTTTTCTTCAGCTACTGGTGTAACCGAGCAGGACCCTATGAGGCCTTCCCAGGACAGCCTTCCCTCCCCCATCTCATGTCCTTCACACCTGCCACTTGTTTGCAGAAAAACTTCAGTATCCTAGGCCTTCCCTGAGTTTCAAAGAATAAATTTAATCAGAGAAGTAAGAAAACGCAGAAACAAAGGAAAACAGTCAAGTAAGACAAAATAATGATAGCTTAGCCATTAAACAAAGTCAAGGACCTTTAGTTTCTCCTCACGGGCTAGAGATAATTTTCTGAGCCATGTCCTTTGAGGTGTTTTGCCAAGAATGAAACCTCCACCAGGTAAAAGTTAACTGTATGCTGACTACAAGCACTGAGTCCCCAGACCGGCTGGAACCAGAATGATGATGATGTTGACTCCGGATCACCTCACCACCAACCAACCAGTAGAACAATCACATATCCCACAACTCTGCTCCCTCACCTTGTCTTTAAAGACCTATCCCTGAAAGCCATCAGGGAGTTCAGGCCTTTTGAGCATCAGCTATCTGGACTCCTTGTTTGGCGCCGAACAATAAATGCTGTATTTTCCTTCACAACAACCTGGTGTCAGTAGATTGGTTTTACTGTGCTAGGAGGGGCAAGTGGACCCACGTTTGGTCAGTAACCATGCCAACCAGAGCAAACAGTGCCATAAGAAGGGAGCTTATGCTATGATGTAAGCACCTTTCATTGAGGATGCTGATGCTGATGCTGACGCAGCTGAGTTTTTACTGGCTATAAAGACATTCAGTCATCATCAGTCCCTTCTTGCTTTTATCAGTCAATCAATTTATTTCATTTTCTTCGAAGTCATATCCCATGGAACCACCTGTGCTCATCATGTATCCCACCATGACTCCGCATTTCCCTACCTCTGAGACATAGGTACATAACAGGGTGGATGTTAGCAAACATAACCTAGCCAGTAGCTGAGTTACAATTTATAATGATTTATCAATGAATCTGAGAGAACAAGTATTTCATAGTCTCTGATTAATGCACACACTCAGTGGTGCACAGAAACTGCATTAACAACATCCTTCAAACATCATGGGCCAGTAGAGGAAAGAACATGAAATGATGGCAATTTCTATGTAGGAAAAGCAATTACATGAGAAAATAACTACGGTAGTGAAGAGATTACAGAAAATAACACTGTTAAAAACCACCAAAGAGGTTACTAGTTTTTGTTTTTGTTTGAGGGAGTCACAGACCCTTACTTTGCATGTTACAATCACGAGTTTGAATTCTAAGAATAAACATTTACTACTATAATTTTTAACTTAAGTTACAGTTTAAGATAAGGTAATATGAAAAGACAGTTTATGAATTACCAATGAATTATGCTATCTATAAATGCTACATCCCTTCTGATGAGAGATAGTTGAAATGTGACTTTCTACACTAAACTTTACACAAAAGTTTGTACAGTCACTTTTATCTCTGATGGAAAGTAGGTAGATACATTTCAGGAGTTAGGCTTAGTAAGTCAGTAATAATAAATACCATGTGCTAAACTTATAAGCAAACCACCTGATTCTTCTCTCTGTGCTTGTACAGGACCTTCAATTCATCAGCCCCTGTTCACTGTTGCACACATGGAACTACTTGAAGGCAGGACTGCAATAGGTAAGTATCACTCCAAAATTATAAAGCCATCCTTTGATATTCCCTGGCTATTCAGCACTAACAATATTAAACTTCTATAAAAAAAGAATTTTAGATACCTCCTTTGGTAGACAAAATTTTTTAATGCTTGAAAAGTCACAATTCTGACATAATATAAACAAACTTGCATAGCTATTAAAGACGCACTGCGTTGTGGTTAAGTATCAGCCTGGGAGGAGGACTGTATTTCAAAGCACTCCTGGAAGCCACCTCTCCCCATTTTCTCTCACAGCACTCACTCCTTGGCTCGTGTTTAGCCCATTCTAAACTTATTAGGACTTACAAGTAGTTATTTTCCTGTGTGCTTGTCTGTCTTCCACACCAGTAGTGCCCACAAGCCCAGTTCTCAACTGCAGGCATTTCTGCCCAATCTCCACTCCTGACCCCCAAGAGGTCTCTGAGAATGCCTGGAGACATTTCTGGTTGTCACAACTGGAAGCTACTACTGGCATCCAGTGTGTAGAGGGCAGGATGCTGCTGAAAATGACAACAGCGCTAAGGTGAAGAAACCTTACACTGGTCTAAACTACTTGAGGACAGGGCCCATCTGTCTAGTGCTTGCGACACTCTGCTTAACCCTGCAGCCAGGCACGAGGTAGGCACTCAAGTATGGCATGAACAGATGTGTGCGTGTGTGAAAATTTGTGTCAGTGTGAATTTTAAACCATCTTTTTGCATATGACATTCTTTAAATACCTCCTGCCATTGTTTCTTCCTTCTACTGCCTCAGAGAGGTTGTGGAATGAGAGAGGAGGCGTATTGTGAAAAGGGCAAGTCTGCAGTTCTGCCCTGGAGCAGAGAGGCTTTGGGGGAAGACACACTGGCCGAGATTTCAGTTCCACCATGTGACACGGGGAAGTTCCTGACCTGACAGGGACCTCTCAGGGACTTGAACCAGATGTCCTCTCAAATTAGTGATTGGAAGGATTACATTAACCGTTTCTACATCCAAGAACATTCGCCTCATGTAACAGCTTTCCATGCGAGCTACCCAGCTTTTACTATGCGAGTCAAGGCCCTTATAGTATTTATATACCACAGTCACAGCTACTGTCAAGTCTGCAGTAACAATAATCTTTAGGTCAACCTTTTATTTCACTATAAAGGGCTTTAAATATGAACATGTCTGGTGATAAGTTAAGTTGACAGGCATTTCCTCTTATTACTATTCAAAGGAAGACACACATCTCTATCCTGCTGTTTCGTGTAAACAACTTATAAGTGCAGACGTAATTCTTACAAGCCTAACTAGACTACCATTTCACAGAATTAACATACCATGGCTATAAATTACAGGTCACTTATAGTCCTTGCAGTTGTCTTATGAACTATAATAGGAACTCATAAATTGAAACAAATCTAGAGGAATGATAGTAGCCACATACATCCTCAGTAAATGTGACCAGTGTAAAAAAATCCACTAAACGGCTTTTCCAGTTGTTCAGAGTAAGGATGTGACATTGGGTGGCACTGTCCTATGATAACCACAGGCAAGTGATAGTCAGAATGCTTAATATTTATTAGGCAAGTAAAAGCTCAGATATAACAATACAAAATATATTCTCCAAGAGCTCCTTGACAGACATTATAGCCTAAAATTCAAAGGAACATGACAATGATGCAACAAACAGATCAACAGCATAAAAAGAGAAGGGAGAACCAACATCCTCTCCTTGATCTACAGCCGTGTAAGGAGGAATGGTCCAAGAACAGAGTGTTTTAAAGGACTATCAAACCAGGAAGAAAGCTTGGAGCTCTCCAGCTTGTATCTTCCCACCTCTATTTTTTAGAGAAAGAGTCTGAACTATGCATCAAGCTAAGTCGTTTGGTCTATGGGTTCCCAGATATCTCAGAAACAGAAGAAAAAGGGTGGGAATGACTATGTATGTTTTATTCCAGGGTCTAGGCTTTGAAAGGGAGGCATAAGAGGGATCCTGTGATTTCTCTTTAGGACTCCACAATACCTTCTAGTAAAATCTATTATTTCCTCTCTCCCATGACAATAATGTTATCATACATATGACAGAACACAAATGTATCTTAAACTTAATAGAACTATTCAAAAAAAGAAATAATGATTTCTTACTCAGAGTTATATTATTATTTTTCCTTAGCTGCCATCATAATAATTAAGTGATTTCTACTGAAAACACTCTTTTACTAGTTTCTTTGTAATTGTGTTGTTTTTATTGTTGTTAATTGTTTGGAAAGGTTGTGGAATTGATGGGGAAAAGACAGCATTATGAATCAGTTTTGGAAACACCTAGTTGGATAAAACTTTCTTTGCTCTGCAATGAAAAGAAAATCAACAAATAATTAAAAAGAAACCAAAAGACTACTATTCAATAGCAAAACTCCAAATGCTGGTTGCAAAATCAGGATTAGCTTAATGCCACTAATGGTTGTGTGTCTGCAATTGTTCTCTTTCTGTTGAACGAGTAATATACCTGAAGGTCATATCATCTCACCACCCAACATCTCAATGGCCCTCAAACATGGATTCTGTAGGTTTCTGATGATAATACTTTTTATTATTGCCACCATAAATATATACACTTGAACTGTGCACATTTTACTGTAGAGGAATGTGAGGGTCAGAGGGCTAGGCAGTTTGCACAAGGTTGTCTAGCAAGTGAAGAGTAGAGCCAGTATGCAGGCCCAGGTCTTTGACTTCAAACATCAGCACAGAGCACCCTGTCACCACTCTGCCTCAGATGACATGATTCCATGGTAACATGGTCCTGGTTTCATTTCAAAGACAATACTCATGTCTCTATCAGAGAATACCCACCACACCCTGGCACCAAGTTTGTAAGACTAAATACCCACTCACAGAGGCATGCAAACAGAGATTGTCTGCAACACACCATAATTCTGGGAAGGAACAATGGTTCTGTGCACAGAAGAATGGATGGTACGACCTGCTGAGAATCAGTCTTCTCTATGTTTCATCTCTTACCATGGTGGTGGGATCATCATCCACAAATATTCTTTGATGACTTGGCTGCCACTGCCACATGGCTGCCAAAACCAAAGAGAAAAAATTTTTCATTATGGTTTTGACAAGCTCTAAGTGGTCAAAATGCAGCCTTCTCTTGACTGGAAAGAAAAAAGTACCCTATTGAAAAGAAAGATTTCAATGAAGAATGAAGAGGCAAATGCCAAAAACCTCCATGAAAGCTAGGACATAGATTTCGGTCTTGCAACTACCCATTTTGCAAAGAAAATGAATGGTAGGTTTAGTTCGTACTATTTATTATAAAACATAGTAAAGGATTTGTGATAGAAATAAGTATCAAAAGTGATGACAGGTGGCATTATGCAGAGCATAATCTTCCTTAGAAGCTGTGTGCCAGGGAGAATTTGCATGTGTTTGTTGGGCATTACAAGTAAAAGAGCTTATGCCAAAGCCATTATTTTCTACCTCTAGATGCTGCAACCTGAAAAACTATCATAAATAAGAGGTTATGCTTCATGCTAATCAGACTCACTATGAAATGAGTCAGCAAGTCCCTTGTCTGTCTTAACCAAGTGGAAGAGTGCAAGGCTCACTGTGAGGAAGTGCACCTCACACCAGCCTGACCCTTAGGACACCTTTTCAGAAATCCAGCCCTGCCTGAGGATGCGGAAAAGCCTGCAGCAGTACTAGGAACACTGCCACAGAGCCTTTCAGAGACCCAGCTGAGTTCTTAGGCCAAAGAACAGGATACTACTACACATGCTTTGGTAAAGGAAACACTACTCTGCTACCAACATGCGTAAAGTAGGTTCTTTAAGCTATGTAGACAACATCTGAATATGCAGTATCTGAGCCCAGTCAGATCCCACAGAGAAGAGGTCAGCAACCTTTTCCTGTAAAATTCCAGGTCGTAACTATTTTCAGCTCTGTGGACTGCATTATCTTTCCCACAACTGCTTAAGTCTGCCGTTGTCATACAAAAGCCACCACAGACAATACATAAACAAATGAGCACGGCTGTGTTCCAACACAACTTCATCACAAAAATGGTAGGAGGCCACGGCTTGCCAAGCAAGTCCCCAGACTTGGAAAAAATGGAGTTTCAGAGAAACAGGTGAGGTGGCATTTGATTCTTTGAATGTGCAGCCAACACAAAATCAAAAGACAGGAGTCACCAGCACCACATCGCCATTCCTGAAACAACTGAAGGAGGCTCTGGAACTTAGGCATGGACACAGGTGGTACAGCTCCGATACACTTTCAACCTGAGCTAAAGGCAACTGGCTGTAATGTGCTCTTGTATTCACATCATAAAGACTGGGGATAATTTCATATAAGACAAAAATGTAGCCATATTCCATCTGAGGTTAATGACTTGCTGTGGAAATTAAAGTT
This sequence comes from Vicugna pacos, assembly GCF_048564905.1. Taxonomy (NCBI): domain Eukaryota; kingdom Metazoa; phylum Chordata; class Mammalia; order Artiodactyla; family Camelidae; genus Vicugna; species Vicugna pacos. The sequence continues at coordinate 31,099,808 of NC_132990.1, forward strand.
AATACATCAAATTACTAAACACTTTGATGTAAAGAGAGGACTTTTCCCCACAACTGAGTTAACTGACTAGGTCCTGACTAGTAAGGTGAATGAGGAAAGAAGCCAAAAGATCGTAACTATTTTACAAAAAAAAAAAGAAAAAGAAAAAGAAAAAAGAAAGGAAGCTGAAAATTTTCCAAGTGCTCAATTTTGAAAGCTGTGACGATCATGCCATTAATCAAAAGTTGGTCACACTTGCCTTTCCAGGAGACATACTTGATAAGGCTGCAGCACAAATTCCACACATATGTGCCAGCAACACAATGGGAAAGCTGAAAGATTAAGTGACTCCAGATCAAGGAATCCCTGTTTAGCCCCCTGAGAAGGAGCCACCATACAGCTCTGTGAGGCCTGAGTCATGATCCACTGCCCTCCATGAAAAAGAAAAAGGGCAAATCAAGGGCAAGGAACGAAATAGCACACCTTTGTCTCTATTCAGAGGTGAAAAGCAAAACCTACTGACATGGACAGCTGTGCACAGCATTCTTCATATTTCTGTGCTTTATTCCACCTAAATAACTGATTGATTACTCTTGTAATCAATGGTATGTTTGGTCATAACAATTATCCTCTTAAAACTGTGTCCCAGGGAACTATATTCAACTTCTTGTAATAACATATAATGGAAAAGAATCTGAAAAATATGTGTATATATATATATATATATATATATGTAGGTATATGTATAACTGAATCGCTTTGCTGTACACCTGAAACTAACATTGTAAATCAATTACACTTCAATTAAAAAAATTAAAACGACAACAGTGTTACTCCTCTTACCCCCTAATAGAAGAATTTCTGCTAAAACACAGAGAGATACCGAGACATAAGCTCTCCGCTAGAAATCCAGACGCTTCCACCACAGTTACCAGCATCACCAGCATGGTGCCCTTTCAATTCTCTGTGCACTCACCTGTTTCTAAAGCAGAGGCTGGGAGTGAACCTCCATGAGTACATGACTGCCCACACTAACAAACTAAGAGCTTCCACTCTTCCAAGAGAAACTCCATGATGCCTCTTGAGGTACTAGAGATGGAAGCAAAATAATGAGGACCAGAATCCAGCCTTCAATTGTCAAGTTGCCATACTCTGTCCTCGGTCAACTTATTTAACTCAAAATTGAACTGAGTAAGAATTTTCTGATTTTTCTAAGTTCTAAAATCCATGAAATAGAGAGATGGTACTTGAATTCTGGACCAGAGATTTTGAATGCACTGCCTGACAACAGTTACTGGCTTTGATTCTCCTTTGTTGGGCTTACATACGTTTAAGAAATTATTTAGAATGCGAAATCATTTCAATTAGACGGTCTTAACCTTGTAAAAGTTTCCATTTATAATCAGATAAAAAGCTATGAACCTAAACTTCAGAAAAATGCACATATGAACAATACGAGGATTTTTCATACAATTTTACAGGGCTCACAGACCACTAAGGCTTCTCCCTGAACCCCAGGGTAGTGTTTCTGAAAGAAAGAGTAAAAGATCATGTCCTGTGCGTTCTGTCTTCTTACTTGGTAAATGGAGCTACCACAATAGCTCATTATCACATAAAATCTTTAATTTTATTCAATGTAACAAACATGGAGGGCCTATATGTGCAGGGATTCTGTAGGGTTCTAAGAAAGTGCAGAGATAAGTAAAAGCGCAGCCCCACTCTTCTAAGGACATTAAAAAAAAAAAAAAAGTTGTACTACAAAGGCATCTATATGACCAAGTACTAAACAGAGTTCACGTGGAGTCCCAGGAGAAAGTCATGCTTCATGGGGAAGGGGGCTCAGGCTAGCTGAAGAAGCTGAGACACACAGCACTGAAACCAACAGCAAATGAAGGGGTGGAAGGGAGGGAGAGTGCAGCTCAGTCAGAAGGGGTACTGCTGGGTTAGTTCAATGTGGATACAGAATGAGATGCAGTGTTCAGGCACAGAGTGACAGAGAAGAGCACAGACAGCCCGGTCTCTGTGGGAAATAACTGCTAATTTCCCAACAGCTATACCTGAAAATATGTGATGCCCATTAGGAAGTTTGGTAGAAAAAAAGAGAGGTGAGATAGCAGTGTATTAGGGAAATCACTATATTTACTATCACTCAGAACTAATTTCATAACAGCACATGAAAAAAAAAATCCTCAGCTGTCTCAAAGCTCACTAATCATACCTGAAGATCAGCAGGAAAAGGTCAGCATGAATTGGGGAAACGTTTGTATAACACTGTACACTAAGACTCATTTGAAACAAAATGTTACTCTCTTAAATACATATTATTTTCCAAACGAGTTATCAAAATCAATTTTGTATTTCATACTCTAATAAAAGAAAGCTTTATAGTCTAGGAAGCTTAGGACTGTCTCCAGAGCAATTTGAAAAAACAAAGGGAATGATTAGATTATTGCTTCACAAAGATTAAATGCATCTCTTAAAAATAAATGCAAACAGCCAAGTTAATTCAAATCATAGGTCAAAGCAGAATAAATCATGTTTAAATCTCTCAATTTTATCTTTAAAAAATTAAGGCAGGGAGAGCTTTTACTCCACTGTGGATGAAAACTGCTTAGTAAGCAAAAGTGATTAAATAAACAGACTATTATAAGCCATCAGCTCAATCAAGTGAGAACATTCTAGCTGTCTTCTCTTAGTGAAAGGAAGATGCTTGATGCTTTTCATAATAAATATCCATTCATAAAATGTGCTGAAATGAACAAAAAAGATCTATTGCCAATTCCAGCTATTTCACAGAGAAAAGTTGGCAAGGAATTTTGTAATATCTAAAATAGAAAAGTATCAATTAATCATGGAAATAGCTCAGATAATGTTGTTATATTTTGTTGCATATTATCATATTCATTGGGCGCTTTAAACCATTTATAAAAAGATATCACATAAAAATGCAAGTACTAGTCATTTTAAGAAACAAAAGCTTTTAAAAATATGTGCTGGGTCCTCCCACCCCAACTGTGAAGTTAAAACATGTTCACTGAAGTACTGTTGAAAGATAACAAGAGACACCATGAGGAAAATAATAACCACCCAGGGAGAACTACACAATCATTTAATATGGTTTTCTTGCATTCACCTTTCCAAGTGTACTTATGTCACTGGAACAATTTTGTATGTGCTGTTTCCTTTAAAATGGTTCCAAAGTACACTTGTCTTTCAGTTTCTATGGGGGTGGGGGGGATTGATTCCAGAACAGCCCCCACCCGCCCCAGATGCCTCAGATACAGGTACCAAAATCTGTAGAAGCTCAAGTCCTTTATATAAAATGGCACAGTATTTGCATAGAACCTACACACATTCTCCTACAGAGTTTAAATCATTCCTAGATTACTTATAATACCTAGTACAATGCAAATGCTACATAGAGAGTTGCCAGGACCCCAGCAAATTTAAGTTTTGCTTTTTGGAACTTTCTGGAATGATTTTTTTCAAATATTTCTGGCCTGTGGTTGGTTGAATCCATGGATGTGGAAGCCACAGATAGGGAAGGCCAACTGTATTCTCCTATGTAACTCTACCCTGATTTATGTCACTGATACTGTACTGTCACATATAATGATGCTGCCATTGTTGTTTTACTGTTTTAAATAATGCTATGTTGAACATCTTTACAAATAAAATCTTGCTTGTGTCTATAACTATTTCTTCATATCTGTTTCCTTAGATCAAATTCTTGGAAGTAAAATGCCAGATCATAGGGTATGCATACTTTTTAAGTTTTTCAGACATTTTCTCAAATTTTTGTTCATAAAGATTAGACCAGTTTATGATGTCACCAACAATATATGTTTTAAGCCAATTTAACTTTATTCTTATAACCTCTAGTTATTATATTTCTTAAGTTCTGAACTAAGTAATAGCAAGGCCGATTTTCAAAAATCATATCACTCTACTCCTAATATTAAAAGAAGAAAGAGGAAACATCTAAATACATTTAAAATGACAAAACATATCAATTTTCATAAACTGTATGTTAATAACACAAGTCTTTTAAATAATATCACTAGTTACTGCTTTTATGATTTTATTCCCAATTTACAAAGTACAAAACTGAAATAAATCACAATTTTTCCCTTTTATTTGATAATTAACTTGAATGTCTCTATGCTGCATGCTTATTTTATACTTAAATGTATAAAACATGTAAGCAATAGTCAAAATTCTCAATGTAGTATTTCTTCACTGTTATATCTAAACTGTATACCTGTATCTTACTGCCCGATCCCCACACCTGTATCATGACCTATATATAGGTCACACACATCTTAACACTCAGCAAAAATAGTCAATTCTGATTATGAGAGATATTTAACAGTCTCCACCATATGTAGGCATTCTTGATGCCAATTCCCAAGACATTCCTCAGTTTCTTAGAAAGCCAACTCCCGGTAACAAGTGAGAGGCAACAAGTGGTGTCCAGATGTCATAGGCTGAATCACTCTTCCTATGAGCAAATGAATGTAATTAGATGACGGCTGGAAGAAGCTGATGTTGGGCTTCTGAGTCCAGAAAACAGGGTTCATTATGGGGTTTTTTTCACTTGACAGTGCAAAGGTACATGGGTGGCCTTGGAAGTTTCAAAGTTAACTGTCAAGAAACATGAATCCTCTATGCTAGGAAAAGCCAAATGTACCCAGGACCTAATAGAAAATGTCACATTAAATGAAACATAATATACTGAGAGAATAAAATGATAAAAAAAAAAACCTCTGCTGTCCCTTCAACTCATTAATCCAGGATCTTAAAATACAAAATGAACAGGAATTTATCACATTCTGATCCTTTCTCTTCATTAAAAATAAAAAAGTGAGGAAAGAAAAAAAGCGGGAAGTCATATATATCATCTCTATGTTATTATGATTTGCCTTTCCACAAAGTCTAATTGTGTATTTATGTATCTGATACTGTATTTTATATAAATATCAGAGCATAACCCTACTGTTCACATATATCAAGTATCCAGTACAAGACATCAGACGGCATCAGAGTGCTGCTGGAAGATTCAGGATCTGGGCAAGAAGCAGCTGAGTTGGGATGCATTTGAGATCAGAGGTGAATTTTTAAATATAAGTAATGAAAAGTCTTTAGGATTATTTGATAATCAAATTAATGAGAAAACGTGAGAAAGACAAGTTTTCTACTAGGGGACATTAAATACTGACATCAACAAAAACAATGTAAAATTAGTAAGGTACAACAAAAGAACATCATTGACATACTGGTTAATGAGTGCCATCAATTTAAAGAATATATTCAGTATGTAATTATTCATTGTATACACATGCACATACACAAACACACTCACACAAACACCTCAAAAAGCCTGGAAATATTTCATTTCGCATATGAAAGAAACTAGACAGGTTTATCCCAAATATGGACATCAGTCCTGAAAACCTGCACAGCATGCAAATAACAAGTTGTGACAATAAAAGAAATGTGTTAGAGCTAAATAACCAAAGGGGAAAAAAAGTTTTAACAATATTAGAGCAAAAAAATGAGTCATCTTTCTATATTCTCTTTAGAAAATTTTATGAAATTGCTGATATGAAATGGAGATCAATGTTAGACAGTCAAAAAAGTAAGGAAAAGTGTTATGGAAAGGCATCATACATACCACTACATAATTTATCAAAAAATAAGATTAAAGGGGGAGGTATAGCTCAGTGGTAGAGTACATGCTTAGCATACACAAGGTCCTGGGTTCAATCCCCAGTACCTCCATCAATAAAATAAGTAAACCTAATTGCCTCCCCCCACCCAAAAAAAAATTAAAAAGATTAAAATATGAAATTAAAGTATAATACTGATATATTAACAGAACTCAACTTTGCATAATCTATTATTTTAAACTTAAAAATACAGTAAGCATTTCTTTAAGTATGGACTATTGAAATTCCTGCATCTACAGTACCAATTACAACCACCTCATATTCTCCAATCAGTAGGAACTTCTAGCATCCCTGAACAACACTGTAAGATCCTGTTTGCCCAGAACATAACTTATTAGTAGCAAAAAATTCATTAGAAATTATGTTCATTTACCATAATCGAATTCCCACTTAAATGGCATCAATTTTGCCATAATATCAATAAAGACACATCAGCATCAAACAAAATATCTTAAAATCTCTGGGTTCTAATTGTGCTACATCTGACTTACATAAAACTATGTACATTTAGATAGTCTACTCCCTAAGATGACCAGAAAAAGCTCCTTTAACATCTCTGAGAGTAAATATAAGAACATACTTTGCCTGTGATTCAAAACTTCAACATGTAAATATTTCCATTATCTTTAAGAAATATTAGTATGAACCTTAGATTAAAAGCTAAACTATATCAAACTATATTAACAAAATATTACTTGGTTTAAGCCATATTTAAAACATGATAATTAAACTTGTGTATTATTTCTAAGTATTAAAATCTATTCAATTTCAGATTGAGTCTCAGATTATAAATTTAATAGGTACATCATTAACCTTATCAAGTAAGCCCTACTTAAAAGCTGATGGTTTTAATTTTTTTAATTAATTAATTTAATCTTGCGCTATTCTCTCCTTAATCATGAGTTCAAGACAAAAACACTCAGGCAAATGAATACCAATACAAAATACATCAATGCTACTTTTAGATGGTTTATAATTCCCAAATCAATTAAAATTTATTCCATCCAAAATAATATTTACAGCCAGAGTGTCAGGTAAAAACCATTTGATTAATGGATTTTAAAAAAGGTTGGACTGATTCTAATAAAAGGTAAATTATAGTCACTTTTTTTTTGTTCGTATGAATGAGCTAACTAAAACAAAAGAGGGAAAACTTTCCTGTGTGTGTATGTGTGTGTGTCAAGCAACAATAAGAGAGGGATCACAAAAGATCACTCAGTGACCAGGTTGGAGCAAAGCAAAACCAAAACAAAAATAACACTATACAAACCACAGCAATAACCTAACATTCCCAAGGCCGGCTAATATGAGTAAATGCTACTTCTTTACCAATTATAGCTTTAGCTCTCTTTCTCTTGCTCTATAGTTAAAATTATCAAGATATCAGATCATGCAATTTCCCCGACTTTCTGCCAGCATCCAATCCAAACCAAAACCACTCTTCCACTGAACCCTCCCCAAAAACACCTAAACAAGCCCAAAGTCAATAATTAGCCCCTCCTAGCATACATAATTCCGCATGCTGCGCTGTTTCCTTTGTTGCAAGGAGGCAAAAGATTCTTCTTTATTTGACTACAAGTGATTTGGTAGCAGGGCATCTTCAGAAAGCATGTTCAAATTAATTTCTTATCCAAAAGTAACCCGTATGTTTTAGAGAAAAAATGAACAGAATGTTCACAATGAGGATGAGTGCCAAAATACAATGATAGCTTTCATATATTTGATTATACCCTAATTTAGGTGAAAAAAAGCAAAAAAGACATCAGCCAAACTCTAAAAAGTCACCAAAACTCTGCAAAATAGGTTTGCATATCTATTGAACCATGATTTCAAACTAGTAAAAAAGACACTGCTGTTCCACCATTGATGTGCATAAAATCCTGCAAATGAAAATTAATTTGCAGAAGGGCGTTTAACACCCTAGCTTCCAGGCACTAACTATCACTGCAATGTTAACCACTTCCTGGTACCACCTAGATCTCCTGAATTTGGCATAAATTCAAACGTAAGGATGTTGAATCAGTAATAAATTCAGAACACAGAGCCAATTCAATAGCACCCCCTGCTTGCAGATAATTTAATTTCATTTTAGAGAAGCTTTTAAACATCATAATCAACAAAATCAATCTTTCAAACTGTGCAGTTGTATCTCATATATAAATTTAAGTTAACTTGAAAGAATACACTATAACATTTTACACTTAAGCCAAGAATGACTGAAAGGATCCAGATAAAAATCAAGTTCGGACTGTAACACTGCTCTCCCAGGAGAGTAAGGGAAGGGGATCTCAAAACTTTAGCAAGCATGACAAGCATGTGGAGAATTTGTAAAACACGCAGATTTTTCTCAAGTAGTCTGAAGATTCTCATTCAGTGACTGCTGAGATGAGGCCCAGAAATCTGCATTTTTAACAAACACTTCAGATGGTTCTGATAGAAGACAACTGGTCAACACTTGTACACACTGCATGAAAATATCCTTTAGTAGCAGATCCAAGTATTTCCACAAGGGCAGATAATTATTTGTACAATTTTTTAATGGTGTCTTCTGTTTTGTCAAAGAAGGAACACAAAATTCTTTAAATAATTTTTTTCAAATACTGATGATACCTTTAAAATGTTTATAAATTCCTGAATAAAACTAATTTACTTTTCTTAATACTTATGCTCCAAAAATGTCCATAGTTTGTATTCTGATTAAAGGAAAACATATTCAATTGTTTCAAACTTGGACAATAGAGATAAGCACAAAAAATTAAACACTTCCTGAAATTCTAACACAGAGATAATCGCTGCTTAGTGTTCTAGAATATTCTTTTTTTTTCCTACGCATCTATGTTCCTATTTTGAGCTTTGCTTATATCTTATAAAACCTCAAGGTAAAATTGTCAAAAGAAAGGTAAATGGCCACTAGATGGAGGCCTTCATTTACAAAAGTAGACAGTCATTTTCATAATAAGATCCACAGGCCTGAAACAAAGGGAAAAACAGCAATTAGTTCATAAACCATGAAGAAGTATCCTAACTGAGGCAAAGCAGGTCATGGCACAGCTGATGCTTAGCTCTGCCTTCGCGGTACCAGAAGAGTAATGACACGCTATGAAGTTCAACACACGAGCGGGTGCCGTTTCATGTAAAAGCCATGAAAGTCAGAACCTAACCACGTAAGTTACAAAAGTGTTAGTGACTACTAGATTTGGGAGCAATTACAGAGAGAAAAAAAATTAAAATTTGAGGACTATAAACAAATACAGATACGGTAAAACAGACAATAAAAAGAGGAAAGGAGACAAAATGTAAGGATATATTTGATAAATTAAGAGAAACCAGTTTCATCTTGGTTTAAGAAGCATCTCTACTCCTTCCCTGAAACTCTGAAACTCTTAGGCAATTACATTTTCCTCAAAACTCAATATGGTACAACCTCTCCTAAAGAAGATGGAAGCACAATAACTGCTCTGCCAATCAGCATCCACAGTCCTCTTAAAAGGGACTCCTTGTCACCTGGCCCCTTGGCCATACAGGAGCAGGGGTCATGCAGGCTCGGTGCTGCACAAGCTCAGTGAGGCGCTCAGTGTGGGAGTCAGGAAGGCAAAGCCATGCAGCACTGGGGGGAAAAGAACAAGATCCCATATGTCCACAAAAACACTCACCTTCACAGACTGGGGTGGAGATGGTTCCTTCATAATGAGTTTTCCTTTCAGAAGTTAGAAGGGATAACAACTCATATTTTAGAACTTTCACCACTGCTTAATTTTCTTGTAACTTGGTAAGAGGAGCATTCTTAATCATACATTTTATGCACACACACGATCGAAGCTTTTTTAGCTCAATCCTAACTGATTACTATCATGCGCCCCAAACAATCCATTTTCAATCTAATTTTCAAATAATTAGATTATAGTAACACAATCAAAATAATATATTTCACTGTCTGGTTAATTGAAGGTGCACTGAAATTAGAAGAGAGCAAACCCAAACAGCCACAGAACCAAGCAGATAACATGCATGAGTGGAATGCATCAGGTGTCTCCAAAATAAGTGGGCAGGCAGAGGTGGCAGCAGAGCCCAAAGAACCTCTGTATGTGACAGGCAGAGGGCAAGCTGAGAACTAGAGGGAACTGGAAAGGGCTTCTACAGTCTGGAGGAGCCAGCCTCTCTCTGCCAGGCTCCAGCAGCCAAATGTTGCCTGGGAGGAAATGTCAGGGCAGTGTTTTCAAACTGTCCCAGTTCTTAAGAGAATCTGTTAACTCCAGAGTTTTTTGTGAAATCTCATGATATTTAAACATTAGCAATTAATATAATTCAAAGTGTGAGCCACTTCTCTGCATACACACACCTGTAGGCTGGTCATGGCTACAAGACTACTAGGTACAGAGTCCTGGGCTTCCAGGTGAATCTGGGGTGCTTTCAGGTTGAGAATGACCAGGTTGACAGCCACCTCTGGCTCTGCAGCCGTGAGGACGAGTATGAAGATGTTGATGACGCATGTGAAAACAAGCAAGTCAATCCATTTTCTCTTTCTTGCTTGTTTTGGCTACAAGTACGCTCTGTTCTCCTGATAGCACTCAGAGGGGGAACAAAATGAGATTACTGTCCACGAAACATACTGCAGTTTTTCTGAGTTTCTACATTCTGTTGTTCCATGAATATGTTTCATTAATAATCTCATAATGAATTTGTTTTATATAATTATGGGGCTACTGTACATTCATGTCTACAAAAAATGCTTTAGAAAAATAATCTTTTACAATATTAAGTCACAGGAAGTAGACAAAACTTTTCCAAAAGACAGCATAAAGACCTCTTTACAGACAGAAGTAGAGGCCAAGTTAACTACCACAAAAGAAAACAAAAAATCTATTTCAAATAGCAGAAATTGCAAATGGAATAAACAAAATGCATCCAGTATCCTATGCTGGATCTACACTGGACCAGACAGTAAAACTTCATACATCTTGATTAATAACAAAAAGAATAAAGAACTTTCTCTAAGGGTCACCCCACAGAACAGGAAATTATTTAGAATAAAAGTTTCAGAAATAGTAACTTCATTCTTCATCAGACATTCATCCAAAATAAGAATGCATTTTCTTAGCTGTCTATGACACCATTTATCAGAGCAAGAACAAAATCAATATTCACATCTTCACTAGATCAGTACTTTTCACCAAGCCTTATTAGTTATCTAGCATTTTTCTTCAAAAGAGAAGGAAAAATACTTTCATCCTCACTACATCAAGATTATTTATAATTAAACTAACTCAACATGAAAAAAACAGTCTGTATATGAGATTAAATTGTTAATCATGAACTGAATAGCAAATACAACCAAGGCAGCGATGGAACTTCTGCGAGGACATAACAAGTGCCATCTGAGGAGTAAGATCCACGAGCCCACTGCTGATGAACGTGTCCAGGGACAGGTCCAGAGCTGAGGACCACCCTGAGGCTGGGCCCGGATATACCAGTAGACAGAGAGTGAGAAGCCCCAGAAGTGAGGATGGACAATGAGGACACATGAATCAGTTTGGAAAGGAAGAGACACCTTCTCCTGTCAGGCATGAGGGAACAGTCTGAACAAGATGAATGTTTTCAGGTTTCAAAATCAACTAAGAATATGTTATAAAGCTCACCCAATGAAGACAGCCAAAGAGAAACTAAAATGACAACAAAGCAATTAATTTCCGAGGAAGAAAGGTGGTACAGTTATACGTCTAGTGATATCTGAATTCGTATGTGCTTATAAAACACAAGTATTTGGTTCAAGTATGATGCTAATGAAACATACACTGGACATGAAAACATGTTTAAGGGGGGAGGGTACAGCTCAGTGGTAGAGTGCATGCTTAGCATGCACAAGGTCCTGGGTTCAACCCCCAGGACCCCCATTAAAAATAAATAAATAAACCTAATTAGCCCTCCCCAAAAGAAAACAAAAACTTAAGTATTTAAACGTTGGCTACATTTTTCCCCAATATCTCAATATAATAGTGAAAATTTACAGCTGAAATCACTATAAAGACTATTCCTGCCTTGTGGATGATTTTGAGCCTTTAGAATTCAAGTATGTATTTTCATTAGTATTAATCCCCTAGCAGTTAGGTCCTATCTTTGTGGAATTGAAAACTGTCATGATTCCCACAAAGCCTTTTTTAAAGTTGTAGTCATCCTTCTCTCCAGAGCAGTAACAATGATGGGTATCAGCTGTTCACATTTTGAAGGTCACATGATATACAGGTTGAGAATTGTTATCTCTAGATTTAGTGCACATGTGACAGGAGCAAAAATGTGGCTTCTATCCACAGAATAACGTGTCTCTTTGTCAATTATTGCCTCTGCCAAAATATATTAAATATATACACACATACATATACATATACATATTTTGCCAGGAGACAGTGAGAGTCATTTGTTGACCATCGTGTGATAATATTAAAATTTATCCTTAACAAAATGATTAGCTTCTAAAACATCAAGGAACACATTCACTAGAAACACAATGATGCCTGGGCATCAATCTTAAAATATCCACTCTACAGTTCTAAGAAACTATAATCAATGTAATGAGGTATAAATAAATATAACATCAACACCCTTTTAGGAATGTTTGCAATAAAATTTAACATCACTGAATTTGACATAAGAATAAAACCAACTAATGGTAGAACTGAAACACCTAACACAATTTTCTTTGAGTAACAGGCTTAAACGCATTCCCCTTAAGTGAAACACAAGTAAGAAAACCTCAATGAAAGAGCTACCATTTTATTACCGGTGTATCTGGAAAATGTTTATATAAGAAAACCCATCTTTCTTCTTTCCTCAGACTCTCCCTCTTCCCGAAATATATAAAACCACAAGTTCCACAGAGGTAAAAACCAACCAGAATTACACAGAAGAAGACTGACAAACCTCTAAGCCACACACAGCATTTCAAAGGGCTCTGCCACGCTGCGATGATTTGCAATCTTGTGGTTTCCCAAGGGGAAGCTATAAAAATTAAGGAGATTGAAGACAGTACCAGCTGAAAAACCAAACAGATGGCTTAGTCAACTACAAAGCCAGCTGTTTTGGAAGACTGTCCTCATCGAAAGTGTCTTTCAAAAACAGCTTTCTTTATATGATTGGTTTCAATTTTCCCTTTCTTTGACACTGTTAAACTACTTTTTCAGCCTTTATTCAGGAGTAGTGAAGAAAATATTCACTTCCTTCTAAAGAGAACCAGACTTACTATTTCTTTTTGTCCTTCTGAAAAAGTTTTAGACCTGAGTTTACTCATTTAGTAAACCCATCACCTTTCTTACCCAGCTGGAGTATTATCTGGATGACCATAAGCAACCCTCTGAAAGGGGTGTTATGTCATGGGAGTGAAGATAATGACATAAATATATTTACTTGATATATTTCAAATACATAAATGTGATATATATTCAATATGTGGTATATCAATATATATCAAATTACATGTGCATATACCTATATATACATATCATTCATGCAAACATGGAAACTGGCTGGAGGAGGGAGAGAAAGGCCAACTGGAGAACACATTGTGTATATAACTAGTAAACTACTCTGTTCTGTACCATTTAGATGAGCTATGTGTCATCAATTTGTTAAAATGCTGAAAGCAACTAAGATGATAAATTTAAAACATTTATTCTGCAGCAAAGAAGGAGAAGGGGTGTTTGGGCAGGGGGTGGTTCCCATGACCCAGGAGACAACGTACTATTCTGCAGCAAGCTTTGTGGGGAGGACTCTCAGCATGGGAGAGATACAGGGACACAACACGTAAGAGCCACTTGCTCTGTTACAAGAGAGGTCAACACCCAATAATCTACAGTATCACAGCAAAGATTGTTTTTAGTCACAAAAATAACCCTACTATGTTACAAGCAAGAAGACTGAATACTTGGCAATACCCTCAAAGCAAACCCTAACTGTATGAAGTCACCTCCAAGGTAAACACCCTCCTGAGGGGTACACTGCTATGTACTATCCACAGGAGATTCTGACATGAACCTTTCAACTATTTATGCTTCCACTTACCAAATGGCCATCTATTTTTAAAATCTGGTATTTTGTTTTCAGAATTTCAAACTTTAACTCTGAAACTTAATTTTGAGAGAAAAACAGAGAAAACAGGAAAGGCGATGTTATAGATTACTTGTTCTAACTTCTTTAGAAAACTGTATTATACAGCCATCTGCTGTTTTTAGGGAGTCCTTCCTCCTCACCTTCCATGAAAAATCTCAGGGTCATATACTCCCCCTCCACAACAGCAGTCTAATCCTAACTCCCATGCTGAGATCCAAAACACACAGACACAGACACAGACACAGACACACACACACAGACACACACAACCTGATACTCAATTGTGAGTGCAGAATTTCTAAGTCAAATACATTTTAACACTACAAATAGAAAATTGGGGCTACAGTCTTCCACTTAAAACCTATTTATAACTCGAACAGTGTTTAAAAGCACATGAAGAGTGCAGTGCTCTACAGAGATTATCCCCCTAAAAGGTATTTTGAACCATAAGGCTAGGAAGAGCTTTTTGGTAAGAAATTACAGATGTTACTACTTTTGTAGGAATGACTTTAACTTTTGATGATGGTGGTGGTAGTTATGGTGGGGTTTCTTTTTAAAAAAACTATAAAGCTATATAGTTTTTTTTTTAACCTACAAAGCTATGTAGCTGAGAGACCACTAAATCTTGTAAATATGACCAACGAAGAGAATATCAATAAACTTTTCATTCTACTCTTTCCTATTCTACTCTTTCCTCCTCTTTCCAATAATTAACTAGTTGTAGTTTTCCCCTTTTTCTATTCTATTTCTCTGATAAAAGTGGCTATGATTTCCACACAGTGTACATAGTAAAATGACTGAAAGAGTCTAAATAACTATATATATGGTTCTGGTTTTAAAATCAGTACCTGAAACCAGGTCAATAATAGCAGACATTTATCAACATTTCCTCAGTGCTAAGCACTGGGCACTAGCATTTAACATCCTTATATAAGTGAAGTACCCTTCACAATAACTGTATGAGGTAGGTATTATCTCAGACAAGGAAGCTAAAGCACAAAGATAAGAAACTTAAACAAGGACACAAAGTTATTAAATGTGAGTTAAAGCCTGTTACTCCAAAGCCTTTGCTAGTAACTGCTACACTTCGTAGCTCCCAAAATACTATTCCTGCCTGGAGCCTTTCTACAAACTGGCTCCCAGAGAATGACCACTTCCAAGGGTCATTCTCACTCATCAGAATGCTACAGTATTCAACCTAAAGCAGTCAACCACAGCACCAGAAGCAACCCAAGGAAGCTCAAGAAAATGAGCTGAAGAATTTCAGTTAGGAAAACTTCCATTTATCTTAAGATGGTATTATTTAACTATCAAAAGAGATGATAACTTCACTGAAATGAGAAGTGAAAATATTAAATATTCAATGTCAATGTTTTTCTGAAGTCCTGATTTGCTTAACAAATCATGTGCATATAAATTAATACTGTTTATATACACATGTAAAGGCAGACCTTGTTTCCTTGTATTTTACTGCACTTCACAAATACTGCACTTTTTACAAATTGAAGTCTGAAGCAACCTTGCAGCAACTAAGTCTACTGGTGCCATTTTTCCAAAAGCATTCGCTCACTTCATGTCTGTTTCACATTTCGGTAACACTCACAATATTCCAAGCTTTTTCATTTTTATTATATTTCTCATGGTGATTTGGGATCAGTGATCTTTCATGTTAGTATTATAAAAACATTGTGACTAGCTGAAGGCTCAGATAATGGTTAGCATTTTTAGCAATAAGTATTTTAATTAAGATGTACATTGTTTTTTAGACATAATACTATTGTACACTTAATAAATTAGTGTAAATATAACTCTTATGTGCAGCGTTGGGAAACTAAAACATTTTTATGACTCACTTTATTGGGATATTTGCTTTTTTGCAGTGGTCTGAAACCTAACCTACAGTATCTCCAAGGTATGCCTATATACACATACCCACAAATCTCCAATATTTATATCATATGTAGTTTTTAAAATAGATACAAAATTATTGGGGGAGGGGTCTGAACCTTTCTAACTGAAGTAAAAACACCAAGGTGGTAAACAATGGAGTTTAAAAAGAAACCATATGAACATGTGGGTATCTTGAAATCACAATGTATTTTTTTTAACTGAAGTATAGCTGATTTACAATATTGTGTTAGTTTCTGATGTACAGCATAGTATTTAGTTATATATACAAGTATATATATAAATCAAGGTATCTTTTTTCACATTGTTGGTTTATGGATTTGTTTCACTTCTCTTCAGTATTTGAATAAACTCCATGTGTTGGAGCTACTTTCAGGCTCTAAACAATTCTAGTTTTCACTTGAAAGCCTAAATAAATTAAACAAATTCTTTTTAATTTAAGCAAATTAGGTGAAATTTTAAGACCTAAGTATATTTGTCTGCCAATGTAATTTATTAAGTTTTATTAAACAGGAAGCTAACGTTTTAAAATTATTACTGTATACTATTCATTTGGCTACTTTTCAAAATGTCTTCAAAAAAATTCAAGCTTTTTATATAGAATTTACGTTTTTTCAGCAGGAACCAGGACTTTCCTACCCAGCAAATGATTCCCTACAAGAACTTAATTCCGTTCAGTGACAACAGAAATAACACAAACTACATAGAGATATATTAAAGAATTATATTTCTTGCCTTTTATAGTCTCTGTTGTTTTATACCATACTTCCTAATAAAAACAAAATCCTGGATGATTGTTATAATAAAAAACATTGTTTATGAGAAATTAGAGAAGTAGGAATATAGGCACACTTTAATATTAGAAATATTTTTTAAATCATGAATATTAATAATGATCCTCAACTTGGCTATAAAATCTTAAATTTTAAAAAAGGATCAGCTCATATAAGATAGTACAGAAATCTAATTTTAGAAAAAATTATCCAGTTCTGATTCTGATAATAAGTTTTATAATGTGGAAGATCTGGAAAAAATTATAATTCAAGAAACATTCATTCCAGAAACATGCCAAAATCTTTTTCATCACATTATATTCCTCATTTGACTGTAAGGCTTCAATGTTCTTGACAAAAATATTTACGCCTTTTGAGGTTTACATGTTGTCTTACATGTATATTAAACCCATATATAAGTAAATATTAATCAAATTACCATCAAGTTCAATTGTACTGGCAGGGCTTTTATTTGCCCTTTTAAAGTGTATTATTAACACAGCATTCTCTTCTAAACTGTATGTAAAATTTTAGCCTAAAAGTTATTTGCAGAGTCAGGTTCCCAGGGGAAGAACACTGCTCATCAGAATTACTTTTTTCCATAAGGAAAGTCGACCCTGAATGTCCAAACCATTCCTTTCCTAACTCTG
Source organism: Vicugna pacos (assembly GCF_048564905.1). Lineage (NCBI taxonomy): Eukaryota > Metazoa > Chordata > Mammalia > Artiodactyla > Camelidae > Vicugna > Vicugna pacos. Next base: position 31,116,947 of record NC_132990.1, read on the forward strand.
TTTCATTTCAACCAGTGGTAGCGATGCCCGTCAACCAGCAGTGCATGCAGCAGCTAACTAGGATCTGCTTCAGAGAGGCAGGTAATGCTGCATTTCTATCTCTTAAGCAAACGACGCCACCTGCAGAATTAAAGAAACTAAGGGATTTGGAACCTGTAGGCATAATTACCTGTCAGAATGTACCAGAGGCTTTCTAAAGTTAACATCCTAATACCTATTGTTCCCACAGGAGAATTCCAGAATGTGCTTTAGAAAAGCTGATTCAATTTATGCTGATCATCTCTTTGGTTCTATTTAAATACAATATTACTTAGTAAGGGAGAAAATTCTTTCTTATGGAATTAAAATACTTTAAGATTTAACTGCTACAGACATAAATCAACTCACTACACTTCCTGTACAATTAAAAAAAAAACCAAGAATAAGGTAACCTGTTTTTTCTTTATGTGTTTTATTGAAGTATAGTTGATTTGCAATATTGTATTACTTTCTGATGTACAGCATAGTGATTCGGTTATACACATATATATTCTTTTTCATAGACTTTTTCATTACAGGTTACTACATGCCATAGAATATAGTTCCCTGTGCCATACAATGTGACCTTAAACTGTTTTTTTCTTAAATTAACTCTGAAGCTTAGAGGAAAACTTAATAGAGGTCTGCATGAACAGTGGTTACAAAGTCTGGTGATACAGCTAATACCATCTCCACATAATTGACATTTTGGGGCCAATAATTCTTTCTGGTGGGGCACTGTCCTGTGCATTGCACATCAGCAGCATCTGTGGCCTCTATCCACCTGATACAAGAGACATGACAATCGAAAATGTCCCTAGACACTGACAAATGTCCCCTGGGGACAAGATCATCCCAGGGTTCAGAACTGAGGCATTAGTGGAAATGGCCACACACAGGTTGCAGTCTGGCTGTACTCCTTTAGGGATACACTAGGGGGAGACATCTCACCTCTTTGCCCCAGTTTCTTCCACTTCAAATAGCTGTTGTACAGAAAAGAACTGAATACTGACTACTGCTCCTGCTATGATTGTTTGGGTTGTATACTTTGTAGCATCTCTCTCTCTACTTTCGACTCTCTAATCTACAAATGTATACTCTTTAAACAAAAATTTTCTTATGCACCCAAAATTAAGGAATTTAAAAAGGAGGGGGAGCATTAATAGGCTTATGGATTACTTAGAGAGTTCTCCTAAAAGCCCAGGCATGTAGGTCATAAGAATATGATCCCAAGCCCTATTACCTATTCACAGCCTATGCACCAGAGAACCAGGATGATCTACTCGGTCACTGGAACACATCACATACTTTCCCCACTCTGTACTTCGGCTGTGACTCTTGTCTGATGGGACTCTGACCCCACCACTGTGTACCTACGCACCTGTTAGAATCCAGCTTCCTTCATGAAGTATTTTCCTGGTGGCATCCGAATCCTCTCTCTTACCTGGTTCCCAAACACTGGTGGAACCTCTGTTATAGTACTTGTATTCTTCAGGGCAAAAGTCACTCAGTGACTCAGTGATTGCCACAGCCCCATCGGTATCATCTCCCTGTAACTTCAGGTGCCTTTTCTTTCCCTACCCACCTCTGTCTACCCTGCAAGGTCCAGTCAGGCCCCTAGCCATATTATTACTTAGGATTTCTTTTTAATTGGACAGCTACCTTAGAGAATGGATTGCAATTTTATCATAGGCCGATACACTTCTTATGTATAGCTACACGGTAAACAACTTCCTCAAATACGACTGCCATTAAGATACGACCAGTGCTTATGGACATCCACAGCCCCAACAAGACTAATATTCAAGAACAATATTCACTTGAACATGGAGGGGATTTTTATTAAGCATGAATTTTAGTTGAGGGCCATTAATTGAGTACATAAAAGTGTCCCTGTTAGCCAAATGGAGAGTATTTCTTAATAAAACATGATTATTGTGACTCTCTTTAAAAAACCTTAAATCTAGCAACTTTATTTTTTTGTGCATCACGACATAATTGTTAACCAATATACTTCTCACCAAAGTTATTTTGTTCAACATACAGCCCTTCAAGCAACTATAAACCTACTGAAGTGAGGTGGTGGTAGTTCCACATGATGTGTGTGTGTGGCAGGGAGGGGGATCCCTAAATGGGAAAGCAAGGCAGATATCCAGCAACGTCTGCTGCACTCATCACAGGAGATGAAGGTCTGAGGTGTGTGCAGCAAGGTGGGAGACATATTATTTCAAACATCCCAGAGTCAGGAAGTAAAGCAATTCTCTGTAAATGTCAGTGTTGTCCTGAAGGATTCTGGCAAAAGGAGACAGTAGTAACAGGCAAAGAAGGATAAGACTGCAGTAGTGTTCCTCAACATATATCAGGGGACCATGGGCATCAGAATACTCTGAGGTGTTTCCTGCAAAATGTAGGTGCAGAAGAGTAGGATCCAGCTTCACATTTTTTACAATATCTCCAGGTTTTCCATGTATATAGAAGTGAAAGGACGACTGGCTTAGAGAGATCATCCTCTTACAACAGAGGAATACTGACTGCTTAAGAGATATGATGGAATTATGCTATGCAGATTCTTTGAAAAAATATTTTTAAAGTAACGCCACTAAATTCAACAGCTGCTTTATTTTCTAGCCATTTTCTATATTAGGTATCCAATAAAAAATGGATTTATACAAAAAGATTATAGAGGAATTTATAAGAGCAATGAATGTTGGTAATTCTGTAAGTACTGACAAATGAGACATAAGTTATTTTGAGGATGTGAAAAATCAACACACATATCCCAGAAAACCTACCTGTGGCTTTCCTGGGGGAATTTTCCCAGCAGTGTCTGAATCTGACCCTAGGAGATCCCAAGAACTGCTGACTCTGAATAATGTGATTTCTGTAGGGAGTCCTGGGAGATAGACACGTTATCACAGCACCAAGGAGAATGTGTTTCTCCTCTGACAAACTGGAACCAATTAAGTCAAAAGCATCACACTGATCCAATTACATCAGGAAGAGTTAAAATGAGACTAATATCCCAAAGACCCTCAGGACTCATCAAAAGTGAGTAACATCCTTCAGGGGCCAATAAAATTAATGACATTTAAGTAATGAGACTCTTATGAGCCATAAAAGAAAGAAGTGGCAGAGGGTTGTAGAAATCAAGTCTATTTTAATCCTTAAAAACCAAAGAAAACATTTCAAAGAAAATCTCTACAATTTCTTCAAAATAGAGAAGGTGAAATTCTTAAGTATTCTCTTTTAGCACCCATAAAATATTCCTCCTCCTTCCATATCCCTAGAGGATATACCTGAGCGGGACATCTGACTAAGGTACCAGCTGGGTGACCTCAAGCAGGTAACTCCTGGGCTTCAGTTTCTTCCTCTACAAACTGGGGCTGCCAAACCACGATGTACAAAATAAACAAGCTACAAGGATATATTGTATAGCACAGGGAATAAAGTCAATATTTTATAACTATAAAAGGAAAATAATCTGTAAAAATTGTGAATCACTGTGTTGTACATCTGAAACTTATATAATACTGTAAATCAACTATACCTTAATAATTAGAAAAAATAGGGCTGCAAAGAAGAGTCACCTCAATAGGACAGGAAAAGTTCCTGGATCAGTGACTGGGGCACAGCAGCACTTAACCAGAGAAACAGCCTCTGCACCTCATTTCTGCTTTATTTTATGGCTTACATACACTGTCTCCTTACTGAACTGCCAGGGAAAAAAAGTCAAACAGGATAAATGTACAATGTTTTGTGAAAAGTAAAGCGTTACACTCAAATGCTAGCTGTTATTAACTTGGAAACAGAAGAATAAACAGAGTTAAAAGAGAACTGACACCCAGGATAGGTAAGTAAATAGTAAAAGGGCACTTAGTTTCTTTTAAGTGAGTTCGAGATTCTTTTATTCCTTCAATATTTACTGAACAAAAGGCAAGGGCTAAGGATTTGTCTTTAATGACCTACAAGAGACATGAGACATAAGCAAACACAAAAAAAGAAAAGCCTAAGCTCTACAATGAAGGTAAAGATAACTAGGGATTTCATAGTAGGGAGAGATTACTTCAAGCTTAGGGCGAGCAGACAGATCTTCACAAAAGAGCAAGGTGTTGAAGGGGCCTTGAAGCATGTGTAGAGTTTGGATAAAGACCATGTTCCAGGTAACAGCACAAGGCAAGCAGAGGTAAAGCAGCACAGGTGTGGGGCACAAGGTAAGACAGTCTTGCTAAAGTACAACCAGGTACAGGTAGTGCTGGGTCAACAAACTGGAAAACAGGATACGGACAGGCTATAGAGGGTACCTATATCCAAGGCTTAGAATACTGGCAACTGGGATTCCTAGCTCAAAATCCTTTCTTGCTTAAGTGAATTTCAGAGTTTTACATTCTCAGGGTAATCTGATAGATTTTAAGGGGCCTAGAGCCAAGGGGGTAACCATCAACCCCTATGGTGGTTACAAAAAGTAAAGGTTTGTAAAGAAATGGGTGGGTAACAATGCAGTAAGCAAAGTGAGAGATCACAGGGGATAAAAAATGAGGGAGGGAGGCAACAATAACACAGCAAAAGGTCCCAGCTTTCACCTGCCACAAAGAGGTAGTACCACTGTTGGAAAAAGAAGACACAGGTCAAGTGCAGTTATCAACTACATAAACTGTATTCCAGGACACTGCAGTAACGTTCAAGGTGATGATAGCACCACTGCCCACAATCTTTGTGAAACTCTGGTGAACTAGGACACACAAATTCAAGTAATGAGAGGAGATGAAGGGACGAACCAGTCGGTCAGTACCTCCCAGCTCTCAGCTCTGCTCTGGTTCAGGAGGTACCAACACAAATAAGACATACAAGTGCCTGCTCGCAAGGGACTTATGTCCTAGCCCAGGGAAGACAAACAACCAAACTGACAAAGCACTTAAGGATAGAGAAGAGGGCCAAGGACAGAGCTTGGCAGGTCCTCTAATATTGGGAGGCTGAGAGACAGAAAGTTAGAAGAAAACCAAGTGAGTGTGGTGTTATGAGAAGATCTTGTTTCAAGGATGGAAAGGCTGAGAAGCTGAGTAAAATCAGGATGGAGAACTGACTACTGGCTTTGGCCCAGAGATAAATTGACAGAACCTACTGTGACAGTCCAAAGAGTGTGCTAAAGAAGCAATGAGAGAGGGGGAAACAGACAGTGAGTACAGCAACCCCTTCCAAGAGGGTGAGGGTGTGGGAGCCAAGGTAAGAAAGTGCTTCAAGAAGGGAAGTGTGGCTCCCTGCTACTTAAAGGTCAAATAAGTTAAGAACAAAGGCTGACTTCTTGAATTGGGGTAGGTATGGCCAAGGGCTCAAGCAGTTTCAGCAAGTTCAGTCACCAGAGTGACTTAAGGGGGCCAGAAGCCTCCATTCAGAGGATGGATGATCACGTCAAAGGGAAGCTTCCTGCCTTGGGAGGTAACTCTGATACATCTCCTATTCTAATTAATGTTGTTTAACATCAGTTCCTTTACCACTGTCACCTTAGAAGCTCGGCCTAGATGACCAAGGGTATTACTAAGTATAAAGCCCATCCATGAATGACTGAAAAATTGTGCTGAACACTGGAATTTGACACAACACTGTAAAATGATTATAAGTCAATAAAAATGTTAAAAAAAATAAGTATAAAGCCCAAAGTGTTTAATGGTAAAAAATCTAGTGTAAATGGTTTAAAAAAAAAACTGCACTGATTTTACCAAAAGCTATAGTCACCGAATATATTTTCCATCAATAACATAAATAATAAAGCTAAAAATAAACACCTATATATTTAATTGCATGTACCAATAATATTGGCATGTTTATGAATATGAAAATGAGCAATAACTAAAAGGCAACAATGCCATGGAGAATGACCAGATCATCCAAATAGAATTTGCAGTGCTACACCACAAATTCTAAATCCCTATAACACAGTCAGGTAAGTCAAACCATCAGAAACAACTTATAATAATTTTTAAACTACTGAAAAAATTCCAATTGTTTTGGAATTCTGAGCATCCATTCCCCTGGCCCATATCTGTGATAAACAGTGTTTGGAGGCATTTGATTTGGTTTTCCCAGTGTGTATTCTTAGCACCAGGCCTTATTCACCCTAGAGTGTAGAATGAGAGATAAATGAGGGTCTGAAGTTAATATTGGAAAGACCTGTGGCTTCTCAATGAGAAAGATATAATCAGTTTTATATGGTAACTGTCACAGAAAATAATTTTGATTATGCAAAAGAACTGACTATGGCTACAAATCTTATCAAAGCAAAGAATGAAACAAGCACTCAGAGAGTAAGATTCTAGCCTTCACCTAACACTTCTCTCTCGTTCACTTTTGATTCCTCTTTTTGCTAACCTTCTCCCTTCATCTGCTTCCCTAATACCATCTCATACCTGTTTACATTTACAAACCCCCCTTATATTAGCTCATTCAGTTCTCATATCAACACATTTTACAGACATTCTCATATGAGTAATGAGAAAACTGAAGCTCAAAGACACGAGTGGACCAGTCTATGAAATTCTGACAAGGCCAGTTTTACTTCCCCACCACCACCACAATGCCTCTCCCAGCTGAAGCCTACAGCTTCAGGAATGTTTTCTTGTAAGATCCAATGCCCAGCACCCATTTACCGTCACACTGGATACTCTGCTCACAAACAGGAGACATCTGGTTCACCAACAAAGCACCATCCAAAGGTGGGGAGGGAGGATATATTTTCACTATCACCAGATGGTCACTAGGTCATTTGTAAGGGCAAACTGAAGCCATGATGCCCATACAGGACGTCTCTGACCACAAGCTTTTATTGCTCACAATGGCTGTTCTCAGAAAGCTCTTCTCTAGTAATCCAAAAAAAGAAGACTTCCAGGTCCATTGAGGATCTATCTGCAAAGATCTACTCCAGTGATCAGTGATCCCAGTAACCCAGGCTAAACTGCAGCTCAACACAAAAATAAAGCCTTTTCACATCCCAATGCCCTTTTATCAAATGTTTAGACTTCTCAACAGGTGGTACTACATCATTTCAGCCACCACAAAAACCAAAAACAAAAAATTGACTTTGAACTTGAATCTCAATTGAGATTTGAATCTGAATCTCAAAAAAAAATTTAACTAGCATTTTGAGGGGAGGGTTGCAGCACAATAAAACTAATGACCCACTGCAAAAAAAAAAATGTACTTAAAAACCTATTTATAACAGCATTTTTCCAAAACAATGAAAGAGCTTCTATAAACCATCATTCCACCACAGCAGGCCAGGAGAGTTCTGGAATTGAGCCTATCTTGGGCAAAAGAAAGCAACCATGCCCAATTTATTTAAGTTTGTGTATTTTATTTGGTCTACATCATATTTTTCTATGATAACCACCTCCTACAATGCTGTTCATATCATAATTATTCCATCAGAAGCTCCTCCATGGCTATCAGGTGAGATGTGTCACCAACAGTGACAGCCTTGGACTGCCATATGTTACATATGTTGGGCATCCACGAAGGAATTTAAAGAAGAAACAGTAAGCGTTCTGAAAATAAGAACCCACACTTAGCAAGCTTCAGAAGGGAATCCTGAACCCTCAAGAAAAGTTTCAGAACATTAAATGGTAAAAAGAAAACAGGTTTTCCTGAATGTTCACTGTCATACACATGGTTCATTTCAGAACCTCCAAAGTAGGAAGACTAAGACTCACTAACTCACTAAAGTGTCAACATTCCAGCTTTGGTACCAAAATGTGTTTTTTAAAAAGAAAGAACCAGTCTAATATGCTGAAGGCCTTACTTACATCAAAAAAAAAAATTTCTACCACTCTTAATTTTTAGTTTAAACAAATACATATAGTAAACAATCTTGTGTCCATATTAATAGCAAATTAGAATCCAGAGACCAAAGGAAAGAATGGTTTTCTAGGAAGAATGACCTTAAACATTTTCAGTTTTTACGTTTAATTTAATTTAAAAAATTCCTCAGACAAAATACACAGGAGTTTCCTGGGTCAACACTGTATGAGTCTGAGTCTCAGGAGAAAATGAAACATTGGAATAATTTGAATGAAGAGATGGAACAGGTGCAGGCCAAATGTGAGGAAAACAAGAGAGACAGAGCAGCATCCTGGGCCTGCCAGCAGCCAAGTTTTCACAAAGGCTGGTCTAAAAGGCCTGGAGGAGGGAGCCATCACCAGAGTCCAGGAGAGTCTCTGGAGGATGGCCTAAGGCTGCATTGTCTCCCCAACTCCAATCTCCTGCCTGCTCCCACTACCTGCCTCCAACCAGGAACCAGAGGGCACTGGGGTCTGGTGGGGTCCTTCCAGAAGAGAAGGATGAAAGCCTATGCAAAGTGGGCCTGGAGGCACAAACCAACATTATCCAGCACAAACCCTACACAGTACAGTAAACCAGCCCCTGCCCTCAAAGCAAACAAGCTCATGCAACCATCAACCATCTCCTCCTCCCTATATGTTCTGATTCTCAGTTTAAGTGTAAAAACACAGCTAGCATCTTCCAAAAAAGGAGTCAGCTAGCAACTGTGTTAAAGAGGATTCTGGATTACCATAGCTGAGGTTTGTAAGAAGTAAATGCTATTTGCCTAAGGCACCTGAGAAAGACATGCTGAGATACGTCCCCCAAAACTGCCAAGAAATTTCCGAGTATCAGAGAAAGGAAAGGAATTGCATGCCCCACTTGCAAGAGTAGAGCTGCAACAAACACCTGTGTCTTCTCAGACTCCTGCTCCTTTTCCTACAGATGAAGACAAAAACTGACAGGCCTGAAGACAAAGTGGTACCCCTTTGATTCCCTGCCCTAAAAAAGACAATTCTGGATTCTATAATCACTGACACTGGAAACAAACAACAACAAAAATAAGAGCCATCTGATGTGGTTACATGAACATCTTTTTCTTTGATCATTAATTATAAGCAATTAGACCACATACCAAACTCTACAAGATTCAGAGCTTGCCTACAACACTTGGCTATTCTATGTTCTGTCACCTGATGGCCCCCAGTACATACACTCAAGAACACATTTCTCGGGAATTCCACGGAAGGTTAAAATTTGCATCCTTCCTTCTGTCACTGTAATCACTTTCACATAAGCCCAAGAATATAATTCACTAGCAATGTACATTCACACTACACTTAAACTGCAATCATTATGGACTACAAAGATTCCAACTGCATGCATAAGACAGCCACAAAAAAATATAAGGTCAGTATAAATGACTGAGCATCACAAAGGAAAAAACACTTTAATAAAAACCACAAATTTCAGCCACATTACTGGCCCAGTTATCAGTCAACATTAATCAGAAAGCAGAATCAGATACAACATCAGTGCAACATTTTTTGAAGGAGAAACTTTTGAAGATTTTAAGACTCTATCTGATTCAAATGCTCTATGATAATTACAGGAAAAAAAAAAAAAAGCCTAGCATGGAACTATAGTCATGGTCACCAGGTAGAAGGAGAAGGGTTTTCCAAACCCAGTGTAGAGTACAAATATTAAATCACACAGGCTTTATCAAATAAATACCCTAAAAATATAGAAAAAAATTCACCCCTAAGAATCTAAAGCATATGACAAACCAAGAAATGAGGGTGTTTATTGAGAAATCTCCTTATAAAACTGTCTTTTAAGTTAGTATAGAAATATCACTGTGGAAATAAATCTAATACTCCATCCATTTCTGCAGCAAATGTACCGTTCAAGTGGCTAGAACTGGGGAGAGAGAGCCAAGCATCCCATCTCTGATTTCAGGCTGAAGTTCAATGATTAGTGCCAGTGAAAGGAAAGGATCTGACCGACCTTTTTTTTAATTTTTTGTTTGGGGGTGGAGAGTTAAGTTTACTTTTTAATTTATTTATTTTTCAGAGGAGGTACTGGGGCTTGAACCTAGGACCTCATGCATGCTAAGAATATGCTCTACCACTTGAGCTATACCGTCCTCCCTGACCAACATTTTAAATTTCACTTCTTCTGGAAATGTTGTAAGCTTGTTTGTTCTAGATGTTAGCTGACTATTCTACGTCTTCTTTTCATGGAAAGTGAGAGATGTACTTCGATAAACTTAATATGGAACATGTTAGGAACAGTGTAAAAGAGTCATTTTACTTATGATTATAACTACCATAGTATTAACCTGGACATTGGCAGAGGGTGTTGTTTGAAGGCAACAGAAATTAGAAATGTTCAGTATTAGTTATAAAATGAAAAGTGAACGTAGAGATTGGCCAGAAATTCACAGAAACTTACCAGCATCAGTGAAGATTGGGCTAAACTGTGGCAGATTAAAGTTTACAACTTTCATTTTGTCATGGAAATCATTCATTCAGTAACCATTTTGAAGCACATACTATGTACAAGTTATAGTGAGAGGTACTAAGGAAACCAGTGTGAATGAGAGATACAAAAATTCCTATTTTCATAGGTCTTATATGCAAATTGCAGAAGACAGATCGAAAATAAATACGTAAAGGACATGTCAAATGATAAGTGCTGTGGAGAAAAATAACACTGAGAAGGGAGAAGAGGTATTGCGGAGAAGGCTCCAACTTGACTAAGGAAAGGTCTTAGTGAAAAGGTAACATACGAGCAAACACTTCAAGGAAGTGAGGAACAAGCCATTATGGGGCAGCTGGTAGAGGGGGTATGTGCAGTAAAGGTATCATGGAATCCAGAGGCTTTGGGGCAGAAATTTGGGCTGAGTGAGCCAGGAGCAGAAAGGTAGCAGAGGAAATCAGAGAGATAAAGAGTCTCTGTGTCTGGAGATGGTAGGTGTTGGCTACAGAGTGATCATGTAGCATTTGTACACCTGTTAAGAACTTTAAACTTTTAATATGAGTGAGATGGGAAGCCATGGAAAGGGATTTTGAACAGAAGTATAAAATCTGAATAAAGGTTTTAAAGGCATCACTCTGGCCTCTGAACAAATAGACAGAAGCAGGAAGACTTTGGGAACCACTGGGACAGTTCAGGACAGAGATAGTCGCTGGACCAGAGTAGCAGTGGCGAGTGTGGTGGGAAGTGATCAATTCCAGATAAATGGAACTAGGATGTTTCCACAGTAATCTTGCAATCATCTGGCCATTCACCAAGCATAGGAAAATAGTACTACTGCTTTGAAAGTTATTTGACCAAAATGGAAAATATTCAAAGGTGATCAAAATTTCTTAAAAATGCAGGCTTATTTTAGACGACACAATCCTCTTAATAGGTATACAATATTCAATACTGAAAATAGAAATAAAATAAAAACGTCCTGCCAAAAGCTTTTCTTGGGCCAGATCTGATTTATTCATATTTTATTCCCTCATATAAATTATCTTGCATGTAACTGGAACTTAATATATTTTGCTGAATAAATGGCAAAGAATTTATCTGGTCAAAAGAACTAGCAAAAAAGAAAAATGCTCTTATTAAAATTGTAAACTTACCTATTGTATTTTCACCACTGTGTTTTATAAAGAATTATACTGAAACTCTTCTCTAAAATGTTCACTGGCCTCCATCATACAGAATTAAAAGATCCAAATTCCTCTATGTAACATTTAAAGTATTTCGTAGCCTGGCACCACCACCCTTATAAATGCACTACATCTCAAACCACACAGAGACAACTGTCAAAACATCCTACCACATCTTGCCTCCATGACTTTACTCAAGCAGCTGATTCCCTTTCTCAGATGCTTACCTCCAAACCACCAAAATCCCATGCAGTCTTCACCAGCTCAAGCATCAGTCCTCTCAAATGAAAATGTTTCAGATCCCTGCCATGATGAAGTTAAATTCTCCCCATCCTGTATTCCCACATTACCTTGTACCTTTGTTACAGCATTTATCAGTGATAAAAGCCCAGCCTCTCACATATTCAAGTGCCAGAAAACCGTCTTTATGAGCTTCTCACACCCAGCGTAGGTCCTTCCACTACCACAAGCTAATAATGTTGACTCTATTAAGGGACAGTTTACAATGGAAATTGAAAGTGTTTAACTGGCCCTTTCCCTGTTCTTCAAGAGCTATACCTTAAATGTAACATATGCCCACCAAGATTAAAGCTTGACACAGTCAAGGAAGATACATAAGTTGCTGCATTATTCAAGGAAAGAAAAACCAAACCAGGAAGTCTCTTTATTCTTAAGACTGACAGATGGATTTTTTTCCCCAAACTGTCATTCTCTTTCTTAAGAGTTAAAAACAATCAAATCTCGGCAGTGGAACAGCATAAAAAGTGCCAAGCACAATGAGGACAATGACCCCTCCCTTTCTTTTTTTTTTTAACTGAAGTATGATTGATTTGAGCACAATGACTTCTTAATGACTGGAATGTAACAATCATTCCTGTTTCTTCTGAATTGAAAGGGAATTTAATCTCCAGCCTCAAAGTGTCCGGCATCGCCCATCCCTCATCACGGTGGTAGTTAGAAGAGAATGCACTGAGCACAACTGCTTCAGAGGAAGGTCGATTTCTTTTGTTTCCCACCCCTTTTACCATACGGCCCTCAAATCCCTCATGGAAATTTAAATACCCCAGGTCAAACGCTGGTGGATACATGAAAGAACACCCATTTCACATAATCCTAACAGCAGGGACAGATATTGTGCTTCTTGCATATTTCTACTACAGGAAAAAATAAAGCATGATGCATTCTAGCAAACTGACAAATGATATGCCTTAGAAACGGTAAAGAAATTTTCCTACGCTAAACAGTACCTCATAAAAAAAAAAAGTCCTATCATTCCAGATGCTATTAGAACATTAATTTTGAAAACAAAGTTAAATTAAGTCCAGAATTTCATAGTTACAGCCCATTCTCATAAGTAACCTAACACCATCCTTAAAATAGAGAAAAATAGGTAAGCAGCAAAATAAAAGACACATGAAGAAACGTGAATAATTCTGTCTTTTTTTTTTTTAATGTCAAGAAGCACTCATAAATTGGGCCAACCCCTATGCATTCCTCATTATAAACACCGATTTTACCAAAAGTATATGGCACATCAAAATGGTATTATCACAAGTGGCCAGGGAATAACAATCCTATTTTGATTGGGAAAATAAGAAATGAAAACAAAGATCAGCACTGGGCTCTATGCTGCAAAGATAATGGAACAAAATTCAAACGGAAAAGCAGAAAGCATGGTTGCTCCTAAAACAGTTTTTAGTGTCTTGACCCTTAATTTACTACCTGCACACAACTGTCAATGCTATCTTTTTCTTCTACATTAACAGTAATAGGTTTCGATTAAAATTGCACAAAATATCAGAAACACTGACATCAGCTGGCCTCAGGAGTTATCAAATACAGCTATCTGTTTTTAATAGTAACTGTAAGAACTCTCATCTGGGAATTTTCAATTCTGCTTATATGTATTATCATAATAAAGTAAAAGCTGTCCAGTTTTTCCCAAGTGTTAGCTTTGCTGATAAGAAGAGAGGAGAGGAGAATAAAGGAAGAGAAGGAAGAAGAGAAAAGAAGGCAGGTGGACAGGCTGTCAGGGCATCCTGAAGAACTGAGTCGGGGCCTCTGCCAAGCCCACCCACAGGGCAAGAGGGGATGGTGAAGTCCACTGGCCCGCACACGTCCCTCTACCTGCCCCTCCCCAGTCCCACTGTAGAAGCACCCTGAATGTGGCACGTATTCTTCCCCAGCTGGCACAAGGCATGGACTAAAGAATAGGAGTTCATTTTGCAAACTTAAGCCTAAGATACTGCATCAGATTCCGTCAACGCTGCATTACATTACAACAAATGTGTTTGTTTCACCATATGCTTCAAAAACACCTAAACCTTTTTTTGAAGTTTTAAGCCAATTTGCTTGCACTTAAATTTTAATACTAGAGAAACATTTTTGTGCAGGAATTTTTATTTTTCAATTCTATCCCTGGGCAGCTAATTTTAAAAGAATACAATCAAGTTATATTACTTAGAAAAAAATCAGAACATTTACTTCTCCTGGTATGATTGCTGATGTTTTGTTTATTTGGTTATTTGAAAACACAGAACTAAAACTGTCAGTTACTGAACTAAGGCTATATCTGATGCATTTCAATCTTCATCTCCCATTTCTTTTCAGAAGGAGGACAGAAATAGCCAGTATTTTGTTTGCTCTTTGTTTTGTTGTTGTTAAATTTCTCAACAAACTAGAAATTTCCACTGGTTTGCAACAATATAGAAAAATTACCATATGAAAAAAACCTCCAATAATAGAGAGTATCACAATTCCTGAAACATCAGCAGTAGAAAAAGAATACATTCTTTTCTTCTTCTTTCAATAACAAAATTAGTACAAAAAGAAAGGGAAAACATCCTATTGAACACACATGTATCTCTGGGAGAAACTGGAGGTTCAGAAGACACCAATACCTGCTATCCCGGTTAGAATCCAGTTACTGGGGAAAGAAAAACCCCCTCGTCTAAGCAGAAGTGTCTCTGGACTAGAGCGAAACAAAAATGCGTTAACATACAAAGCTGTGAACCCACCACACACGACTGAAAAGGTTATGCCCAAGCACACTGCCCTTCAGAAAGAAAAGTCAACAGTTTTGCACATGAGTTTTCTGTACCTTCAACCAACTCTATTTATATATGTTAACGTGCACTGCTGTTGTGATCTCCTGTATTTGGCCCAGGTATTTATGTTACTTCTACAATGAATTCCTGGACTGTGTGGGTTCCTATAACTCTGCCTCAGGAAAGAACAGTCTTTGGGGCCACTGCCAGGAATGAAAGGACTGTGGCACATTTCCTCACGCAACCTGCAGAATAACCCTAGAAGACAGATACGAGTCCCACTAATCTGCTCGTGGGGTCAGGGATGCTTCCCACAAGAAGAGATAGCAAAGATGAGACCCACAGTAGACAGTTTTCCTCAGACTGGGAGAGAACAGAACGGTTTCCAGAAAGGACTGTACAGAAGTGCAGGACGACAGGAGGGAAAAGTCGAGGTCGGGTCGGGGAGGAGGAGGAGGCACCCTCCTTGGCTGTACCTGCACCCTGAGAAAACCTAGTCCCAAAAGTCACCTTCCACTTGCCTGTCTGTCCCAACTCCCTGGAAGAAATGTGAGAGATGGAATGGCTGGCAAGGATTTTCAGGACCAGGTTCCTAACTTACTCATTCACAAGCATCTAAACTAGGAACCTGACTCAGGGCCCCAGACAAAAGTAGCGGAGAAGCTCTGAGGAAGAGTCAGAGAAGCCCTGACAAAGAGTCGCGTCACCTAAGACCCCAGTGAGGACTGGCAGGGCAGCCCTTCCTCTCTCAGGGGATAGTGCCCAGCCCCTGCCACCTCCCTCCCATGGCAGCTACGATCCTATGCAGGACCAGAAGCAGCCAGCTATGTCACAAAGACTCATAAATACACCTTTCAAATATCTCCAAAAGCTCCACAACCAACGTTTAAGAGTCCAGACATAATAAATTAATTCAGAGATCCAGGAGATTAGTCAAATCCCCCTTTTGCTTGAAATCAGAACATTTGTATACAACTGCTCACATTACTAAACAGGCCTGATTTTTCCAGCATATGTAGAAAGTGAAATACACCATGAGAAGGGTGGGCATGAATTCCAACTATGTGACATTATTAATTCCATCAGCCCCTAATACACTTGCTTTCTTTCTTAATCAGGGTATGCAATACATCACTACCTAGATTAACAGCTCATAGTCATCACTATAAATATTGGATACAGTTATATGCCCTCAGGGATTATTGATATTTACACTCCTGTTTGAAACTGAAAACAAGTAACCTACCCAAAGCCCCTTATCTAGCAAATTATGTAACCCCTGATTTATCAGATTTTCTTCATCCTGGATATTTTCCTAAACTATCTGCTCTCACCTTTTTATCTCCATTTTAAAAGCACTTCACCAACAGACCAACTCTCAATTTTTAACTAAATTCAATATTTTGAAATATATTTTTACATGCAAAATACAGTGAGACAGTTCTTTTTAAATACAAACTTTTAGTCTTTTAATTGCACATGTAATCGGTTGCTGTAGAAATATATGAAGAAAATTACAATCCCACCAAAGAGGGATGATGTTAAAATTTAATGAATACCTTTCTATAATTTACAATTCATGTGTACTTGCAAACAGAAATTTTTTTTCTCATTTTCCCCCACAAATTACCACGTGTGGAGTGCCAGGTCACAGGACACACTTAGTTCTAACGATGGTGACCTGGAATCCTCTAAATTGTACTAATTTGCATAGCTTCCAACAACACAGGATGTTTTCTTTTGTCTTCTGTGCCAATCTAAGAGATGAGAAATAGCACTCACTTTTTGCGTTTCTCTAACTACTAATGAGATTAAACTAATTGTATAGTTAGCTTATATATTTCTTCTTTGATCAACTGCCCACTTTTACCCAGGTTTTCTACTTTCATTTGGGCTGATTCTCATTTGTGCCTCTCTGCACTTTAATATTCCCCACTGTAAAGTGGGGTCATAACGCTACGTATCTTACAGGACAGTTGTAAAACTTAGAGGAGTTAGTGTAAGTAAAGGGCAAGTGCTGATCTTGGCAGCTCTCTGGCCTCTTTCTCCCCCCGAATTTGCACATCTGTTCCCTAAGCCACGGCCACAGAATCAAGGACACCCTTCCACAATAATAGAGCCAGAGTTGGACTAAGAACAAACCCTTCTTCCTTTGTGTGTTCATATCCACCAAATTAAAGAATTACATTTTTGTACTTACAAATAATCTCAAGTAGGGTTTTACATTTTCAAAATATTTCATGTTCCTGCTTTATTTCAAAAAGAAAGAAAAAGTTCAGTTAAAAGGGGGATAGGAGGATGTTTTATAACAGGTGACTTGACATTTGAACTTCTCCTAGAAGTATATTTTCTGTCTCTGATGTGCGACTGTCCCAATAAAAATCTTTTCTAGAACTACAGTCCTTTGGTATGTTCTGAACACGGCCCAAATGAAAACCAAAGGATAAATAATTTGACCTATTTAAAAATCCCTCAGAACCCAGATGATCAGAATGCATCCCCACACTGCATACCTCCAGTTTATTCTGAAGGACAGTTAACAGGCGTGGCTGGTATGTGTTTTAATGGCAGCTGCCCAACAATGACAGGGTATTGGATCTGCACTCACCAAAGGTATAATCTCTGAGCAAGACGCCCTGGCTTACAACCAGTTCCTGGGACAGATCTGGGAAGTAAACTGCAGAAATGCACTGATGGTCACTGCTATGGCACAAATTGAGACGATGGGGATCCCAAACTGCTTTAGAAAGTTTAATAAATGTCAACGCTTTACAAGAGAGAGGAGAGACAAACGTTTATTATATGCCACGTGTCAGTCACTATTCCAGAAATTTGTATTTATTACCTAATTTAGTCCTTACAACTAATCTATAATGTGGTCTTATTATCCCAAATTATACATATCTTGTCCAAAATGATACTACCTACAAACGACCAACCCAGGATTCAAACCTAGGCAGTCTAAATTAAGTATCATCCCTTCACACAAAGACCACTTCCTCTCCCAGGAAACTCCTGGGTCACCTGGTCACATGGATGTGTTCTGCTCCCAGTTCTTTGAAATAAAGGAGCACAACATGACAGGGACCAGGTTGGATTCTTCCACTGAAGCCCCTTCCCAGCAACACCCCCATTTGAGTCCACCTCACCGTGGGAAAATGAGACTTGTGGAGTGTTGCACACACTGCTACTCGCCAGCATGTAAGTTTTCCCCCAAATAAATCTATTTTGCACTCTGGGTGTGTTTGTCGGGGGTTAGGGGGAGGAGGGAGTGGCGCACGCTTCCCATTTGCACAGCAGCTAAACTATACAACACGTACAGACCAAACTTATGAACAGCTTGCAATAGATTTGGGGGAACTATAACCTCATTTCACAAAAGAAAGCATTTCAATTTGATGATACTTTAAGCTAAGTGCTTCCTACACATAAAATGAGCATTTCTTTTAAGAAACAACTTATCTAGAAGTATAAACAATAGTTATAAATGACCCTTCCCACATTAAGTTATATCAATTTTAGCATCTTCTCTTCCATATAAAACATTTATTACAAATTCATAATCAATAAATATCTTCTACATCTCCATTTGTCAAATTAGGTCAAATGCTGTAAGAGAAATCCACTCCTTCCATAGGACGTTGCAGACAAAAAAAAAAAAAAAAAACTGTGAAGAGATGCTGCCCTCTGCTGGTGAATGATACACACTGCCTATGAATCTTTAGAGAACAAAAGTAATGAAATACATTAATATTTAAGCATCATTGTCCATGACACAATTTACGGAGTCTAATAGTGAGTTTGGATTATATGGGAATGACTAATACACATATAGTACCTGTCTTAGAAAAAGGCAATATGCAATTTCAGGCTTTTTTACTACAACAAATACAGAACCCTATACTCTATCTGAAGAGTTTCAAAGCAAATTTCCATTTTAATTCCTTCAACAATTTTTTGAATAATGTGTATCAATGCGGTTTATTTCCATTTTATAAACAGTAAATAATGTCACCTTAATTAGAGATCAATTAGTAACTACACAATAAAGTTTTAAATGTTTTAAAAGTATTACGAGCACGTACAGACATGTGTATTTACCATCCTCCTCCCTCACAGTGAAATTCTGGTTACAAGCTAAATATCCTGAAGCAGACAGACGTCAGAATATCTCTACCAGAGGCCTATGAGACACATTTAGACATCAGTTTAGACATTAGGGCTCTCCATATAAAGAATCTACTGAAAACTATTAAAAAATATTTTATTGGATATTTTTCAAATAGCACAAAATAATATATGAAAACAACCTTGTTTAGAAAAAAAAGAAAACCTCCAACAACACAGAAGGAGAATGCATAAAAGGTGACAGTCCCTGCTCTCTACCCCACTCAAATTCATTCCACTGGCCAAAGGCTACCATACTTAACCATATGAATCCTTTCATTTCTTTTTCTATTTACATAGTTTTTAAGATGTTTTTTTAAAAAACATAGCACCACACCATACAAAGTACATGTTAACTAGCTTTTTTGCTTTTTACTAAACAATATATTTTGGAGATTTTTGTCGTATCAGTATACACAGACTTCACTGTTTTCAGCAGCTGCAGTGCAGTTTTTATTTTTGCCAAACTAACATTTAGAAGCAACTTGATTTTAAAACTCACTGGAGTCTACAACTGAACAAAATTAACTACATAAAAACATGTAAAGCCAATTATTTTCAGTGACTTAAGGAGAATCCTTAAAAACCAAAAGCTGTGCCTATATAGAGGGAAAATACCTATCCTGTATTTGTGAATAACACTGAGTATTCATCTGTTTTTGATTAAAGTATTAACCTTACAGTAAAGAACTATCAAAAGCTCATAAAAATAGTTAACATGTAATCCTAAGAATGACATATTTTTACAACCAGATAGCATCCCACCGATCTTTCTTCATTGTATGACCTCATTTTATAATACAGTTAAAATCCCCAATTGAAAATACAAAAAAAATTCTATAAATAGCACATTTCCTTGAAGTTCAAACTCCCTCATCTTTGTACAGTTATTCAAACAACTCCAATGATTAGCTCTGCTGTGGGGCTTAGACCATAACATACAAATGGCATAAAACAGGCTAGCTTGGTCCTCCTTTCACTTAGTTATAAATTTACACTGAAGGTTTATTAATGAACCACACAGACTCAAACACCCAAGCTGCCATCAGGCTCCTTTCTGTTAAATTTACTGAAGCACAGACTCTACTGTCTACATATCTCCACACAAATGTTTTGTAAAACCACAGATCTAGAGATGAGAACTGATCTTTAGTAAGTTCCCACCCCCCTGCAAACTGCCCAGTCCCAAAGAGTTTATATCATTCTCCATTAAATGTACAGTTTAGTGAATGGACACTCAATCTATAGTTGTGTCTTGACTTTATGTTGAATACCCATTTTTTCTCTGTGTCCTATTCCTGTTTCCCCAAGACTATAATTTCCTCACTGTTTGCTTTCCCAGCTTTTAACTCAAGTCAAGAGCATTGTGTTTACACTGGGTTTGG
Organism: Vicugna pacos; assembly: GCF_048564905.1. Classification (NCBI taxonomy): domain Eukaryota; kingdom Metazoa; phylum Chordata; class Mammalia; order Artiodactyla; family Camelidae; genus Vicugna; species Vicugna pacos. The sequence continues at coordinate 31,137,035 of NC_132990.1, forward strand.
TTTCACAGTCACTGAATCTGGGAACAGCAGGCAGAGGAAAACTTTCTCTCAACCCCTTGGGTTATCATGATGGGTTATATCTCTGGAGAAAAAAGAAAGTTGGACAGTAATCCATGCATAAAGCTCTTTACTGCAGTGTAACTTGTAATACTGAAATTTATAAATAAACAACTACATAACAAGTTAAATTAGGGTACATTCAGAAGATAAAATACTCAGCTATTTTAAACAGTATTTTTGAGAACACTCTAGTGGCACAAGAAGATATTCCAAAACAATAAAGATATACGCAAAATATATATTTGATAATATTCTAATTTTAAACATTTACTTATATCTATGATACAAAGCCTGGCCTGGGGAAGTAGGCCCAAGGTCTCAGCAAACTGACTTTCTAATAAGCACTCACAGAATTTGGGATAACTAGAATCCAAGACTAGAGGCCTCCTCCCAAAAGTCCATCAGAGGTCATTACACAGCAGGTAATTAATAGATGTTGAATTAAACTGAATGCCAGTCTTAAGAAATTTGGTGGACACAGATTAGCTGTTCGAGGCCTTCTGCTTCAAAGACAAACACTTTGAAGCAGAAGACCCAGAACCACTGTTACACCCACTGAGGACTACTTTGACCACAGACCCTACTGAGGGATTAAGATAACAGGCAGCTGGGAGCTAGACACATGACATCCAGTGAAGATAATCCCTTCCACAGTGGTACCTGCGGAATTTCCATAAATAAGAAATACCATTTACTTCAAAGCTTAATAACTATAAAGTCTAAGAATCATAAAGTCTGATTCAATCTGCTATCATGTCAGTCAATTCCAGAAGGTAACTGGAAAATATAAACAGGGGGAAACAAGGTTCTCTTAGAATGAAATCAACCAAAACTGCATTATATCAATCTAAAAAAACCTAAACTCTACACGTGCCTATTGAAATTCTAGGTTTGTAAACTTCCCAATCACAAAATGTTTCTTTGAAAACACAGTGAATTCTATCGTCCCAATTTTCTGGGTAAGTAACTACATCAGTCACCCAATAATTGAGTATGGACTTCAGATTTTCCACTGCACAACTCAGAGTGGATACTCCTAGAAATATGGATCTGAACTTCCAACTCCTTGTCTTAATTTCACCAATGAGAACAAAAAGTAATGGTAACAGGAACTGAACAAGAACCTGTGTTTAGCACCAACACTTTACAGTCCAGCACTGAGTGGCTGAGTATCACAGACTGATTTAACTTTGCCCCAGATACTTTCTATCTCAAAAGCACCAGCAAACACATTTGTATAGTAATTAGGCAAAAAAAGCACCAAGAATTGATCAAAAGGCACCAACACAGAAATGCCTTTTAAGACATACTGCCTGGGGCAAGTGTATAGCTCAGTGGAAGAGTGCATGCTTAGCATGCACGAGGTCCTGGGTTCAATCCTCAGTACCTCCATTAAAATGAATCAGTAAATAAATAAAACTAATTACCTCCCCCCCAGCAAACAAACAAAACCCAAAAATAAGTGAATAAATATTAAAAAAAAAAGACAACTGCTATAGTGTAAACCTGTGTACAAATCTGAGAACAGCGGTTTATCTATTAAGAGGTCTCGGTCATGCTGACTCAAACTAAACACTTTAGGACTTAGAATCCAGCGTTAATTTGAAAGTCCTAAGTGTAAACAGCACTGAAATTTGAAAAACCTTTCTAACATTTTCTCTAATCAAATGTGAAATATTAAAGCATGAAATCACATTTTCCAAACATTATAACCATGTACCTAAATGGATGTGGTTTTAGAGACACAGTCTAAGCAGTTCAGAACTTAAACATTTAACAGCAAGTCACTCACTACAGCCACTGAGGGGGAAATGTGTAACAGAGAAGAGTTTCACCCAGGGGCTGGGCAGGGTTTGGAATATTGCTTTCTTAGTGATCTTTTCCCTTATTTCCCTCCCTTCAATTCCCTGCCAAGACAGAGGCCAATGTGTGTCTTCACTGGCAGATTAATGCTTTATTTGTTCTTCTTCAAGTCTACTTTAGCATCATCCCCAAAACAGAAAAGTTTCCACTTAACTTCTTAAATATAGATGGTATATGCTTCTTTGGTTGTTTGATTTTAAGAGTGACATAAAATTAAGGGGTATTTTAAGCACCATCTGCTCTCTTGCAACAATGGGCAATAATTTCCTGATTGTCTTACTTCATGTACGTGTTTTAAATCTAGAGTATCCTTTATGATCACTGCAGTTGGCATATTCTTACTTTATGTAGCCCTTCTTGCCTATGTGTATACAAAGAAACCAGGCTGGGTTTTAATCCCTCTTTGTGCCATTCCTATTTCAATTTCTCACTATCACAGAACTGTTCACTAAAGTCATTCAGTTATTTTCTCCTGTCATGTCTTCCAAATTCGTGGGGATAATCCTTTATGAGGACAGAGAAATACAATTCTAAAGGAATTTATTAAAATATATTTAACCAATCCAGTCCTTCAAATACAATGGCACCATTAAAATATTGTCATTCAGTAAAACAGAAACTGTGACAACATTAACTATCTTCAGTATTAACTGGAATAAGCTGAGATGGTGGTGCAGGCAGGGCCCGTCAACAAAGACAGGACTGAAAACGTGCAGAGCTCCAGGTCCACCTAGCCATCTGCTCCACACGGAGGGATGGAAACAGAGCAATGAACTAAGGCACTCATTTTCAAAGCCCTGATTTGTTTTGTTAACAAGATCTATGCAGTGAACTCTTACGCACTACTGTGGTCCTATGTTGCCCCTCAGAAAAAATCCAAGGGCCCTGGACTGGCACAAACCACAAGCTAGAAGATTTTTCTAATAAATATCTATACTCTAAAAATGTTTTACCTGTCATAATGAACAATGTATTAAAGGGAAAGATGTTAAAAGGAAAGACACTGGAAAACAATGTGAACTATATTGATTAACTTTGTGTACATTTTTTAAGATATAGGCAGACATATGCTAATATTTTTGAAGGGATTTACAAGTTCTTAAGAGGTTTTATCTTTAAGGAAGGGATTGGAAAGGGTGCCATTAAATATTTTTCTGTATTCTTATTTTTTTTAGCCATGGACATATGTTAACTTTCTTTTATTTTTATACATTTTAACAATGGGTAACAATATTAAGAGCCATGGTGATTTCCCTACAAACAACTTTAAGTAAAATTTAAAGGATTCTAATATATGAATACTCATATCATTGGACACGTTAGTTATAATTTTATTCTTGCTGATAAAATTAGCACTACAACAATCATCTTGTAAGTGAACTTTTGTCTGCACCTGTGATTCTCTCCTAGGAGTGGAAGAAATGGATCAAAGGTCATGGAGATGCTGGGGTGCTAATACATACTACCTACCTGCTCTTCCAGGTACTTATCCCAATCACAGCGCCACCAAGACAAGTTCAGCCTGCTAACTCTAACAAGTACATTCTCATGAGCAATGAGGATTTTCCTTTTGCCTTTACTAATATGATAAGAAAAAGAAATCCTTCACTATGACTTTGAATACTACTGAAGTTTGAACAATTTTTCAGTTTTATTTACCTGCAAAGAAACAGGCTTTCGTGCTATTTCACTAATCATCAGAACACTCCAATTCTTTAAATTAATACTTAAAATTAAAGGATAGAATATATATTTCTAAGAACTTGGAATACAAGAAACACTGAAACTTATGACTAAGTCTTACAAAAACATTTTATGAAAAGCTAGAAAGTTGCTAGGACCTACCTATTTTTTAATCTTAATTCAAGTATGTATGAACAATGTAAAAGCCATGTGTGAACTAGAGTCAAATTTAGCGGGAATCTACCACATCCATAATGGTTTTCTTTCCAAGGATTTATAACACATGGTCTTTCAAATTCAACATAGGGCCCAAGAGCCACAGTATGTTTTTGTACATATAACCAACAACTCCTTCAAATTCCTCTTCTCAGAAATCTGGCCCACAGAACCCCAAATACTGTTAGTTGATGTCACTTCTATTCATACTGCCCTCATTTTGACAGAAAGTAAAAGAGAATGGATGTGAGAATTCAGTAGAAATTTATAAAGCAATCCATCTGCCCAGCCTGCTGTTAGCACTTATGCTGCAAATACTATCCCCACAGCTACTGCTTCTCAGCACCTCCAGCCTGAACGCCACTGGCCCTGCCCTAATAATATCAGGGAGGTTCCTGACTCAGGGATGACCTGTGATAAATGGCTTTTCAAAAATGTACCCAGTGAGGGAGGCATGGTGCTAGCTGCCTCCCCCAACTACGGTCCCCATCACCACCCATGGCCCAGGGAGGTACCATTTACAGCCCTCTTCACAGGTGGGAAAACTAGTGCTCACAGAGGCAGGTTACACAAGCAGTCCACACAAGAACCAGAGTTCTAACACCACTGTGTGTGACTAGTTTGGGTTTTTGTTTGTTTGCACTCAAAGTAGCCAACACTTTTATTAAGGAAAGAAGTACTCTGGAGATGGAGCACTGAACACTTGTATTTCTGACAAAGCTATGAAAAATAAAACACTGGTCTGCTTTCTCCAGGCTTTGATTTTAAACAGAACCAATTCAGCTCTCTAACCTGGTGTCCAAAGCATGGGATTAAGCTAGGTCTGTTTCCCTTATGACCGTAGGGTGTAGACCTCAGTGTTTCTGTGTCGTCGCCTAGAGGGACAAGCCTTCCACCACTCTCCTAGGGCAAGCTGGCATTTTCCACTGTGTCTCCACCAGCCCTACCTCCTTTCTATTTAGCCAAGATTGGCCTATGGATCTGATCCATCATCACTGGAAAAGGAAATGGGAATTCCCTTAGACCAGCCAGGCTGACCACAGGGCCAAGGTCAATTCCCTAAACTGGAATTCTGAAAGAAAGATGCAGAGGTAACACAATCCTAATTCACCACACATCTATCTAGTCCCCACCGCTACTCTGCAAGGCTCCTTACATATTTAACTTCATTTATTTTTCAGAACAACTATAAAGAAGCTATAATCTCCATTTTCACATACGGGAAAGAGGATCTTAGAAGGGTTATTAAGTACTTGCTCCAATCGCACAGTTAGTTTAAAAAAAAAAAAAAAAGGCAGAATTAGGATCAGAGTCTGGCCAGAACTTGAACTTGCCCACCTTCACCATTACACAACAACGCTCCCTAATACATGAAGAAAATGTGGCTCAGCGGGATTATATATGGCCTGAGAAAGATCCAAGACAGCATATCACCCTCCACAGCCAGAGCCACCTCCACCATCCTGTGCTATCCCATGAGTGATACTGACAGATGGTAACTCTATGCAGATCATGGAGCTTCAATAACTACTTGTGCTGTATTTCTAATAAAGCATCTTGAAGGGAGATGCAAGATCTAATTAATTTTACAAAACTAACTTTGATATTACACACGGAACATAAGGCATGCTAAGTTTTTCTTCCTTAATGTCTTTCTAGCCTTTTCTTAAAAGATTACAAAATAATAGCAATAAAGGTGAAATATACGCATATAACCTCGATGCCCTGGTCCCCAAAACACTGCTATTTATGATTACAAAATTGACAATTCCTCAATATTAAGTTTTCATTTCTTCATATTTTTAATGACATTATAACTCTAAACTGAAACTTCCTCTACTTAACTATTCACTGGTCATACTCAAGTACGATATAAATCAAAATACAAAACAAGAAGAGACATTAAAACCATCATAAAAACTGAACTCAGCATTACAAGCAAGAGGCATACAAGTATCGATATTGTCCTCACTTAACAATGCACTTGGAAAAATGCAAACTGATCAATACAAATGAAAGACAAAAATAATGCTGGACAGAATTAACTGTGAGCACTAAATTTCATAGAGACACAAAGAATCGATTAATGTTCTAAGCTATAAGTTAGAAATCATCACTCCAGAGTATTCAGAAGACACTCCTGTTTTACCTTCCTCATTTTAGAAAGAGGCAAAAAATATTACTGGCCATAGTTTGTAGGGGATAAAAGCACAGTAAATTTAAAATCCTAGGCATGGCTGAAAGAAGGAGAGAACCAAGCACTGGGCTTCAATGTTGTATCAGGCCTCTCAGGGTCTGCCTACCTGGGGACACCTTTCTGTTTGAAGTGGCTAATTCTGATTCTTCTAATAGCAGAGGTACGGAACTGTTAAAAGAGTAATAGAGATTAATCATGGCTTTCTTCACCCATTCTTTATTCCCTTGGATACTTAAACATCAAAACCCTATCCACTATCAACTTCATCACTTTCAGCCTTCATGTTGAGAAGGGCCCTGGAACTGGCACCATGAGCGTTCCCAGGGCCACAGCCCCCGGTTTATCCGGCTACAGTTCTGGCGAGCAGTTCCTAGGAGAGGAGTGCTCACTCTCTCTATCACCTTGCTCAGAGCAGAGGAGGACAGACTGTGGACCAACAGATTAAAGTCTAACTATAGCCACTGACCTCAGAGAAATCCCATTAAAACTTCCCTTTGATTCAAAGAGGTCATACCAAATGATCTAGGAGGCAAGACTCCCACATCAAAGCTTCAAACGGGGCATCTGCACATGTTGCTTTCGTTCTTCCCACAAAGAATGAGTATCCTGAAGGAAAGGCAACAGTGACCTTGACCAGCATGCCTTATTTAAGAAGTCCTAATTCACACTTAGCTCTTCCGCTAAGAAGAAAAACGACTATGCGGTTGGGCCAAGGGTGAGGGCCCCACCTGAGGAATTTTTCCCAAGCCCTCCTATAACTAGTATTTCCTGTAAGTTAGCACACTAAATCAAAAGACTATAATAGATCTTTTGAGAGAAGTATCGTGTAAGAACAATTAGCAACCAGGTCACAAAGTTATCAAGTGAATCAAACTGCTAGCAGGATTCATTCCTGGCAAGCAGTGGTGCCCATACTTAAATCCAGCCCCACCAGCTACAAACTGTGTTCTCTCTACCCCTGGTCATGCTGCCTCCTAACCAACATGTGGACATTTCTACCACAGCTTTTGAATATAGTTAAGAACAGGGCCAGAATTTTAACATTATAGTCTTAGCAAGGCAGAGTGACTTTCCCAAAGAAAATCAGCTTACTGGTGTTAGAAGGAGAATAAACTTTATTGAAATGGCCCATGTTTCCTTTTTCTTACACTGTCTGAAAATCTTCCAAATCGATCATGTCTTTTCCTGCTACGAAATCTTAGGCTTCATCATCAATCATCTGAAATTGACATATGATAAGTTAATCTGTAAAAATAGATGTCATGTATGGACTGGAAAGCTTTAACCTCTCATAAGAAAATTTTTTACTGCAGTAAATTTAGACATTATGTTCATATTTAAATTAAATTTATAATTATTTTGGTCTATTTGACAGAGCTGTCAAGGAATGTTAACTGAGACTTAAAAAAAAAATCAATCCAAACAACAAAGACCTATTTAATTCATTAAAGACCTGTGGTTCTCAACCTGAAGCATACATCAGACTCACCTAAGGGGGATTTTTAAAATGCAAATGCCGAGTCTCTTCACCAGAGATTCCTATCCTACTGGTCTGGGAGGAGTCAGGGGCCCGTCCTTTTAAAGCTCCGCAGGGTTGAGAATAACTGCTGTAGACTGTAAGTGTAGAGCCACCAGACAGGAACCACATATGTCTTGTTTACTTTCTTAATCAAAGCACAGGTGCTTTCCCAAACAGAGCTTAAAAATGCCAATGACTTGCTGTTTACTTTTCTAGCCTTCCTCACGGTTTTGGTTGGCCGTGGATACAAAAAGTAGTTTTTCGGGTAGGCTTCAAGGAAAAATTTTCTTCCCCGATGGAGAGGGGTAGATGAGACACATTCCTGCACTGTTCCCTTCCTTTATTCTTGGAAGGAACATGTCTGGAGTAAGCACAGCTATGGTGGCTAGCTTGCTAACAAACACCCTGCAGTGGAGGACAGTAAGACAAAAGGAAAGGGAGTCCACAGGACCTCGTGACACTGCTTAGCTGCACCAATCCAAAGACCACCTGGCTCTGAATTCTTCAAGTGAGCAAAACCACCACCTACTAGATAAACCACTGTTTGTCTTCTCAGTGGTAGTTGCAAAAGGAGGAAAACACAGTGTAAACCCTGTATAGGAAACAATGAGAAGCTGTGGGGAACCAGAGAATTTGCGTACTGTAAGTGCTGGGGATGCCTTGGGTCCAGATGATTCTCCCATCATCCTTTTCTTCCCTTGAGGGGCTGGCCAGCCTGCTTCCCTCAAATACCACCAGGTGTTCTGCCCACTACTCTCCTAGAATTCTGGATCACCCCTGGCTAGAATACCACTCTCAATTTCTACCCTCTTCTCCAAACACATATCTAGGACAGAGCCTTTTACAGAACTTTTTTACTGTGTTTACAATTGTAAACACGGGGCAGGGAGGTGGGGGTGGAAAAAGCAAATGAAATGGTAAAGAAAAAATTTCCTAAAGTTTCAAAAAGTTCTACAAAAGAATTTGGTTCCTGATAATCATAAAGATATATGTCAACGTTGGAGCACACTCAACTTTGTTCTGATTCTCTACACACACATCGTTTTGTCCAGACTAATGCCTCAGAATCCACCCCTCAAAGAAGGGAGTAGCGAACATTTGCCACCCCCAATTTAATCAAAGAGCAGAGTCAAAGCCTAAGAGGTAATTACAGTTGCTCTATGGGCTAAAAAAGAACTCCTATGGAGGTTTATCAATAGAAATAAGAATACGAAATAAAGTGTGCACTGGCTTTAAGAATCCAAAAAAAACAAATGCCAGAGGGAGTCTGCAGTGATATCAACTACAGCTTACATGGGACGGGATCATTCTGAATTCTCATGTTGAAAGTGATCCTACAAATCACATACTTGGCTGGCACCTATTTAATCCACCACATGCAAGGAGATGAGTCCAGAAGGATATGGGGCAATAGGGGCCAAGCTTCTGCCTCCAATCTCAGCCTCAACATTCTCATTTTATGCGTTATACCAACTCCCTTGGTTTGAGAAAGGGGGCTAGCAGAGGACAGAAGATATCCAATTATCTCTGAACCGGCAGAGACGGCATGAAGATATCATGCATAAAGTGCCCCAAGAAGGCCTGGTATATTGTAAACAATCAATGTTGGCTATTACTGTCATCAAATTATGTGAAAGTAGAATGGCTTAAAGACAAACTAATTTTTCTCAGAGTGTGTAAGTTATTCAAAAAGCCAATTTACTTTTACTTAAGGTAGTGAGTTAAATTAAAGCCTCAGAAATAGGTATAACCTTGATTTCAAGTTAGCAACTAAACATAAATATCATAAACCATACAGCTCCATTCAAATCCCATAATCCAGCAAATTTAAACTAGCAATAAATGAAACCAGCCTCCCTATCTCTGAGGACTCGAGCTCTAGATATCTTCCCTGCAGACACAATATATGCTAATCACCTGGCTTTCCTAGTACACTACTTGAAGTCTCAGATTTTCTGAGTCCCACAACTCAATACATTATCAGAAGAAAATTGGGACAATGTGAATATTTTCTTTCTTAATACCTCTTCTAGATACTTAAATACTAACTCCCCAGTTAGAGTACAAACTCATATGGACATGAGTTTGTATGTTTCTTTTTCTCTCCATGGTATTTTCTCTTCTCCCCTTTAAGATCTGTAAACAAAGCAGAGCACAATCACTCATCAGCGCTGCTGTGTTTTACAACCAGGACTCAGGAAACAGAAACAAAGTAGAGGTAAAAAGATAAAATGCAAAACATAAAACCCCTAAACTCCCAAAGTTGATATTTTATATGCCATATCAACACTTAAAATTAGAATGCCAAGAACTGTTAAATGAGCAATGTGCAACACCGTCTACATTTTTTCTTTCATAAGCTGTAAGAATAGAGAAATGTCACTATTTAGTTACTTCGTAATCTAAAGCATATTAAAATATAACCTAGAGACTCATCGTTAAAATGATTTCTGATTGTTTTAATAAAGATCACCCAAGAGTAAAGATTTTTTTGGACGGATGCTACCTGATTTCAGAAAAAACAAATTTAATTTTAGGGAACGATTGCAATATAAAATAAAATGAACCCATATCACGGTTCCTGTATGCAAGACAATTTAATAGATGAAATTCCTTCCAGATTAAAAAGAAATCAACTTCAAAATTCTATCATCTCTTTTTAAACCTGTTCAAAAAAAAAAAAAAAAAACCTGTTCAAACGTTTGAGGATTCAAATGCCAGAGTGCTTTAAAGTTAGATAGTGAAATAATGCTCTAGGAGTTCATAAAAGAACATTCTCAGCTCTGTAGAGCAATTGTTCAATTTTTCGGCATATCGTGTTAATAGATTATCACTTAAAACAAAATTAATGCAAAATAGGAGACATCATTTTGGAGTCACTATTACCTTTCCTTCCAAGAAGATAACATCATCTATCATGCCGGGGGTAAGTCTCTCACACTGCACATACTGTCGTAAATACACTGCTTCTGAAGGTGTAGGCTAGATATGACTGTCCCCCAGACTATGATTCTTTTTTACTCAAGAAAATCAGTACAGTAAATAACTTTTCTTCCCTTAGAGACAATCACAGTGCTGGAGGCTGCTGCGACACAAAAACAAAATATCTTCAAAAATGTCTCCAAACAGTCAAGCTGAAAATCTAAGCCAAAGTTTCATTTAACAGCCTGTCAGTTTTTTGATGTGAAGCTAATGAATGCAGTGGCAAACAAATCCATCAAACCTAACATCAAAACAACTGCATTTCATCCCACCAAACGGAAAAATGAAATACAACCTGCAGGCCAGCTCTTTGATCCAACCTAGCCAGGAAGCAGACCTGTGAATGCCACCACAGCTGCTGCACAGAAGTAATCACGGCCTCCATTTCACCACAGAAAGAAAAAATGCTCCAGAAACAGAAAACATTCCTCTTGTAAATGCACCAGTATCTTAGTTCAACTGCTAAGCAATCTGTTACATATTTTTAAATCTCTAAAAGGAAAAAAAATATATATATATATATATAGCATTTCACTTTAGATTACTCTGATATTCAAAGCTAGAAAGATGCCTAAAATAAATAACTGTTCCACTCATACTACAGTTTTGCTAATGGAGGTTTATTAAAAGCCCTTCTGCTCTTTATGAAAGCTCCAAAAAGAAAAAGAAAACAAGTGCTTTTGTACATACATGTAGCACAATTCCTGTTCCAGAGAAGAAACTCACTGGGCATTCACCAAAGCTGAACTCTACCTGTCAGTAGGCATTCAGGCACCTGGAACACTTCTCTTAATTTTTTTCAACGAAAACCTTAACTCTGATAAATGAAATGGGCATGGAATTATATAACTGCTCTCTTAGGTAGGTGAGATCACTTAAGGTAAGGCCCTTCCCTTCTGGAGCATCATGTAGGATTTGGCTATCCTGTATTTTGCTGGTCAAGGCAAAAGAGAGATGAATGATCCTCACGAAGGAGAAGAGAAGGAAAATCAGAAACAAGAGGAATTGCAAGGCCTGGAGCATTCACAGAAATTTTTAGAAAGAGGGAGAGTCAAATTCAGCTGCTATCACGGCTGTGTTCCCTCAGTTGCACCCATGCCTGTTCTCTGAAGATCTCCATAATCTATGCACAGGAAAAGCCTAATGTGAGAGATGAGGCACTTTGGGTAGATACTAAAGGATAAAGGGCCACCTAGATTAAGGGCTAGGAAACAGGGAATATATCAACAGGCAGTGGAATACCTACATAATAATAATTATTGTTACTACTATTTAGCTGAGAATTTCAAATGTTGAGGAATTTGCTGAAATTTGGAAGACGAGCATTTGGGCATAGCACAAATAATGGAATGGAAGTTTGCGTCAATGTTAGCCATAGCAAGCGTTCTTCAACAAATACCGCATACTAAGAGGTCAATAATACAGTCAAAGGAAATTCACAGGAACTCCACGTCCCATCCTGCCCCAGAGACGCCACCAGAGGTGAAGCAGCTAAAAACAAAGCAAGCAGTCCTGATGCAGTCCCAATGCCAACCCTACCCTCACTGCTGGCCCTCATCAAACAAGCTATCCTCCAAGTGATGAATTCACAGAAATACACATGGTGCCTGGCATAGAGTAAACAAGCAATGCCTCAATAAACAGATTCGTCCCCACCTATTTTAAGCCATTCAAATGGATGAAAAGGTCCCTATTAACCAAAATCTGCTGGCTGCTAAATAAACACCACCAATGTATCAGTGAACCTGGGGTTATCTTCTCAAAATCATTTTTTTTATTAAAAAATAACCTCTTGTAACAGCTCTTTTCTAAGTTATGAATTTAGAAAAAATGGTTTATAATACATGAAATATTATCAGTAGAGATCCCTCACTCTGGACATTAATTAATTAATACAAACAGGTACTTTATCAGATGCTTTTACATACTCAAATCAACATGTGACAGGTAAAGGAGATGTCATTCTCCAGCACTTCCACTATGAAAAAGTACGCCATTATTTTTTAAATTATCCCCCCAAATGCATAATTCATCATCACTTGTGAAAAATAATTGTTTTTTAAATAGTTACCATTTACAATAAATTTTTAAAAGGCAAAGAATTAAGACTAACAAATTTGGTCATCCTAAAAGCTAAAAATCTTTTAAGTGTAAATCATAATTAATTCACTATACATTACATTTATCCGCAGCAAAACATAAAAACTAACTACCCAATTCACAAATTTTCCTAAAATTAAAAATTACACATGTATATACACACACACAATACAGTAAATTCATAAGGTTGCCTAGAGAAAGGCTTGAAAATTAATAAAGATATATCCCATGTAACTGATAAAATCTTCCCTCAACATGCCATCACAGCACATTATAATGTAACTGAACATAACTGAGACTAGTCAAGAAAAACATTAACATTGAGAAATAAATTTAAGAAAGCCTAAGGATATTTTAGTGAAACATTCAAATTGTATCCAAGCTTAGTTTCCTATTTTTATGCGGAAAAGTAAAATTAGTTACATGAATCAAAGTAGATTCTTTAATATCACCATGTCGATCATTAACTGAAACTCTCTATGGTAAGTATGACACTGCCCACCCCCATACCTCCATCCCTGACAGCAAAGGTATTTGTGTTCCAGTTCCTGCAATCTGTGAATATGTTATCTTACATGACTAAAGGGATTTTGTGGACTGCTTGTTCTGAAGGAGACCACAGCAAGGACCCGAGAGAGGACTCGAGGAGCAAAGACCTGGTTGACAGGCAACCAGGAAACAGAAATTCAGTCCTACAACTACGAAGGAACTATATTCAGCCAACAATTTGACTGAGCAAGGAAATGGATTCCTCGCCTGAGTCTCCAGTAAAGGAAAGCAGTCCTGTAAGCACCTTGATTTTTGCTGGTAAGACCAATGTCAGACCAATAACCTATAGAACTATGAAACAGTAAGTGAGTATTACTTGAAACCACTAATCTTATGATAGTTTGTTATAACAGCAATAGAAAATTAATACATTCTCAGAGTAGCACCATCTCACCAAAAGTAAGGAAAGAGTGGAAACAACACCTAAAAACATCTCAAATGCATGCAATTATGACAATTTTAAATTAACTGCCAAAACTGCATTAGAGCCATTAAACATTTTGTACCTAGTAAAATAACCAGAACCAAGACAGTCATGTCCCTTGACTAAACTGAATGATATAAATCAACACAGCCTGAGTGGATATCCACATATCTAAGTTTTTCCCTTCACAACAAATCTACAGAGAGAATATTTTTAATCTAGAGAAAGAAATAAAAAGAAGAAATGACTTTCCTAATAGTCTTTGCCAAGCGGGAAGATGAAGAGCTGGGTCCAGGTCCCCGGCTCCTCCACCACAGTTCTGGGCTCCAGCAGCAGAGACTTGAGAGAGGACCACTAGCGACCTCTCTTACTTGGTCACACTCCACTCCCATTCTGTCCACAAGGAAATGTGGAAACACACTCAGAGGACATTCTAGTTTGGGCGAGTAGCCAATACCAGGAAGCAAAACTGAAACCTGTAGTAAAGAAGCTACCTTTTCTGGTGATGGAACAGCTGTGATAATCTGATGTTATTATGTCAATGATGGAAGATGCAAACCATAAAGTAACATATTTTGTTACAACCTCAGGGCTGTGACGTTGTTTCGATGCAGATACAAGCATTACTCTTCTACAAAAGCACTGCAGTAGTTGCGCAAGGTACATATATTGAACTTTGAGGTTTTTATTAGGTTTATTGTAATACAAAGGATGTGTAATGGAAACAAGTAGTTCAGTTCTGTTCCTTTCTAAATTACTCCTCATAAATAAAAATTACTCAGAATAGAGAAAGTCTTCTAATAGCAGGAACTTTCTTTTACGTCACAAATTTATTCAAATGCTCCCTGGGCTGCCAGAGGGCTATACTCTTATTTTAACATATTATACAATTTTTTAAATACATGTGTAAATTAAATCTAGGGTTGTCTTCCCTGAATACATTTCTATCCAGGTTCACTCAATGGTTCCATGTGAAAGTTTTATCAGTGAATAATATGTGCTTGTACCATGCAGTGGCCAAGATAAGGCCACATGAGCTGTATGTATCATCTTCCACTAAATATATGTCAGTTTTACACACTCTAGAAAATACAGAGTTTCATTAAGAAGCCTTTGCCTTAACATCCACAGGAAAGGAAGCAACCTAACAGAAGCTACCACCACTTTGAAGATGATCTCTATTTAATGCCATGGGGGGCAATTAATTAAATTTAATACAACTTGCTTGTGACTGAAAGTACAGTTTGTGAACTAAATTAAATACATTGAGTAGAAGATGCACATTTTTATACCAAATTTAACATGAAGATATATTTCTTGTTAAAATATTTTCTACATTATTACTTTCAAAAAATTCATTTTTGTACTAAGGGCAGTTTTAATCACTTCTTCTTACCATCCTCCCTCAACCTCTTATTACAATTTTACCAGATACTTTCCTCTGTAAACATTAGTTTTCTAACCTATGGATTGAAGTCTTAACATGGAGTGAGCCAAGTCTACCCAACACGAAGCCACAGGGAGCCACTGGAATATCTCACAAAAAAACAACTGGTGGCCTTAAGAAAGAAAGTATCAGTTGCAGAAAATTACCTCTCAGAGTAAACTGCTCCACGGTAATCTCAAAAGAGAAAAATGCTGCTACAAACAGTAACATAACCTATGTAAAATAAATACATCTGTCTGAAATAAATTACTGTAGTGACAGGCATATATCACTAAGAAAAAAAAATAAATGCTACACGTGATCTTAGCTTTCCCACTATAATAAGCAGAATACATATTTAATTCATGCTTTATTTTTGAGGCATAACTTACCAATTTAGCAACTTTCCCATAGTCAATCCATCTGACAGTAGCAAAATTTGTGGATTCTGCACAGTTGAAACCATGATTAAAACCAGCATGGTAGCCATATGGGAAAGTGATCATAAATTCTCCAGCCTCCTGGGTGATCTGCAGGGTAGAAAACATAATATTTCCCAATTATAAGACATCCCAAATTGCCAATACAATTTAAACATATTTCCTATTTAAAAAAGAAAAAGAAAAGAATGCCATGATATCAGAGCTATAGCAATATAAAAGAAGTCCCCCAAGACCCTTTACTTACTTCCTTTAATAGTTGTTCAGGAACCTTTTAAAAGACTTTTCTAAACAGGGTGTGACGTTCTGGCCATGTAGTCCAATCATTCAGTCCATAATCAAAGAAATTATACTTTATTTGAAGATGCCTTTGTTTTATGTTATTCATATAAATATGTTCATATTAGCAGTCAATGTGTATATTTTAATACTGTAAAAATTCACATTACTGGAGTTATATAACAGGACATATCATAACTGACATTTCTAAAGTAAGAGCTATAAAAACTTTGATAATACATGCTGAGTAGGTTGTATTATGAATTCTTATTGCTGAATAGTTGCTGGCATTTATCAAATTATCCTTTTATAATATATAGAAAACAGTCAATTAACTACATTTGATTTAATAGTAAAATTTCTACCAAAGAAGTATTCAAATATATGTATAATATATAAGTACCTATGTGTGAGTGAGTGCATTTTCAAATATAATTTCAATAGCTTGGGTAAACCAGCCAGCAGCCTAAAAGCAAAAATAAAAAAGTATTCATTCCATTCCTAATTTTTAGATTAAAGAAATTTGACTTTCTATAATCACCAAAGCACATAAAATACACCATGAGTTATAGAAAAATAATGATGCTAGATTTTTTTTTTGTCTGCTCAATACTTGAGTATCAAACATAAAACTCACTGGTTCATTCAATCACTTTGGTTCATTTCCATCCTAAAACGATGAGAAATGAATACGTGGGTATGCGCTTGTGTGGAAACATACAGGTGCACATGTTCCAATTCAATTACCATTTTAGGAATGTTAAAATGTTGTGTGGGGGATTATTTTTTTCCCCAACAATCCTAAAATTTAGCTCACCACCCTTTCCCCCATGACACCCCAGCAGGTGTTGTATTGCAATGAGCAGAAACTCAGCTGCCACCTGGCAGGCAGAGAATGGCTTATTGCCAGTGTTCAACACGGTTCTAGTTCCATCATTCTGAGCCATGTGAGAATACAGCCTGATTCTCTCCTTTCCTGGTCTCACTGAATCTCATTCATTATAAGTGCGCTTGGAAATTAGGCACTTCCTTGACCACATGATAAACTCACCAGGCTCAATTGTGTTTAGCCCTTTAAGATGGGGGGAAGAGGGTAAGACTGCTGTCATTGGGATAAGGAAACTAGCTTCACTGCTCCACTGAATCCCACCTACAATCCTCCTCCACTGTACCTAGGAAACCCTGCTCCTGCCATGTTGAAAAAGTACCTGTTTCCACTGAACAGGACTCTAAATTTTATGCCTCTATATAACTTCTGGAAGCAGCTCAGTCCCAGTTAGTCAAAACATAAGGCTAACACACTGCCTCTATGTAATGGATTGACTTAAAAAAAAAAAAAAGTACAGGGACAGAAAAGAACATGTCCCTTTTATTATAAGACTAACAAAGCCTCACAATTCCATATCACGGGTCATGCACATAATTGAAAAGCAGACATTAGCTATCTGTTAAACATACTTTTCCACATATATGTATGAATATGCACAAATACATTGAAAGAAGAAAAATGTTAGTCCATCTGTGAAACGACTGCCTAAAGAGAGAGGATTGAACTAAGGAGGAAGAGTGTGTGATTACCTTCACATTGACCATCTATTTTCATCCTCATAATAGCCCTATTTAGTGATACTATTATTATCCCCATTTTCCAGATGAAGAGACTGAAGATCAGAAAAATTACGTAATTTACCCAAGTGACAGAATCAGGAATGAACTTGGAAAGTTTAATTCCAAAGTCTGTGCTACTCTGTCACATGTTACATTGTCATCATCAGAGAATAAGCGCTTTGAGGAGTACACCATCACCACGCACCCTTCGTCAGGCATTATTTCACATAACAAACTGCAGTTGCCAATCAGCACTCTAAACTGCTGATGTCTCACCATCTGTGGATGAACATTCATCCCTGCCATTTCCCACAGAAGCCACAAAATGTCCCACCTTCAAAAGACCAGCTAAGAGTCTAGTGCATCTAGAGATCTACCAAGCAGTACTTGGAGACCCTCAGCCCAAAAAGGGGTGCAAGGCACCTACCTCCTTCCCCAAAGATTAGAAAGGAGCTACAAACTCCAAAGGCCTCCATCCTGGGAAAATGAGCCAATCCCACAGTCCTGCTACTTTATATAACACCCCCTCCAAAGAACAGCTTGATCAATTCCTATCACCAGCCCTAAACCCATGGATATTTTTCTGTCTTAGAGGACTCTAGTCTACTCCTTCTCCTCTGTCTCGTAATATTCCAACTTAAATAAAAGTACCTAATCAAGCTTATGTTAACCACCTGAAAGAAACGTGCACTGA
The DNA here is from genome assembly GCF_048564905.1 of Vicugna pacos. Classification (NCBI taxonomy): domain Eukaryota; kingdom Metazoa; phylum Chordata; class Mammalia; order Artiodactyla; family Camelidae; genus Vicugna; species Vicugna pacos. Next base: position 31,155,075 of record NC_132990.1, read on the forward strand.
TGATATGTCTGAGACTGGAAAGATGTATCTGTGAGTAAGACAAAGCCCTACAAGAAGCCGCAGCCCCTCTGGGGGGCACTGCCTCTGACCTCCGTACTTGCGGCAGTGCTGCAGCCCATCTGTACCTGTGGGCACTCTCCACAGTGCACACCTTGAAGGCACATTCTCTGTCATGGACAGAAGTACGTGACTAAACCAGTGGTGACAGCATCCTCATCACATAAGATAAGTATGTCTTGTGCCTGACTGCTGCACAAATGGTTTGTGAGCAAGCAGGACCACCTCAAGTTGGAGAATGATTCTTGGTCCTTGTGAAAATTCTGCTTTGAACAAAGCTTGGGCTGGTAGGGGCTGGGGTAGAGATGGAAGAAAGGAATTTAAGGGCCTGAGATTAAGAAAACGTAAAGATTTAGTCACAAGTGAAAAGCTTCTAAGGTGGAAAACAGCAAGGATTATGGGAAGAAAGCCAAATAAAAAATGAAAAAGAGAGTAGAGCTATTTTTTAACATTTCTGCAAGTAGCTAAGGACTTAATCCTCTTCCAACCGAGAGAGAGCTTTTATTTATCTGGTCAAAAGCTTTTTCATTTCAGCTTCTTCACATAAAAATGCTCATGCTCTGTAGTAATTCTGACCCAGTAACAACCCATGGATGCAAAGAAAGAGGGATCTACATGTACAGGGTCTTACAGAACCTAATCTTCAGAAATAAGCCAAAGAAGCAATATCTGATTATTAAATCATCAGGCAATTTTATCCATAATGAAATCTCAATTGTATTATGTCTGAATGTGTTTAGAAGCAACATGCTAGCACCATAACCACTGATTCTAACCAAACTGCTAATAAATATTGCTCTGAATTCTTTTTTAAAAAATAGATCACATGCACATAAATTATGTTGCTCATATAAACGATTTCAATGTAGAAGTGCTACAACTTGTTCTGTCAAATGTGCTACATTTTACTTCCAGTGTTTTTATAAGTAAACTATAAGAGCATGAAATCTCTAGTATATGTATTTTGAAATATAAGTAATTTCAAAGTAGTGTTTACCTAAATAAAACATGAATCTGAATTCTTCTCCCCACATCCTAAAAGTCTTGCCTGAAATCAAAGATATGTTAGTTTATGTTAAATTTGTCTTAAATACCAATACTACACACATGAAATGAATTCGTTAAAGAGAAATACTAATATACCTTGTCAAAGGGAATACCGTATTTCTTCAACACCGAGGGAGATATCAGTGTCATCTTGTGGCGAAGAAATGCATCACATCCTTGAGAACTGCTTGGGAAAAAACCTAAATGGAAACAGTAAATATAAGCAGTAATAAGTCAATTAAGATAAAATTTCTAATCTTTTTTCAAGTTTATGTTCTAGTACTCTTATAGAATGACAGCTTTATGCAAATAGAGACCAACTTAACCATCAAAAACCCTGGTATTAAAAAAATTAGTCATAATTCTTAAAAAATTAAAGTATACATACTTATATTACCAACGGTTGACCTTTTTTACAAAAAGATCTGCCAATAGTTGTTTGCATAATACAAAATTACTAAACTTTATAAATTCCATTTGTAACAAATTTGAATTCAACCTATCTATTACAATCGACAAAATATTACAGGAGGTAAGAAGAGGAAAATCTGCATTTTAATAGAAGAATCTCTCATTTTAGACTCCTAGAAGCAATCATTCCAGAAGCACATGTCCCACTGCCTGGCATACAGCAGACACAAGGCAGTTTCCTACCTTTGTTTCTTTCTGATCAATTTTAAATAGTTCAACTGCTACTGATTTCCTGAACCGACTCCCGCCAGTGCCAGTCAAGAGCTTGGAAACCTGCCTCACCAGTCTCTGTGGGAACAATGTTTTGAGGAGGCCTTTACATGAAGAAGCTAAACATGCAGCAACCCTTTCATTCAACAGTATATTATGCACTGAAACATGGCTGCTTTTCTCCATCTCTGCTTTCACTCCTGCACCCTGTGTGAGGCAGACTCTCGTTAACCTGGTTATATAAGCGAGAGAAAAAGAACGTGCTTGATGCCCTGTTCTTCACTTTCCTCACTCAAAGGAAAAACTGGCACACACAGCAGGAATGGAAGGCGAGAAAGACAAGAGAAACATGGAAAAAACAAGGGGAATCACAAAGAGAGAACCCATAAGGAACACAGAACTCCCCAGGAAAGCATGTGTGATGCGTGCGAGTAAAGTTCGGGGAGACGCACAGATGCTCTTTGACTCCTCCACCGCCAAAATGAAGATAAGGCCACCAGAAACGCCACTCATCTTACTCTCTGGCTTACTACATACAAACAGCTCAAGAAAGTGACCAATCTGATGAAAGAATTACCAGCACTCGTTACCTAAATGTGAACCATTTAACCTCATAGAATAGCAGGGTTTTACAGGAGTAGTTCTAGAGTAAATAAAGCACAGGGAAATATATACAAGACCTTGTGGTAGCTCACAACAAAAAATGTGACAATGAATATATGTATGTTCATGTATAACTGAAAAATTGTGCTCTACACTGGAAATTGACACAACATTGTAAACTGACTATAACTCAATTTTTAAAAATGTTAATAAATAAATAAATAAAGCAAATAAGCCTTCATTGATGCCACCATGGAGTATGTGAGGCCACAGGTGATCAGAAGGAAACAAATCAAACATCTAAAAAAGAGTCATTAGGACGAGGCCAAGATGGCAGAGTAGTAGGATGCTCGTGGCTCACTCTCCCACAGATACACCAAGACTCACATCCACGGACCCACTCAAGCAACCAGAGCACCTGCGGAACTCCTACAGAACACTGTCCTCTTCAAAAGACAAAGATGCCAAAAATCTGGTAGAAGGAAGGAAAAAAAGAAAGACAAAAGGCAAAACAGTGCAGGACCAGTCCCGCGGGAAGGGAGCAACAAAGGAGGACTAGCGATCATTCGCTGGGTCCCCCCTCTCCAACAGAGAGGCCACTGGGACAGAGGGGGAGTCTCCGACGCTCAGATCTGTAAGGAGCAGCCCTTGACCTACAAAACTAAGTTAAACGGGCACAGAGGGTCCCTGCAACAGTCATCCCGAGACCCGAGCCAGGATCTGGGGGCCAGGACAGGCTACCCGAGCAGGGCGGAGGATGGGGATGGCTGCACTGAGGCAGCCCCGGGGGACTGCAGGGTGCTGTGCAACGTGGATGAGTGGGTGCACAGGGCAGAACAACCTGGGCCCTCCATGAAACAGAAATGCTGATGTGCCCTGGGGGGAAGGGTGCATACCCCTATCTCTGAAAACCCACGGAAGGTTTTCTGCGAGGAGAGGCGGGCCCTCAGGCGCGGCAGCCATATCCTCTGGCACTTGGCACCCAGGTGGGAGAGGGAGCAAAACCTGAATCCGTGCCTAGGGGCTCAGCAACCTCAAAGGCCAGACAGTGACTTCTTTGCAGCCCAAGACAGATAGGATCCTATCACTGAAGCGGGAAGCCCCATTAAAAGACCAGCAGGACCCCCCAGGCAGGGCCACTACTCTCCTACTAGCACCGTCCGGTTCCCTGGCCCAGAGGCTCTATCTCACTTTTTGCCTCTGAAATGGCTAACTTACACCTAAAATTCTATTGGTTCCCTGAGCTCACTTCTGATTGGTTATTTCCTTCGCTCCTGATTGGTTATTACTCTTATTTCTGATTGGTCCACTTCCCTAACTTCTGATTGGTCCATTTGGACTTTATTTGCACGGAGCTCACTCCTGATTGGTTATTTCTCTCACTCCTGATTGGTCTATTTCTACAAAGCTTGTTCCTGGTTGGTCAACTTCTGTTATACTTTATTTGCATATGATGTTGCAAAGTGTAAAACTGGCAGCCTATAAAGGCCTGTGTAAACCTACAGACAGGGTCCAGAACTTGGAGTGTTAACTCCTCTGGGCCCGCTGGAGTAATAAATCTAAGTTCTCCAATTCTCCGAGTGCTACCTGGTCTCTCGCCTGCATCCAGGTTGCTGTCACAACTGAGCTGTAACACTGAGCTATAACACTGAGCTGTAACACCAAGCTGTAACACATTTTTCCACAACACCGCCCTGGTGTCTCACAAAGTTCGCGCCGCCAGGACAAAGGAGGAGCTGAGTTTGGAAATCTGGGACAAGACAAAGATGCCCACTATCACCACTCCTATTCAACATAGTCTTGGAAGTCCTAGCCACAGCAATCAGGCAAGAGAGAGAAATAAAAGGGATCCAAATTGGAAAAGAAGAGGTAAAAGTGTCACTATATGCCGACGACATGTTACTATATATAGAAAAGCCTAAAAGGTCCACACAGAAACTACTAGAGCTGATCGAAGAAATTCAGCAAGGTAGCAGGTTACAAAATTAACGTTCAAAAATCAGTTGCATTTCTTTACACTAATGATGAATCAACAGAAAAAGAAAGTAAAGAAACAATCCCCTTTAAAATAGCACCCAAAGTAATAAAATACCTAGGAATAAATCTAACCAAGGAGAATTATACAAAGAATTATACACAGAAAACTATAATAAACCATTGATGAAGGAAATTAAAGAGGACTTTAAAAAATGGAAAGATATCCCATGCTCTTGGATTGGAAGAATCAATATTGTTAAAATGGTCACACTGCCCAAGGCAATCTACAGATTTAATGCAATCCCTATCAAATTACCCAGGACATATTTCACAGAACTAGAACAAATCATAATAAAATTTATATGGAACCATCAAAGACCTAGAATTGCCAAAGCATTACTGAAGAGAAAGAAAGAGCCTGGAGGAATAACTCTCCCAGACTTCAGACAATACTATAGAGCTACAGTCATCAAGACATGATATTGGTACAAAAACAGACATATAGACCAATGGAACAGAATAGAGCCCAGAAATGAACCCACAAACTTTTGGTCAACTCATCTTCGACAAAGGAGGCAAGAATATACAATGAAATAAAGACAGTCTCTTCAGCAAATGGTGTTGGGAAAACTGGACAGCAGCATGTAAAGCAATGAAGTTAGAACACTCCCTTATACCATACACAAAAATCAACTCAAAATAGATCAAAGACTTAAACATAAAACAAGATACAATAAACCTCCTAGAAGAAAATAAAGACAAAACATTATCTGACACTGTTCTGCTAGAACAGTCTACTCAAGCAATAGAAATTAAAGCAAGAATAAACAAATGGGACCTAATGAAACTTACAAGCTTCTGCACAGCAAAGGAAACCATAAGTAAAACAAAAAGACAGCCTATGGAATGGGACAAAATTTTTGCAAATGAAACCAACAAAGGCTTGATCTCCAGAATATATAAGTAGCTCATACGACTTAATAAGAAACAACCAAACAACCCAATCCAAAAATGGGCAGAAGACCTAAACAAGCAATTCTCCAAGGAAGATATACAAATGATCAATAGGCACATGAAAAAGTGCTCAATATCACTAATTATCAGAGAAATGCAAATCAAAACTACAATGAGGTATCACCTCACACCAGTCAGAATGGCCACCATTCAAAAATCCACAAATGACAAATGCTGGAGAAGCTGTGGAGAAAGGGGAACCCTCCTACACTGCTGGTGGGAATGCAGTTTGGTGCAGCCACTGTGGAAAACAGTATGGAGATTCCTCAAAAGACTAGGAATAGACTTACCATATGACCCAGGAATCCCACTCCTGGGCATATATCCAGAAGGAACCCTACTGCAGGATGACACCTGCACCCCAATGTTCATAGCAGCACTGTTTACAATAGCCAAGACATGGAAACAGCCTAAATGTCTATCAACAGCTAACCGGGTAAAGAAGACATGGTATACTTATATAATGGAATACTACTCAGCCATAAAAACCGACAACGTAACACCATTTGCAGCAACATGGATGCTCCTGGAGAATGTCATTCTAAGTGAAGTAAGCCAGAAAGAGAAAGAAAAATACCATATGAGATCACTCATATGTGGAATCTAAACAAACAAACAAAGCATAAATACAAAACAGAAACATACTCATAGACATAGAATACAAATGTGTGGTTGCCAAGGGGGTGGAGGGTGGGAAGGCATAGATGGGATTTCAAAATTGTAGAATAGATAAACAAGATTATACTGTATAGCACAGGGAAATATACACAAGACCTTATGGTAGCTCACAGAGAAAAAAATGTGACAATGAATATATATATATATGTTCATAACTGAAAAATTGTGCTCTACACTGGAATTTGACACAACATTGCAAAATGATTATAAATCAATAAAAAATGTTTAAAAAAAAAGAGCCATTAGAGTATAAAGAGCCACCTGTAAAAATCAGTACATTCCACTTAGGCACTGGATTTTTAAAATGAAAAATAGACATAAATATTAAAAAGTACATGCCAACAGAAACATGAGAAATACTACCATTCTCTACAACACCAATGGGAATAAAAGGAATAATTTTGCCTTATATGGTCCTTTGACGCACAATACATAAATAGAAAATAAAATATTCTGCCAAACAAACAACCCTTTGAAAGAATGCAGATTTTAATGGAGAGCAAGTACCACTCATGTAATATGACCCTCAAAATAAGATGTCCTGAGTCTATACCACAAAGAGTAAAACACAGCAGAGCAGTCCCCAAACACACAGCCCACAGAAAAGTTTTAACAATATAATTTCAATGGATCAAATTTTTCAAATCTGTAACTCTGCATAGCACTGCATGAATTAAGTTTTAAATTAAAATCAATGAAGAAAGAGGAGTCTATTTAATTTTCTTTTGATCTGGATTTGTAATCAGGACCTGAACAATGTGGTGACTGGTCATAAGTTAATTTAAATTGGAAAACCACTGAAGGAAGGCAATTTGCAATACATTAAGAACTTCATATTGGTTGAGAATTTATGTTTTCAGCAGGATATTAGAATTATATTTTACATCACCCTGGAAAATATCTTGTAGACAGCACAAATTATGTACAAAGTATGTATCTCAAAATGAATTTTACATCAAAACACCTGAAAGAGTACATGGTTCACACTCATCCTCACTTCACAGTTTATGAAAAATATTTTATTCAATATATAATCAAGCCAGTGTAACCAGAATACTATTTGATACAAAATGATAATATTTTTAAATGCAGAACTAAAGGAATGTTAGCATCTTTCATAATAAGTGGGGGGAAAAAAAACTTTGGAGTCACTTGTTTGAAATATAACAAAAATAGATTTGATAGAAAAGATAGGATTTAACTAAAAATTCAACTGAGACTATCAGCTTTTTTGAAAATCATGAAAAAAAGAGAAAACAAAGTATGTGTTAAACTTTTTGCAAGTAAATTCATTATGCTTTCAAAATCTTTTCTTTTCTATTCTAATATTTACTTTCTTGATGTTCTTTTTTTTAAGTTTTTAGGAATTTTTTTGGAAGAAGTCTTCTCTAAAAGTTATCATATTTGAATGCTACTGCTGCCGCATGGCATAAGACTTTCTGATTTACCAGACACATAATGGAATAGTCTTCTCTTTCACAATCTTGAAGATCAAGAAGTTCCAATAAAGAACCAGTTGTACGCTGACCCCTCAAGTATCCAGTATTGAAAATAGCAGCTAGCATCTCACTACCACACCACATATACCCCACAGTCATCCACACACCAGAAGAACACACAGAATAAACTTGGCACATTTTTCTACAGCATCTACTTTTGTGATGTTTAATAACTTGGTTTATTTTCACAAGCAAACATTAATTAAGGGAGCAAGGTGCATAATCTTCATGAGTATTGTGAAGTGGAGGGATTTCACTATCCTCTCCTGAAAGGATATTTTGGTGGCAGCGTTTGAGAGGCAGCCTACTGTGAGGTGCAAACTATGCTGTGGGATTTTGCGTAAATCTTACCCAGTCTCCTCTTATAGGCATTGAACACACAAGCTTACTTGAGCACCAACTTTCCTCTCTCTTTTACTGCTCATAACAAACATACACCTTTTCATTACTATTAAATAGCAGAGTTAAGTTTTAAACCAAAACCCTAATTGTTTTAATTATTTGAAGTCACCTTCATCTTGTCCACGTGGCTAGCAAAATAAAAGAGAATAATTGAGAACTTCTATGGAGACATGGATTCCTAACACAACTCCAACAATTCATACAGCCTTGTCCCATAATCTCTCAGCTTCTCAATTTCCCCATCCGTACAACCAGGATGCTATCATTACCCCTTAGAGAGTTCTTTTTCTCCCCCAGCTTCAGGATATAATTGACATATAATATTGTATAAGGTTAAGGTATATAATGTAATGAACTGATATATGTATTTGTTGTGAAATGATTACCGCAATAAATTTAGTTCACACTCAGCACCTAAAAATAGTTTTATTTTTGTGTGTGTGATGAAAAGTTTTAAGATCTATTCTCTTAGCAAATTTCAGTAACAGTACCATTAAGTATAGTCACCGTACTGTATAGTACATCCCCCAAACCTACCCATCTTATAACTGCAAGTCTGTACCACTTTCACCCATTTTCCCCACCCCCTGCCTCTGGCAACCACCAAACTGTTCTCTGTACCTGTAAGTTTGTTCTTCTAGATTCCACACGTAAGTAATATTCTACAGAATTTGTCTTTTGCTATCTGACTTATTTCATTTAGCATAATGGTATCAGGATTCATCCATGTTGAAGAAAATGGCAAGGTTTCCTTCCCTGTTATACCTGAATAATATTCTATTGTATATATACATAACACTTTGTTTTATACATTCACCTGTCGATAGACACTTAGGTAGTTTCCATGTTTTGGCAACTGTAAATAATGCTGCAATGAACATCAGGGGTGCAGATATCACTTTAAGCAGTGATTTCATTTCCCTCAAATATATATCCAGAAGCAGAATTGCTGGATCACATAGTAGTTCTTTTTTTAATTTTTTGAGGAACCTTCATACTATTTTCCACAGTGGCTGTCCTCACGGGATGAATCCTTATGGGAATCCAATGAGATAACGTACAAACTTGCCATTGTCAAAAAGTGAAAACAACCTAAACTCTAACAACCTAACTAATAAATGGAAGAGGAAAATATGGTATGTCCTTACCATGAATTACTCAGCTAAAAAAAGAATGAGGTACTACTGTATGTTATAACGTAGAAAACATGGTAAATGAAAGGAGCCAGACACAAAAGATCACATATTATAGTTCCATGTATATGAAATATCCAGAACATGTAATACCTAGACAGAAAGCAGACCACTAGTGGCTAGGGACTGGGGAGAAGTGGGAGGGAATAAAGCATAACTGATTAGTAAATGCAAGGTTTCCTTTTAGGGTGATGAAAATCTGGAACTAGATAGAGGTGATGGTTACACAATGTGAATATACTAAATGCCACTGCTTATACACTTCAAAATGGCTAATGGTTTATTTTACAATTTGTGAATTTTATCTCAATTTAAAAAAAAATGTACTTGACACACAGCAACATTCAATGAGTAGTAGCAATTATTATTATATCTGTTACTCATTTCCACCATATTGACTCTAGTCACCATGTTAGTTCAACAAATCTGCCATCTCTACCATGATATAGAGCACGTACTCCACCGATCCCACAGAGCTCTGGAACCCTAAAAGCATCCCATAACATATATTTGCTAAGACTGTCAAAGTTCTGCTGGGAGTTTTACAGCATGGGATAGTGCAGAATCACATAAGCCCTCTCACAGACCAGGTGCTATACACATCCAAGGATGCCCTTCAGCATTCAGTGTAAAAGTGATCAGATGTGAGAAGCATTATTCTAGGTAAAAGAAGCGAGACACAAAAGTCTATACACTGTATAATTCCACTTTTATGGTATTCTAGGGATACAAATCAGATTAGTGGTTTCTGGTGGCTGGTGGGGAGAATTTATTGCAAAAGGGTATCAGAGAACTATTTTGGGGTACTGGGAATGTTCTATATTTTGACAATGGTGGTAGTTCACCATATATATTTGTCAAAACTCACTAAAATATATATTTTGAAGGGGTGGCTTTTACTGTAAATGCATTTTATCTCAATTAATCTGATATCAATCTTTACCTCGGCTAATTAAAACAAAAGTACATATCTTAATTTAAAAATACTTTATTACTAGAAATGCTAACCATCACCTAAGCCTTCCGTGAGCTGTAATCTTTTTGCAACAGTAACATCAAAAATCACTGATCACAGACAACAAATATATTAATAATGAAAAAGTCTGAAATGTGAGAATTACCAAAATGTGACACAGAGACAAAAGCTGTTGGAAAAATGGCACCAACAGACTTGTTCAACACAGGGCTGCCATATTCACTTTGCAAAAAAATAAAAAAATAAAAAGCACTCTCTGCAACTCACAATAAAGCAAAGCACAATAAAATAAGGTAGGCCTGTAATGATTTTTTAATCTTCATACGACTGATACGAGACTTTAAAAATGTAGCAACCATATAAATGAATGAATGGTATGGAAAAGCATGTAAAAGGAATGCTTCTGTGTGAAATGCTTTTAGACAGGTGTATTTGATTCATACATGAAATTGCTTAACATGCTTATTAATGACAAGAACCAATGAGCTACATTATGTGGAGAGAAACCTGATAATTTTTACCCCACATTCCTAGTTAACAGGTCAACATTAGAGGTTTAAACTATAGTTGACTTCTCTATTCTTCCTACTGTTCACTGAGTAACTAACGACTGGGTAGAAAATTATCACACTGCAGGCTTCACTCTGCTCTACAAGTCTCATAATCCATCAACATGTCTACTGTAGAAATACAGCTCCATGGAGCTCTCTAGGAAGCCCACCAGGAGAAATTCATACTTCCCGTGGTATCGAGAAGGATGGTGGTTCTCCTACAAAATTTCCTTATTTTTATCTCCTGAACATAGTGCAGTGAGTAAAGGGTAAGTTTTTTCCCATTTTTAACTAGTTGGCAGAACACTTACAGTAAAATTTCCACCTGATTTAACAGGTATATAGACCATTACATTAGCTTTTTTTTTTTTTTACTGCATTCCCGTGACCACTTTGTTTCAGCTTCAGGTTTTCCCCACCTTGACATGACACACGGACCACATACGCACCAGTCACCCAGGACTCCCCAGGCCAAGCACTTTGGCTCAAACAGGTCAGTCAACCTAACCAGGATTTCCTGGTTCAGCTTCCACCCCACAGGATAAAGAACTCTTCATTTCCCTCCAGAGTAATTTCTCCCTGCTAGCTGGCATTCCCTTCCTGAATTCTCCCTCCCCACTCCCTACCTGCCACTTCTCAGAACTGTCTTTTGCCCCACATTCTAATTATGCTAGCTTGGTGTATGTTACATATTATTGTCCAGTGTTTAAAATCCTATCACGAACATGGCTGGATATAAAATATTCAAATATTTAAACACAGACAGTGATATCTGACATTACAATATGACATCACAATATGAGGAAATTAAGTTTAGAGATTGTTTCACCATTCTTAATACAACTCAGCTGATAGTAAGATGAAAATAAATGTACCCTGACACACTACACACTGAGCTCCATGCCTAAAGCATGAGTTAGGCATGAAGGCAGAGGATGTATCACTGGACTTCTTCATTTTTGTATGGCTTAGGGGGCCCCTTAAAATTGATTATTTATAATCAAGGATATTTTATTTATTAGCCCTTTCAAAACCAGGCATTTTAAATGGTATTTTCAGGCCATCATGCAAATGAATGCTTAAGGGAATAATGTATTTATCATTGTGAGAGCTGATAAAAAGTACATTTTCCTAATTCCAAGAAGAGGTATGAGAACAGGTCAATTTAGAATCTGTTTATAAAATTAAAATGACTTATTATTTACTGTTATTCTTCTAGTGTCTTGACAGTGATTCACAATCTCTTTTGGACCAAACCCTCTTAACGGATTTGATCACAGCTTCCCAGAAATCCACATATATGCCCAATTTTGAATAAAATTTCAGAAAGTCTTGCCTGCATCCCACTACAGACCCTGTGTCCACCTCCTGGAACCAAGGATCCCTGCAAATCAGGCTAAGACACTGTTCCACAAGCATAAACTCAAGATGACTAGTCATTTAAACACATACACATGCATGCACACCACACACCAAAATAAACTGCCTCCAAAAATCTGAACTAAATTAATCCTTTGTAATAATGATTCACCCGTTCGTTTTTACTGTGTTGCTTTTTTAATAAGTCAAAATGAAAACACTTGTTACAAGTAAATACAAGGACCTAAAAGAACCAACATATTCACTTCTACTATACTGTCATTTCAAACAAAATTCCTGCTATTCATTCACACTTCTAAAATCTGCTACACGATATCCTAACTCACATATTCCTTTTCCAGTAACCAAACTTTTGACCACAGTTAAATCACTTCAATTTTTGAAAAATAATAGCACTTTATTCACAATAAGACACCAATGGAACATAGTCCTTCACAAAAAATTTAAGCCGCTTGCAATTTACTTTAATCCGTATCTTGCTTAATTTAATAGAACAGTAAAGATATCGTCTTATTTCTAAAATAGATGGGATTTAGACATTCTTAAAACTGAAAACCTTCAAAACTGTCATTCATGGTTTAACACCATACCTCCATTCAATTGTATCAAATCAAAAATTAGAAAGAATGCAGAGGCATTAGAGGCGAACATAACATATAAAAACTGCAACAATTCACTTGGGATTTTTTATTACATTTATGCCTACATAATATTGAAAAAACCTGTATAAATGACAAAGCAGCTGAAGGGCAAAATCAAACTCCTAGCTTTATTAGATGCAGGACTAACGTCTTTCAGATAAAATATTTGTAGGTGCCACAGTCAATCAAGATTTCAATAGAAACCAAAGATGAAAGCATTCATGCATAAAAGGCAAGTGCGATAATTATGATGTGCAGACAAGATAATGGAAAATATCCGAGGCTGCTCTTCATTTTATGTATCAAGTGCTGCCCTGACCTAGACATCCTATAATGCTCCATCACATTTACTGCATTATTTTATCATTTTAATTATTTAGCAGAATTCAATTAATTTGGCTGGTATCCGGTCAGTGGATAGAAATCTTCCACTGCCTTACAGAGTCTCTTCCCTGAGTCATTTCTCAAAATAATGCTGCAAAAAGTTTTGAATAAATATGCAATTGAGTTCTTATTCAACCTTCAAGTTTATCTTTTACTGATTAAACAAATGGCATCCATTTTCCTGGAATGGCATTTTCAGACAGTTTATGTCAAAATGTTCACAGTTTACAGCAAAATTTTAGCATGACTCCATACTGTAAAGTTCACATAAGCTCCATTTTAAAATTTCTCTGCCAGTGAAGTGAACAGAAATTGGTGGAATAATTATCACATAGAAGAGGATAGTTCGGCATATAGATTTAGCACAAAGTTCATTGCCTGTGTATTTAAGGATTATGATAATCATTCTCTAAGCTGTGCTTTAATCTATTATCCAGAATCAGGATTCATCCACCTTAATATTCATGAAAATAGTCCCTAACAAAGATTCAAGATTACAATTACATTGCTATTATTACTATAATGTATTACATTATAAAAACACTATGGCTTTACAGTTATTAGCCTGACAAAATTATAATAATGCTTCTTACAGATGTGATACTCTAACTGTTCCTTCTAATACTCTTCCATAATTTGAAGGAAAGTAACTTTTAGATGTCATTAACAATTTCTATTCAGAACTCTCAACTCAAAGAATGGGGTTTCTCAATGACCCCATTTCATCATTAAATGAAAGCATACATAATACAGGGACAAAATCCCTCTCCTACTGGAAGGCAAACCTAACATACCAATGAATTGTAGATCAGCACCTGACAAAAAGAGGCAAAGTCCACTGAAGACTCAATTCTGAATAAAGGCGGAGTATCTTATCTTACTTGTCACTCAGCAGAACTCCCCTTTCCCCTGGAAATACATCATGACCAGCCTACATCTTCCTTGGTAAGGGTGGCTAGCAAAACAGAAGATAAGGGCGACAAGAGATGAATGTGATTCTCCTCCCTTGCATAAGAAGATGAGAGCAAGGCTGCCTGGAGTAGCTTTAAGACACAGAAGAAAAGCAGAAGGTGCTCTCCGTAGATACAAGTGGACAGAGAGTGAAAACAGGGACAAGAGTTGCCAGAAGAATTATTCAGTCTGGCCCTTAAGAAAATGGACAGAGTCAAGGGAGGCACAAATGGATGAAGTCAGTCAAAACGCACAGTATTCCAGTTAAAAGATAAATAAGTGTTAGAAATGTAATATACAACATGATAAATATAATTAACATTGCTGTATGTTATATATGAAAGCCGTTAAGAGAGTAAATCCTAAAAGTTTTTATCATAAGGAAAATTTGTTTTCTATTTATTTTTATATCTATGTGAGATGATGAATGTTCCCTAAACTTACTGTAGTAATCATTTTATATTATGTACATAAGTCAAATCATTATGCTGAACACTGTAAACTTACAATGTGCTATACATCAATTGTATCTCAGTAAAACTCTAAGAAGGAAAAAAAAAAAAGATGGACAAAGTCATAAAAAAAATAAAAATTCAAGTTCCAGTTAAGCATGTTTAATTTTAAGAGTCTAAGAAGGTATACAACATCACGCTCACCCAGTTACCTTCATACTTCCTTAAGTGCACTCTTAGGCCCAGGGGCCAAACAAGAGTCAGAAGGAGAGTTAACACAATCCTTTAGTGAAATGATACAACAACATGAGAATCACTCATAAAACATCTACAGCCTGAGATGCAGCATCAATACTCTTTGGAATTTATCTCAAGGGTGCAACTAAAAGAAGGGAAAATATTATTGGCACAGTGATGTTAAGTACATTATATAAAAGAGAAAAAAATTGGAAGTAACCAAAATAGGTTAAGTGCAATCACTTGACAAAATATTAACCACCCAGCTAAAATAATCATGAAGATTATGCAATAGGGAAAATATGCATGCAAAACCTTACATTTAAGAGCCATTAAACTGAAAATTTTTAAACTGACAAAGTGACATTCTGTACTGTAAAAATACCTCAAAAACATATCTATCTGAAGAGAAACAAAGCAAGTTTACCTTGAGCTAGTCTTTCCAGTCGTTTTCCATGTTCCGGGGGTATTGCATACCTAAAATTTTAAACACAAATAAAATTTTGTTTTTATAATTGTTCAGCTAGTATCCCAAGGATATCTATTCCTAAATAATGTCATGTAAAAATAAAAAAATCAGTCCTAAATTCCACTTAGATGAACTAAGTAGAGATTAGAAAACCAAACACAGAGCCATATCCCTTGGACACTAACAGAAGAAAAATAACTTACATCACCTATTTCAATGCTCCAGCTCACCATTCCAACCACATTTTACAGATTAGGGAACAAAGGCCCAAGGCCAGTAAACTGCTTGGACAAGGGAGCACCTGGACAAGGGAGCACAGAGACTAGAACCTCCCTCACAAAACTCACAGCACCCCACCAATCCACGGCTATTTTTGGTTGTATTTTTTTTTGTTTCATGGTTGGTTAGTTTCATCTTTGTTTTTAAGCAAACCTGGGAGTTGTTTTGTTTTGTTTTGTTTTGAAAAGAAAAAAAAACTTTTAAAATGTTTTTATTGACAACAGAATAGAATACAAAATTATTATACCAACACTTACATCTCTACCAAACCTTTCTAAGAACATTATACTTTTCAAACAGATTTTAAATAAAAATTTACTAGCCATAAAAAAGCAGCTTTTATTTATTTCATGATTATGTCACTTTTTAAATCTTGATTATAGAAAAAGAATTGTTCACCCTTGGAGAGCAGAAATATTCATGTCTAGTTCCTGGTGTTTTCAAAAGTGAAATACTTTAATTTATTTATTATGAGCTTACCAACAAACTTTAAAACAATAATCTGAAGTTAAATGATCATTTTCTGTTTTAAATAAAAATATTTTATTATCCAGACTTACATTTGTTGTTTACTAGCTCAACATATATTAAGTACAAGTTACTTTTTTTACTAAAATAACTTTTCTCATTTTACTTAACTCTACACTTGGTTGCATTTAATGCCACTGATAACATATGCAAAACTTAATTGGATCCAATGTAACTAGGCAATTCTCTAAAAAGAAAATTCAACCATATATCCTATTGCTTAAGGCACTGTTAATGAAATTATTCCAACTGAATTGGGAAGATAAAATTTTAGCATAACTAAATGACAATCACCCAATACATATTTCTACACTGGCCACTTCTTACCAGTTTTTGGTCCCTGGCTTACATCATCTAATATACCCAGAAAAGGAAATATACACCCACACGCACCCTAGGCAAGCATACATGCAAACACATGCACACGTATGCACACACAGAGGCATGCACACACATAATGGATACATGCTTGCCCATAAAGGGTTGGACATGGAGATATTTATATACTCAGATTCACTTTTCTTTAAAAAATGGCATCAAAGTTAAAGCTCATTAATCTGAAATTCAACCATCTGTCCACAGAAAATCTAAGTATAAGTAAATTTAAATATATTATAAACATAAATATAAAGATCAAAAATATCCTTGACATAGTCTTTCAATTGGTCCTCATAACTCTATACAACAAAATCACATAGCCAACGCTTAGTAAAGACATCTCCTGAAAGAGTTCTAGTAAAACTTCTCTGGAGGCTAATTATCAGAAAGGTTTTTTTTCCCATACATTACACATGTAACAAAAATTCTTTTAATAGGACACATGACTTATATTAAGGCACTGAATGTACCTCCTCAATGCAGCTTGGCCTTTAGGTTACTAAGGTGTAACTGACCATTACGGATGGGCTCCCCACTTTTCTGCTGTACCCTTCCAAACCCCCCTCCATGGTGTGCTAAAGTCATCTCTGCAAACTACACATCTGATCATGACCAAGCCCTTGGCCCTCAGTGACTGATTTACCTGAAGAACAGAGGTAGAAGGCCTTTGCAATCCTGACACCTCTTCAGTTGCATCTACTGACCAATGTTCCAACCAAATCCTGCTCTTTGGCTTTCCCAAACCACCAGAAGCCCCTTTCAGTGCTTTTGTTACTTCATTCCTCCACTACTTTCCATTCGCTAGTTCTGGGCTTTATACACCCTTACGATCCCTGTCTAGCCAACAAAAACCTCCACTTCTTTTTCTAAGCTCAAACTGAGTCACTCCCAGGGAGAGCTCCACGCTCCTCCTTTTGTTGTATCAACCACCATGGTACTCAGAATTTAACTTTTTTTACTTTTCTGCCTCCCTGCTCCCCTCTCCTGCTCCTGAGGGGCAAGGACCGGTGTCTTTCTCCTAAAAAAAAGCAGTAGCAAAGCAGATACTCAGAAAGCGTTTGTTGACTTTTGTAGCTTTCAAATGATGAATCATGTTCCTGACCCTCCAGGATTGAAGTTGTATAGGAGAGAAAGGATAAAGGAAAAAGAAAAAATCATGACAGTGGGAAAGTGAAAGAACAGGTAAGAAGTTATATAATTCAGTACCTCATTTCCTGACTACAGGTTCAGACTTTCATACTGAGGATCGACTGCTACCAGCCTCAGCTTCTTAATCCGTTCAAATGTCTAATTCAATCAAAGCCTTCTCTCTCCGGGACTCTCTGTTTTTACAGTGGTCTCCCCATTTTGCCTTGCCTTCTCTTCATTCCCCCTGTATCTTACTCAGGGTTCTAATGCACAGAATGTCCAGGGACTGCGAAGGACAAAGTGTGTGCAAGGTAGAAGGGCAGGACTGGGCACTTAATTCCTACCTAATGGCATGGCAGAAAATAATTTCCCAATATAACTGCCCTAAAAATTTAGCTACTATGAACCTAACAGCCAGCATAGAAAAACACCACTTAATTTCTTTATTTTAAAAAACAAGTAATAAATACAAGTCAACCAGAAAAAGGTTCCAATCTCATAAGAATGTTAATATTTTTCATCTAAACAATTTGAAAAAAATCAATATAAGCCACTATGAGAATATAGCTAAAAAAGATGCCCTGAATGAGAGTAAATCAGAGATGGGAGGAAAATCCTTAAAAAATCTGAATCATGTGCTTTTAAGAAGTTTGAATCCCTGCTACTCTGATAACATTCAAGGTTTTGTTAATTTCTGTTTGACATACTAATACTTCATGGAAAAATTAAGCAATTTTCAACAATTTTTTGAAATAATATTGTAAAAATACTGCTTGCCTGCCCACTCATCTGACCCTTTCCCACTGGCATTTAGACATGATTATCTCTTCTGTCTCAAAAAAAATACCGTTTCTGAGTCCATCCTGCTACCACCCATCTACTTTCTTTTCTTCCCTTTACACACATTATTTCCAGCACCTGCCACATTTTTTATCCCATTCACCCTGGGGTCCACTGCAATCTGGGTAATAATTCCATCACACTCTACATGACTTACTGGAGAAAGGTTGCCATGCTGGTTAGTCTTTACCTTCCTTGTCCTCTCTGGAATTTTTTTACTATTTCCTTCACTCACTCACTTCTCTTGAGTTTCATGATACAACTCCTTTCCAGTGGTTTTCTACCTTCAGCTCTTGCCAAACCTACATTCTGGCTGCCTGACATTCCCCAGGGCTCCACGCTTTAGTGCTTCCACATTTTTCCCTAAGGGAACCACCTTGCCTGAAGGCTTCAAGATCATCCATATGTTGCTAAACCATATCTCCATTCCATGAGTGTCTCCGGAGCTCTACACTTCGAAAACCAACCAGCTACTGAACAAACTCATTTGGCAGCTCTCAAACCCAATCTGTCCAAAGCTTAAGCCTCCATCACTTTCTTGATAGACTTGCTTCTTTTACAGAATTTCTCATCTAACTGCCCAGAAAAATGGTAGTTGTCTGTGGTTGTACTTGCCTATCTAATCAACCACCAAGTTTTGTGTTCCACCTTTTACCTGTACAAGAGAAATCCCATGAACCTGTCTACATTTCTCTATCCCAACTGCCACTACCTTCGTCCAGGCCACCATTCTGTCACACACGTCACTACTGAAGCCTCTTAGCTAGTATCTAGCCTTACCCTCTCTAGTCCATGCAGCCAGTCAGTTCCTGTCACTTCCTTCCCCTGTTTAAAATCTATCTAGAAGGAAGAAATGGTACTAAGTAGAGGCAAGCTGGAGGGCCCATATGCATAGGGGTTTATTATAGAGAATTAGTGCCCTTGGTCAGAGAAGTCCTAGTTCTAGGGCTCTGATCACCTCCCAGATGTTTCTATGAAAATCACTTCCCATCACTCCAGAAGACTCACAACATACACAGGACCAAATTCGTGATTTCCCCCTTCAAGTTAGTTGGTTATCTCTCCTAGCTTCCCCATTTCAGTTGAGAACTCCATTTTTCCGTAGCTCCCCCCCAATACTAGAACGATCAGTCTCCTCTTTAATTTCTCATCCTTTCTGCCCCTTATTGCCAGTCACAAGTCCTATCCACTCTACATCCAAGAAACCTCATATCCACCTCCCTGCAGCACCACCTCAATTTCAACTTTGATCTGCCCCAGCTAGATTATTATCATAACTGAACTGCCCATTTCTCCTTGGGCAGCCACAGACCTCATATCACTATCATAGGATTAAAACCTTTATTCCTTACTGCTTGATTTTCAGGAACACCCCTCCTCCTGCATGCATGCGCCCACACACACACACACACACACATACAATTTAGTCATAGCCACAAGCATCAGCAGCCCACTCTCCACAGTCTGGACTATGAATCATTCTATCCCTCTCAGAGCCTTTGATCTCCCTCCTCACCACAAACAGCCCCTCCTTTCCACTTCAAATCCCAACCTACAAAGCCCTGCTCCAATTCTACCTCCTCCTTGAAGCTTTCTTTGACCATTAGAACCCTTAGCAATATTACTCCTTTTCTTCCTGCCAGAGCCCTTCTCTTGTATTTCTCATGTAGCATTTATCATCTACTGCTTTCTACAGCAAGCTGCTGTTTGGTGTGCATACGTCACTTTCACCGGATAGGTAGGCACTGAGCTCTGTGAGGGAAAGAATGCCTACCACCCCCCCGGAAATTTTCACACAAATTATCCTTTTTAATCCACCTTTTACAGTGAGTGTCTGCTTCATAGTCAGGCACTCACTCTATTATGTGCCACCACTGCTCAGCTATGTGGCTAAAAAAATTCTTAATTCTCTGAGGATATAAATGTGTCTCATACTTCTCTGTGTCCTCTGAAAACCACCAAATAAGATGCCTACCATTGTACACCCTCAAGTACATACTGGTTTGCTGAAATTACTAATTGTTCATATAACCTTCAGGACAGTGTTTTTGTTTCAGATATAATGAATATTGCAAATAGTTTTGCTAACATTAAGAAACTATGAAAAATCTAGTTTAAAGGCCAAGGAAAACAGAATAATCCATCTAAGTCAGTTTGGGGTGGTTTACTCAAAGAAAAGACCTGAAATGATGTTATCCTAAAATGATGATAGGGTAATACAAACACTATCTTTAACTGAACAATATCAGGCTGCCATTTCAAACTGTCAGTAGGTAAAGCTGTGTTTTTCAATATGTAGTAGATCCATTTCTCTGATTCAGGCTTTCTCTATGAACTGGTCTGTGTATTCCTCACTCAAGATACGTTCAGTCCATCAGTCCATAAGAAGTGTTTACCGGCACTACTCATAGGATAACTCCTATTTCTCAGATCACCTCTCAAGGTCTCTCTAACTTCTTTTGGGAGCCCTGGGGCTGTCTAAGCACAATGTGTTTAGAAACTAATGTTCTCAGCTGCCCCCCTATCCAGACCTCTGTCACTGTGCTTTCTGACACAGGCTGCTGCAGGGGTCCCCCTGTCAGTCTCACTAACAGGTGCTCCTGGCACCTCCCGCTGGCACACCTTCCACCTGCCCTGTGACACTGAGGGCACTCTTACCAAACCCGGGGCCACAGAGGGGAGATCCCCTTCCAGGTCCAGGCTGTGCTCAAGCAGGTCAGTCCTGAAATAGCACTGCCCTCTATGCCCTTCTCTTAACTGAGGTTGTGAGTGAAGCAGCCCTTTCCTGCTTTTGTATATTTCCTCTTCTCGTTGTTGTTTTACCCAGTCATCTCTCACAAAGATTCAGGCACACATCCCCATAGACAGCTTTCTGAGGGACAACAACTCTAAACTGACCTTCCCCTCCTTTACTGGCATAAGCATGTGTGTCTGACTTGCTCTCATTAGTTACTAAAGTGAAAAGAGTAACTGACCAATAAACATGATTATATAACTCATCACAGCTACCATTTATTGAATACTTATAATACATCAAGCTTTGTGCTGTGATCCTATGATACTACTACTAACACTTCCATTTTACTGATAAGGGAACCAAGACTTAGAGGGACTAATTTACCTGAGCAAGCTGGGTAACAGAGTCGCCATCCAATCCCAGACCCGTCTGACTCCAAAGTTCAAGATGTGCTCTCCAGTCCCATATTCCATCCCTGTCTCCTCATCAGTCACATGAAGATGCCAAAGGGAAGGAAGCGACAGGGGCTACCAAGCCTGTCCCTCCCATGAACATACCCACACCCTTCACAGTGATCACTGCAATCCTTGCAAGGTGATCCAACTTTTGGGAGAAGAAATTTTCTGTCTGCTAACAGGCTAAAGTTCCAATATTTATACAGAATACTTCCCCTAGTTATCCTTCTTACACTTATCCGCTTTTAAAACACACAATTGAAAGAAGAAAAAAAGTCACCAGCCTTTGAAAATAAAGTTATCACATATAACAGGCAAATGACAATGGCATTTTAAATCAAAAGTAAATACAAAGAACAAAGCCATGAAACAACTATTTAAAACTTTTCTTTGGTTCTTGTTACAAAAACTTCATGAATCAAAAAGTAAAGTGCCTCATGAAAAAATCCTCAGTATCACTAACTACCAGTGAAATGCAAATCAAAACTACAATGAGGTACCACTTCGCACCAGTCAGAATGGCCATCATTAAGAAGTCCACAAATGATAAATGCTGGAGAGGATGTGGAGAAAAAGAACCCTCCTACACTGCTGGTGGGAATGTAGTTTGATGCAGCCATTATGGAAAACAGTATGGAGATGCCTCAAAAAACTAAAAATAGATGTACCATATGATCCAGCAATCTCACTCCTGGGCATATATCCAGAGGGAACTCTAATTCAAAAAGATGCATCCACTCCAATGTTCACAGCAGCACTATATACAATAGCCAAGACATGGAAGCAACCTAAATGTCCATCAACAGAAGACTGGATAAAGAAGTTGTGGTATATTTATACAATGGAGTACTACTCAGCCATAAAAAAGAATAAAATAATGCCATTTACAACAACATGGATGGACCTGGAGATTTTCATTCTAAGTGAAGTAAGCCAGAAAGAAAAAGAAAAGTACCATATGATATCACTCATATGTGAAATCTAAAAAAAGGAAAGAAGAAAAAAGAGGACACTAATGAACTCAACTACAAAACAGAAACAGACTCACAGACACAGTAAACAATCTTACAGTTACTGGGGGAAATGGGGTGGGAAGGGATAAATTTGGGAATTTGAGATTTGCAAATGATAACCACTATATATAAAAATAGATAAAAAGCAAATTTCTTCTACATAGCACAGAGAACAATATTAAATATCTTTTAATAACCTTTAATGAAAGAGAATATGAAGACAAACATATGTACTTATATGCATGACTGTGACATTGTACTATACACCAGAAACTGACACATTATAACTGATTATCTTTCAACTAAAAAAAAAAGTAAAGTGCCTATACTATACTTTGTAAAACTCAATATTCCTGAAGTAGTTAATTTACAATATACTTTTTAATCAAAGCATATTCCTAATTGTGTCAAAAAGAAGGCTGAACAACTATAGATTCTGCATGTGTGATCATGCTACAATGTCACATTACTGATGATGTTAACAAGTTTTAACATTTGTCCACTTACGTACGAAATTTGTAGATACTGACAGGTATATACAGAATAGATAAACAAGATTATACTGTATAGCATAGGGAAATATAAACAAGATTTTGTGGTAGCTCATGGTGAAAAAGAATGCGACTGAATATATGTATGTTCATGTATAACCGAAAAATTGTGCTCTACACTGGAAATTGACACAACATTGTGAACTGACTATAACTCAATTTAAAAAATTTGTCCACTTATTAAAGTTTAAGCATTAATATTTTATATTATGAACTCTCATTAGCTAGCTGTGGAAAACTGAACACTGCTTACTTCATTTTCAGTTCTTAAATATAGATGAAAGTGAGAAACAGAAAGTGTGACTGTAAGGCGTGCCCTGGTAAGCGCCCAGCCACCCTTCTGGATAAGGCCTCTCTCTCTGCCTTCACCGAATAGAGGTTCCTTGCCCTCACCAAGGGTCTCGTTCCGTCCCCAGAGATCATGCTCCCTGGAGATGGAGAGGAGGGTGGCCCGTATGCCATGAATGGCCTGTGCCTGAATATTAAGGCCTGGTCTTCCTGCCTCCATCTCGGGCAATTCTGAAGGACCTTCCCAGGTCCAGAGGTGCCTGTGAGATGCACCCAGGGCTCGACAGCAGTTTAACCTTCCCTTCTGCTTAGTCCTGCCTTCCTCCCTCCCTACAGCTGCTGTTTCCAGGGCACTGTGCAAGACACCTCCAGCACACAGATCTGAGTCTCCAAGCTGGCTTCCCAAGCAACACAAGCTAACAAACAATTACAACAGTCATGCTTGGAATGAAGTGTCACTTAAGCATCAATCATGAAAGTAAAAGCTGAGCATCTCTAACTACGCTGGAAAGTGAGCTGAGGCCCTACAAGGACACCAGGTAAAAAGCCAGCGCTTAGCCTCATCCTTATATAAGCCATTTGTGGCCCATTTCGTGACAGAACAATTAGACGAGAAAAAAGGAGTCTAGCAGCCACATCTCTAGACAATCATAAGCGAGGCAACTGCAGCAAGAAAAAAGGTATTAGAAATTATTAGTTGGTATTACCTACAGACAAGACAAAAGAAATCTTTACTTCTTAGCATTGACCTCTCCAAAATACTCAACAGATAACACATTCAGTAGTAACGTGACTTTCTGAGTACTAGATGATCAAATGACCAATTTCTGTTTTCTGCAGCATCCCCCAGGGCCCCAGGGTTTCCTGAAGGTACCTCTAGGAAGGAGCTGATGAGGGGGCAGGTCCAACCATGCACACATCAGCCACATCAGCTCTGCCTTTATTTTCAATCTTATATATTAAGCTTCTAAAGAAATTTCCATTTATGGAAAGTTTGAGAACCTCTGTGCTAGGCCAATGTTTTCCAAAGTGAGGACCCATCACAAAAATATTTTTTCTGGTTTATGCATGAGTATTCTGTGTAAGGTTTGGATTCCCATGTTAGATTCATATTCCAATAAAATTTTGCTAAAAACAAGTGTTCTGCTACTGCTGGGGTACTAAAAGATGTATTTCTAAACTGTAAGTGTCATGAAGAGCATTTTGTCTTGTTCACCATCATATCACTGGCAACAAGCCCAGTACCTGACAGGTGGGTGGCTCAATAAATAATTAAATAACAAACAGGAAAAAAACAACAAGCAAAACCAAAAGTCACCAAACACAGATGCAATGTTTTACAGGATAAAGCATTAATAAAAAAGAAAAAAATGCCATTTCAAGAAGAATCAAAAATATAATAACTTTAAAAATTGATAATTAATAAAAAGACTGCCATAAGAAGCTATCTGTCCATATCAAATATTTTCCAAAGCCAATATTTTCCCAATGAAAAACAATCTTACCTTATATGGAAATCTTCAGTGGACAGTATCCTTTCCAAGTGATCATTTATTCAAAGGATAATTACACCACCCATGAATAAGACAAAGTAGCTTAAAGAATTCCACTACAATTGGCTTACAAAGTTCTACCACAATTAACTCCAACAAAGTATTGAAGCATTTTCAAGGAGATTTCCTGTGACTGACGCTCAATCTTCAAGAGAAAACTATCTAACATAGCTACTTTACAGCTGGAAAACGCTTTGAAAATTGAGATGCTTTCAAAAGTGCACATTACACAAAACAACCAAGGTACCCAAAGATAACTCAAGCAACATGCAAAATTAAAAAGGTACACAGCATTAAATTTAAAAAAGTATTCACTTATATGTGGAATCTTAAAAAAAAAAGAAAAAGAAAGAAAGAAAGAAAACAACACCACCAAATTCACAGGAAAAGAGATCAGATTTGTAGCTACCAGAGGCAGACGGTGGGTAAAGGAGGAACTAGAGGAAAGTGGTCAGAAGGTACAACTCTCCAGTTTCAAGATAAATAAGTACTAGGGATGTAGTGAACAACATGATGACTATAGCCAACACCACTGTATAATAGACAGGAAAACTTAATGTTAAGACAGTCAATCCTAAGATTTCTTATCACAAGAAGAATTTTTTTCCTTTTCCTTTTTCTTTTTACTTTATCTACATGAGAAGATGAATATGAGCTGAACCTACTGTGGCAATTACTTCACAATATATATAAATCAAATCATCTCACTATATGCTTTAAATTTATACAGTGATGTCTATCAATACTCCTCAATAAAACTCAGGGAAAGGAGATAAACAAGAATCTACTATACAGCACAAGGAACTATATTCAATATATAATAACCTATAATGGAAGAGAATCTGAAAAAGAATATTTACATAAAACTGAATCACGTTGCTGTACACCTAAAACTAACACAATATTGTAAGTCAATTATACTTCAATAAAAATAATTTTATTTAAATGGGGGGAAAAAAACAGTAAATGGCTGTATGTTTCTGCCAATGCTTAACATTCCCTAAATGATGTTAATCTTCTCATAGGTAGGCAGAGAGATAATTTACAGGAGCTAAAGATGACGAAGGCAACCCAACTAACTCAAGCCCTTGTTGATGCATGTGCCTTCCCAAAGATTTTTTTTTTAACCACACTTCAAGGAAGACTGTTAAATGGGCTTTTTTGTCTCTGGTCAGAAAACCATTTCAGAGATTATACTATAACTGGATGCTAAGTCCTCTCAGATATATATGTTATAAAATAACATTCTAGAAGCTTTATGCATAAATCCTCAAATGAAGAAACCACTTGTGGAGTCCCTACAAATAATCAGTCATTTGGAGGAAGGGAAGAAGGGCTGGGCTCACAACAAACTGGCTATATTAAATTTGGAGAGTACTGTCTGTGGATATCTCTTAGGCAAGCTATCAAATCTGGGGTTATCACTGACAATTAAAATTAAGTAGAGTGTCTAAAAGTTTCTAACAAACAGTTTTTTGTAACTTGTAAAAATTTCCTATACATTAGGCCAATTCTATACAAGCATCACACAGGATACATAACTATATTATTTTATAGGCTAATTTCATAGTATTTACCCATAAGAAACCAGAGAGTATTATAAGATTAATAAAGACTGAAAGAAGCATGATGTTGTACATATATGATATACAAGTTAGCAAAGCCCAAAAAATCCTGTTTCAATAATTAAACAGATTTATGAATCTGTGGTGGTGCCTTACCCCACAAAGGTGCTACGGTGCTGCCCTCAAGATTCCTTGAGGAAATAAGATCAAAATACACAAATCAATGATACAAGAGTTCTAAGAGAATAAGACATAATAAATTGATAAAACTGACTATTAATAGCCAGTTATCAAACTTCTAAAATTTTTAATCAAATACTTGAACATTCATTTGGAAATTTTATTTGACTTTTTATTTGTAGAAGACATTGGGTTTTATCCCCCTTGGGCAACATAATTCAGGTAATAGCACTGTCCTTCTTTTGAGGAACCATCTCCCCCAAACACAAACTTGTAATTCTAAGGGGGGCTGCCATTCTTTATGCTTCTGCCCCAACAACCACAAAGGCAAGCCCGTGACCCAAGCCAGGACAATAATACCTTCCTACCCTTGGCCTCAGTGAATTATGCAAGAGATTGGCACAGACTCCAAGCCTGGAAAAATCCATGCACCCTCCCAGATGGGGCAGCTTTCCTTTCTGGTGATACAGGGAAGAATATATGGCCCAGGGAGAAAAATGAAGACAATACACAAAGAGAATTGGGGCCCAGGATCCAACACACCCTGGCAACTTCCAAGGGTTCTAGATGTTTCTGACCATTCACTTAAATTCTCCTTTTCGGCTAAGCTGGTTCCCAGTGAGTTTATATTTCAAGAAGCCAAGACAAACTCAGCAAAACATTCTCAATCCAGAGGAATCCAATGAAGACATTATTTTTTAAATGGATTAAAACAGATTCCAAATAACATGAGGAAATGCATGAAAATTAATTTCAAAGTAAAAACTGGTTGGTCCACAATACTGGAAGACTAAGGAGGACTGTGTTGTAGCCTTCAGAAGCTGGGCTTGTCCCCATCCTAGTAGCTCTTATCTGACAGGTTTGACAGACAAGGCACTCTTATCTCTTGACAGGGACAGACTAGCATTTTCCAAAGCTTCACTTGAGGGGACCAAATGTAAATAGATGTCTAATTGAAGAATCACCACCCATTCCCCAGAGGAAGACAAAATCCTCAAGGTAAAACTCGTTCTTTCTAAAATGGGGGATTTTATTTCTAATTTCAAGTAGATTTCCAAAGGATATCTAAAGAAAAAATCTGAAGCAAATAAAGTTGGCCCAGTGACTTCTTCTACTCTCACCTCCAATGGTGTCCCCATCTGAATGACTGCTATCAATTATCACAGATTGGAGTCTAGCCACATTTCACCGTTCTGAAAATCTTCTCTCTTATGCCACAGTTTTGTCCCAAAATATGAGGCTGGTTTCTCTTTTGGTTCTGCAGAAAATCTCATTAAAATAGAGTTTATGGTGTAAAACAGAAAGACAGAAACACTTTCTTCTTGCCTATTCCTTCACCGTTACTTTTTTCTTTTGTTGCTAAGTCTATGGGAAGAATCAGACAAATAAGAGTTAAAATCCCAGCTGCAAGACTCACTAATCACTAGATAAAGCACGTAAGGTTCTAAGTCAGTCTCAGAGCCCTCAGTTTAAAAACAGGGCAAAAAAACCCACCTACCTGGAAAATCCCTCGTGTGGATTACCTGAGATGATTTTCTAAAGTGATAAGCACTTTTTCTGGCACACATAAAAGGATCAGACGAAATGAAATGGAGTCACCAAAGATAAAGAACACACTTCACCTTTCCAGTAAAGCCCTACTCCTTGGAAAGTAAGCAAAGAATGAACATATTTGAGGTCACAGAAGGAACATTTATAAATCCATTTGCAAGCCTACCTATGGAAGTGCAACCTAAAATTAATTAATTAATTAATTATTTAAAAGCTGCTTTCCTATATGCTCAAGTCAAAGAATAATTTTTATGAAACAAATATTAAATACTATGCATTTTCTACAAAGTGCTACCTAAACAGCAAGATTAAATAATTTGACAAGGAGGAAAAATATGGAGGAAAAAAGATAAGCTAGACAACATAATCTGTGAACTACTGTATCTGCCACAGTAATTTGCAAAGCTAACAGTAATAATATTTGTTTTCCATGAACTACACAGTAAATAAATTTGCATTAACCTTCTGATTTTTCCCTAAGAGTTATGGATTTGATTCAGTAATTTTTTTTCTTTTTCATTTGAAGGTTTCTGTGATTCATTCTTGCAGGTGGTGGTGGTGGCTTTATGTGAAAGAGTGGCAACAAGGAAATAAGCATCCTGAAGGAATTTATAAGGCCTGCTATGCTTATCGGGGGTATCAAAAGTATTTAATTAATATAAGTTTAGAGTTCCTGTTTGAGAATCCAAAGTTACCAATCAGTTAGTGAAAAGGCATTCCATATCATCACTTCAGGGAAGAGCGAGATTTACTTTCAATATCAAAAACACTAAACCTCACTGATGCTTTCTTTAAGGAACTCTGTGCCAAGCAGGGATCTCTGGACATGTGTGTGTTGTGTTTATCTCCAAGACAGGCTCAGGTCTAAGTAAAATGTGATCCATTTGATCAATAAAAATTTTTGCTTCCCATTATCATTGTATTCTCTTCCTACAAATATAGGTAGCAACTGAGTACAAAATTATTTTGGAGAGTATATTTCCAATTTTTTTTAACTTTTTAAAAATAATATTATCTAAAAATATAACCTGAATATGCCTAAAACTGATCAGAATTTCTGCAGTTAATTTTATAAATATATCAATTAAAAAGTACTTATAAAAGTCTGTTTTTCTTATTTAGAAGTCAAATTTTTCAAGGAAGAGTAATTAAAACCAGAAACAAACCACTGTTAATTCCAAGAACATTTTTTCTGTACAAACTATCAGAAGGGTACATACAGCTTTTACCATTATCCAGTTAGTCTTAACATTTGCAATTAGAATACATTAATGAGTCTAAACTTAATAGATAGATAAGTAAACAAGTAGGAGCTAGTAACACATGTTGCTAATTCAATGTATCGTTAAATATTATCAAGCTGTCCACTCCTAAAAGTAATGTTTTGCTCTAGGTGTTTCAGGGAAAAAAATGTCATTAAGGAATTCCTTCAGTAAGACTGCTCATTTAACAATTATTTACTGAGTGTCCATTCTGCATCAAGCTCATGCCACTGAGGGTGTCAGGCACTGGAGACATGCTAGTGAACCAGACAGTGAAGGTCCCCCTCTCTGGGAGCTCACATTTTAAGAAAAAAGATGTGCATTAAATATGCTCAGATCAAGTCAATAACAAATAACTGAATTTGTTCTCTTAAAAAGACAGACTTGAATTCTAAAATTCAACGATAATCAATATTTATTTAAAAATAAACAGCTCCTCCTCTACCCTAGGAAGAAAGGAAAAAGAAAAAGAGCAAGGGGTAGGGGCAAGACGGGAGGGAGTGAAGGAATGAAAGGCAGTGGGGAGAGATGAAGGGACAAGCTGACTCAGACACCCAATGGGTCCAGCTTGACCCTGCTTGTAGCTGATCCCAACTACACACACTGCAAAATATTCTTTTTGCTTAAATTGGGTTTCTGTCATTTAGAACAAAGAATCCTTATTAATGTAAGATCATAAGGTCTTAAGTATGACATGCAATATGTATTTATTAAATAAATGTATGAAATGTTAGCATCTATTGAGCTCTTACGGTATGTTGTGAGCTGTGTCATATGCTCTGTGTACAGTATTTTATTTAATCCACACAACTACCTCACAAGGTGGGCACCAAAACATGTGAGTGCTTTCAGAGAGGAAATGGAGACAGGGGGTTTATATACTAATTGTCCTGGGTGATATACTCAGTGAAAAGCAATGCCAGAACTCAAAACACAAAACTCTGGTGCAAAAATCTATGCTCTTAAACATTACACAGCACTGAACAAATCAGTCTGAAGAAAAAGCACTGAACTAACTGTATATACATACTGAATGCTCTGACACTTCTTACTGTAACATTTAACAAAATCACACAGCTTACTGAATAAAATTTAGCCAAGTCCAAACTTAGCCCATCCTTAACTTTTCTAAAAACATCTAGGAGAATCTTCTTTCCTGGTTTTAGAGTTCTTCAGAGCTTAAGACATGTCCTTTTAACTACCTCTCTCATTCTCTACAGAGTAAATCTGAAAGTATCTTACTGTGTTTGGACACAAGCTAAGAACGAAAGATTCAAGGCACCATCTAAATTCTATATCCCCCAGCAATTAACCACTATCACACACGATGCTTGGAAAAGGAAAATTATATTTTGCTTATCTTTGAAACTCCTATTCTATCATAGAGAGACACATCATGTCAAGTTCAGGTTTTGAGTAATTACTGTGACCAAAAAATTATTTATTTTTATAAGGTTATCAAGACAATAATAATTTTAGTTATTTATATAGTTCCTTATGGTTTATACAAAGCACTTTTATATACAGTATATCCCTGGACTGCTCCCCGACCCCAGCTTTCCTATAAGTAGACAGTGAATAAATCACACCTCTGTCTGGCAGTTAAAGAAACTC
Organism: Vicugna pacos; assembly: GCF_048564905.1. Classification (NCBI taxonomy): domain Eukaryota; kingdom Metazoa; phylum Chordata; class Mammalia; order Artiodactyla; family Camelidae; genus Vicugna; species Vicugna pacos. The sequence continues at coordinate 31,186,189 of NC_132990.1, forward strand.
ATGATGAAAGGAGTATAGTGATTTGCCCTAAGTCATTCAGCTGGTAAGCGACAGATTAGGATTTTAAAACACGTCTTCTGGCTCCAAAGTAAATATTAATTCCAAGAAAATAAATACATTACCACTGACCACCAAAGCAGTTTTCTCTCTGCCTACTTCAAGCATTCTTTTTTCCTTAAACCTTCCTGCCAGAAATGTTTAAATAAATCATTAGCTCCTCTAAAGTCTCTTCGGTACGAACCTGTGTTCACAAAATTGGCAAAATCTGCTAAATGTTGTGCCCAGAAAAGGATATTTCACGGCTTCTACCTAGAGCTAGGGATACCTGCAGCTACTCAGAAGTCTCTGGAAACTCAGTGTTCTTAATAGCTACATTTGAGACAAGAATCTTTATAAAACATTTTATAAATTATCTTGTGTGGCCCTGAACAGATTAATCCCAAATAATTTAACACTCTCCTGATTCAAAATGAGAATTATTTACAGAGAATCAATGCTATAGCCAGGCCCTGTGGCAAGTGTTGATGATTCAAAGGCAAATACAGCCCGGACATCAAAGCAGACATAGAAAAGGGGCAAGGGTGGTCAAAACCACTTGAAAGGTGCAAAAATAGATGGCTAAGGTGGGGCAACGCATGGTCCAGAAAGCCTCCAAGCAAAAATCTAAGAGCAGAGGAGAGCAGCGTAGTCATGGAAATAAGGAGAGAGTCTTGGGCAACAACTGTACCCAGAACCTGGTGTCTGAGGATAGAACTGAAGAAGAGGAGGAAGTTGAAATTGAACACCAGCCTCTGAGACCAGAGAGGAGGAAGACACCCTGACAAGGGCAGAGGTCAAGCATGAGAGAGGGCACCCCTGAAGGAGAGTAAAGGAAACTCAACAAGGAGAGAACACCAGAAAAGGAAACCAGCACACATGCCCACACAGACAGAACCTTACATCACCTCATCATCCTCTCATTTTGCAGGGCAGGTAAAAACAGTTATGGTTCTGATCACAAATTATAGAATCAGCACTGGAGATCCCTCTGATTAATCTTGTCATTCTGTGGGTGAGGAAACTGGTCCACAGAAGTAAAGTTCTTTGTCCAAAGACACACACTTCAGTAGCAGAGTAAGGACTAGGGCCCTGATCGCTGCTCCCTTGAGTCTGAGCTCTGCCACACACACCGCCTGCCTCCCAATATTTACATGAATTTGTATTGCTCCCACCACCTTTCAGAGCTCACTTCAAATACATGATGTTGATTACTGAAATGAATTTTAATGATAATAGAGTTTACCTCAAAATTATTTATGCTGAGCTAATATAATCGTTAATAAATCTACTGGGAAATATCCTCAGAGTCATTTATATCACTCTTCCTACAGCAGTTACCTTAGAAGATGGAATGTAGATTAACTGTCATAATTCACTGCTGTGTTTTATTATTTTATCATTATAAATAATGTCCAAGGTTAAAGATAATAGTGATACTCAAAATCTACTCTTAACACATATAATGGAATCTATATGCTTAAAACTTAATAGAGTAACTAAATTCAGAAAAAAAAAAACTCCAGAGAGAAAGAAATACTCTGGAATCCAACATACTTATTCTCACTCATGAACACTGGTGCTCTTTCCCCAAAACACAGACTGTAGAATCAGTCTTATCCCCTACCAGAATATTCTCTCCTAAGCCATCTTTAGGACACAACATAATCCTTTAACAGTAGAGCAGAGACTTAATTTCAACTCCTCCAATACTGAAACTCAAATTAATATCCCAGATATTGTCATGAATTTCTCCAGAACTACAGAAAAGTTTTGCTACTACCTTTTTAGATTTCTTAAGGGAAGTATAATACATAGTTGCCTATATACTAGATTTTGCCAAGATGTTGAATTTACCAATTTCACTTAATTTTATCCACAACAAAAGTATCAGAAAGATCATGGTGATAATTATGCAGCTGAGAAACTGCCCAGAAGCCTATGCACTGTTTAAAGTAATTTTCCAAATCTCTCAAAGGCAAGACCCAAAAGTATTAAAGGATGACATTCCCAGACTTTCCAGCAGTGCTGAAGAAATATGACAGAGACTCACAGGGCCTAAAATGTGTGCTCACAACAGGCCCTCGATAAACACCTGTGTAAGGCATCCTCTCATCACTCCATTCTGTCACCAAAGCTTCTCTAGGTCCTAGATCACTTATTCAAAATGTTTAAATTTAATTTATTCCATTAAGAGAGCAGAATACCCAACAAAATGTGTAAGTAAAACACAGTTAAAGGAAGTTAAACAGCTTCTCACTAACTTTTCTCAGATCACAAAACTCCACAGCAAACCAGGAACTGCCTGGATTTCTCTTGCATGTCCTAAGAGTTTGTCCTTCCACCTAAAATTTTCCTGCTGATTAAATGTCATTTTTGATCATTGTGAACTTTTGCTATATTTGAATTTATTGAAGAAAGCTTACAATTTGACACTTCATCAAATGATAAAACCTCAACGGCAAGTAACAGCAAGATGGAGACAGAAATTACACGCTGTACTCAACACTTGATCAGCAGGAGAACTTGGAAAGAGGCCATTGTCTTTAAATTGGAGGCAAGAAAGCTACCGGCTGACACAAGCACCTGCAGAGCATCCTATCACGTTCACAACCACTAGAAACATCATGGGTCCTGGCTTGTCAAGTTGATACTTCGTATACTTCTGTCTGTGAGTTATTCTGCATGTATGTGTACCACACAAAACAGAACTAATATTTAAACTCTTCTAAGACTAAAACCCACAAAAACAAGTTCAAACAGGAAACTGGCTGACCACAAAGGACTCCAGGGTGACAGGCAGACTAATAACTACAAATGTGTAGGGACTATACCATATGATGCATTCTACAGAGCAATAAATCTTAAAATTGTTGCTCAGAAAGATGAGGAAAGAGGCACAAACAAAGGAAATTACAACTTAAGGGTACATATTCACACTTATTCTCTTCCCCACATCCATCCTCCAGAGAGAGGTAACAGGCCTCCTGAGTCATCCCTCTTCTTCCTCCAGCCACCACACACTAAATGGAACCTGTCATTTACTCAGAGGAGACCAGACCAGACAATCATTAGGATTACTTGATACCCTACATCCAGGAAGTCAACTTTCAGTCCTGATGAGATCTTCTGCACACCTTCCAACAAATGCCCACAGAAATAAAGATGCAAAACAAATTCTTCGAGAATAAAATATCTATCAATTCACAGCCCACAAAATGGTCTCAAGGCAATCTTAGATATAATACAAGTCACCACTAGCTTCATGACTTTGAGCAAAACCTGGGCAGTGTGGAAGACTTTAATAATTAATTATTACAGTCAGAAACTTCCTTACAGCTGATATAAATCTGAATCCACAAGATAAAGGGGGAAAAAAATCCTCTTTAATGGGTTCATATTACCCAAATTTCAAAATTTCAAAGCAAATAAATATTAAACATGTAACTTGCCAAGACTTGGGCTCTCCAAAGTGGAGATAATTAATGCTGTAGAGATCCATATCCTCCGTGTGCCACGCGAATGTGGTTTTCCACATGCCAAAATAGAGGTAAGGGGTATTTACACCCTCAATAGAAATACCGCACTCTTCCTCAACCACATCCAAGACTGTGTTTAGGCGAGCTATGTTCCATTCATCCACACCCTAGAACCAGGAAAGAGAGAGAGGAAAAAAAAACAAATATTAACAAACTCATAAAGATAATATTTATTGATCAAACCCTTATTTGCCAAAATTATTGCACTGTAGATTTTAATTCATTTTGAAATAAAAAATTAAGCAATAATAATCCAAGGCACATGCATACACAGAGACACACACACACATATAGTTATATGGATCCATGATTCATTACCCAAGATTACTGCCAGCATACTGTTCTGTATAAATATTAGTACAAAATCATGCCAAACAACAGAGAATTAAGGCCCCACTCCCCATGTGCTTTTAGTAAAAAATCATTGATTCAAAGCATATGATCTGGAGTGTGCTTTTCATCTTTCACACACCTTTTAGTTTGAGGGGTTTCTATTTTTTAGCTTCTTTGTTTATTTGTACGTCACTCAAAAAGTCACATTCAGCATCAGACATCACCTTAAGGTACCACAAACAAAATCTTTCTTCTGTCATCCCTCTCATCCCCATCCAGTTCAATTCTAGCATGGGACACATCGTTCCCTGAAAAGTCAACTCTAATTATTAGAAAAATTCTTCGCATTATTCTAAGCTTTGTGTTAATCATTGAGCTTTTACCGTTCCTTCAACTACATATTTACCTCTTATGTTGATGGGAAATTTTAAACACAGAATAACTGCTAAAAATACTTACTCAAACTTTGATAAGATTGCTGGAATACTGTAATTTTATAACAGTATCCCAACATGGGTGATCAGAGAGAGAGAAAAGGTTGAGTCACTGGTATAAGGGTTAAAGTGACAGGAAAAGATTCCAGTTTTATTGAATTTACCAATCAATTAATTCACTATAATTCACAGCTGCTTACAATTTTTTCAGAGATTGGACCCACTCCTACACAATCATATGGAAATTGCAATGTCTTTAAATGCATTTCAACCTCCTCATGGTGCTATTAAAGAAGGGCATTAAATTTATTTATGTTCATCAAAAAGGCTCTCCCCAGTAGCTATGCCAACAGCCTCACAGACAACCATATCTACTATTTCCTTTATACACTAAAAACTTTCAGGGGTATTCTGTTTTCATTCTGGTCTTTAGATGATAATATAATCAGCGCACTGATCTTACTTCCTTGAGCTTTGAGATCAGGAAAATTGTTGATGGAGCAGTAATGAAGCTCTGCCTCAGGAAATGCAATTAAAAGTGCCAGAGGAAATAATTTAATTCCCAAATTCTCCAAGGTAGCCACTCTATTTACAATTTAAACCCCACAGTAGGAAGTTTGCTATTTGGAAATTGTTCAAAGTAAGTATCCTTTTAGAGAAGATCCTAGGTTCCAACTTATGAGATCTCATACAAGTTCAATCAAATTATGTAAAATATTTTCTCACTCTATTTATAGTGATGCAATCTCTTAACTCTAGTTCAGTCAGACTTCAGTCCAATCACTCTAATAATAGAGTCCTATTTAAAAGTCATTACTGGGGCAATGACTCTGAAGTAATAAACGAACACCATATTATAGGAATCATTTTTAAACTGAATGAGCTCGCAAATTTAGGAACAAACTATTGCTCTGAAATTCCTACATTTGGAGAAGTCTTGTCTTTGTTTCTGACTGATACTATCTTTCATAAGTAACTGAGGCTGAATCTTTTGACATCCCTAGACCTGTGGGTCTAAGGAGATGAAGGGAGAAAACTAATTCTTCCTAAAATAATGCCAATGAACATTAGTCCCACAAGAAGCTATGGTCAAAAAATTTTGGCCTCATTTTCTCTACCTCTTATAAAGTCACAGCGCCAACAGGCACTCGAAAGGTGATGAGAGGCCATGGTAGAAGGAAGCTGTTTAACGTTGCTTAATTCCACATTTCCCAAAACTCTCTGGCCATGGGACCTTGTTTACGTAAGACTTAAGTATCTTTTCTCAACAACATCAACATCCACCCCACATGTTTCTTCCCCCAGCCACCACCATCTCCTGCCATCATCCTCAGCACCTTCAATATTATCCCTGTGCGGCTCTTTCCACCCCCATCTCTCTCCTGAGCTTGACTGCCACATATCCAGCTCTAAGCTGCACTCACAGTGACCAAGAAAAATTTCTGAATTATATGAATTTACAGGGAAAAACATCATTTCATTAGAAAATCCAATTATTAAAAAAGAAGATCTACCTCTTAGATGCTCTAAAACTCAGAGAAACTACTCAGAGAAATTATAAAAGATTCTAACTAAAGTTTTCAGGAACTTTTATTTAGTATTTTTTAAAAGATTCTGCTTTTCCTCATTTTGGCTCTTACCACCCCTTTCTTATGACCCTTATCACATTCCAGCCAACACCTGCTAGAGTACTGTGATCCAAACAGAAGACCATCCACCCAATCCCCATTTGTTTCCTGGTAACTTAAACCTAGGCTAATGTAAATTCCTGCCACCAACTCACACGGCTTTGACAAGCCCTTGAAGTTTCAGAGGTAATGCATATGAAGAAAGAAAAATAAAATTTGGTTAGTTTCAAAGACTTCAAAATTCAACCGAGTTCACACAGTAATGTGTGAAAATTGTACCTTTCAATAACTAAAATGAAGGGTCTGGTCACATTTTAAAATAGAGGATTTTCTTAGGATCTTCACACAATAAGAATAAAATTAGATCCATGTGACATTCATTTTGCTTCAGAGTTAATTACAATGTGTGACATGATAGCTCTTTTTGCTTCCTTTCCATAAAGATATGTCACATTCTCTAAACTTTTTACTTTTAAAAGAGGCCTCTTTTCCTTTTTGCATTTTTAAACACCAAAATACCTACAATTTTACAGCAGTGTTTTCTTTTCTTTCTGAAAGTCTAGACAATAACCAGTGCAGAGCAAGTTTTGAAGAAAAAAACAATTCTGCAACAAGAAGTACCATATAAAAAGACTATTCACCTTAAAGAGGGAAATATGAAAGAAGGAGGGCAGAGAAGAAAGGGGGGTAAATGCCCAGTCAAATAAAAGATTGCAGAGAGCTTGGAATTCCTGCCTTGAGTCTAGACCATCGAGGCTTTGAAGTTAATAGTATACCTGGTTCCAGGCAAAAACAACTCCAATCCTCTTGGGAGAAAAGCATCCTCCATTTAGACCTGTAAATTCTCCACAAATCAAGATCAAGCCAAAGCACATAACCAAAGATTGCCACACATACAGGGAAGCAAAGCATCATTGGAGAAAGCTAGCAAATACATCCGACCCTCCCCCACCCCAAGGACTTTTGACATCAGAATTTTCAGACACTAAAGAACTTGAAATGTTTAAAGAAATAAAAAATGGAATCACAAAGACAAGCAAGTAAATGAACTATTTGGAATGACCGTCAGATTTGGGGGGAGAGGTAGACTTCTAGAAAGGAAATATATCATTATTAAACTAAAAACTCATTGAAAGGATTAAACAAAAGAAGTAGTTTAATAAGGCATTAACACACAATGCAGTACAGAAAGACAAAATGGAATATCTGAAAGGCTGTTAAGCAATACTTAGGATGGAATGTCTAAGATACATGAATCCAGAGTCCCAGGAGAGAGAAAAATACAAAACTATTTGAAAAGAAGACTGATAAAAATCAATTATACTAAAATTAAAATCTTTGTTCATTAAAAGACACTGTAAATAAGGTCATCTGTAAAAATTTTGAGGTCAACTTTAATTAACCTCAAATACACTGAATTGATGCTTACAAAACAGACTTCTCAGACCTTACCGATGCTACAGCTCTTATTTTCCAGTGGCCAAAACACCAAATGCCTACTACATTTACTGATTAAAAACTACTTATAAAATCTTCATTATTACTCCTACTCCTGAAGACAGTAATGTTCTATGTGGCCAGATATTTGGGCTCATTCTGGACTCAGGCAGTCCTATATTCTTTTTTAATTTATCTCTTTTCACAGTCATCCATGTTCAGTGTAAAAATAATCTGTCTTCCTTTTTAATTATTTCTAAGTAAGGGATTCAAAAAATTTAAAACTGCTTTTGTTTGATGTAATTTAAAATACAGAATTGATTTTGCAGGGTCAGAGATGATTGCTGTTTTTGCTATATACCTTCACACACTATAACTAGTTACCAAGTATTTGTATACACTTGCAAACAAATATGCTTTCACAGCGTAACTTACATATATGTAAACTTAAGTATTTAGTTCTCACCATTCACTTTTAATTGACAAAGGAAAAAAAGTGAAAACTACAGAAACTGTGGTTTACTTATTAGAACTTTACTTATTGTCTGGTCTTGGTTGTACCCATCTTTGGCCAGTCACACATCTACTCAAGAAACATTCCCAATAGGGTACAACAGGATGAGACTCTAAAATCACTTTCAACATCTATCAGGTACTGAATATTATAGCAAGTATTAAGTGTATAACATTTAATTTACACCTATAGAACTGTGGATGGCTTCTAATTTTGTTTTTAACTCTGTGGATTGTGTTTAAACAATTCAAAAGTATGTTCCTGATTTGGATTCACTACATGGCACTGCACAGTTGTCACTTTATTGAGTGTGTACAACAGTCCCATGAAGCTAGCAAGGCACACCCTTGTACAGTTCAGGTCCTAGAATCAAAACTGATGTTATCTCACACACACACACACACAAAGACACTGAAAATAAAAGAAACAAAAATGTTTGAAAAGAACAAGCCACAACTGAAGCAAATGATTCAACATCTGTAACTGGCACAGTTTTGGTATCCAGAATACATAAAAAATTCTACAGCCATAAAAAGAATTTTAAAAAGGCCATTTGCAACAACATGGATTGTTGACCTGGAGACTGTCATTCTAAGTAAGCCAGAGAGAAAAAGAAAAATACCGTATGATATCACTCATATATGGAATGTAAAAAAAAAAAGGAAAAAGGAAAAAGACGACACTAATGAACTCATCTACAAAACAGAAACAGACTCACAGACATAGTAAACAATCTTACGGTTACTGGGGGAAAGGGGGTGGAAAAGGATAAATTTGGGAGTTTGAGATTTGCAAATGTTAGCCACTATATATAAAAACAGATTTAAAAAACAAATTTCTTCTGTATAGCACAGGGAACTATATAAAATATCTCATAAAAAAATTAATGAAAAAGAATATGAAAACTAATATATGTATGTATATGCATGACTGGGACACTGTGCTGTACACTAGAAATTGACACATTGTAACTGACTATATTTCAATTTAAAAAATTCCAAATAATATTAAAAAAAATCAAAAATCCAATAGAAAAATAGGCAGACTATGTTTCACAAAAGAGGAGACATAAATGGCCAAAGACATGAAAAGATATTCTATGTCATGCATAACCAGACAAATGCAAATTCACACATAAGACATTTTAAAGCCACAAGATTGACAATAAGTAATGAGGTGAACAATATTAAGTGCTGAAGAAAATGTATGTGAACATGAGGAAGCTTTTGGAGGTGGTGGGAAGTGCTCTAAGACTGGACTGGTTGTGGTGGTTGCACAAAAGCCATGGAATTACACATGTAACATGGTGCATTTTGTGGTATGTAAACTATACCTCAGTAAAGCTATCTTTAAAATGATTACACAGTGAGGGGGGAGTTAAAATGATTACACAGTGCTGGGGGAGCATAAATTTGTACAGTCTTTGAAAAACAAAGTGACAGTCTCTGACCAAGGTGAACAATCTCTGAGGCAGCACTCCCATTCCTAGGTAAATCTTTAGAGAACTTGTATACAGTGTGCCAGGAACCATACACAGGAATGTGTTCATAGCAGCAACATTTATTTTTTAGAAAGAAAAAGAAAATATCCCCCGGCAGGACAATAAAAATAAAATGTATATGCACAAAATGGAATATTATACAGCAATGGAAATGACTGAACAAACTGCTCACACAATAACATGGATGAATCTGGAAAACCTATTGTTCGGTGTAGCCTCAGAAGACTACATTAAATAATGCTATTTTAAATGAGGTAAAAAATGAGCCAAATTATTTATACTATTTAAAGATATATGTTTGTGTAAGAAAACCTTTTTCTTAAAGGCAAGAAATCAAACACAAAGCTCAGGCCACCCCTGGGTGATGAGGGAAGGTAACAGGGAAGGACTGTAGAAAGAACAGCCCATGAGCAGTATTGTTAATGTTCCAGCTGCTGGGCTGCATGGTGGGTCTGGGGTACTCACTGCATTGTTGTGCTTCAAAACATAAGTATATTGCACATAATCAGATACTACATTCCAAAAATAAGACAAAGAAACAGTCATGAAGAGACTATCTCCTGAGTAACATCCCAGGGCACCATTTCTGCCCTGGCACCTTGTCTTACTGACAGGAAGACAGTGTTTTCGTGAAAATAGAAGGAGCATTTTCTTAAGGAGTACCCCTGTAACAAACATCCTTCATGGCTATGACAGGACAGGCTTTGACAGATGGCAGAAAGTATAAACTGCTGAGCTGCAGATTGACCTTATACATAAATGACTACTGCAAAATAGAATTCTTCACAATTCTCTTGGTCAGAGTTAGCTACTGAAAATCTCATTACAGCCTAAGGATTTTTGTCCCCTTTCACTTTAGTATTGCCACTGGTTGCAGCTAACATAATTCAGTACATACTATGGAGCAGGCCCTGTCCTACATATTTTATTCATTCGTCTCATTTTATCCTAAGAGGTAGACACTACTACCATCTATTATTAATGCCATTCTATAGATGAGAGAGCTGCCCCAGGAGAAGTCACAAAACTTCCCCAAGATCTCACAGCTCATAACTGTGGAGCAGGAATTTAAGGGTGAAAATGGAAAAGTCTGACCCAAGCTGGCACTACTGTGGTTCTAGCCATGTGGCCAAACAATGAGCCAGAAAGTCAATTCTAAACTACCTAATTCTATATGATCAAAGAAGGAAAAAGTTTCCTCTCTCCCCCAATAACTGGAGGGGAGAGTTAGTAATTTGGTGATTAGGTTTACTACTTTCCTATTTTTTTAAGGACTACCTACCAAAAAGATGATTTGAAAATACTGGCTTAGGCCAAGAACAGCATTCATGGATTCACTCACAGACATGCATTCTATTTTTTTTTTAATTACAGAAATAATAAACAGAATTGTTAACTTTATTTTACACTTCTATATGTGGCCCTTGCAGAAAATCCTAAAAGGAATCTGAACCTTATGAAGCCCTGTTCTCCTTTAAAAACGATTAATGATCTCAATGTTTAATAAAATACTAAACCCACACCCAGACAAGTTATTTTTACATATAGGAAATTATAAACACAAAAATCCTTATTCATGTATCCATATTTTCTATACTACTAAGCCCTTTGTCTCATTCAACTCTTTAAAGTGTATTATACTGCAGTGTAACACAATACTTCTAAATCACTGTGGCTGAAAGTTTAAAAACTTTATGGTATTCTGTGATGGAATTGGGGGGGGCATGCCCACCATGGTTTTGAAAGTGTGGATTACAAAAAGTTTTTGTAAAATAATCAAGCAATTTCCACAAATTTAAAAGACAACAATCATTTGGAAAAGCTATGGAAATCAATTCTAGGAATTGCAGACTTTAAGCTTTTTGCTGAAAAATAAAAGAATGGAAGGCAGAAAAAGAAAAGAGTATGTATAAACACAGAGAAATGTTTAGAGTAATATTCTTCCAAATTGTTAAAAGGCTGTGTTGGGGGGGCAGGGTACTGAAAAGGTGATATTAAATTTATTTTAAAAAATCACTATGGCTGTTAAACTTTCATAACAGAAATTGCCTAAGAACATAGTATCTATTTTCACGTTTTTTACGAACAGAACCCCATTTAATTGAAAGAACAACGTAGTTGTATAAAAACTGCATGCCCAACTTCTCTTGCAGCTAAGGCTAGACATGGTACGGTTCTGACCAATAAAATGTAACTAGTCATCACAGGGCAGGGCTTCCAGAAGAAAGCTTTGAAGAGGCTACCTCAAACAGGCACATTTCCTTTGCCCTTTTTCCCTCTTCCCTCCACCAGACATTCAGACATGATTAGCAGCAACCACAGGAACAGAAAGGTAAGGATCTCATCTTGAAGATGGCAGAAGAAATTGCTAGGAGTACAGGTCTATGATGACATCATGGAACCAACACACTGGACCCGGACTACCTGACTCCAATTTTTACATGAAAACTAAATAATTTGTTTTAGCTATTGATTTTAAGGTCTCTATTACTGACAGCAAAATAATGGCTGACTGATACAGTTCTTTCTTACTAACCAAATCCGAAGGTCCTCAGTTGCTCCATTCTCTAGTGGATTTATGTAAGAAAGTAATATACAAGTCTGTGATACTAATGTGATCCTACTAAAGGAAAAGTAGAAGCCACTTAGCTTTTGAATGGTGCCAACATGTTTTACAACTTTTTACAACTGTTTGAGCCTTTTTACAACTGCTAATGCCAGGAAAACTCCAATTTAGATAAATAATTTACCTGTTTTCCCAGTTCCCCTCTAATACTCTGCCTACTTTTGATTCTGTTTCTCCCAGCTGTTTGTTTTTTCTATCTTGTTTTCATTTCTCCCCCAATGCTACTTCTCACTTAAAGCAGTTGGAATAGAGTTGGCACTGTTGAGTTTCCCTTTATTCTTTATGAAAAAAAAAAAAGAAAAAAAAAACAACTTAAGGTATTTCCAATGGTCTCATTTTCATTCTTCACAGTGTAAAATTTTGGACCATACACATAGGCTCAACATTATTCCTTCAACAACAACAAAAAAAACTAACAATTTTCCTGAATATTAAACTATATTTTCTCATTGTAGAATATTTGGAACATAAGTCTTTTTAAAAATCAAACTTACAAACCTTCAAATAAGACAAAATCACTGTATCATTTTAGTAGTATCTTCCTCTAAAAAAAAATTCTCTTCTAATTAGAACACAATTAGAATCAGACTCCTGGAATTCATGGCTCTACTTCTGTTCCAGTAACCCCAAAAGTCCACTGCCAGATGGTGACTTATTCTGAGGAACCTATGCTAGGAAACTGGCATACGGGAGCAGCTTCCCAACCTCTCCATCTCAGCCAGACCTGCCGCTCCTTACCCACAGTTAAGTGGATCCTTTATGAGGGAATGTATACAATACTGGAAATCCTGTGGGGGCATTCAAGATCTTGGGGAACTGTCTATATACACAGTTATCTTGGTTTATTCACTCACCATTGCATTGTGAACATTTTCCTACCATTTATTTTATTGTATATATTACCTTCATGTCTGTATCAATTTGCATCATTATTTTCCTATGTGACATATGGGTTGTTTTACACTCTTTGCCATAATTTTTTTTAAAAACACTGGGAAATAACTTTGCTACAGAAACACTCATCTATATTTCTAGTCATTTCTAAAACAGACTCTTGAAACAGGTGTGGATCAACAGCTCCTTTTTGACAACAGAATTATTTGTATCTTTCTACTCCATTTATAAATTCCCTCCTTTAAAAAAAATGTTTCCAAGTCTTTTAAAAATCATAGTAAAGAAGGAATCTAGATGATCTTCATCTTCCTTTTTTAAAAAATGGGGACAAGTGGGGCCAAAGTAGGAACTGAGTTTCAAGTACACATGTCTTATCAAAGTCCTTGTATAAACCTGCAGACAAGGTCAGCTGCAATGGGGACAGAAGTTTGCTTCTGAAGATCACTAAGCATCCAGTGAAGACCCTGGCAGATACTAATCCAAGAAAGGAGCGGTTCAGGGCACACAATGTAGTTCCAAGTTCTAACAATCCTTCCTGGTGACAGTCTAAAACGATGGAAAGAGGTCTTCCAGCTCTGCCACTAAGTAGGTGCTACCCTGGATAAATGCTAACATTTCAGTCTGAAGTTCCTCATCTATGAACATGTTGGCTACATTATGATCTCCAAGACTTTTTCAGGTGAATTCATCAATGATTTGATGATCACCAGCCAAATTCAGCACTAAAACTGTGGCTTTTCACCTCTGGGTTTCAGGTTCCTTCCCCTTCAGTAATTCCCTCTGCCTGTTTCCCACAGTCATCCACCCCTCTGGGCACACTGATCATCCAGTACCACAGGAACCCTCTTAGCATCCTCACTCCCCACTGTGGTTCACATATCTGATGCCCACTTGATGCCCTGAATTCTCACCACAATCTCGGGGACTGTGCCAATGCCCAAAAAGAATAACCTCCTTACATGTCTATGGTACACAGTATTCACACCAACCATAGGGCACCTAGTCCGCCCTGTACTTGCCAGGTATCCCTTAGGGGAACCTTTCATGACTCTCCAGCTACCTAGTAAACACCCTCCACTGGCAAACCCCTGACATCCCTAACACTTCTCACACCCCCACAAACCACTCAGCATGGGACTCGACATATATTTGTTTGTTTATCAAGTCAGCACTTAACTGAACATCTAAGTATACTTTAATTGTGAAGTTTATCAGTTGAGAGGTAAAGAAGAGAAGTAAAACAGAAACGACTATTTCTATCCAAATCCTATCCAACCCAAATTTCTTCTTAACCATTTCTAACATAAGATCAGACCGTTTTCCCTGTGAACATTCCGAGATCAGTAGCTCCCTACCTCTCACATGGCAGCCCGATCTGTTCTGAGGCAGCTGTTATTTTTTAGAAAGTTCTTCCAGTGACAAAAGTGATCTTCCCCAGAGCAGTACCACCTAACCCTTTCACATATCTGACAGATACTTGAGGGCAGTAGCCATGTACTCTGAGGTCAGCCTGCATCTGGGCTTAACTCTCTTCTATCAACAATTCCCTAGCAATAACCCTCCAAAAACATAGCTTCCAGAACTGATGGGACACTCTGGATACAATGTGACCAGTGAGTAGAAGAACTACCATCACCTTCCCTGTCTGGATGGCATAACCTGAGATCATGCAGGCTAACTTAATTCACTAAAGATTAGCCATAACACGCTGGCAGGTAATAAGTTTTGATTAACTAGAAGCCATATTTCACAGAATTAAAATCTGAAAGTCATGATTCCAGGCCAATAGCTCTCTCAGTAGTAAAACATGTCTAGAATGATGATATTTTGCACTGGATTAAAAATTACACATACAGTTAGTGTTCTGGCTTCAAATCATTTCTTATTCAGTATAAATGTTATCCTGATGTGATAAAAATACAAAATGGAAAGGAACTCTCCTGGTGACTCAAACAGTTTAAACTGTTTTACCTCATTTGGAAACTCACAGCCTTAGACATATTTGTTGTCCAAGAGTGCCATCTGGTGGATGAAGGTATTTAAGCTATTCCATTGTGGTAAGAGAAAAAAATGCCGTCTAAGGCTAAGTGTCATTAAGATAAATGTCGGTATAAAAAGATTACCATGCTTCAGCCAACAGATTTCTTATAAAGGGGTTCTTGACAAAGTTCTAATATAAAAGAAATCTAGAACTCATAAAAATTCATTCTCAAAGAATTTAGTTCACCTTCTTGAAGAAGTGTTACTTATAAAAAGCAAACATTTTTAAGATGAATATTCTTATTCAGAAGAAAGAAACACCTGGACATAAAGCATCCAAAGAAGGCTAAATTACTGTGAAGTGGGAACCTTGCTGGTGTACTACTCTGAAAACATGAGCTTAAAGAGGCCTCTGCAGACAACACTGCCTGTTGGGATATGAATGCGGTGTTCAACTCAGAAAGTCTGGACAATGCAGGAGACAGGTGAGGCTTAGGCAGTGTCTACCAACACTCAACAAAAAGAAAATCTTGCAAAGAAGACTCTTTTGAAAACAGACAATACTCTGGAAATCCTTCTGGTGTTATCAACTAAGAAGATAACAGCCAGCCTAAGGAAAGCATGTGGGACTTCATTTTAAACCTCGATTTAATGAACCATTACCACTAAGAGGATCACCATTAGACCAGATGACAGGCATTCTCACAAATGCAGCTCAGAACACAAATGAGCACAGAACACAAGCCTGAATGACTTCCTGTCACCGTACTAGTATAAGTAAACAATGGTGATGCCTACTCTTAGCTCTCACACACAGAACAAAGAGAAACACTCTGTCTTCAAAGGTCTGCGGAAGCGTGGCTGTTGGCAATCCCAGAAATGTTCCTTCTCTCCTACAGATATCTGCTGATTTACATGTCCCTTAGTCAGCCTACAGTTACAGGGCTTTTTACTCCCTGCTCCTCTTTTCTCTTTGTCTCCTTTTTCATGTGTTTGTTTCCTGAAGAAGCTCCCATGCTTCTTTTATCAGAGGTCGAATTTGTTAAATGTACAGTTAGCAAAGGCTAATTAAAACTCTCTTTAGCAGTGGACAAACCCTTAGTAAAACATAGCCAGAAAAAAATTTCTTTTCAAATCTTAGGACTCATATTTCTGTTACTGTTTCCAAGGAATCACCAAGGGCCACCCAAGAACACGAGTGGCTCTATTTCGAAGACCAAGAACTTCTTTACTTTACAGAAGGTTCCTAACATCATCAAACACTTGAATTTCATTTCAAGGTACCAATGTAGTCAATATGAGTCTCCCAAAACATTCAGAACTTTAGCTATAGCCCATCTATCTCAAAAACGTTTTGAGCATCCTTCCCCAACAGCAAATAATTATGCCTCTATATTAGGGGTTGGCAAACTTTTTCCACAAAAGGCAAGATGGTAAATATTCTAAATATTCTTTTGCAGGCCATACAGTCTCTGTCACAGCTACTCAGCTCTGCCTCTGTAATACACAATAGTCACACATAATATGTTAATGAACAGGTAAGGCTATGCTCCAACAAAACTTAATTTACAAAGAGAAGCAACAGGCAGAATCTAGCTGCCAAGCTGGGTTTCTATCACACACCCAAAGGCTGCACTTTGTCATAGCATGCCTTTGATAGTCTTGACATTTTAGTTCAAAAAACAGTAACTTACTTAAATCATGTTAGCACTGCTGCTGTCACAGGCTGCTGCCCATGCTGTTGATTGGGATTTTTAAGCATATCTTAAGGAAGTCAAGCTCTGAAAGCAGCAGTCAAATGAAAGAGGGGCCAAGACTCAGGCTCTGGAATCTCCAGGCCTTACTCCCCTGACTATCAAGGCTGATTGTCCTCAACTAGTCACCCTCACCCCTAAATTTCTGTGTTGTATACAAGCCTGGATCAACACTACAAAGGCACCTCCTTTGCTCCTTAAAAGACTTGCCCGGTGCTGCAAGACAAACATCTGAGCAGCAAGGACCACTACAGCCCTGTCTCTGGCCAGGTTGAGCCCTCTCCCCAGAGCCACAGTTCCAGGTCTGCCTCACCCTCCTCAAGCCCATGTTCACCAAAAAGTCTCAAGTCAGTAAAAATACAGAGACTATTAAGTGTAGTCTTAGCCTCAGATTTACCTAGTTCCTGCCCCATTCTTCTCTCTCCTTCCTCTACCTGACTTGAACTCACTCATCTATGCGAAGCTCAGATGTCCATTCTCCTCCAAAAAGTCCTCCTTCAGTGGCAATCTACCTACTCTAAGTGTCTCTCCTCCAGGCTCCCTGGAACCCCACACTTGCCTTTATGGCCAAGAGCATTACATCTTACTGCTCCTCTGCCCCTCAAGTCTGTGATTTATTGCAAAACCTGGATCCTTATTCATCTTTGCACCCTGCACAAACTATTTCTCTTACCTCCCCACACTCTCTTCAAGAACCCCCACCTTCACCAAAAGGCTATGGCTTTTCAATTCCATCTTTTAACATTAAAGGACATAGCTATAGCTAAAAATTGGGGGCAGGGGGTGAACTGCAATTTGATGACTATAATCCCTTTCAAAATAAGGCCTGAAACCGTAACAGACCAGTTCCCAACACAATTTAAATATTGAACTGAACAGTTAAATAATGCAAAGATACAACAAGAAAGAGCAAAACAATACATGGGCTTTTTTCAATGCACATTCATTGTGATGACTTCAAATGTTCCTGACAGTTACAGGTTATTATCACATTCACTCTACATCACTCTCTTTAATTCACTCTTTCTCTTATTACTCTGCATCTACCTCAAGGGGGCAAATATACACGTTATTTTTCATTTGTTCGAGTTTATGTACCTTGAGTATGATTGGTTTTGTTTACCAGCAGCAGTTTACAACATCTCTCTCATGCCTTTCTTTATGCTACAAAAGCACTGAAAATGTCAGCTCAGCTCTGGAGCTACTAAATGTGCCTACAGAAATTCCGTAAAGTATTATGCCTTGTGGGTCCTACCAAAATGACAGATTCCTGGCTCCAAAACCTGTAAATGATGAGGATGTTTTAAAAGTGCATGTTTACAAACCAGCAGATTTTGTTCATTGGATTTTAATAACCAAAGTTACTCAAACTTGAAGTCTAAAGTCAATGTTCCCTTGAAGCAATGCCAATGTGTAACTGGTTTTCAAACACAAGCAGTAAAATGATAAGCACAGCAAACCAAAGTCTATCAGGCTCATGTGTGCTGTCAACAATTACATTATTTTACTATCAAATATGAAAAGCTACCTCACGGTGGTTTTATGTCAACTATTCAGAAAATCACCCCAAATATGCTGCTCTACCTCAATTATTTTTGCAAAAAAATATATATAGCTGCCATGCCATCATTACATCTAATTATGGACAATAGTAATTCCATAGTATCATCTATCAGCCAGTCCATTTTCAAAGATAGGAATTGTCCTCTCAATAACAGTGTTCAACAACTGAAAATCCATATAGAAAAACTGAAATTGTGTCACTACCTCATATCCAGAAATGTGTAAAGAACTCTAAATCAGTAAGAAAACCATGACACAAAAGAGGTCTGAAGAGGCATTTTGATTAAGAAGAAATCAAAATAGCCAATGAACACAGACGAAAAAATTAATGTGATTTCAAACTACAAATCTACACACCCTCATTTAATTTTGGAATGACTAAAATTAAAAGAACAATACAAAGTGTCAGGGAGGGTGTGGAGCAATGGGCAATTATCAGTATGCAGCAAACATTGGTACAGAACGGTGTAAACTAGAAAGTAATTTTCTAACCATGTATACACCCTATAACCACTTCTAGGCCATACACCTGATAGAAATGCAAGCTTCCATGCCCCAGAAAACACGTGTAGAGCATTCACAGACATTTTGTGCATGCAACTCAAAACTAGAAGCCATCAAAATGATCATTAGTAGCAGAACAAATAATCTGGGGTGCAATCATATAATCGAATACTATACAGCAATGAAAATGAATGAACTGCTCCTACACCCAATACAGTAAAAGCTTAGAAATCTAATAAGGTGTGACAGAAGCCAGACATGTAAGAGTATATAATGAATAATTCTTCAAGTTATATAAAACTCAGAAACAAGATACAATGAGCTGCATTTTCAAGGGAAAAAAAAGGGAGTGATTACCATAAGGTCTGAATAGTGATTACTTCTGGAGGAAAGAGGGGAGACTGTAATATGTAGGTAGGGGAACTCTAGGGTGCCGGTGATGTTTTCCTTGATGTCAGTGGTGATACATAGGTGATCACCTTACAGTAATTTTTGAAACTCTAAGTCTACGTTTTAGGCAATTTGCAGTTTATATATCAAAATATAAAAGGTTTAATAATAGTATGATAATTGACTCAGGCAAGGATTATCAATGCATACAAATTCCCTGGGTGAAAGGCTATTGGGGAACAGGTCTAGTCTCTAAATACCACCCTATAGATCACTTATTAATTTTAAAGGGAAATCCTTGGCTCTATCCTTCATATGGAGAAAACAAAGAAGTTTATAAAGAACATTACTTGGAAAATTAGGGATCTATGAATATGTTCTGCATATTAGATATTATACAAAAGTTAAATTGCCTTGTAATTGAAAGATACATACTGAAATAATTAAGGGTGATCCGTCATGTGTCTGCAACTTACTTCCAAATGTTACAGCAGAGAGACAGACACAGACAAGGATGGAATGATAGAGAATGATGGAGTTCTTTATACATTTCTGGATATGAGGTAGTGGCACAATTTCAATTTTCCTATATGGATTTTCATAAAGCAAATGAGGCAAATATTAACAACTGGGCAATCTACACATAGGTATCTGGTGTTTACAGCACTAATTCAACCTTTTGGTAAGCAAGAAATTTTTCAAAATAAAACAATGTGAGAAGATAAAAGGTTTCAAAAAGGAAAATAAAATTTTTTTAAATAAGGTTTACAAGTATCAGAGAAAGGCAAAAAGGATTAGATGATGTCAAGTGGATTACATTCTATTGAAAAATAACTGGAAAGACTGTAATAATACATACTTTAAAAAAATTCTCACAATTTGTGAGGGAGGAAACAATATAAGCATGTTTAATATGTTTTCAAATGATGAAGGAAAAACTACAGAAAAATACATACTTAAAACACTACTTCTGCCTTAAGGTGGTAGCAATATAAATAATATTTCCTGTTTTCCAAGTATTTTTAAAATGTGCTTTGCCTTTAAAAAATGTGAATGTAATTTAAAGATTAGCCAGAAAAGCACATACTATATTACTTTGAACAGTCTCAGGCACTTGTACAATTAACTACTTTAGTCTGAAAAACAGCAGCACCAGAAATCATATTGATGGGTTTTTATTTCCTCTTGTTCTGTGAGGAATTATGGGTCACAAAAGCACAACAAATGACTACTTCTTCACCACCTAAAATGGAAACAAAAACAGCAACATGAAACGACCCTTTACAAAACCTAGTATAATAGAAATATACCTCATCATATATGCTGCCATTAATGTCTGCACCATAAATGGGTGCCACGAAGGTTAAGTTCTTCCAGTACTTGCGCTCCAAATCTTCATAATCCAAGTATCTTGGAGTACAATATCTAGAAAAGGTAGATGAAAAATAAGCACAAACCAGTAAGAATTTTAAGACTTTCCCCACCTATTTGATTTAAATCACTTTCTAAACAAAGTCCTATCAAAATGAAAATACTGCAGCAGCTCATGTTGCCAAATCTAACAAGTAAATATAGAAATGTATTGATTATAGATCTCTAAAGACTCCAATTCCTAAATAACCCAATAAGAAAACTCCACTTTGACTAAGAAGAAAAATATTTTCATGAAGTATCAACAACAGAAGCAGAAAAGTAATTAAAATGCCCTATTTTAGCTTTCAAAACATTTCCTAAAATCTTTACTACTACTATACTCTATATACAGTACATATACTACATATATATTACTATACCATTATACTATATATATATATATTGTTATACAACTACTATACTAGGAAATTTTATGTTTACATTGAAGACAAAACATAAATTAGAATATATGTAGTTTATAATTACATACATCATATATAAATTTCTCATAATTCCTTATAATTTTCTATAGGAAAACTGACAAAGGACAATCTCACTAAAAATAAAAAAAAAACTAAAATTAGACATTTTGCAGTTATTAGATTGGTGCTTAATACATAATGCTAGTAAATAATGAGACCTCTCTTACACAGCTGGAGTCAGAATATAAACTGGTACCAGAGTATAATTTTTCAACACATTTCAATAGTTTTAAAAAATGTATACCTTTGACCCTAAAATCCAACTCTAGAAATTCATCCTAACAACACACAGATGTATACAATGATGTATGATCACAGATAAACGTTTGGAGAAGCATTAACTGAAACCTCAAGCTAATTTCTAGCAATTAGGGCTAAGTTAAATAAAAGAACATAAAATAAGGTATATCTTTCTCTATATTGACATTAAAATCTTTACATGGTGAATAAAGCTGATTACAAAGCAGTAAGAATACTATGATCCTGCATATGTTAAAAAGGTATATAACCATACATTAAGTGGCCAAGAAGAAGTATCACCAAATTATCAGTATTAATGGTTATCTCTCAATATAAGAATTACAGAAAAGCACTGACTTCTTTGTATTATCTAAATTTTGAACAGTAATTTTACATTATCACAAAAAAAAAGTTTCTAAAGGAAAAAATAAGCAAAGAAATCAACAAACTGAGAAAACAATGGAACAAACATAGTAGACAAGGTGTTTAGCAGAAACACTCCCCATAAAGCCTACTGGACATTTCAGATTGAATAATTATAGAGCAATTAATAACTACATCTACTATACTGCTATTTAAGCAACGGGCAAGAATACCAAACAACTTAGACTGTATTTGAAACACAGAATAATCAATCTTCAGATTACCCAGACCACTAGAATCTCACAGAGCAGCCAAAAATAAAAAGGACAGGCATGAAAGAATCAACTCCACTTCCTTCCACTACTTTATGATTGGAGTTCCAGTAGTAACAGGAATTTCAGGCACAAGTTAAACAACCTAACCAGAGGTCATTCAGGTGACAAAAAAAAAAAAAAAACATAGCAAAGATGCTGTTTGTATGACTTCTAGAGGATAGTCTCAGATTTTGGAAATTAAAGCCCTAAATTGCCTTTCACTATGAGAAGACCTAAAGCATCTATCACTATACACTGACTCACTCAGGATCAATTTTTAACAACCCGTAACTCTAAGAGAGAAAGCTATAGTTTGGTATCAGCTATTGAGGTTAAATTCTAAAATCCTTGAATATTTGAAACAAACATTGATATTAAACTTGGAAAAAGTGACCAGTTCATTCAGTTAGTACCTGATTCTAATGAAATTTGGCTACAGATTTCAACCCTAATGGACTGTCAAACCATCACAGCTATTCCACAACTCCAGTGTCAACTTGCTCAAAACTGACCCAACCACACTGTCTCACCCAGAACCTTTCACTCACTATAGCACAGCTGTTAAGAGATGGGGCTCCAGGAGCAGACTGCCTGGGTTTAGATCCAGGCTCTGCCATTTATAAGTTACACAACCCTGGGCAGGGGACAGAATCTCTCTGGATCTCAGTTATTCCTCTATAAAACAGGGATAATAACAACTGAGCCAGTGTGAGGACTCCCATCAGACAACTGTGTAAAACACTTAGCTCCATGCCTCAAAGAAAGCACAGATCAATAATGTAAGTGATGCAAGAGTATGCATTATTCACCTCCACAAAGTTTTACAGTAGAGACACGCTGGTGGCCTCCAGATTTTCTTTGGATTAAGTTTTGTTATTAAGCAAATGAGCAAGTTATCCTCTCTACTGTTTACACCAAGCACTTTATGTACTGTGTACCTATATCTGGGCTTGTACTGAAGGAGAATAGATGAACAGAAAGAAAAGAATGGTGCATCCTGCCTCCCATGAAAATTAGTCCCATCTTAGGACCATTCCATAACCACTATGAAGACCACGCGATCCTAGTGTAGCTGTGAGTGGACAAGTAGAGCCTTGGCTTGAGGCTTAGAAAGCCATTTCACTGGCATTTGAAACAAATTTTACATATGAAATTTGTAGAGGAAATATAAAAAATAAATTTCAAAGGTAACATCACAAAAATTATAGTGAAATTAATCCAACTCAAAAGATACATTAATTTTGAAAGAAATAAAATTTAATCTGGAAATAACCTTTCAAACAGTTTCTCATAACAGTTATATTTTGTAACTAAGAAAGGTGTCAACTACTTTTTAAATCATTTTTGAACTTTGGAATATCGAAAAATGTACATTCTGTTAATAAGTAAATCTTTACAAGCTGTTTAATAATTTATACCCCTTCAAGTATATTTTAGCTTCATGACACATCAACATATATTGAAACAGCACCAAGCACATCACAGATATGTACCAGGCACTGAGTATACAGACAGTGGTACAGAAAACAATGTCCCCTGAATGGCTACCTTCAGGAAGAGTCAATCTTCAACAACTAAGCCACCAGAGTACAAACTGAACAGAGATATGAATAAAGTAAATGCCTAGGAAAATAAATTCCCCCTAAACAGAAAACTGATACCATGCTAAGATAATCAAATGCGCTAGAGATGATGATAAAAGTTTCTCTATGACAAGAGAACACAGGACTTTGAGATTCTGCACTCATCAATATTTTGAATTACCATGTATCTTTGGGAGTTCAAATTACATATTTCTATAATTTCTGAATTTTTAAATAAGCATATGTTACTTTTTTAAGTAGTGAAAAACTTCTGACCATCCTTCGAAATCCATCTCAATAGCACCTACAAAATTGAAATTACTCCATTACTCAACAACCACAGAAGGCTCACCTCACAGCACTTTGTACTTCTCTTACAGTAATTATGATGACCATATAAGTCAACATTTTCCAGTAAGTATAATCTGATTACTTCCAAGTATAAAATTCTCCCTTGGAATAGCAAAGTAGTCAAGTAGAGGTTCCACTAAATGAACTAAACTATTTAACACTGTAAGAATGACTCTGGAAATGGGTACTAGAAGATGGATAACAGAATACACTAAACAGCTAATACTTTCAAAAAGTTGGATAAAATTGCTTCTGCAATCTTGTTTTAGCACTGAAAATTAGAGTTGTTAAAGAGGATAAAAGCAAACCAGTCCAGTCTATGATAAAATTTTCACATCCTCAATTAATGAGATCTGAAATAATGAGGCTTTTAAATGCCTACCAAAAAAATTCAAAAGAGATTCAAATTAAATATAAAATGGTTATTTCCTCTGGATTAGTCAGAATGTTCCATAATAGTAACTTCACACAGAAAAAAGATTCTTCAAGTACCATCAAGTGCTCACTGTCAAATATAAATTCAAAACAAACAAAAAAAAGATAATCAACTAAATTCATGCAAAGGGTTTAATCTCATGTACATCAATCCAGAGAATTTAGACAATGGTGTTTTTTGGTTGGATGATTGGTTGGTTGGTTTTGGGGGGTATTTTTTTTTTCCAGATTAATGTTTTTGATCTAAGGTCTTAACCAGCATATCAGAAACTTTTTTTTTAAAAGAGTAATGTAATAATAATTATAACTGTGGTCATTTTTAAATATATCCACAAATTCTTTGATACTCCTTTCTTGAAGATGTACAGCTTAATTCTCTTCCCCTTAATCACGGGCTGCACTTACCTATAACAAATAGAATATGGCAGAAATGACAGTCATGAAACAAGTCATAAAAAGACATCGTGGCTTCCATCTTGGCAACTTCTAAGTAACGTGCTTTGGAAGAGGCCTGTTGCCACAACATGAGGAGCAGCTCATGTGATAAAGAACTCAGGATTCCAACCAACAGCCACCAGGGGAGGGGAACACTGGGAATAAGATCTTCCAGTTTCAGTCAAGCCTCCAAAAGACAGCAGCCCCAGTGAAGTTGACTGCAACCTCATGAGAGGCCCTGAGCCACTGCCACCCAGCTAAGCCACTCCCAGATTCCTCGCCTTCAGAAACTGAGATGTTAAATGTTTACTAATTTAAGACACTAAAGTGTGGGGTAGTTTGTAACACAGCAACAGGTAACTAATAATAATGGTGGCCCTTCAAGTCATTCAAGGATTTTCTTTTTAAAGTACACATCTTCTAATATATATATATATAATGTCATTTAGGACTTAAACATTGTCACACAAGAAGAAAATTTGCCTAATTAAGATGAATCATGTATAGGGTCAAAAACTCTTGACCAAAAGATAGAAAAAAAAATTTACACATGCTATGAATGAGATGATAAAATAAGGAACAATCTCCCTAGCAGTAAACTAAACATAAGTAGGCTGGCCACCACCTGAAGAAAAGAAAACAGAAGCAGTTAATGAGGACTGAAAGAGAGTCCTGCTCTTCACCACAAGCTCCTCTGCCTATAACTTTGAAAGAAATAAAAATAGCAAACTGGATCTACTCACTTGCCACTGTTGGCCAGCTGCCTGAACTCCTTCACTGTCATGGCTTTTTTCTGGATGTTGTATTGAGTGAACAATCCTGACTGCCCTGTAACCATCTGCTGAATTGGCGCTGGAATAAGCAAATTGTCAATGTCATCATAGCACTGCCTTGGCTTCCACTCTTTAGGAGGAATCACCTAAAAGTAAAATAATAAAATATTATTTGGAAAATATTCCACGTAGTTATTTAGCTTTCATATTCCAACAGAATACAACTGAAGAACACATCAGATTTTCTTACAGAGGAAATGGAAGCACAACCTACTTAGGACTTTAAGAAATTCAAAAGTTAACCATGACGTTTAATGTATCGAAATGAAGGAAATCCATTCCTCCTCAAGTTTACTTTCCCGATTATATCAAAATAGAAATACATATTGTATATTACCATTTCCCCAACCCTAGTCTGGACCCTATAGCCAGTGGAAATTTTCCAACTAAAATCTGTATTTGCATTATTTATCTTGAAATAGTTGCTACTGCTGCTACTATTTACTAACTGAGAAGGGAGCAGGAGGGGGAAAGACAGTGCTTCTCAAACTCTTTCTTCACCTTGTGGGCACAGGTGGCTACCTGCACCCCCGAGGCTACTCAGGAAACTCCGTAATGTGAATATCCTCTGGCCCAGGACAGTCTCTGTCCAGATTACTGTTGTGGAAGAATTTCACCATTTCACGCATAATTGTGCTTCATCATAACCTTCTTTGCACAAAAACAATACAAGTTTCACATTTAAGGAGACTGCCACTTTTCACTTTTCCAACTTGACCACCAACTTTGTATACAGAAAGTCAAAGTGTCAAAACTCTCCCTCTGGAAATAAAAGTTAAATCTAAAAATGTTCTCAACCAAGACAGACCGTAATCTGAGGTCAAAGTCACTACTATTGGAACTCCTCAACCACTTTCTTCAAATCATAAATTAAGAGCAACTCATTAAATGGTGCATTAACAAAGAATTTCATAGGTGGCTCTGTTCCCCAGGGCTAGCCCTCAAAGCAAACTAGCAACATTAATGCAGTTTTGATTTTTACAATTTGATTTGATTTGGTGCATTTTTATACATTTGCTATTGCTGCAACTTCCAGAAAAAGAAGGGAAATAGATGAAATTGAGTATATGTGACCTCATGTAAAAGTTGGCAAAAATGACTAGAAAGAAATAGTTCGGGAGTATAAATAGTACTGTATTCCTAGTACAAATAAAAGGAAATTTCCATGAGGTTGAATAAATGAGTATCTCCAGATTTGTCAATGAGTCTCACTTTAAACAAAAAAAATAGTCTCAGGTGTGTCTTGTTCAACGTTCAGAAGACTAATTGTAGGTCTCATTAACTTATTCTGTCAGAGACACCGACAGCCGCACAGGTGGCCTCTGTGTGCCCGCAGCTCCCTTGTGAGGGTAACTGCCACTTCCTCTTCTAAAGTTACTAAACGTGGCCCCAACCAAAGGACATTCATTAATCTCAGTGGAGCACAGTAAGATATATGTTTTCAAGAAACAAAAGTGGGAGAACAGGACAAAGGGCTGCATTCAGAGCCCAGAGAAGAGGATAGTCACCCCAACTTCCCTCTGCTCAAATAAAGCCCCAAGTCTTGCTAATTGGTTCATTATAAGTTTATGGTCAAAATTTTAGTGCATCATATGATTCTGAAATGTCATTGTCTTCAACTAAAGAATAGTTTTTTTCTTCCTCAAAGATAATCCAGAAGTGTTGAGATTCCAAAAATGAGACCTTTAAGAGCTAATCTAATGGAGAGGTTGAACTAAGGGTAGCTCATCTGAGAGATTCACTGGAAACCTTTACATTCTCTTCATTTTCTCTGTCTCCCTTTTCTCTCTCTCACCCATCCCCAATAAACTCCAAATTTTAAACCTTTTCCAGAAGTGACTTGAACTATACATAACAAAATGACAGACTTCAGGGGAGAGATGCTGGTTACAAGCAGCTGCACCCAGAGGCAAGAGGAGGACCTTAGCACTGACGCCTGCAGTTCTGGAAGTTCTCTCCGCAGCTACTGTCTGCTCTCAATGTTACTGGACCTTCCATGGAGATGGGGGTTCCAAGGAGAACCCATGATGAGCCACAGGAGAGCAGGTTCTGCTGGGGCTCAGGAATTTAAAGGGTGATGATGACAAGTCTACAGAGACCCAGATCATAAACCCAACATTTGGAACAATAAAAAAAAAATGAAACAAATGTAATAAAATCTATTCTTCTGAGGAAATTTTTAAATTGAAATGTATTTCCATTATAGAAAGACACACCAATCTCAGCTTGAGGTCAAAAGATGAGGTAGACAATCTCTCTTCCACAGCTCTAACTTTGGGGCCTGCAGTGCAGTCCTCGGTGCCTTAGTGACCATCCCTGTGCCCCTGAGCACATCACAACTACCCCTGCCAGGGCTCCCTGCTTCTGCTCTGCCTCCCCTTCAAATTCATTCTTCATGTAGAAGCCAGTGTGAACAAACAAGCAGCCACCATGTCCTCCTCTCCTCTACTTTATGCCTGTCAATGCTTCCCACAGTAATTTGAAAAAAACCCCTGATGCCTTATTATGGCTGGACAAGCCCCTTAAGACCCAGACCCTTCCAGGGCTCTCATCTTACTTTCCACCCTCCTTCCCTGCTCGCTGAGCCCCAGCTCCACTAACCATCCTCCTTTTTCTCCCGTACATGAAGATCGGGTCAGCCTCCAGGACTCTAGACTTGCTATTCTGTCCCCACATCTTGAAAAGACGGGTTTCTTCATATTCTTTGGATCTCTGCTTAAATGTCCTTATCTCGCCATCCTATGATGCTTCCATTAGAATATAAGTTCCAAGGGGGGCAGGAACTTTGTTCTGTCCCCTCACCTCCTCCCACACACACACACACACTCTCAGCACCTGGCATAATGCCTGGTATGTAGTTTGCACTCTCCACACCTGAAGAACAAATAGCTAAAAAGAAAACAGAATAGCCAAATCTACAGAAAAACAGGAGACTGATGGTTGCCTAGAGTTGGGGAGAACAGCAGGGAACAGAGGATGACTGCTAATGGGTACAGTTTATTTTGGGGGTAAAGAAAATGTTCTGAATTAAGTAGTGGTGATGGCTGCACAACTCTGTGAATGGGCCTAAAAACACTGAATTGCACACTTTAGGTGGGTGAATTGTATGGTATGTGAATTATGTCTCAATAAATCTTACATTTTTTAAAAAAGAGAGAGAGAAAAAAATAAGGGAGAAAAGGAAGGAAGCGGGGGCGGGGGCGTGCGAGAGGAGTAGTAGCGAAGCTTCAGATTAGTAACTGCACTCTGAACAAATGGTAAGAGCTGTGAACCCTCTCACACCTCTGAAACCAATACGTGCATCTCTGGTTTTTAGGAGCCACTCGTAGTTTTGATTTGGGTTTGGGTTTTAAAGCTCTAGAACATAACTTAGTATAAATAGTTGAAAGAAAAATAAGATTAATTATTCTTTGAAGAAGTCAAACGTTCCACATGGATTAACAAGAACAAAGGTTTTGCAAGTGTCTTCCTCTAGAGGAAACAAGTTCCTACATCAAGATAACCAAGAGTGTAATTAAAAGGTCAAGTGACCATTTTCTGGTTTAAACAAGCTGAGGATAATCACCTTTGCAAGACCTGCTCGATGGGCCCCTTTAGACTCCATGTACGCGAGGTATTTGTTGAACTCCCGGAATTCCTCCATGGACGGTCTGAAGGTCATGATCTTACAGCTGGGGTTAAGTGGACTCTCCACTTCGGCCACCTCCATGATGGCTGGGGCAGCCTCTGCAGAGAAGATGATGTGGTTATCAGCACCGAGTTATTGTGTGGTAAGGTTAGTGGTCATTTCTCCCAAATAGCAGGTAAGCTCTCCCAGCAAAAACTCTTTTATTTACTTACCGTCCCCTTCCATCACCCTGTTAGGGAGGCTCCCTCATTTCTGCCTGGACTCCTGAAGAGAAAAACTGCCTCTAGTCACTCCCCCTCCCAAGCTCCTGTTTCTGGTTTTAAATCACTGACCTAATTATATTGCTCTCCTCCTCAACATCCTTCCTAGAAAGAATGAATTTTCTAATTTTGCAAGTTTACAGAATGCGGTTCCTATGCACCAATACTGAAACAGACGCTCTCAGGCATGCACCTGTGTAAAGGCCTGGTGCGGGCTGAGCAGAGAAGGGACAGTGTTCCACCTCCCCAGCACAGAGTTTACTCAGGGGTACTTCCACTCAGCATAACATGCACAGGAAAGCAAAACCACCAGATACCAGGCTAAAGGACTGGAGATGCAGAAAGGGGTAAGATCACTGTCTGGAGGCTGAACAAACTTCAATACAAAACTGTACACAGGAAGGAGTAACTGAATCCACCTGAGTTACCCAGGAAAGACTTCCCCAGAAAGGGGCAGAGTTAATACTTATGAGAGGATGCAGAAGTTTGCCAAATGAAAGAGCACTTTAGGCAGTGGAACTACTTGGAAGTATTGCAGGGCTGGACACAGGAGGTTAGTTTGCCTGGAGCTTAGAAAGAAACAATTATAGGATATCAAAGTAGAAAAGTAGACAGCAGTAGCGCTGCAAAAACACGAACAAATCCTGCTGTCAGTGAACAGGATGATTACTCCCCCAAACATCCAATGAACACCTACTGTGCACCAGACACATGAGGAGCACTGGCGTGCTTGCCTCAGGAAGGAGGTTCCCTCCCACCCCGCTTTCAGATACAGTAACTGTGCCTGGCATCCAACATTTCAAACAACAAATCCTCAGAACCAAGCTTTCCTTGTCTTATTTTTCTTATAATAAACTTCATCTGCCCAACAAAAAGAGAAGTTGGGAAGTGAGGGGTGGAGCAGACAAAGGGGAAAACATCTAAGGGGATCATAAGAGGTTAAAAGAGATCAGGGCGACAGACTGAAGGTTTAAATGAGTGTCTATCTCACAAAGTACATGCGAGGAAAATGAGGTATATCAAAATTAAACCCTGCCACCCTTCAGGAATTCATAATCTAAAGGAGAAGATAATCTGCATGGAGATACACTAATACATGGCAGAAAATATTCTGTGTTCTCCCTGCCTCAGGGAGTGGGCATGCAAAAGGAAAAACTTTCCAGGCCACCTCAGCACCCACCTCTCTTCAGATGTACAGGCCCCAATCTGTGGGCTGCAGGATGAAAGTCTCAGCCCTACACAGGCCACACATAACCCTTTAGAAGCATCCAGATCAGACCCTCGCAACAACTATCATGGCCTTGTCCACCACCGCCTGCATTATACTTTACACTCCAATAATACTCACTGATCTGTATCCTTCTCTAAACAAGTACAGCTCTCTGTATCTTTGCCCAAATAATTCCCTCCTACTGGAGCAACCTTTACCTGTTTCCTCACCTGGCAAACTCCCGCCCATGACGAGATTCCTAATCCTCCGGGGCAGGCCTAGTGAGCTACCCTGTCTGTGTGGACCTCCCTCTTTGCATTCTTCTTACATCAGCTGCCTGTCCAGATGGCACCTGTGACCATACACTGAACTCCAAGCTCCTCAAGGGAAAGACAGGCTCTCCATCTCTTCAAGCCCTGGCATCCAGTCTGGTACCCAGCCTGGCTCATAATATCAGCTGCAATGACTATTTGCTAACTGAATGAAGGAACAAATGCCAAAGTGTTCTTAAAGTATTTACATTAAATGATACCAAATGCAGGAAAAAGGAAAGCACTGGCCTGAAACGCAGAACAGTTACTTAGAAAACAGACTGATTTGCTTGACTGGTAAAAAGTAAGAGAATATAAAAACCTGAGCCGTGAGAAAGGGGAAGAAACCCCCAGAATACCTCTATAGAGGCATATGGTACACAAGAGGCAGCCTTACTTCCCCATGGGTGAAGAAAAGGGTGGCCTGCCTATTTCTCTAGGCAAAGGGCTTCAGAAGTCACTGAAGAAGAAAGTGGAAGTTCAGCCAGTCATTCAACAACAGTTACTGAATGCCTGACTGCTGGGTGGGCATTCAGGAAGGAATGGACGCAACCCCAACAGCAGCAGAGTGAAACGGACGATAAATAAGTAACAAGGCTATGAAGAAGTAAACCAGGCACAGAGGGCAAAGAGGTGGGGTAGCTGCTTCACACAGGGTGGGCAAGGGAAGCCTTTTGGAGCCCTGAAGGAGGGAGTAAACCACACCATCTCCACACTGAAGAAGAGCATTTTAGGCTGAGGCAGCAGCAAGGAGCCTCTTGGGCCCTTCAAAGAAGAGCAAAGAAGTGAGTGTGGCTGGCCTAGGTAAGCAAGGAGAGAATGGTGAGAAGAAAATGGGGGAGAAAAGTGGTTTGGCGTATACTCTGAGTGAGGTGGGAAGTAACCTTGAGCTCCTTCCCTGTCTCATTCATCCCTTTCCAGATACTCTAACATGGGTTTCCGAGCAAGGAAATGGCACTGCTTTCCAAGGTAACTCTTTTGGAGGATTTTAAGCAGAGAAGTGAGCAGGCTCACAATTCTAGCATATCAAAAAAGGACAAGTTTGGATGCATGGAAGCAATTTACACCAATCCAGGCAAAATAAAATGAGTGTTTTGGACCAATGGGGTCAGTGAGAAGTCATTAGATTACAGATCTGTTCTGAAGAAAATTTTGTCACAGAAATGAAAAACACGAGTAAAGATTTTTAGTCTAAAAAACAGAACAGTGCCTCTCACAAGAAACTGAGGCAATGAGACTTAAGATACACAGCAAATTAAAAAAAAAAATAAAAAAATAAAAAAAATAAAAAATAAAAAAGATACACAGCAAATTAGTAACAATCAGAATGAAACCTCCACCCTTGACCTAGTTTGCTAACTGGTCTGTGAAATAAACTTTGCCTCTAACGTCACTACTCCCTTGCTTACACAAAACTAGTTCCACCTACAAATCATACACTAAAGGCCTATTTAGCTTATATTTAGATCTTTTCAATCTATAAAGTTAATACCATGATCATGATAAAATTTAAAAGAATAAAGTATCTAAAATTTTAATGTTAATCCCAGCACCCAAATCTTTGCCAATATGACAGGCAAAAAAAATCTGGTGTTTGAAAAATCAAAGTTTCATTTCTTTGATTAGTAGTGATATTGATTATTTTCAGACATTTATAACCATTTCCATTTCATTCTGGGGCTGCCTACATATGTGCTTTACCCTTAAAAGTTAGTTCATAAATTTTCTGTTCCTTGAGTTTTTCCTAATCCACATTTATCATTGTAATATTAATCATGCTGCTGATCCTAATCATAGGATCAAATTCCCAGCCCCCCTTCTCTGTTACGTTTATTTTTCTGAGCCAAGCAGAAAAGTAGGTTTAAAATGCTCTTGCAATAATGTTTCCTAGGCAGAGAAAGACTATTGGATTTTGCAAGAAACATCTCTGTGATTTTCTGCTGAAGGTGATGCAACTTTTTTTTTTAACACTATACCTCTTTAGAGACTGAGTCCCCAAAGTGAGTGACAACAATATGTGTGATGGTAACATTATTTTGCATCTACAGAGCTGGCTTT
The DNA here is from genome assembly GCF_048564905.1 of Vicugna pacos. Lineage (NCBI taxonomy): Eukaryota > Metazoa > Chordata > Mammalia > Artiodactyla > Camelidae > Vicugna > Vicugna pacos. Next base: position 31,219,238 of record NC_132990.1, read on the forward strand.
CAGTGTTTTCGAGACCACCTAAACCTAAGTATAGTATCCTAAGAAAATGTTTAATGAGCAAAATAAAGATCTTTTTCATTAAGTGAAGAATAGTCTAGCACTAATTCATACCTACATAACTGGCCCAAGCCTCCCTCCTGAAAAATTTTACCTTGCCATGAAGGGAAAACATCTACTGTTCTTATTCTCATAATATAACTTTATTTGGTAAAAGAAGGAGAAGGAGAAGGAGAGGAAGAGGAAGAGGAAGAAGAAACTGAGGCTAATGCTTTCCTGCTAAATGTCAATCTATATCCCTATTGCTTTCCTTGTATACACCAGTATTTCTGACCTGTGTCGTTGTTTAAACAATTTCTTTGAGAAGAGTAAAAGCTGATGGCTGTCACCATGGGGGGTATTAGTTTCTTAGAAAATGCCTGCCATAGTATTGGTCCACACTGACAAGAACACTTCAGGACCTACTATAAAAGCACAGCCCCCTGGGAGATACAGCACTCACCAGGTAAGCAGACAATGCATCAGGGTAGAATGAAAATGAACTGAGGGACAATTCCCAGCTGTGCCAGCTGGGATTTGAAGAGAACTCTACTCCAGCCTCCCCAGATTCCTCGTGAGGACTTGCTCAAACCCTGGAGGTCATCCTTTCCAGTCCTCACTTACTTCTCCTTTCCCACAATGAAATTTTAAAAAGAAATTGAGCAGCCAAAATAGCACCTGGACAGAGCAGGTGCTGTTACCCTGCTCTACTGCAGTTTCTGTGAGGTTCTCTGGAGGCAGAACCTGAGGCAGCTCAAATCTGGCCTTTCAGTTCCACCACTGCAGCACCCCCAGCCTGGTCTCGCAGGGAATCAAGTATGCTTCTGCTTTGCAGGCAGTCTTGGTCAGGTATTATTATGGGTTGCATTGTGTCCCCTAAGACATGTCAGAACTAATCCCTAACACCTGTGAATGTGACCTGATCTGGAAACTGGGTCTTTGCAGATACAATCAAGTTAAGATGAGGCCATACGCGGATTAGGGTGGACCCTAGCCCAATATGACTGATGTCTCCTTATAAAAGGGAAGGAGACAGACCCGCAGGGAAGAACACCATGTAAAGATGAAGGCAAATCGGAGTCGTGCAGCTGCAAAGGGATGCCACTAAGCACAAGAGGCCGAGAGAAGGGCACAGAACAGATTCTTCCCAGATCCTTTAGAGAATGCATGGCCCTTATGATACCTTGATTTTATCCTTCTAGTCTGCAGAACTATGAGTGAGTAAATTCCTCTCATTTTAACCCATCTTATACTGTGGTAATTTGTTACAGCAGCCATAGCAGACTAAGATGGGCATCAAACACTGGACTAGAAGGAAAGAAGTAGAGAGGGTGACATTCTCTAACCCTAGCTTTATCAAGAGTAAATAAAGCTCATAATACTCTGACCTTCTATCTGACACTGTCTTTCTCAATTGGTTCTAGATTTGAGGCAAAAGGGAATGAAAGCTCCACATCAGCCATTAGCATTCTTATCCAGGTACTGATCCACAACAAGAGCATCTGGCTTTAAAGGCTGTCCTTTCCTGTCATCTCCGGACCCCAAAGGCCTGGGGCCCTAACTTAGAAAACAAGATATCAAAGAAAAGCCCTTAGACTGTTGATCACTTTTCATGTGAGCTAGGCCTCATTCCCCTCCTAGGGGCCCAGGCAGCTTTTCTTTAATTCTTTTGATCCCATTCAGATCACCACTCCATCCTGCCCCTCCAGCCTGCAAGGACCAGGAGTAGGAATGGAAAAGTGAACTCAGGGAGATGGTTCCTAAGACAGAAGAGCCCCAATAACAAGTGAAATTGTGCAAAAGTTTCTCTTATTGCAGATTCTAGGCTGGGTCCCAGTATAAGGTTCCCGAGAAGTGATCCAAGTAAATACATAAATTCTCTCCATCAGGCTATACTGGACAACTCACAATTTTGATCACATCATTTTTATACCCTTGGTAGATAGAAGTCATCTTATTAGGCAAACTGAGCAAGACTTCCCTTCTCTTGTTCACCAAAGATCTGGCAAGATTAGCAGACACTGGAGCACTCAGGCTCTCATGTCCTCAAGATAAGTATGCAGAAGAGGGTATAGAAACCAGCCAAATTATCCTAAGGATCCACTCTTGGCTCTATCCAGTGACACTCCTTCCCTAGGTCAAACTGTATCTAGGCCTGGACATCAATGAAGCAGGAGAAGTAATTCTCCAGACATGAAATGCTCACAGGGTAAGTGTTCTAGTTGCAAATCTGCACCTTATGTCCAGCATGAAATTGTACACATAACACCTAGTTTACGTGTGCCTACTCCAGCCTTGCATCCATTATTCAAATACGATGAGTCAAATTTTAATTACATCTGTAATTTCCTTCCTCTTTTACCCTAAGATTCCATCAGTAAGGGCCTAGATGAATCAGTGTGATACTTTAAACAGAGGACAGGGAACCTAAAAGAAATGAGGAAGATCTCAAGTAAAGATTTAGAGTGAACCGACAACATAACAGCATTTGCAGCAACATGGATGTCATTCTAAGTGAAGTAAGCCAGAAAGAGAAAGAAAAATACCATATGAGATCACTCATCCATGGAATCTAAAACAAACAAACAAACAGCCATAAATACAAAACAGAAACACACTCACAGACATAAAATACAAACTTGTGGTTGCCAAGGGGATGGTGGGGGGGCGGTGGGAAGGGACAGACTAGGATTTCAAAATGTAGAACAGATAAACAAGATTATACTGTATAGCACAGGGAAATACATATAAGGTCTTGTGGTATCTCACAGTGAAAAATAAAATGTGACAATGAATATATGTATGTTCATGTATAACTGAAAAATTGTGCTCTACACTGGAATTTGATACAACATTGTAAAATGACTATTACTCAGTAAAAAAATGTTAAAAAAAAAAGATTTAGAGTGATTTCCAAACTATATTGTCAAATTTAAAAAGCAATGTGCAGAGCAGAGTTTATAACATCTACTTTTTTTATAGGAATTAAGCCCAAAACCAATAAAAATGGGAAAAGAGGAGACAGGGAAGGAAGCAAAACTTCTGTGAATATAGTTTTACATATTATTTTAACTCCACAATCATACAAATGGTTTAAATATTTTAAAAACAAAAGAAAAAAGAAAAAAAGCAGGCCCTAAAAACTGAAAAACAAATTAACTTAACTGTATAGCAAGCCAGCGGCATAAGCAAACAAGGAAAAGAATCGCTTAAGGGACTTTGAATCACAGTATTTATGCTGCAAAACTTACCAGGATATATTTTAGGATACAGAATTATTTTTAAAATATATTAAATTACATTTAGTTGTCAGATTCTTAATAGTAATACTGGTATTCAGGATTTTCTTAAGCCATTACACATATACTATAAGAGCAAATAAGTAATAATGTTAATGTAATTAGGGATCAAATTGCCATTACAAGACAGCAACACCAACATAAAGTCCTTTAATTACATTAAAAAATCTTTCATTAGAATCTGAAATATCAATATGAATTCATGATTTTTTTTCTTAAAATAATGTCTATTTTCTAGCACCACCCGCCGAAAAAGGCAGAGAAACAATGACAAGACTACTCATTGCATACAAATTGTGGTCTCTAAATACCATACCTCCATAAAGAAAACCAGAAATCTTTGGGAAAAAAGGCTGGTTCCAGGTCTGAGACAAGAAATGTACAAGACGTGACTGGAACGCGTTACTCCAGAAAACAAGAAAGCTATTGAAGAACAATGAGAGCAGATATCACTTCAAAACTAACATCAGAGTTGGGAAGATTAGATATCACACGCCTTCTGATATGACGTACTGAGAAGGACACAACATCACTTATGTGGCCATTCTTGCCAAAAATGTATATAACCTAAATCTAATCACGAGGAAACATAAGAAAAGGCCAAATTAAGTGACATTCTTAAAAATAAGTGGTTTGCATTCCTCAAAAATGTCAAGGTCATGAAAGACAAAGAATGAAAAACAATTTCAGATTAAAAGACTAATATAATATGTGCTCCTCAGATCCTGAACCAAAAAACAAACAAAAAAGTTTCTCTTCTATTACAAATAATATTTGTAGGACAAATGGTGACATCTGAGTAAGATTGGTACATTATATGATAAGAGTACTATGTCAAGATTAATTTCCTCATCTTGATAACTACACTATCATTAGAGAACGTCCTTGGTTTTAGGAAATATCTGATAATGTATTTATAGGTAAAGGGATACTACAAGTTACTTTCAAGTGGTTCAGGAAACAGTATGTGTAAACATGCATATACACATACTAAGAGTAACAGAAAGAGTGAGAGGGAGAAGATGATGAGCACGGAACAACTTTAACATTTGGGAAATCTAGATGACACATATTGAGAACAACTTTGTCTTTTGGCAAGATTTTTGTAATTCTGAATTTTTCTCAAAATAAAAAGTTTAAAAATAACTAATGGGAGTCAGGTCAAAAGGACACAGAAACACTTTGGGAGGTAGAAGATAGCCATGGCGGCCCCATGTAGTGTGCTAGAGCCTGACTGAGACAAAGAGGACATCCGTGGTAGCACAGCAGCAGCAATGGGAACACAGATACATATTGACTGATAATGGGAGCCAAGATTCTCACTGTCAGATACACATTCCCATGTATAAAACAGATGAACAACAAGGACCTATCGTATAGCACAGGGAGCTATATTCAATTCCTTGTAGAAAGTTATAATGGAAAAGAATCTGAATATATATACATATATATACATGTAACAATAGCTTTGTTGTACATCTGTAACTAACACTGTAAATCAACTACACTTCAATAAAAAAATAAATAAAAAATTTTAAAAGTGAGAAGAAAAAAAAAAAAAGATTCTCACTGTTACAGACAGAAGTCCACAAATAAAAAGAGGACAGAAACTAGGGTTAACTTAAGGTACCAGACTGGAATCCGGAGGTATGGTGTCAGCTCATGGTGTATTGTGTATATGCGTTTGCGTATGCACATATATGTATATGCACATGTACATGTATATATATACAGGTAATTCCTAAGCTCTGCCCACAAGGCTTTGGGAGCAGTAACATCCAGTAACAATGAGTTCTCAAATCTTGGGTTACTAAATACTGCCATTCTCCTCTAAAAGGAAACAGAGCGTCTTGCTTAAAAGTCTGAGTCCAGAGCAGGGGAAGAAAAAGTACAAGGTAGGCCTGGAACTTCCATCTTGTGCTAGAAAGTAAGGAAATACTAAAAAAAAAAAAAAAAAAAAAAAAAAAAAAATGAGGGGGAAAAGTCAAAAGGACATAAAACCCAACATTAAGGGGCTTCCACTGGTTAAATTTGGGGGAAACTATGCATCAAAATAAATGACAATAATGGTCTATAATCAGCTAAATAAAGCAAGAAACCATGAGTCTATAGTGAAATAAATATACTATAAAATATTTTAAAATCTGTAAGTCTATAATATTCCTTTAGAAAAAAAAAGGGTCAATCACCATTGGAATACATCAACATACTACTTCAAAGATTTATAAATAAATAAATGAAACCAAGCCCTTATCCTGTCTTTCTTGAACAAATGATATTTTAGGTAAGTGGGAGAATCTGTGACCTCAAAATATGTCACTTTGGCATGTGAATTATTTTGAGCTGAAGGCAATCAAGACCCAGCAGACTCAGGAAAAATTTTTATCTATCCCCTAACTACCTGAAGAATTTAGATAGGGGACGTGGGCCAGAAAGAGCTATTACCAGAGATAACTTTTTATCTGAAAGACACAGCCATGGCACAGCAAACATCTAGTTACCAAACATCTGCTCTTCTTATTGTCCAATGAATTACCCTCCTTTCCTTTAAAGCCCCAGGCCCCTATCCCATTCCTTAGCTCTGGACAGCATAAAAGCCTCAATTGCCCAACTTGCCCTTGGGTCTCATATCCTCAGGGCTCCTGTACATCTGAAATTTAATTTAATATTTTTCAAAATTGTTTTTCTCTTGTTAATTTGTCTTATGTCAATTTAATTATTAAACCGAAGAACCTACAATAGAAGAATAGAAAATTTTCCCACTCCTGCATAACGTAAGCAAAGAATTGATGGCAGAAATCTCTTAACAGAAAAACTCCAACTACTAAAAGTAGAAGAAAAAAACAAAACAAACAAACAAAGAAAAAAACAGAATATGATCATCACTTTTTAAATAATCCCTAATAAAATAAAGAATCTAGGGAAATATCATCAACAAATACTATAATCATGAGGTGACAAGTTAGTAGGAAGCCTTATAATGGAGGGATCAGGTCCACCCACTATCAGTGGAATAAGTGCACACAATATGAAGCAATGGAAAAAATGTAACATCATCTATTAATCGCACTTACCCAAAAAAGCAAACTGTATCTAAAACAAGACATTAAATCTAACTAAAAGTTGTCAGAGAATACAAGTGTTAGTGGAACAAATTAAAGACCACCACAAGGCTGGTTGGGATGGGGGGCGGTGCATTAATGCAGCAGTAATAGGAACGGGGGATAAAAGATATGATACATATGAGTTAAAACTATATGCATCAATTACTGGTCACCAGATATTTGCATAGAAAAGCAGTAGAATGATGCAAGAAAGAAAAATATGATTAAAAGAGAAATAGCACAACTGAAACAAAGAAGCTTTATGTTTATATGTATATACATATCTACACTCTGCTATTATAAACCAGAAAATGTCTTGGAAAAATTCTCATTTAAAAGATATAAATTAGAGCACTGAACTTTTTGGATTCAATACTCAGACTTTTTCTGTCTGCCCTATTACTTTCAGCTTAACAATGTTCAATGGCTGAATGTTAGAGGTCCTTTATCACCAATCAGATTCTATACTAAGTAGGAAGTTATTAGAAAAGGGATGGGGGTGGGAAGAAGGCACACTTCTCACAACATAATAATTACCTAATTGTTAAAAAGCCTAATACCCATTTCCCTTGGGGTAAAGTTTCCATGCATCAGTAATACAATGACTAGTAACCATGCTGATTAATTAGGCCATGCCCAAATCCTTAGGTTGAAGCACTAGACTAAACAAAAGGTTACTGTAACAAAACTGCTCTGCTTTCTAGCAATTCAATTAAATTGACATCACAGTGGGAATCTCAACCAAACAGAATGGCATTTTATACAAAATTACCATCACAAGGGGAGTTGAACTAGATCATTTTGTACCTATCTTTCAAATTGTCACTGTCTTAAGAGGCAACAAAGTAAAGAGGCAAGACCAGACCTTAGAGCCAAGATTTTACAGCCAGACAGAACTGGATTCTGATCCCATCTATATGCCTCCCACTTAACAGCTGCATGATACCAGGAAAATTACTTGAATAGGTCCTTTTCCCCATCAGTCAAATGGGATAACATTACCTCTCCTACAGTACTGTGATGGGGATTCAAAAACTTGCTAAATACAACAGTTTAGCACATTGTCAGGCTACAATAAGCACAGGTGATGGCTTTAAAAACAAACAACAACAACAACAAATTATTCAAATTAAATTGCTTCCATTAGCTTCTTCCCCACTGCCTACAAACATGCTCAAATTTCTCCCAGATAATTTTTAAAGGCTCCCTATACACCATGTCCCTCCTGCACAGACCCCAGCTACAGCCTTCAGCCTTCCTTCTCCAACTTTCACAAACCCCAACAGAGAATAGCCTACACTCATTTTGTCCACTTCATCTATTCAATCTTCAGTCCCACTGCAACTGACATCTCCACCCACTAGTGCACTGAAATCATTCTGGAAAAGGTTACTAGCGACTTTCCAATTACTATATCCAAAATGTTTTTAGACCTCTTACTAACCTCTCTGCAGCCTTTAAAACTGGGCAAGTCCTCTCCTGCCACAGTTTCTGCAAATGGTGGGACACACACCATCCCCTACTCACTCTCTTATGGTCACTCCACTCTCTGGAACACCCTTCCGTGCTCTTTCTCGGCCAAACCGTTCACTATTGATATACTGCAAGGTTCTTTCTGTGGTTGTCGTCCCTCTACACCAGGCACAGACACTATGAGAGATTTCATCCACATTGGCTTTAACCGTCCTTACCAATACCTCAGAAATACACAAGGACCTCTCTCTCCTGAATCTAACTCCAGTAAATCTCAGTGCCTACTGGGCATAGCCATTTAGACATGATCCTCACACCCAACAGAGACAAAACTGAATCTAAAACTTAATAGGGATAAAGAGGAATCTTCCCTCCAAATCTGCCTCTCTATCCCATAGTCTCAATCCTGGTTCACTCAATCCATCCAGTCTTGTTTGTCTTTTTGTGGCTGACACTGACCAGTGTTAATCCTTAAAGAGCTTACAGGTGTAAGAGGAATATGTACACAGGTGGTTATAATACCACAAGCCAGGTGCTACAACAAAGGGAAGCACAGACCACCAAGAGAGCCTTTAGAACAGCGGGATCCAATCTTTAAAGTGAAGAGGGAAGGGAGAAGGGAGAGAATCTCCTACACAAGCTCTGCCCTCCACTGCAAACGTCAGAATCCTAGGAGGCAACCTGAGCCCTCCTTCGCTCTCCACTTCCACGTGGATGTCAACTGTTGTCTATTCTACTTCCTGAACATCTTTCATATCCATTCTCTAATCTTCATTCCCAATGTAACTATCCTAAACTACTCCAAGGGTCTTTGGTGATTTACCCAAGACAGCTCTCAATTCTCTTGTTTTTCTTGGCACCAATGCTGTCATTTATTGTGCAGAATGAGGGAAGAGGGGTTAGTGGGTTGTGGGGGTGCTGCTACCCTGAATTCTCTTCTATACAGCTACAGAAAGACAGAAACTTTCTAAACACAAAATTGATCATGCCATCCTATTCTATTTTTTCTTTTTTTCTTAATTATTTTGTTGTTGAAGTATAGTCATTTTACAATGTTGTGTTGATATCTGTGTTTCCCTTGCCAGTCCCACTAACAGTGGTGTTCTGGGAGACATCCCAGGAGATAGGTCCCTGGGGACCCAGACAAGAACCTGTTTTCCAACCTTCAGCAACTACAATATCAAATCTCTTTCTGCTTAAGTTAACCAGGGAGGTGTCCATTATCTGTAATTGAATCAGGACTGACAAAATTATCAATAAAGTAACAATGGCAAGTGGGAAAGAAACCTGGTATACAAATACCAGATGTAAATCAAATAAAGGTTTTATTCCTGTCTATTTGCCTTTTGCCAGTAATCCCTTCCAATAATCAGTTCCTTGTGTATTTTAATAAAATTACTTTTAATTTATTTAATCAAATTACTCAAAAGTCATTTTGTAGTATTGAGTACAACTACTAATTGAGCGATTTAACAAAGTAGCCAGCCACCTGCAGCTATCTGCTCTTTCTGGCCTACTATAGGAGAAGCTCTCAACAGCCTTTTTCTTAACCAGTTCACCAGATACTACATAATATCTCTGAAAAACATCACTGCTGCCCACAACATAGGTGAAGTGAGTAGGCTTATACCTATTATATCTAAGTACCAGTTGAAATGCATGCTTAGCAATCAACAGTGCTTATTTCCAATCCAGTTTATGCAAACTGTGCCGTTATGTGATATGATTAAATATTATACAAGTAGATGAAGTGTGAATACAACAATGTTATTGTTTCTACAAAATTTAAGTTGAATCTTTTGGAAAGATCCAGTAAAGATGAGGTGGTTTGAAAAAAAAAAAAAGGATGTTCAATGAAGTATGGGAAGTGCAACAGCAAAAGATTAGGGGGGTAAATGGATTTGTAAAATCTAGAAGGATTCTGGCACATATTACTTCAAGTGCCTTAACTCTCACTTTACTTAAAAAAAAAAAAAAACAGAAACTGAAAGTGGTACATGCTGTATTTTGAGTGTACTGTTTGTGCAAGAGAGGAAGTGTAAAATTCTAACCTTTGCTCAAAGAAAAGTCTTTGTCTTACAATAAAAGAAAAGCAAATGCATGCATAAGTTTTAAGCAGAAATAAAATAGATGTATTTTTCTTTCTGGTTTACATCTTTAACCAAAATTAAAAAATACTCAGTAACTAATGGAAAGAACCACTCTGTGACTTGATAATACAGGCACAAAAATAACGTAAGGTCACAATTTGTCAAAGTCCTGCCTTATAGCTAAACATAGTCATTTCCCTTATCGCTTCCATGCTGCCAAGCCCTCCATCCCTGCTTTGGGAGAAAGTCAAATCAATAAGGGAGGTTAACTTAGGGTTAAAGAAAAATACAAAGCTGTGTGGGTTTATTCTCATACTTGATGTTACTGTAAACAGTATTTCTTTAACCTTTGCTTCAGAAATAATTTCAAATGTACAGGAAAGTTGTAGGAATAGAAAAACAAAACACAAACCACACACACACACACACACACAGAAAAGCCCTGTATACACTTAACTGAGATTCTGTTTAGTATTTTACCCTCTTTGCTTTAATAGTTTGTGTTCTCTCTCTTTCTCACACACTCACACAATTTATATATATAATTTTTCCCCCAAAACCATTTGAGAGTAAGTTGTATACATCATGGCCCTTTACCTCTAAAAACTTTTGTGTGTTTCCTAAGAACTGAGATCTCCTTCTACAGAGACATTAGTTTTCAAATCCAGTAAGTTTAACATACATATAATACTGTATTGAATTTCTGTGTTCCAATTTTGTCAAGTGACCCAGTAATATTTCTTACAGCATTTTTTCCCCTCCAGTTGGGAATTCAGTCTAGAATTAGGTATTGCATGTAGCTGTCATGTCTCTAGTATTTTTTTAAACTGGAATATTTCCAAAGCCTTCATTTCTCTTCAATAGCACTGTCATTTTTTAAGAACACAGTCATTTTGTTTTACCACATAAACATTTAAACAGGGAGGAGGGTATAACTCAGTGGTAGAGGGTGTGCTTAGTGTGTTCAAGGTCCTGGGTTCAATCCCAGTGCCTCTACTTAAAAACAAAAACAAAAACAAAAAACCAACTTTAACATTAAACATTTAAATAGAATATTTAATTGTTTTCAGTAGAACATTTCTCATTTCAGTGTATTTTTTTAAGCAAGGTATTTTGTCTTTTGTTGTGGGTATACAAAATGTTATTAACCTTTAAACTGATCCCATATCTACTACCCTGCTAATAATCTCATTTCCAAAAACTGGTCTATAGATTATAATGATTCTATTTAGATTATGATGTGAAAATTATCTGAGAAGTTTTTTGTTGTTTCCTTCACAATGCTTATTCCTTTTATTTCTCTTTCTCATCTTACTGACCTGGCTAGGACATTCCAGTGCTAAAGAGAAGTGACAGTGGAATGTCTTATTATTAAGGGCATACTTCTAACCTTTACTCTTCAGAATAATGTTTACTATGTACAGGTACCCTGTAACAGGTTAGAAAAGTTCTGTTCTATCCCTTTCTCTAGGAGGTATTTTGTTTAGTTTTGAGGGGTTCTTGGCTTTGCTTTTAAAAGAATTTTATCAAATGCTCTTTCTGTATCTGTTATGATGGGTTTTCTCCCTTATCTACTATTAAGACAAATATCATTCTAATGTTGAACCAACCTGTATTTCTGGAATGCACCCAACCTGAGGATGATGTAATTGTCAGAACTGCACACCGTGGACTTCTCTCTGCTAATAGTATATTGAAGGTTTCATATCCTATCTTATAAGTGAGTCTAGTAATTTTCCTTATCCACATTGTCCTTGTCTGGTGCTGGTATTAAGACATGCTAGCCTAAAAAAAAAAAAAAATGAGTTGGGAAGTGTTCCTGAAAAGGGGAAACTTGAGTTTGTGAGGGCTGCAATTAAGTATTTTTTGAATACTTTGAAGAAGTAGCCTGCAAAACCATCTGAATCTGGTATTTTCTTCGTGGTAAGACATATAACTACAGAATCAATTCTCTGAAATGGTATACTACTACAACTTCTTGAATCTATTTTAGAATTTATATTTTTTTCTGGAAAACTGTACATTCAAATGTATTTGCATAAGGTTTTCATGGTCTCATCTGTAGTTTTCTTTTCAGTTCTGCCATTGTTTTTGTCCAATGTTTTTTTCCCAAGACGAGGAGGATCTATAGCTCCCATCATTCTCAAAAACATATCACACATGACCCCAAAAATAGTTAAGAACCATTGGACTAGATAATGGCCACAGAAGTGGGCTGAGCTCTGGCTCCATCAATATCCAGAAGCATGACCTCACCTAAGCACTTCATCTTTGTTAATGTTAAGTCTTGGGAACCTTTAAACTTAGGACATTAAACAAGTTCACTGTTCCTAAATGCTGGTGGGCAATGGTTCCATCAGGTCACTGAAAAACATGGATGAAAGTGCTCTCATTTTTCATAAAATGAAAATTTTTATTTATTTAATTTTTTGCTCTTAGAGAAAGCTCATCCTGCTTTTTGGCGTCTTTTGAACAGTAACAGTGAGTTACAGTAAGTTTGATAATTTTTATTTTGGAAAATTAAAAGTTGACAAGCCTGTTTCAGTCCAAATTATTTTTTCAATCTGGGAACCAATAAACTAAATGATTTCTAAGGTCCTTAGTGAGCCCAGTGTTTTGTGTAAGAGAGGGAAGAGAGGGTGGAGGGATGAAAGGAACTGCTTATTTCCATTAACAAAAATCAAGTCAATTAACTCACTCAAGTTGAAGTCCTTATTTTCTTTCCTGGTTTCCAACCTTTTAACTCTACAAGACCCCCAACCTCTACCTAGATAGATGAAAATTCCAAATGTAACATTCTCAACAAACAATTCTCTTAGAAAACATGACTTCCAATTGGAAGCCATTCAATTGGAATTTGAAATTAAATTGGCAAACCATTTTCAAATTCTTCAATTTGCCCTTTAAGATAATTTGTCCCTTCATTTTCCTCCAAAACATACAAATTTTCAGACTTTTTCTCTCTCTCCTAAATCATTCATTCATTCAAGTGATAAATCTGTTCCTATAACTAAATAAGATTAATCAAAGAATTTGCCTTATAAAATTATTTAACTTCAAAGACCTGAAGGCATTAAGAAAGAAAGAAAAAGAAACTTTCTTATCTTAGATAGGTAAAGATAAGAAAGCAATCTCAAAAATGCAAAACACAGGCACTTAAGACTGAAAAAGCCATACCCACTACAGAAAAGTTAATGAAGGGAGTCCACAAAGTCATCCTAAGACTCCTTCCAGCAATCCCTAAAGATGTGTCCAAGCAAAAGAGCAAGACTCTGGACCACTAACAGTAGAGGCAGCTAACATTTAAGAACTTAACCAAGTTCTTAATCAAATTCACTAAGAGGTTAACAAACTCATTCAAGGTCACATAGCTTTGAAAAGATAATTTCAAATTCTGCTGTGGAGAATTAAAAGGTCAGGTAAGTGGAAAGGGAGGCTCAGGTGCTTGAAATCTGCTTCCACCTGGCTCTAGATGCAGAAGCCAAAGGTAAAAAGAATTCTTCCAGGATAGCTGCCTAACTGGACCAAAATCAGAAGGAAAACAACAGTAATAAAGATTGGACAACTGATCAGGAATTCCTTCCCTTTCAACAGAAAGCGAAAATCCAGAGGAATCAGAAATCGTAGCAAAGTTGACAATACAGGCAGTATGTACTTCAGAATCGAATTCAAGGTACACACACATACATAAATGCTATAGAAGTTCCTGGGGAAAAGACCACAGATGGCCACTGTGGGGACAGGCATAAGGAAGAGATGAGTTTGAAAGGGGGCCTTAGGTAAATGGGACTGGAGTCAAAAAAGGTGAGTAATCCCTCCCCCTATGGGAGACAGGGAACACACAATAATAATGCTAACACAGGAAAATTAATTCATTTAATCCTCCCAAGAGCCCCAGCCTTACAAGATAAGCATTCTGTAAGTGAGGTATTAGAAGCCCAGAGCAGTGTTCTCAAACTTTTTGGTCTCAGGACTACTTTATACTTACAAAAATTATTCAGGAACCCAATAATAAGAGCTTTTATTTATTTGGGATATAGTGGGATATATGTTTACTAAAACAGAAATTTCTGAATTATAAATTAAAAGATAGATTTAAAATCCCCATATGTATGAAACTTTTAAGATAATTTTACATTGTTCATGGGTCAAAGTAACAATGCTTCTCAAACCCTGCTGTACTGACATTAAGAAAATAATTTATATGTCAATCTACAGGAGAATCAATAAATAAATCAGTATATTCATCAGACGGATTACTACACAGCAGTGAAAATTAACAAACCAAAGCTACTCCCAACAATGCAGATGAACCTCAAAGTTAAGTCTTGGACTATTCAAAGAACATGCCATTTTTACAATCTAAAAAATAAAGTTTAATCTGTTTTTTTTAAGGGAAAAATGCACACAAAATTAATCCTTTTTTTTAAGCAAGGGAATACTGAACACAAAAATCAGGACAAGGTTGCCAAGGGAAGGCAGTTGGGATAGAAGAGAATCACAAAGTTTTATATCTGCATGAATTCACAGTACTGTACACCATGTCTTTTACATGCTTCAGGTATGACAGAAAATTTTTTTTTAATGATGAAACAACCGAGTGCTGTATTTCTGAAAACACCTGAATATTTTAAATACACTTTAAATTAAACCAAGACTTCTTTTTTCCTTCTATGCTGAAACTACTCTAATATAAATAACCTGTCTGTAATAAGCAAACAATCACACCCAGTTTTTAATTCTGGCGATTTCATATTTTTTAATATTAAATGTACCAAAGCAAGACAGAACTGCAAGCCCAGTGAACACCCCAAACACAGGGCTTTAAACTGTTTTCAAGTTGTATTCTGGGACATTATTTTAATTGAAAAGTCTAGGGTGGTTTATATATTTATATTCAAGCCCTTAAAAAGAAAATAATTTGCTTAGGTCTCCTTCCCTTAGTCTTACTCTATTATACAAACAGCACAACTATAATTACCTATAAATTTATAGATCAAATGAACAATTAAGTAAGTGTGGCTTCTTTGGTAAAATAACTAACTTTTAAATAATTATCAACTACAACATCAACAATAATTTTAGCATCAAATGGTAATTTGTATAGAAAATTATTTGAATACGAGAATAAAAACCTTTTCTACCTATGATAACTATGTATCTGACTAAAATCCCTTAATCAGGGGGGAAATCTTGACATACATGTATCAATAATGGCAACAGGAAGGTTTACACACAGCAGCAATCCAAAAGAAGAAATCTGTTTATTAAAGTAGTTTACAGTATTTCATAAAAGCAATTTCTCATATTTAATGCAGGAAAAGTGTCATGTAAGATCTTATGATTCAATTTATCACAGGTACAGAGAAGACAAAGAAAAAGTAAATATAAATACAGACATAATAGTAAATACTCTTTTATAAGAAAGTAAAATTTTAAATTCTAAAGTAATACGGATACTACTTTTAGTAGAAAAGTACCTGACAGACAATGATCACAAGGCAGAAAAAGCATCATCTTAGCATTAATTTTATTTTTTTAAGAATAGAAAATCCTCATTTAAAATGACCAGTATTTACTTTTGGACCCTCCTTCCAAACCTACTATTTTTAATTTGAAGCCAAAAGTCATCTCTAATCTGCGTATCAATAAAACACCTAATGGTGGAACAAAAATGCTTTAAAAGTCATGAACAATGTAAAAATCATTTTTTAAACATGCAAATTAAACCTATCAGATTATGAAAGATTTGTGACTCTTATGAAAAGGGCTAAAAAGAGAAACTGAACAATTTTCAGTAAATGTGAGTTAAGAAAAAAAATTTTTTAATTCTCTGTTAATTTCAATTTTTAGGAAAATTACACTAAAATTTGGGTCCAGAGAGACCCAAAAAATTGTGCAATCAATGCCAACTAATATTTCTTCTTGAACAGAAAAAAAAAGATTCTTCTCCTATGACTAAGAACTTAGAAACTTGATGCACTTTTGCAATCCCTATTATGATGCAGCAAGGCTGATAAGGGACATAGAAAACAAAGAAAGGAATTTCAAGTCTCCAAAACTTGTATTTCACTTGTGATTTCCAAAGAAGAGCTTGCTGAGCTTGGATAGTCGTTCCTGGGGAGCCTGGGAAGGAGGAGCCACAAGGGCTGCCTGAGTCTCCCAAGTCTGGATGCCCAGGACCCACAGCACCTGCTGTGGTTTCTTAACTACCACCCCCCACCCCACTACCCCTGCCCTCGACCCCTCATCGACTTCCAAACTGCGCCACCTAGGCACCCACGGATTCTCCGAGCCTCCATACCCAGGGTGGAACACAAGTCGCCACCAGCCCTATGATGAAGCCCCCCATAACTTTAACGTCTGAGATTACCTAAACTAATTGGCCTATCAGAACCCAGCAAATGCCATGTCCGTTTAGAGTAAGTTTCTTAGTTTCGAACATAAAAATTACATCCAAAATCTGAACTATTTTGAGAACATAGTTAAGTGCAATTTCGTATGTAAACTGTGAAATTAAATTCCTAAAGATTCACAAATCGCATAAGCCATACGCAGTATCAACGATATTGGAAAAATACTGTTAGAAAACATCAGACACAATATTCTGATGGTCCTTGCTTTTTTCATTTATTAATGAATGCAAGAAGCACTACCTTAAAGAATTTTGACAATCTATACCCTTTTTGGTAACTACCTGTCCAACAGACCAAGCTTGAGGGAGATTTGCTAGATCTTCACCCTATATGCAATGTCTGGCACAGTACCTTGCCCAGGTGTTTGTCGATCATTTATTCTCTTAATCTTGATACCAATACAGAGCTTCCTTGACATGCAAATACATCTAAAAATATTTTCAGTGTCTGTTAGATGAGTTTAATGTTCCTCATAATCTCAAATATTTAACCAAATTATAATAAACACAAATACAATCATGATACAAGTATAAAGGAAAATCATGACACAAACACAAAAGAAAAATCATAATCTGTTACCCAATGCTCTTACTGATCATAGAATATGGTTTTAATAAATATAAGGCCAAACTCTGATTAATGTTCTCTAAAATGAACTCTACCTGGGTCACATTTCATTTCTTTGACCCATAATTTTTCTTTGTTGTTAACAGCAAAACAAACATCTCCATTTGCCTGCTTTTTTAGAGACACAGACCATCTGCACAAGTTCCTTCAATAATGTGATACTGAGAGCTATCCTCACTGACAATACTTTGAATAACATCTTATTAATATGAGCCTTAAAAAAAAAAAAGCCTTGCATTTCCTTGGTTCTTTACTGTCCTTTTTACATACACTACTTCATTTTCAGTCTTAAAAGTTTTCTGTGATTATTCCCATTTGAGAAATGATGAAAATAACACTCAGAAATGGAAATCCCTTTCTTAAAGTCAGACAGCAAGTAGTAAAATGAACTGACTGCATGCTAAGTGTTGACCAAATATAACTGACCTCTTTGCTCCTATCTCCAGCTACCACACACACATACACATACACACACACACACACACACACACACACTCAAAGCCCACTAAATTAAGAATAAATCTGCAGCACCAAGCCCAGATGGCTTCACAGAATTATGCTTGATTTTTAAGAAACATAATCCAATATCATTTAAGCTGTTCCTAAGCACAAGGAAAAAAAATAAGCTTTAAAATCCCTTTAGAAGAAAGCTGAAAATGGGTAACAATACTTGACAATCGGCTCACAAAAACAGCAAAACAATTTTATTTAAGAATATTGATAGGGTGGGGAGCATATAGCTCAGCAGCAGAGCACATGCTTAGCAAACATGAGATTCGGGGTTTAATCCCCAGTACTTCTATTAAAATAAATAAATAAACAAACCTAATTACCATCCCCCCGCAAAAAATAATATTGATGTGAATTTTTTTTTTTAATGAGCAAGTAAAGTCCAAAAGCACATTAAAATAATAAACCATGACTAAAAGGCTATTCCATGAATGGAAGAATGGTTCAATATGTATGCATTTGTTACATAATTCTTTGAGTATGTGTTGAGTATGTTTGTATATGGGTAAGTATATCTGTGAACATACACATGTTCTCTAGCTTTGTTCACTAAGAGGGTATGGGAACAACACCTCAATATCAATAAGCAGCTAGATTTTGGCTTCTAAAAATTTGGGATAGGGAAAGTTCAAGATGAGCCTGAATTTCTCACTATGCCTGAAAGGAAGGGAGTGCTCAAAGAATGATGGGACATGTCAAAAGGAC
Organism: Vicugna pacos; assembly: GCF_048564905.1. Classification (NCBI taxonomy): domain Eukaryota; kingdom Metazoa; phylum Chordata; class Mammalia; order Artiodactyla; family Camelidae; genus Vicugna; species Vicugna pacos. Next base: position 31,237,498 of record NC_132990.1, read on the forward strand.
AGAATCTATCTTAAAGTGTTCCCATGGGCCAAACCTATGAAAACTAAAGCATCAATATGAATAATAATATTAACAGATTATAAGTCATTGAATAAAACAGGAAACCATAAATTCAAATTGATAAAAGCAAAGGAATAAACTGAAAGCTCAATAAGGAACAAATATTTACATAGTTTTTTCAAACAAAAAGAATAACGTTGGAGCAGAGAAACAGATAACTCTATCTTAATCAAGCAATCAAAGTGAACATTACCAGCAGTAAAACAAAATGAAATTGTGTGCCACCTGGTAAGATATAATTAAAAGAATACAGCATCATCTCTGTGATACTCTGTGCCAAAGATACCTTGAGAACATAATCATGAGGAAACATCAAACAAACCAAAAATTAAGGGATTCTCTAAAATAACTGGCTTGTAATCTTCAAAGGTGTCAATATAATGAAAATCAAAGAAAGACTAAAGGCTATGTGAGACTGAAGGACACTTAAAATACTAGAAAACAAGAAAACACAATGCATCATTCTGGACCGGATATTTTTGCTACCAAGAGTATTACTATAACAAATGGTGAAATATAAAAGGTCTAAAGACTAGATAACAATAATTATCAATATTAACTTCTTGATTTTAATGGATATACTGAGATTTTGTAGGAAACTGTCTTCGTAGGAAATGTACACCCAAGTATTGAGGAGTGATGGTGGCATAAAGGCAAATTTTTAAAGGAAATAAAAGTTCTTTGTACTAATAATGCAACTTTTCTAAAAGTTTGAGATTGTCCCAAAGTAAAAAAAGAAAATTATTTTAAAAAATACAAAAGAATAAGTTCAAGAAATGTTCAAGATCCGTGTAAAGATATCTTTAAAATATCTTTAATACTAACTTTAAATAATTTTAATATTTTATACTTAAAATATTAAATGGTCTTTAATAAAGAATCTATTTTAATAAAGAGTTTAATAATATCTTTTAATTTTTAAATTAAAATATCTTTAAAATATTCTTTATAAGGACTTAAAAGAAGGGTATACCATATTTGGGGGCAGGAAAGCTTGATATCTTAAAGATATTTCTCTGTATTTCTCTATTATGTTTTTCCCAATAAAACCATTAATAGGTTTTTGGAACTTGAAACATTAATTCTAAAGTTAAATATAATCAGGAAAAATTACATGAATAACCCAGAAAGTTCTAAAAATATATTGTAAAGCCACAACAATTAAAACATTTGAGGTAATGGTATAAAAATAGATCACTGTATAGGAATAGAATCAACCTAAATGACATTCAATTATTTTTAATTGAAAAAAAAATTTTTAAGTGCCAGTTTCTTCTTATTTATTTATTTGGGGGGGGCTTATTTATTTATTTTTAATGGCAGTACTGGGGATCAAACCCAGGGCCTTGTTCATGCGAAGCTCTACCACTGAGCTATGCCCTCCCCAGCTTAATGATGTTCAATATTGAACTGGTTAAAAAAATTATCATACACACATACAATGCAATACTGTGCACTTTTAAAAGAAGCTCTCTATATATTCATATTCTAAAAATAAGATCCAGTGGGGTAGAGGAAAGGGAAATTACATGAAGGTAGTCAAAAGGTACAAACTTCTAGTTTTAAGATAAATAAGTACTAGGGATATAATGTACAACAAGATAAAGATAATTAACACTGCTATACGTTACATATGAAAGTTGTTAAGGGTAAATCTTAAGAGTTTTCATCTCAAGGAAAAAAAATTTTCTATTTCTTTTAATGTTATGGCTATATGAGATCATAGATGTCCACTAAGCCTATTGTGGTAATCATTTCATGATGTATGTACGTCAAATCATTGCTTTACACCTTAAAATTTTACAGTGCTGTATGTCAACTGTATCTCAATAAAACTGAAGCAAAAAATCACACCCAAGTTACATTGTTAAATGAAAAAAAGTATTCAAAACAGTAAGTACACATACTACCATTTGTGTTAAAAATGTATATATACACATATATATGGTTATACAGAATATTAGAATATGTGTGGAAGGCCCTACAAGAAACTGCTTTAACAGTGGTTAATGAAAAGGAGGAAACTGCCAGTCTGATGGCCAAAGATGAGACTAATGTGCTTTTTACCTATTTATACTTTCTAAATTTTACTTTGTTGTATACCTTGCATTGCCTTTTTAAAACAATTTTAAAAATTAATATATAATTTATAAGAAACAAAAATAAACTTCAAAAAACAAACAAAAACAAATAAATAAAATTATCAAAAAGGAATGAAAAATGAATTTACCTATCTCAGGGCCAGATTCTTCCTGCTAATGAAAGCCTGAATTTTGTAGACTGAGAATTCAGAGTAAAGTAACCAAATTTTAGATGAGGGTTCCTTTGAAAGTTAAACAAATAAAAACCAAGTGGATGAGCTAAGCTACCTGCAAAGAAATGCCTGTACCATTAGTCTCCCACTCAAAGACCCGTGACCTTGCTGAGTTACAGAACATAAGCATAAACAGTAAGTGATGTTCAATCAGAGAAACAAAGGTATGTCCTCAGGACTAGAATTTAAACAAATGTCTAGTTAAAAACAACAACAACAACAACAACAACAAGTTAGAAGATGGAGATAAAGAGAGAGCCAAAGTGAAGGAATTTGTCTTCTTTAATCTCCTTCAACAGGAAAAATGTACCTGCAGGAAGAAAGTTCTGATGAACAGAGGTGAGTACTTTTAAGGATCAACACAAGCCCCAGCTGGTGAAAAACATCCTGTTCAGATTATTCCTCAATGCTACCCATCTCCATCTGTGGGATGGAGTCACCAAATAATATATGCTTTCCCAGGGACCAGGCTTTCTAAAAGAGACTAGTAGAGCAGACATGTACACTTTGGAATCAAGTTCTGGTTCTTCATGTGAGTTTGATTAGGGAGTGATGAGGACACTAGTCCTCCAAAGCCTGATATACTCTGGATCAACTGGAAAAGTTCAGATGTCTGTACCTACAATGCTGAAAATGAGAACATGAATATGAAGTCCCCAAAAAGTGCTGTCACTCTCTCACACACATACACATACACACACCCCCCAAAAGGTCAAAAGGTCCTATGTGTCTGGCCAATTGTCCTTACTTTGATATTTCTTTCTAATTTCAAACTTTCCCCATTCCTTCCCTAGTAAACAGTAAATCAATATTTAGAGTATTTATTTTGTACGGCTATCAAAAATATTCTTAAATATTTAACCTACTAAGGCTTGAGTGTTAAGAGACTAAACAATTTCAAACATAGGTTTGGGAAACTGTACTGATGATTACACATTTAAACTATCACTGTTTCCTTCAATTTGGTTTGTAAATCCCAATATAAAGACTTTTCAAATTTAAGAGCAAGACACCACCTACATACTCCCTAATTCATCCAAAACCCTCTCCATCCCTTCAATTCATGCCAGACAGCTGGGTTTAATAAGAGCTATTAGGGCTTTCCAAATTATCGAGTCATGAGCAACCATAAGTGAACATTCATTATCAACATGCTTAAGCAAGACTGGGAGAGATGGAATCCTATTTCAGCAAAAAAAGATGAAAAAAATAAAATAAAAGATGAAAAACATGGCTTGGTAAACTTTGATAACTTAGAAAAGAAAAAAAAATGCAGGCTAGGAGGAGAAATGTGGATCACTGCAGGATAAAAAGACTTATCATTAAGGTGGAATTTAAGTCCCACCTGGACAAGGGTCCCAAAACACAGCCACTAGAAACCTGGCCTCTAACCATTTTAATAAAAGTGATATTTTCCCTAGACCCATGGACATAGAAAACAAACTGTGGTTACCAGGAGGAATAGGGGTCCAGAAGAGATAGATTAGGAGTTTGGGATTAACAGATACACATTACTATACATAAAATAGATAAACAGCAAGGACCTGCTGTATAGCACAAGAAACTATATTCAATTTCTTGTAATGAGCCATAATGAAAAAAAAACTGAAAATATATAAGTGCATATGTGTATGTATAACAGAATCACTTTGCTATATACCTGAAACTAACATTGTAAATGGACTATACATCAATAAAAAAAATTTTTTAAGTGATACTTTTCCTATTTGCAAATACATGTTAATGTGTAGGAAATTTGTTTTTTTCAGCTGAGCCTTTCTGATTATAAATGTAATTAAGTTCACTCTCAAAAAAAATTTTTTTAATGAAGGAAAATCAAAATTACCAGTAATCTCACCACCACATTAACATTCTACTGTATTTTTTTCTAAACATATACACATTTATAGACATGTTTAAACATGACTGAAATCATACCATGTATACCATCTTGTATACCACTTCTTTCACTAAATACAAGTTTGGGATTACATTAATGTTTTTAAATATTTTTCCAAGTTATGAAATAGCGCAGCATAGGGTTCAGTTAAAATAGCCCTTGTGCTAGATACAGGGTATTTCTAATATTTAGTTAGCAAAACAGATAAGAAATCAATATTTCATGGTGGCGCCAAACAGCACCAAGCCTTCCACACAGGAGTTCTGTAAAGTGAACTAATGAGAACCACAACTCTCGGGATCACTCCGTGATCTGCTGAACATGACACCCTGGCCCAGCCAGGCTCCTTAATTCATACATTCACATATACTTACTGGTTTGCCTTGATCCCAGTGTTTTTCATTTGGGGAATTTAGTTCGGTTTATAACAATTTGAGAAAACAAAACCGATGAGAGACCAGCCTTAAAGCACACCTGTAAAAGAGCTCAGAAGTAGGATGGAAGAGTGTTGGCTATTAGTGGCTCAGAGAAACCTGGAAGAGAAGACGTAAGAGAGTCAGGTGTAGATTTTTCTCAACCTGACCTTAAGCAACCCTCCTTCGAAATCAGGCCAGAACTTCAAAGCAGAAGTAGATTCCAGCAATAGCCATTTTTAAAAAGCTAAACTAGTACTTCCCATCAGACAAGACTGAGAATACAGCAACTGTGATTCAAAGAAGGGGGGAGGGACTAATGGAAATAAAGCATTTTCCTTGTATTGCCTTACAGCTTTGCTGTTCCAACTGCAGTCTGCGGCCCTACCAAATTTATTCGATTATATCAATATTTTTATAATACATGATATAGAACAATAGAAAATATCAGAGTACAGCACAGGGGGCAAATAACTGTTTTGTGAAATTTGTGTCCCAGTTTACGCACATGTGTGTTAGGTCAGGAAGGGCAAAATGTATTTGTTTACTGTGTGCTCTGGTTTTAATTTCAATAATTTGTTTCACATATGCACAACAAACCTTTACTGAGCACCTATACTGCTGGTGTGATATGTGAATAAAAATACTTGGTCCCTGCCCTTGTAGAATTCTTACAGTTTAGAAATACACTGTCGAATAATCACATAAATATGAAATTATAAGCTGCCAAGTGTTACAGAAGGAAAAGTTTAGTAAATTAAGATAGGTTGTCATTAGGAAAGTTGATTTGGATTAGGGAAGAGATGGGGATGACAAGTCAAGATTCTCTGAGGAAGCGCATTCCAGCAGAGACCAGAAAGATGTATTTGGAAAGGAAGACGTGGAAGGAAAGTCAGCCTCACAGAAAACAGCACTTTCAGCAAGGGCCTGTGTGTACAGTTTGGGAAAATAAGCCAGTGGGAAGAATAGATAGATAGAACCATCTAGGTAAGGCTTAGAGAGGGAGCTTGGGCTAGGAAGACATAAAGCAGGAATTTTAAATACCCTGAGGGCCATTAGAATGATCAATTTGCATTTTAAAAGACCACCAAGTTGAGAAGAGGTATCAAGGGGGCTGGAGTAGATACAGAGATGGTACTAGTGGAGACTAGAGGACTGATCCGGTATATACACAGGAAACAGAAGTGACAAGGCTTGGTGATGGTACAGATGCGAAGGGGCTGGGAAGTCAAGAGGTGTCTGGGATAGTTAATGGGATAAGATGCATGAAAAACCCAGAGGGGCAGGGCTGAGCAGAAAGATCACAATTTGGCTTATTACAGTTAACAAGTAGAGATGACTAATGACTAGAACTGGATGGAAATATAAAAAAAGAAAGTCATCACCAAAAGGGTTTTAATGATACATTATTCTGCTCCTTAAATATTTACCTATAGTAATGTATAATACAAGACCAGAAGAGTCTAGAATGAAATTTAAAGTCTCTATGGAGCAGCATTTCATAAATACCATAGCAGCTGTGTATATGAAAATACACAGCAACAGTGTAAATGAACATTCACACTCAAAATAATCCTGTCATGAAATAGTAGGGAATCACTTTTCATTGTGTTTACAATATGTTCATCTAACACAGTGCATGGCACACAATAGGTGTTACATTGTCTACTAAAGAAAATATCCACTACTAGGCCGAATAAATCACCCAGCAAAAACAAGATAGCACGAATAACAAGCAATTCTGCAATGAAAAACTCTACTATGAAACATACAAATGTACTAATAAGGACGTTTCTCTGGGGAAAATGGGAAATGAGTTATTTATCACAAACTTAGTTCTCATACCCAAAGAGATACTAGATTGTGTTCCGTAAGAATTAGTTTAATTTCAATACTAGAAATTTCATCCCCAGGCAACCAATATTAAGTATCTTCACCGTTCCCTAGAAGCCTCTAGATATGAGAAAGAATCAAACTGTAATAAAAACTTGATGTTGAAAAGCTATAGTAAAATCTTATCTGTTATTAAAACAAAAAAGGTTAAAATGGCAATTACCGATGATTTTTTTTCCTCAAGTCTCCTGTTTCCAGATTTTCTAACACATGTGAATTTTTATTGTTTCTCCTCCTGTTCACAAAGGTCATACTGATACATAGGAGAAAAATCCAAAGATGCACATATACATGAAGGAGACAAATTGCCCATAATCCCATCACCCAGAAGTAACTAACCACTTTCAATATTTCCTGTGGAGCTTTTTCAGTGCATAAATGGAGGTTGAGGGCAAAGAGTGATTACACAACTAACAGTGTAATTGTTTAAGTCTGTGAAGGAAATTACAGGAATAACTAACTTAAAGTGACAACTGAGCTCAGTTATCTGAAGGATGAGATGAATCAGACAAAGAAGCACATGCCAGCCAGGATAGCAGTCTAGACTGAAAGAAAAAGAATGTGATGGTGGTATCGAGCCCTGCCCAGCCAGGGAACTGGGGTGAGGGAGGAGACCGGCTGGGCAAAGCCTTGCTGAGACTTAGAGGGAAAGAATGATGGTGAGGCCATTGAAAGAGAAGCAAAGTAGACAGGCTCCTTAAAGGGACTGTTCCAACTGCTTAGGTGGGGAAAGCATTAGGCCCTGTAAGTGTGGACTTAAATGATCAGCATTTTCTCCCAAAGGGTATGAAGGGTAGGGACATGGGAATCTTTGGGAGGGGGAGGTGGGGAGTTGTTGAGAGAAAAAGACAATAATCCAATATTTCAAATTTGTATTTTAGGCCCCATAAACCTTTTAGATTGCTAAGGATATAGAAAATACAGTGATTTTATGACACAACTCCCAGGAAATTCACACTAGAAATAGAGGTAGAGAGAGAAGCATTAAATATTTGTATTACAAAAAAAACCATATAAATTTTAAATGAAAGACCTGCATTAGATACTGAGTTTAATGTACCTGTTTTATCACATCTCTAATAAATATACAACAAATTTAAGTCAACATCGAGGGAATAATCATTATGACTATTATACATGAAGAAAGACTGGGCTAACTGATCTTAATGACATCCAGACAAGAAAAACACAGCACTGTATTCAGGACAAAGCCACAGACAGAGAACTCTGCCTCCAAGAAATGATCTTGGTAGTGGAGCAGAGTCAACAGGCCCCTCAAATGCTTACTATCCCTGTTTGCTCATTCATTTATTCAAGAGAAAAAAGTTTAATTCAGCAATTCTACTACTAGGTATATACCTAAGAGTGCAAAAAAAAAAAAAAGTCCACACAACAACAAATTCATGAATGTTCATAGCAGCATTATTCATAATAGCCAAAATGTAGAAACCCAAAATGCCCATCAACCAATGAACAGACAAAATGTGATATATCCATACACGGAATATTATTAGGCCATAAAAATGAATAAATTACTGAAACTTGGGTAAACCGTGAAAATATTATGCTAAGTCAAAAAAAATTTAGTCACAAAAGAGCAAATATTATATGATTACATTTATATGAAATGTCCAAAATAGGTAAGTCTACTGTGACAAAGCAGATCAGTCGTTGTCTAGGGCAGGAGAAGGGACAGGACTTGAAAGAAATGAACAATAACTGCTAATGGGAAAGGACTTCTTTTTAAGGTGATAAAAATGTCCTAAAATTAATTGTGCAGATGGTTGCACAATTCTATGCATACACTAAAAACCATGAAAAAAAAACCCACTTTAAATAAGCGGATTGCATGGTATGTGAAATATATCTCAATAAATCTGTTACTAAGAAAGAGAGGGGATATTCTGAGCACCTCAGACAATATGGTAAATTGCTGGAAATAAAACAAATACACACACACACACAACCTGCCCTAAAAGCTCTAACATTCTAATAGGGGAGAAACGCCAATCAAGGGGCAATTGGAAAACAATGAGAAAAGCAAATAATTCACAGACTACCGCAGCCGCACCTAACCTAGCCCTGGATAATTTAGATGTCTAGAAGAGAACTCAATATAACAGATTTTCGTCCTAGAACTGAGGAAATTTTTAAAAATTAACTGCCTATTCAGCTTCTTAAAATCTTCAACCTTATAGAATGGTTAGTGGACTTTTTTTTAAGCAGTTGCGCACGTGCAATGTTTAAAATTTGTTTTTAACTTTAGAAAAGCAACAGATTACAGTCTGTTAATAAAACGAAACAAGTCTGATTTAAACGGTACTGCCAAGTTCGTGGAGCGCTGTAAAGATCATGCGCAAACTTTTCATAACACCTTAAATCGGAAGAAAGAGGGTCTTTAAAAAGCCGAAAAACCGTGTAATACATTGCAAAACAAAGCATGGGGGGTTGGGAGGGGACTAGCAAGGTAGGAGAACTTGACTAATGACTGTAAAGGAGAACTGAGTGCTACGAAGTAAAATGGACCTTTAAGATTTAAAGCCACTAATTTTCAACCACACTTCGAAATTAGAATATTAGTAACTGTTGCCATAGAAACAGTGAAGCTGACTATCCCGAAGTTAAAAATAAAAATTACTGCAAATTCAAGTGGGTGAAACAGGGCAAAGTTTGTTCTAAACGTAGGTGAACTGAGCCTACCAAGATACTTTCACAAGAGTATGGGTGGACAGACTGCAACTTTTAACCTACACTTCCGAAGCAGCGCTTGATAACCTCGCAGGATAATTTACCAAGTTCTTTAAAAAAAATTTTTTTTGAAAAAAAAAGTTTGTCCTCTCTTCTCCAGGAGGAGGAACCAAACCTAAACCCTCCCTAGCACTGCCCACAACCAAAGCCAGCCCATGCAGACGTGCATGGTTGCAGCTCAGGGGAGACTGGCTCCGAGTTCACCCGGAAAGCATCCGAATCGAGCCCTGCTGGTTTCATTGGCTGAGCTCCGAGGAAAACCCCAAGCTCGAGACGGGAGCCCCAGCCTGCCTTCTTTCTTCACATCCCCACCCCACGCCACGTCCCATGCCTGGCATTCCACGCGACCCAATCCAACTCATATTTATTAAGTACCCACCGTCTACACCGCATCGTGGCTTAGAGGCACTACAGGAAGAAATGGCCCCATGCCGGAAAAACCAAAAGGACAGCCACGGAGACTAAGGACGAACCCGGGAGAGAGGCTGGCTGCCTAAGACGGGTGGTCTGGAGAGGAGCCCCTACCCTCACCCTGCGGGTCGTGATAGTCTCAGGGAAGAGATGGCACCAGGCCCGGCCTCCCCGCAATCAGCCGCAGAGCGGGCTGGAGAAGGAAAGGTAAGGAGTCAGCATCTCTGGACCACCCGCGCGCTCCTCTGCTCCAAGGAGCGCGACCCCGACTCCGGCCCCCGGGAGAACGGCAAGCGCGGGGACCGAACCCCTGAGAGCGCCGGGGAGGGCTGTCACTGGCTCCTGCCTCCCACCCCTGCGACCATGGCCGGTCGCTCTCTCCCCAGCGTGACAGTCACGGCGGCCGTGGACCGAGTGTCTCCGGCCCGGCGTCTCCCCTCCGCCGGACGCCGGCACCCCCTGCTGCCCTGCGCCGAGCGGGGTAGTGCGAAGACGACCGCCCGGGCCCCTCCCCCACCACCCCTACCCCCCGACTCCGGAAAAGCGGTTACCTGGCGCGCGGGCCGGAGCGAGGACACGACCCCGAGGAGGAAGATAAGAAGGAAAACGGTGACCTCCGGCCCAGGGAGATTTGGGAAATTTGGGAGACTTGTTCCGCACTGGGTGACAGCTGTTCGCTGCGCACGCGCACCCGGCCCCAGTCTTCCGAGCACTCCGCCGCTCCTCACCCTCCCGTTGAGGGGCTGGGAGGCAGCGGCGAAGGCGCGCGCACAGCGCAAGCCGGCTCTCCCTGCGCGAGGGCGCGCGCGCCGTCACGTGACCGCTGGGGCCCGGCACTTAGTGGGTCACGTGAACTTCCAAACAGCTTAAAGGTGCCAGGCACCTTCTTGCTTTGGGCTTTATCTTCCCCACTGTTCTTAACCTAGGCTTGCTGCCGCGCTTCTTGTTTTCTGGAGTCCGACACGGCCCCTTTCTCCCAGAAAGGGTAGACACTTGAGCAGAAGGAAGGAACAGGTGCACATAACCTTGCCCGGAAACGCCTACCGGGTCCCGCAGGGCTGAACCTGATGGGAGTCCACGCGCCACACGTCGTCCTGGGCTCCGACGCGAGCCTATGGCGGCCTCCGGCGCGCGGACGTCAGTGTGGCGTTGCTATGGGTGGGGCCTCGGAAAGCCCAGCGGAGGCTGGCTGGGATGTCGTCGCTCGCTGCTGGGCGGCAAAGACAACATCTTATGGCCGGGGCTTCTGAGCCTCCTGACCGAAATTGGAGATCCCGAGTGAACGAAGGGTGTCTATCTACTAGCCTTTTAAGAGGTTATTCTCAAGCAGGAGGCTGTGTTGTTAGCCGAGGGGAGCGAAACTGCCCGGTATTCAGACACTTCCGAGGAACACGTCCGGCCCAGCGCAGGTGTGCGCTTTAACTGAGGAGACCTGCGGTGGCCCCAGGAGGAATTCGGGCAGGGGTGGGAGAAGGTCTCTCAAAAACTTGGCAGGACAGCAGTATGGCCTGAACTGTAGTAACAGGAAGTGCAGGTGCCTCCGGACCTCTCAGAACCTACTTAAATTAGCTTGCTACAACTTGCTACTTCTGCGCTGTACCTCTGCCTTCCAAGGTGTCAGAAAGAACCACACAGACCTTACTAATTAAGCCTTTGTACTACCAAAGACAGATGGTTGAGCACCAGGTGTTTTGAGAAGCTTAACAACTTTTTTTTTAATTTCCTGTAGAGTTCCCAGCTGGGTCCCTTGTGGCGTTTCCCCTAACGTCTTCTTAGCTAAGAAAGTTTGGGCAGAACCTTACGCTTCTGAGCACACTTGGGCTGTCTCATATATTGAGTTTTCTACTACAATACTTTTTAAACTATCTCAACAGGTCCACTTACCACACCCTTGAAATCTTTTCTTGCTGAGAGGAGCATTGCAAGGACAGGTGAAATACGGGTTAAGTAAGGTTAATGGGATTATTGGGCCACCGCATTTCTTTAATTATCAAATAAGAAACAAAATTTAGGCTGTATTACCCATATATGAACACATCTGAACTTGCCTAACATGTACGCTCTACTGGGAATTTTCCAAATGTATATACTATTATAATCCCAACTCTCCTTACAAGTCAATTGGATATGCTAACACAATAAATGTATTACAACATTCACTTAGGGCTTACTGTGAGCTCAACACTGTTTTAAGAGCTTCACCTATATTAACGAAATTAATCCTTATGATAATTCAATGAGTAGGTATTATTATCTCCCTGTTACAGATATTAAAATTGAAATACAGAGATAAGAAATATGTCAAACAGCTACTAAACACCAGGGTCCTCAGGAAGCCATATGCTGTATTGGACTAGGAACCTAGTACATGAGAATAAAAAGTCTGGAAACCTGAATTCCAGTCTGTTTACAATTTGCAGATACAGCATATTGCACAAATAACATTTGTTGAACACGGTGACTTGAATCTCAGTTTTTTAATGTGAATAAAGAGGGTGACATACCAGCTTTCTGACTTTGAGCATTTTTGAACGTTAAAGAAGATAATGTGAAATGTCAAAACACTTAAAAAGCTGTAAAGGACGGTATGAATCTATTAAGCACCGTTTTGGAAACTGAAGTGAGCCTACTAGAAAGTCAACTGGACTCATGGCACAAAAGACAATGTTGTGTCCCTAATGTACTGAAATGCCTCTATATTGTAAATTACAATAAAATTAATATTTTAGCCATATAGATTAATTTATTAGATCCAATTAGAAATGCCACTTGTAATTAGATGGAGGCTGTATAATGGATACATAGATTTTCCTTGAAGCTTATGTTATTTAAACTACTGTTTATATCACCTCAGAGACAATACCTGTAAATTTCTTAAAATATGTATAATGCAGCAAATTGATAAATTCATACACTATTAAATAATATAGTCTAATTTTGAATATATTGAAATTCATTAGACTTTTGTAAATATAAAGAATGAAATGATAGTAATACTCTTGTTTCTATTTATCATCACATGGATGTTATTTATACATGTATAATACAAACCAATCAATGACTAGATGTTTAGATGATTTTTTAAAGTATCACAGTAAATATGATAGTGGGTACCTAGTAAAATTAGAAATCTTGGTACTTCTCTGTGTCCTGTGTTCTGAAGTTCAGGTCAATTTATCTCTTACCTAGATTATTACAACAATCTCCTAATGATCTCCCTATCTCCAATGCATTCTACACACACAGACACACACAACTCATCATCTGTACTGCTGGCCAAAATTATCCTCCTAAAATTTAAAAAATGATTGCATCATTCCACCCAACTGATACACTTGACTAATTCCCCATCATTATCAAAGCTTTTCAGTCTTTTTCACTAACAGTCATAATGGCCAAGACTATGTGGCCCAGGATGTGGTAATAGACACTGAAATGAGTCAAGCCTCTGTATAAGCTAAATATTCAATCTGTTTGGATAGCCTTATATCTGTGTTTAATATAAGAAAAAACACCTAAAATTATTGGTTAAAATATTTAATATTCCCATCAAAACATTTGAATAAAATTAAAGCTTTGGGGAGATATGTCATGTTTTCCCTAGGGCTTCTAGTTCTCCCTGGGCCACTGCCTTAAACTTGTACCTGTGTGTATTCAGAAGGGCGGGGTTCTGGGGGAACAAGGTAGTTTATGTTTTTGTTTTTACATCAAAGAAAACATTGAAACTTATTTATGACACCAAATCATAAAACAATACAAACAATTAAGGGAGGAGGGGAAATAGCTCAGTGGTATAGCACATGCTCAGCATGCACAAGGTCCTGGATTCAATCCCCACTACTTCCATTAAAAAAAAAAATTTAGATATTCATTCATTTTAGCAAGTAAAAATAAAACTACATACCTAAACTGAAGTTGTAAGCACTGAGTATTTGTAGTTGTTAATTTCAATCAATCCTTTTTATTATTTATCATTGCTATCTATTTTTGTTATTTGTACCATTTTATGAAGAAGTTGCAGATAGTGATACAGCTAGGAACAGAACATATATGGCCTTGCCCTCATGCACAATCAAGCCACAATGAGATAGCGACATATATCCACAAAATGGTTAAAAATAAAAACTGACAAATGTTGGTGACAATGTGGAGAAACAGAAACACCAATAAATAGAAAGACATGTACATATGCATCAAACACATACACAGGAAGGTTATAGCATTACTTGTGAAGCCCCAAACTGGAAACAATCCAACTATCAATCAACAGTTAAATGGAGATATATTTCTACAATGGAAAACTATACAGCAATAAAAATAAATGAATTACTGCTACCCAAAACAAAATGGCTAAATCCCACTAATGGTAAGTGAAAGAAGCCAGACCCAAAAGAATATATGCTGTGTGATTCCATTTATATAACATCTAAAAATAGACAAAACTATTTTATGGTGTTAAAAGTCAAAATAATGTTTGTCTTTGAGGAGAAGAAAGGTGGTGGAGCATTTGGGAGGGGAGGGGTAAAGAACCTCTGGGGTGCTGTTTATGTTCTGTTTTTAACCTGGATGATAAAACCTGTGATAACTCCTAAAGCTGTACACTTATGATTTGTACAGTTTTATATATGACATTTAAATTTAAATGGTTTTCAAACACTTAGTATGTTAATTTTTGTATTTTTTTATAGCAACTTTCTTACCTACCTTTTGACCAATAAACCACGCAGGTTAACTTAACTTGATAAATAAAGGGTAAAACTTCTGAACTTTCCCTTTCCTTTTCCATGAAATTTTTGTTGATTAGAAAGGGGAAAACTTGAAGGCAAAAACAAATGAAAAGGAAACTAAGCTCCTTTTTCCTTTTGTCCCATTAACTCTTAAGAATTTCAGTAAGTGAGTTTCCACTCTGTAACTTTCTTGTTTCCATTACTTGAATATTTTCTCTTTTTTTAGGGTTGTCAGTAACTCAGAATGAAATGTAATACTCCGTTACAATAATTTTGCTAGCATAAGTAATTTTTTAGCTTTCTCGGCCATATATATACATATTGACATTTCAAATCCTTTTTAGTTGCTGGCAAAGAATGTACAGGCATACCATGGAGATATTGCAAGGTCGGTTTCAGACCACTGCAATAAAGTGAGTCACATGAATTTTCTGATTTCCCAGTGCATATAGAAGTTATGTTCACATCATAATGTAGTCTCTTAAGAGTGCAGTATCATTATGTCTAAAAAATGTACAGATCTTACTTTAAAAATACTTAATTACTAAAAGAAAAAAAATGTTAACCATCATCTGAGCCTTCAGTGAGTTGTAATCTTTTTGCTGGTAGGAGGTCTTCCTTTGATGTTCATGGCTGCTGACTAATCAGGTAGTGGTTGCTGAAGGTTGGGGTGGTTGTGGCAATTTCTAAAAATAAGACAACAATATATTTTGCCATATCGATTGATTCCTCCTTTCTCTGTAGCATGTAATGCTGTTTGATAGCATTTCACCTATGATAAAAAAATTCTTTCAAAATTTGTCAAGCCTCTCAAATACTACTACTGCTTTATCAAGTAAGTTTAGGTATTATTCTAAATCTTTTCTTGTCATTTCAACAATATTCACAGCATCTTTACCAGGAGTGGATTCATCTCAAGAAGCCACTTTCTTTGCTCATCCATAAGAAGCAGCTCCTCATGTGTTAAAGTTTTGTCATGAGAGTGCAGCAATTCACTCATGTCTTCAGGCTCCAACTCTAATTCTAGCTCTTTTGCTAGAACTAGATGTAGGGATTATTTCCCTGACATCTGCAGTTCCTTCCTCCACTGAAGTCTTGAACCCCTCAAAGTCATCCATGGAATCAACTTCTTCCAAGTCCCCTTAATGGTGATATTTTGACCTCTTCCCATGGATTATGAATGTTCTTAATGACATCTAGAATGATCAATCTTTTCCAGAAGATTTTCAGTTGACTTTGTCCAGATCCATCAGAGGATAACTAGGGCCACTATAGCCTTATGGAATGTATTTCTTAAATAATAAGACTTGAAAGTCAAATGACTCCTTGATCCATGAACTGCAGAATAGATGTTTTGTCAGCAGGCATGAAAACAACACCAATCTTGTTGTACAGCTATATCAGAGCTCTTGGGTGACCAGGTGCATTGTCAATAAACAGTAATATTCTGAAAGGAATCTCTTTTTCTGAGCAGTAGGTCTCCACAGTGAGCTTAAAACATTCAGTAAACCTTGTAAACAGATAGCTTTCCAAGCAGGCTTTGTTGTTCCATTTATAGAGCACAGAGTAGATGGTGCATAATTCTTAAAGGCCCTAGGGTTTTCAGAATGGTAAATGAGCATCAGCCTCAACTTCAAGTCACCAGCCACATTAGCCCCTAATAAGAAAGTCATTCTGTCCTCTGAAGGTTTGAAGCCAGCCATTGACTTCTCCTCTCTAGCTATGAAAGTCCTAAATGGCATCTTCTTCCAGTATAAGGCTGTTCTATGTTGACAACCTATTGTTTAGTGTAGCCAACTTCATTCATTATATTTGCTTAATCATTTGGATAACTTGCTGCAGTTTCTACATCAGCACTTGCTCCTTCACCTTGCACTTCTATATTATGGAGATGACTTCTTTCTTTAAACCTCATGAACCAATCTCTTTTAGCTTTTAACTTTTCTTCCACAACTGCCTGACCTCACTGAGCCTTCACAGAATTGGAGGGAGTGAGGGCCCTGCTCTGGATTAGGTTTTGGCTTAAATGAATGTAGTGTCTGCTTTGCTCTTCCTATCCAGACCACTCACAATCCTTCCACATCAGCAATAAGGCTCTTTAGCTTTCTTATCATTTGTGTGTTTTGCTCAAGAGGACTAGCTTTCAGGCTATCTTGGCTTTCAACATGCCTTCAGTATTAAGCTTAATCATTTCTAGTGAGGGAGGGTATAGCTCAAGTGGCAGAGCGCATGCTTAGCATGCACAAGGTCCTGGGGCAGGACCTCCTCTGGAAAAAAAAAAGTAAATGAATAAATAAACTTAATTACCTCCCTCTTAAAGTAAAAATGAATTTTTTCAAGTAAGCTTAATCATTTCTAGCTTTTGATTTAAAGTGAGAGACAACTCTTCCTTTCACTTGGATACTTAGAGGCTACTGTAGGGTTATTTATTGGTCTAATTTCAATATTGTTGTGTCTCCAGTAATAGGGAGGCCCAAGGAGAGGGAGAGATGGGGAAACGGTAGAGCAGTCAGAACATACACAACATTTATCAATTAAGTTTGCTGTCCTATATGGACATGGTGTATGGTGCCCCACAATAATTATAACAGTAACATCAAGGATCAGTGATCACAGATCACAGTAAATATAATAATGAAAAGTTTAAAATATTGTGAGATTTACCAAAATGAAACACAGAGACACGAGGTGAGAAAATTTTATTGGAAAAATGGCACCCATAGATTTGCTCAACACAGGGTTGCCACAAACATTCAATTTGTAAGAAACACATTACCTATGAAGTGCAATAAATTGAAGTACAACAAAACAAGGTCTTCCTGCATTAAATTTTTTAATAAAAAGGGTATTATTTTTAAAAATAGTTTCTAAGTATGCTGATTTCACTTCAGGTTAGTAAGGAAAGCAGCAGGTCCATTTGTGACAGCATGTGATAATACCATGTGTGTGTCAGCCAACTGCTTTAGTCTGTAAGCCAGAAAGTTTCCTGGAAGAAGGTATATTAGTTTACATTGTAAATCCAGGAAAAATTTATCTGGAATAATAAGTCTATCTTATCACATATCTAACCATTAAATACTATATAATTTCTAGTATACTGAAGTGTATATGATTCATTTTAACTCGTTCCTCTATTAATTTCTGTCTCAGAAAGGTGGCTTGCTTCATCTCTCCAGCAATAGCTCTTTCAGTATCACAAATAAGGATCCAATTGTCATAGGCTTTCTTCTGCAGAACAAAATGTTGCTTTATAAGATACGTTCATATTCTATAGTTTCCTTCCATTTTTATTGAATTCACTGATTTTAGTATTTCCTTTCCTCTGTACCTGACCACCCCTGATCTTTCTTCTCTGTTCAGATCTTCCAGTAAGGTGTTCTATCTGATCATCATGTTCAATTTTCACCTTGAAGCTGCACAGTATATTTTCTAGGACCTTGTGCTGACTACAGAGAACAAGCATCCTGTTCTATCTTCTTTAAGTGCTCTTCCAATCATGCATAATTGACATCTCATCACTCAGCTAAAATCATAAATGGTTTCTCTCCTTGAACTAATGTTAACATAGCCTGAGGCTTTGTCATGTTCATTCTGTTGTGATAAGTTGCAAACTATGACCACTAATTTCTCCCATGCTCTTATGCAGTGACTTTGCTCTTCCTTCCATCAAGAAGTTATCTATTTCCTGACTCTTTGAATCTGGGCTGATTTTGTGACTCAATTTGATCAACAGAATGTGGCAGAAGAGATGTTATGTAACTTCCAAAGCTGTTGCTCAAGAGGCATTGTAGCATCTGTTTTCACCCTTTTATGATGCTGTTCTGAGACCATCATGTAAGGAAGCAAGTCTAGCCTGCTAGAGAAGGGTGGTTATAAGGGAAAGAACCAAAGCTCACAATGGACAGTACCAACTGAGACATGTGAGTGGAGCTATCTTGTCCTTCCAGCCCAACCATCTTTTAGCTGAATGTTGGTACACCACTGAGCCCAGGTAAAACCAGCAGATAAATTGTCGACCAACCTAGAGACTCCTTTAAAAAAATAAATAAATCACTGCTGCTTTAAGCCAATAAGTTTGGGTTGTTTAATAGACAACTAATAGAATTATCTTCTGTCTTTCACTTTCTTACCTTGGTGATCCCTTGGCTTTGCATTGTCTAATTCAGAATATATAATTTTTCTATAACTCAAAACTTTAGCATCATCACTTTTACAATCAAGAGATTCTCTCCTCTCTTTCGGAGTCCTCTGATGTACTTTCAGTTTTTCCTGAGCTTGATGTTTTGTTCATTCCAATTTCCTCTTCCTGTCACATGACAGAGCATCCTTAACTTTATCTTCAAATAGTTTTGCTTCATTAAGTGCTATCTTATCTCTGCTTAAAGGTATACTGAGTTCTTTTTTGTTATTTTCCTATAAACTTAAAACTTTTCTACAGATTTATTTATATTTTCTTCTTAGTTTATACCATACCAAGTATATATTTTCACTGCCTTTAGATTACTTTCCAAATATCTCATGATTTTATCTAGCCCCTTCATCAGAGAAATGCATTTCTATTTTGTTGGCTGTTCTCTTCAAATGAGCTCTTAGCTTAGGAAGCTGTTGATACCTTTTCAGGAGTTTCTGGTTTTCTCTTTTCAGTTGAAGTGTATCTGTCTCAGCAATTCATGTTTAGTTACTTGGTATGTTCTGTTCTTTTTTGGAAAACGTACAACATCCAAGGGCACACTCTGTAAGTTCTGCAGGTCACTGTCTAGTTTGCTCCAGCAACCCAGGCCCTGGTCTAGGTTCCACAGGGCTCCCATCTAAATTGTTCTGGGAAATAAAGGTCCTGCTTCTAAGCTGTAATTTTTTTGGAGCAATGGTTCCCAATGTTTGTTCCAGGAATTGGCCAGGTTAAAGCTATTTTCCTTAAATACTTAGACTTTCTTTGCCTTTTCTGCTCCCATTCACTCTCATTCACAGTGGAGTTTTCTTTTCCTTTTTTTAATTGAAGTATAGTCAGTTTACAATGTTGTGTCAATTTCTGGTATACAGAATAATATAGGTATATAACATACATATATTCGTTTTCATTCACAGTGGAGTTTTCTGAGGCTACAACTGAGAGTGATTTCACCACGGCTATGAATAATAATGGAAAGGGTACATCTGTACTATTGTGTTTAAATTTTTTGTTTTAAAATCTAACATAACACACATGGATGGATATAAGCACAAAGACAATTTTCAAGAGTGTTAAGGCGGTCCTGCGACCAAAAACTCAGAGAACTCTATGAGAGAACATACCGTTTAAAAAGGGTAAATTTCCCTTAACCGTCAATTCTTGGGACGCTACTTTGACAACAAATGCCCCCTTGAGGCGCCCTTTCCTTCTTTGGGGCGTTTACCTAGCAGACGGTTCCGGAACTGCTGCCGCGGGGCGTCCGCAGCGTGGGCTGCCCGGCCAAGTCACCGCTGTGCAGCCACGGGGTCGGGAAGACGCACGGGGTCAATGGGGAAGGGGCAGCGAAGTGAGGAGAATAAGAGAGCAGGAGGAGGAGGAGCAGGCCTTGAGCCTCCACCACTCAGCCCCTGGTAAGGCTCTGCAGGGTGCTGGCCTGCGCCTGGCTGGCTGAGTGCCTGGCGCCTCCTCCACCGTGCTGCTGGCTGCAGTCTTCCCGCAGGATCCCAAGACTCTTCCGCTTCCCTCCACCCCTTCCTCTGGAGCACACCTGGCTCCAGGCCTGTGTGCCCAACCCTCTATGCGGACAATAGAGATAGCTTTGAGGGCTCATTTTTAGTAAAGTCACTATGTAACAGGCCTGTTTGCAGTAACTCCAAATATGTGGTCATGGAAAGTCTCAAGTCCTGTATAATTGCAGACTTTTGGGTCAAAGTGGATTGGGGCAGACCATTTATTGCCTATCCAGAGCTCTAAAAATCCCACTGCTTGCACACTTAAAATTCCTCTGGAGTGTGCTGCTGCCACTCTTAGAGCCTATGGACTCCTGCTTCCTCCTTAGACAACGTAGGTTGTTGAGGGCATTAGAGACTAATCTCTTCAAAAATTAAAATCTTATCTGGGGTAGAGCATTCTTCATCAAATTCTATTCACACCTGGAGAAATATCTTTACACTTTTTCATCTTCACACACAGCTTCCCAAAATAGTTTAACACTGTGGGAAAGTGTGGCCAGGTTTTTGCAAACACAAACTCAGCCACTTTTTTTCACTAAACAGGGGATTTCTGTAGTATTTTCATCTTTTTCTTAAGGTCTTCCTGCATTGTAAGTTGTTTTTTTTTTTCCTTTAATTGCTCCCAAACATTAACATGCAGAGGAAAATTCCACATGAACGCACAATATTTCCACCATTATACTGGCATAGGCCTATTTATCAATGTCCCATGGGCTAATTCTTGCTAAAGAAACACCACAGTTACAGAAGAGACTAACACCTGGTTTTCTTTCCATTTTCCTGTGTCCCTCTTCATATTGGCCAGGTCTTTTCTCAGAGATCCTTCATTCAGCTCTTACTTGGCAGAAGTTAAACTGCTACTAGCTTTTTAAAGAGGTCGCATATGAACTAGATTCTGAGTTCTACTTTTGGAAATCAGTTTTTCCAAAGACTGTTCCTATTGAGACTGCAGAAGTCAGCTGCCTCCCCACCCCACCCTCTGGAGGTGACATAATATTGTCTAGTGAAGCTGCATTTTTACATAGTCAGACTTGGAGAGGATTTCAGGTCAATGAGTCTCTTAGCTACTAGCTTCCTCCCACAATTCCAGGGAACAAAGATTAGCTGCAGATTCCATATAGAAGGCAGAAAATCTTGTATTTTCCCTTGATCTAGCTCCCTAATATTTAGCAACGGCAAACAAAAGAGCAAAATAAAAATAACCATGAGACTAAAGATGCAAACTGGGTAATCCTTGTTGCTTACTAACTTAGTAAATGAGTATTTATTGAATACCTGCCTCATGCCCTGGATTGTCAGAGATTCGGGTGACAGTTGTGTACAAGGTAGCTGTTTTTGTCTACATGACCTGCCTCAGTGATACCAGTGAGAAGACAGGAGCCCCACCACTGACAAAAACCACTTCTGTCGACCTAATTTCATTAGCTATATTTAGGAGGATTAATTATCCAGCAGTTATATTCTTTAGTCCTCTTGATCCCTTGTAATTGTCATTTTGGGTAATCGTCTGTCAGCACCATCTTTTCCACAAGAATATCTCTTCATTAAAGCCATATTTTTGTTTTATGCTATTTCAGCTTCATTTTTCTTTTTAGACCTAGCCTTAGCATAAACTATTGAAGGATACCACACAAGCTCAAACTGAGGAATATTCTATAAAACTATTGGGCTATATTCTGCATAAATATAATATGTCGTCCTGGACTGACAGATATATAATTACTATAATGGACATTAATAGGACAATTAAAGAAATAGGAAAAAAGACTGCAGGGTAGATAAAATTGTAATATGGACTGTAGATCAAAGTATTTTATCAATGTTAAATTTCCTAAATTTGATAAGGGCACTGTAGTTATGTAAGAGAATATTCTTTTTCTTATGAAATATACACTAAAGTTTTCAGGAGAAAGGAGACATGATAAGTGCAACCCAGCCTCAAATGTTTCAAAAAGTATAAACAACAGACATGATGTGTGCCTGCATGCGTGTGCAGAAAGAGAGAAAGGAGGCACATATGGCAAAATGTCAAAAACGGTAAATCTAAGTATAGTGCATATGGGAGTTCTTTGTTCTAGTCTTGTAACTTTTCTGTAAACTTAAAATTGATTCAAAATAAAAACAGGACAAAACTACCTAATAAGAAATGTGTGTCAATTCACATTCCAAACATCTCTTCTAGAAGGCAATTTGGATAGATGTATCAAAATCCTTAAAAATGTACTTTGCCTTAAAGCCAGTAGTTCTACTTTAGACATTTTTTTTTTTGCAAGGAATCAGTTGGAGGTGAGAGTCAGTTATGTGTATGAGACCTTATCCTTCCACTATTTTGATAACTATAATTTTGAAACATTAAATGTTCACAGTGTTGTTTTGACTAAATAAATTATAGGATTCAATGCTGCCACTAAAAAGCTCACTGTAGTGCATAATATTTATTGTCACAGAAAACACTGGCCAATAGATTACTATGTTAACGAAAAAGTAATAAAACGATATATGTATTTATCTTTATTTAAAATGTGTCTATATATATATTTTTAGGTCTTATTTATTTATTTATTTATAATATGATTTGGTTTTTATTTTTATTTTTTTAAAACATTTTTTATTGAGTTATACTCATTTTACAATGTTGTGTCAAATTCCAGTGTAGAGCACAATTTTTCAGTTATACGTGAACATATATATATTCATTGTCACATTTCTTTTCTCTGTGAGCTATCATAAGATCTTGTATATATTTCCCTGTGCTATACAGTATAATCTTGTTTATGTGGTCTACAGTTTTGAAATCCCAGTCTGTCCCTTCCCACCCTCAACCCCCTTGGCAACCACAAGTTTGTATTCTTTGTCTATGCATCTATTTCTGTTTTATATTTATGTTTTTTTTTTTTTAGATTCCACATATAAGCGATCTCATATGGTATTTTTCTTTCTCTTTCTGGCTTACTTCACTTAGAATGACATTCTCCAGGAACATCTATGTTGCTGCAAATGGTGTTATGTTGTCAGTTTTTATGGCTGAATAGTATTCCATTGTATAAATATACCACATCTTCTTTATCCAGTCATCCGTTGATGGACATTTAGGCTGTTTCCATGTCTTGGCTATTGTAAATAGTGCTGCTATGAACACTGGGGTGCAGGTGTCATTTTGAAGTAGGGTTCTTTCTCCCTAATGTGGGTCTCTTGTATGCAGCATATTGAAGGTTCTTGATTTATTATCCAGTCTGCCACTCTACGTCTTTTGACTGGAGCATTTAGTCCATTAACATAAAGTGTGTATATATTTTAAATGAACAAAATCTTAGAAACACATCAGTACATATTTTGTTTGTTTGTTCATTTGTTCATTTCTTTGTTTTGGGGGGGAGGTAATTAGGTTTACTTATTTACTTAGTTTTTAGAGGAGGTACTGAAGATTGAACCCAGGATCTTGTGCATGCTAAGCATGCTGCTGTACCACTTGAGCTATACCCTCCCCCACCAATACATTAACAATTGCTCCTTTTATATGTTGGGATTACAAAAATTTATGTTTCATTTTAAGTTTGTGCTTTTCTATATTTTTCAAAATCTCTGAATTCTACATATGTTACTTTGGTAATTAGACAAAAAATTAAATCCCCATGATATTCTGTTATACGGGAGTTTGTATGGTAGTTTCATGCTTCACACACTAAAGATACAGCATTAGGTTTAGGTGGAAAATATTAACATCATTGGTTACTTTATATGTTTATAGATATTCAACAAATTTGCATCAAGTTTATTAGTATAAGAAAAACACCATGAGTTCAAATTCAGGATAAAAAGGAGTAAGCACACTTCACTCTGTCTCTTCCACTCATCCAGCTAAAAAAATCTATACAAAATGCAGGGAACAGTCTGAGGATTATGGAAAATAAATAACAGCAAGTGAATTGGCGAAGACCAGAAATCACAGTACCAGAGAACTAGAACTGAGTTTCCCACTTCCATTCCCCTTTGGCATTCCTCAGCCTGGTCACAATACAGCTCCAAACCAGGAAGAGGCTAATCTTAAATGTTCTCACCACAAAAAAGAAATAATAATTACACAACATAATGGAGATGTTAACTAGTGCTACTGTTGTAATCATACTGCAATATATAAGTGAATCAAATCTACACCTTAAACTTACACAATGTTGTATATTAATTACATCAAGATCAAAAAGAAAGAAAAAGGTGAAGAGGACACTTTTAGAAGCTGTTTTTTTTAAGAAGCTCTTTTTATCAAGTTCTCTTTGGTAGCAGTCATTTCCCAGAGAGCAACAGCCCAAACATTCAAATAAAAAGAACTGTAATTTATCAAAAGGGTAGAGATTAAGGCTCCTGAGAATATACAATGATATTTGAAGTAAAACTGAAACATTTTCTCCCAAAGTTTAAATTGCCCTTTATGAGATACATATATTTAAACTTCTCAGAATGAAGATTTAAACTTTGAGAAGAAACGTATCTAGGTAGACCTCTCAAAAGAGCTAGAAAGTTAAAGAATGTAGAGGGAACTTGGGGTAGATTTTTTACTGGATTTGATATTTCACTTCAGTACATGTGTATACTTCACTGTAACTAAAACCAGCTATGGCTGGTAAATAACTGCCCGTCAGCCCAGCTGGGTAATGGAGATGGCCATGAAACTAGGGGAAAAGAGAAACTGGCATTTCAAACCCAGTTACTAACATAAAAGAAGAAAAATGCTAGAATATAGTACCATTCTTTAAATAAATTAGCCAAAAAGTTTTCTTAAAATTTTAGAACTGAAATACAGTAACAACAAAAAAAAACCTATCTTACATTAATGTAACAGAAAGAGTCAATGAACTTGAGGATAGATCAATAGATACTATCCACACTGAACAACAGAGGAAAGAAAAATCCCCTCCCTGCCAAAAATGAACAAAACCTCATGGATCTGTGGACAATACCAAAAGAGCTAATTAACATTCGTATCATTGGAGTTTCAGAAGGAGAGGAAAAAGAGTACACTACTATATACATGTATACTTCGAAAACAATGGCTTAAAATTTATCAAATTTGGCAAAAGACAATAACCTATAGACTCAAGAAGGTCAGCAAACCCTAAACAGGAAAAAACAAATGAACCTGAATCAAAAAAATTACAATCAAATTGCTGAAAACTAAAGACAAAGTCTTGAAAACAGCCAGAGAATAACAATACATTGCTTATAGGTAAACAAAGTTTCAAGCAACTGTGAAGGCAGAAGGAAGGATAACATTTTCAAGTACCAAAAAAAGAAATGCCAACCTATACCCTATATCCAGTGAAAATATCTTTCAGAAATGGAGATGAAATAAAGACATGCTCAGATAAATGGAAACTAAAGAATTTTTTGCAGAAAAAAAAATCTGCTCTAAAAAATTGCTAAAAGAAGTTCAGATATAAGGGAAACAATATCAGGTGGATATTAAACAATATACTTTTAAATAATTCAGGTGTCAAAAAGGAAATCCCAAATTAGAAAAGATTTTAATTTGAATGAAAATAACATTTGAATGAAACTGGAAAACATTTTACACTGAATGAATGTTTAGGGGGGATTTTACAGCATGAAATGCCTGTATTAGAAAAGATGAAAGCTCTCATATCAATGATCTAAGTTTTAAGAAACTAGAAAAAAAGAACAAAATAAACCCAAAGACTCAGAAGAAAAGAAATATTAACAGCAGAAATAAAACTGAAAACAGAAAAACAACACAGGAAATTAACAAAAAAAAAGAGAGAATATGTGAATTATCAATATCAGAAATGAAAGAGGGGATTATCACTACACCGTGGAAGTTTGTTCACCATTTCCAGCATTTCACAAAGTGTAAAAGGCAATGTGGAGGTGAAAGAGCATGAGCTTTGGAGGTGATAGACATGGGCACAAATTCTGGTACTTTTACTATCTTGCTGTGAAAGAAAGCCAATTTCTCCAACTTTTTGGTCTTAATTTTTTTATATATAAAATGAGGTTTGTAACATTTTTACTCAAAGACTGAAAGATATGGTTTACATGAAATTAAAGTAGGTTAACAGACTGGCACAGAGATTATACCCAACAAATGATACTTTACTACTCACCCTCTCCTATCAGGAATGACATTTACCAGTACTAAGGATAAACAAGGGGGAATGTTTCTTTGTTTTTATTACCAATTATATAAATAATTATTAGATAGCTTTCAGATTTAAAGGTTTCCAATACCATTTTACCAAACGGAATCCAAAGCTCTATTTTGCCTATCAATACCTTTATATCTACCTAGCATGTATCTGTCACTCTATCTCTCTCTATATTAAACTATGATTAAAACCAAATGGGAAAACAAATTTAATGCTACTTTTGATCATTTTGTTTGATAATCAAAAATTTCAAGCCTAGTGTCCATTGAGGGAAACTCTAGTGGTAACCATAGCACTAATGTGTCCAGTCATATGTAATGTTACAAAGTCCACACTAGATGGCAGATTTTAGACAGGATTCTCTGGGCTCCTATTTATTATGCTTTTCCTACAATCTTGGAGCTTAGTCAATTGACACTTTCTTCCGATTTTCTCTTTGTGGGTGACAGTTCAGTTATTTCAGTAGTTGAGATATATAGGAACCGTGTTGCCAGGTAGCCAAATTAGAAGAGGCAAGTAAAAAGAAATAAATACGAATCACTAAAACACAAACAGATCCATTTCTATGATATGTACTATTTACTTAAGAAAAGAAAGCTACTACAATTTGGGAGAGAGGAGTATATGAAAGGTAGACATTAGCTGGGAATCTTTCTGAATAATTTTGATGACTTCAATAAATTCTTTAATGCAAGTCTTTTATCTCTTATTTTTTTCTTTTCTACTTTTATTTTAATCATGTTAAACAAGTTTTTAATAAAAACTGTATACAAAGAACTGTGCATAAAAAGGGGGTGAGGAAGTTGGATGTAGGGGAGCAGGGACTGGATCATACATTGTAAGCAACCCTCTCTCGTTAAGGACACTGTAGTCTTACAGGGAAAATAAGACAATTACAAAATACCATAGTACAGGTAAAAAGTGAGACATGCAAATGAAGTGAGGTTTTATCAGAAGTAAAGGTGAAAAAAAAGAGAGAAAATAATCTATAGACCCACCATCTGGAATTGCCAACTGTTCTAAAAAAAAAAAAAAAAGCAAAGATTATCTCATTCCGGAATGAGTTGTGAAAAGGTGAAAAGGGAAGTAAAATAGATTGAAAGTAAATGATATGATAGGTACTGAGCTAGACGGTAAACATGCATAATTTAATTTCATATCACTTTTACCCCTGTTAGATGTCTATTACAATCCCCATTTTTCAGGATAGGTAACTGAATCTTGAGAATAAGTAACCAAGGTAAGTTTCCAAATAGGAAACAGCAAAATCTAGGGTTGTACCCAGGTCTGTTTGGCTCTTAAGATAGCACATTGGAGAGGCAGCATCTGTTCCTTTATTTAATTTTTGAAAATGATTTACTGCATTTTTAAGAAACAGAGACTTTGTGTATGTTCATTGTAGGGTAGAACTGTAAGAGACTGGAAGGCAGAAAACAAACATTCAGGTAGAGCAGCATCAACACAGAGGGAGAGAAATGGTGGGCACTCAGGCTGGCTGGAATGGGGCTACCTGTAGACTGATCTTAAGTTCTCAGACCTAAAAATGCTT
Organism: Vicugna pacos; assembly: GCF_048564905.1. NCBI lineage: Eukaryota > Metazoa > Chordata > Mammalia > Artiodactyla > Camelidae > Vicugna > Vicugna pacos. The sequence goes on from NC_132990.1 coordinate 31,265,353, forward strand.
TTAAGAAGAGAGAAAAGTTTGCACAGGGACCAAATTTATGTCAATACATCTGCAGGAGATAATTTCTAGGCTTCCTCCAGCTGACCTTGGGTGTCCTGCTTCTACTGAGCCTCTACTCTAGATTTTCCCACTGCCTCTGCATTATGATACAGCCACCAAACTCAGAGGTGAACGTACCAGCTTCTCAGAATACTGCTACTAATGCCTATTATTTCTTTTCAACACATAGTTTTTGAGCCCCTACTATAAGTCTGTCCTAGGCCATAACTGCCAACATAAATCAAGTGGAGGCCCTGCCTCATAATTATGTCTTACTAGGGTCTCCCTCAAATTCCCTGTCACATTGTGAGCTGCTGTGAGGTTCATCTGTAATTTCCTGTAGTAGAGCAGAGTAGTTAAGGGAATGGACTCAATGCCAGAAGACCTAAGTTCAAGCCCCAGTTCTAGTCCTTGGGAATTGTGGAAATGTAATCACACAGAGCTTCTATAAGCCTCAGTTTCTTTCTCTATAAATTGAGGGTAATGATAATAGTGGCTTGTTATGATTTAATGAGACAAGTTGAGTGTTTTGCACCATCTTTGCAGTCTAGTAAGTGCTCAATAAATGGCAGCCAGCACCTGAAGGGTGATAAACAGGGGTAGAGGAAAGACTGAGAACCCTAGCTCCACACTCAAAATCTGAAAATTTAAGTTTTATAGATAAACAACAACCTTGGACTAATCACGGTCTCCAGAAGATTTTGGGTGGCCAGAACTATGCAAGCCATAGCCTCAGGCTGCCTGCTCCTGATACCACCAGGATCACCCCTCACATGCCTAGGATGCGCCTAGTGCTCTCATCAGTGTGACCTCTGACTAGTGCCCAATCACAAATCTTGAATTTCTGCAACCCTCAAGTCATCTTCCACGATATCTTAGTTGACGTAGAAGAATGCTGATGATAAAATAAGGACCCCATATCCTGAATGAGGAATCTGTCAAGAAGTAATTGGTGAGGAAACTATTTCATTAGCTGGATTCTACAGAGAGCAAAAGAAATCAGGCACACTGAAGTGTATATCTTAATTTCAAATGGAAATTATGACCCACAGTATGCAGGTTCCTGCTCCTTGTTCTTAGGTGAGGATGGGTCAGGTGTCCTTAGGTGTAGGCAGAGGAAAGAGTCTGCAGGATGGGAGAAGTTTGTGGTCTAAAGATGGTGCTTCAGAGGAACTCCTTCTCACCTCCCCAGGTCATTAGCAAGGGACCACTCCATTGCTTCTATGACCTTGTCACCTACCATTTTTCCCCTCCCTCATTCTGCCCTAACTATCAGACAAGCTACTCTTGGGTCTGCAATGCAGGGTAATATATTTCTCTCAAAGTTTCATCTCTGGACCAAAGATCAAAGTATTCAGTTAAGGTTCATATTTGCATTACTTGTACTTGTTATAAATTGGTCTGATGACTTCCAAATTAACTTGAACTGAATTCTACAAACTTATTTAGATAAGTCATTAAAAAGAAAATCATTCTCAAACCTTTTTAAAGAGATACATTTATCAAATTATAAAATAATCAATTTTATTTTTAAATTTAGTATTAAACAGGTATTATCATTTTAATACTCACATGGTAAAATATTGAAACTATAAAATGATATTTACGGACAATGCATATGTAGTTGCCCCCTCTGAACTCATCTTCTTACGTATACCCAATTCCCACTCTAACCTCACTAATCAGCTCCCTTACCTCTATTGCTAGTGTTGTGTGTGTTTTTCCAGAAATTTAATTAGTATATAAATATATATATATGAATATACAAAAATATACATATATGGTAAATATAGAATGGTTGCCATACCTACTTTTTTTTAAACAAGGAAAAACCTTTTAAATTATGAACTCAATTCAACTGGTGGATTTCAAAAGGTGCAATATTTTTCTGTGTTAACAATAAAAGGAGTTAGAAATTACCTTCAAAGAAATTAGGAAACAGCAAGCAAATTACCTGAAAAATCAGTTAGATATGTATTCATTGCATCCTAGAGAAGAGGGGCAAGGTAGGTTCCACCCACTTTCATGGGTTTCATCAAATGCAAGGCCTAATCAGGGGTGAAAAAAAAGGCAAAATTTAAAAGAAGTATATGTTATTAAATGAGGCATTTGCAATACTCCTTCCTAAGAACATGAGGTGGGGACTATGTTCTCTAAACTAGATCTAAGAAGTGGAATGTGGAATCAATCTTCCTCTTCCCCACAAGGCTTAATTATTTAAAAAAAAAAAAGACTGAAAAGCAACAACAAATCTTCACACACACTGCCAAAAAAGGAAAATAAAACTCTAAGATGTCCCAGGTTTCTCTCCAGACAGGAACCAGTGATTCTAGGCTCAAAAATTCAAGCCTAGAATTAATCTGTTACAAAGTCATCATGAGCATGCCTTACTTCCAAACAGGACATTTTTTTGTAACAATAAAACGCAAAACCAGTTCTGATCACTTTTCTGACAGTTACTCAAATTTAACTAGTATCTAAACTGAGTTGGGAGAAGAAAGGTGCCCATACTTATGGGCCATGGGTGGGTATGGGGCCAAATGGTATCCTTCAAAGTCCAAGGACCCCCATTCCTGGGCTCTCAGATGTCTGCCTGTGATCCCTCAACGATAAAGTACATTCTTTACTGGGCATTTTTGCCCTAACAAACTAATAGCCCTAGGTAATGCCTAATCTCACAGTTGCTCAGGCTGGCTTGTTTCAGCCCAACTTATCAGTCATAAACCCCACCGCCCTTCATGGACCCTAAACTTCTTACCTCACCTACAAGCAATCAGAGACTTGTGCACAAGCTGATCAGGCACCTTGTGACCCTACCTTATAAAAGACTCCCACAACTGGCCCTCGGGGCTCACACAAGCCCCTCTCATCTGAGTGGCCCATTGTTGTCTATGGCAGCATAACCTAATAAATTCTATTTCTATTCTCATCCTTTGCCTTTGGTAAATTCTTTTACTGCCTGTGACACCGGCCCACCTTGTCCCCCAACAGTGGGTGCAGAGCATTTGTCCTTGCTGTCATGCAAGGCTGAGAGATTCAGCTGGGAAAGAAACAATGATTAAGCCCTATTTAGATCAGACAGTTTATTATCCACATAGACAGCAATAGTAAAGGTGCCAGCTCCCTGTGTTCTTTGCGCCAGCAAACAGCAAGGAAACAAGAGAGGCCAAATAACAATGCAACATGGGTGATAAAGAGCTCTGGTCTGAAGAACCAGTTTCACACTAAGCAGTTTGAGTATTTCATGCTAAACAATTTTATAGCATGCAGCTGTAATCTAAGGTGTGAGGAAGAGAAGAGTTTTGAGGCCATAGCTCTTTAATCTTACCAGAACCCGGAAGGCAATGAGAAATTGTCTCATAACAGCCTCCAGGGAAGATATAAAGCAGGGTGAGAAATGGCCTTGTAGCAGCTCCACCCAAGTCTCCTATTCTCTAAAGTTCTGAGAGGATTATGAGACATTTTACCAAGACTTAGATCTCCTGAGGTTAAGCCTATAGGTGTATGTGACCTATATGGATACTTGCAAGGACAGCTGCACAGAGCAGTTTCCCTATGACTCCAACCCCTAGCCTTTCATATCACCAATCAAGAACTTTTTTTAGAAACACAGGCCACCCAATCAGATATCCTAGTCATACAAATCCTTTTCATTTGTCCTAGGCAACACAGATACAACTATCAGTTAAATTTAGAGCAGTTTCTATAGTCTGTGAGTAGAATGAGGTAAAAGGAAACCAGATCTGGTTCCAGAAAGTTGATCTTGTCCTGTTGTCTCTAGTGGAGGCTGTTAACTCCTGGAGTTGGCAGCTGCTGGGAGGTTTCTGAGAATTCTTAGATTAAGATTCTGTAATGACCAGTGGTCAAGTTGGGGATGGCAGTCTGCATTAAAAATTCACCAGAGGTGGGGGTATAGCTCAGTGGTAAAGTGCCTGCCTACCATGTGTGAGGTCCTGGGTTCAATCCCCATTAGAAAAAAAAAAAAAAAAGGCTAGATGCTCTGTAGAACAGAGCTGAGAGAGATTAATAGACCCTCTCCAGTCCCATCCCTCCCCAGCAGTTCAGGTTGTTCTGTGCTACCACTACCATGTGCCTGGTATCAGTCCCCATAGCAATCATGTCAACCTTTTTACCAGTCCTCCCCATATCTTACTCATACTATATGCCCAGACTTGTTCCTAGGTGGCTCAGTAGTTTCTTCCTTGTACAATTTCTGCCACCATATAACATTTACAGTCTCTGATATGTGGGCAACATTAGGAGCACTTCAGAGTTGTCATCTCAGATCCATGATCATTATCATCATTATCCATAACTGCCCAAATCGAGCAGGCTTAGCTGGGCAGCAGAGGAACAAAAAGTTAAGTTTCCCATCTCCTGGATTTTTTTTAATACTCACAAATTCCAGGGAGTAGACATGGGAATAAAAGAGAAGAGTGAATGAGTTAATTACACAGTCTATTTGCCAAGACCAGCCAGGTCCAGTGACCCAGACTATGTGTTCCCAAGTTCCCTTTGCTGCTTTGCTTGTGTAGTTAGCACTTTGGTTATGCATGCCAGGCTTCCTTGGTCTTAGATGTTGGAGTTACTGGAACTTATTTTCAGGCCCAGTTCTGACTTGTAGATGGATTGCTATGCCCTGTCCAATAGTGTATCCAGGTGCCTATGGTCCAGGAAGCTCAGGTCAAATCAGCTTGTTTCCATTAATGTTCATCCTCCAAGAGTCCTTTTCCATAGGCAACCATATGAGTCATGAACAGAGGGTACGGGTCTCATGCAATCTTCTGCCATAATGGTTGACCCCAATGATCCCAAGACTTGATCATCCAATTTTCTTGCTGCCAGGTACCAGACTACACTGCTAGCCCATTCCAATGAGTCAAAATGTAACAAGGTACATTTTGGAAGGCATTTTTAGAGCAAGCACCACAACTTACAACTATGATCAATGAGCAGAGTTCCCTTTTCCATGTACAATTTTAAACACTCTTCTTTAGAGCTGCACAGCTGTAGCATTCCAGTACATTTCTGTGTAGGGGGCCCCACGACCATCCCCTAGGTTCACTGATTCACTAGGAGGGCTGACAACATTCAGCACATAGTTGTACTCATAGCTAAGATTTATTACAGTGAAAGGATACAAAACAAATTAGCAGAAAAAGTACATGGGGCAAAATCTGGAGTACCCAGTAGAGTACCCAGGACATGCTTAATTCCTCCATCAACAAGTTGTGCTAATACGTGTGAAATGTTGTCTACCAGGGAAGCTCATTAGAGATTTAGTGCCCAAGGCTTTTATTATCGGGGGCTGGTCACTTAGGCACCCTCCACCTACTAAATATCAAAATTCCAGACTCCCAGGAGAAAAGCAGGTATTCAGCATAACCCACACTAGCTGTACAAACATTTTAGGTACAGTGAGTCACTCTTATCAGTTCTATGAATGGTGGGAATCCTCCTCAACTCACAGTTCCCAGACATCAACCTTATAAGCAGAACTTTCGAAGGATAAGCAGGCTCTTGATGCCTGGCCAATGCCTCTTTACAGCAAAAGAATTATCTATAGGACCTCATGCAGCAGGATGACAGCAACCTGTAGTATTGATTTCAGTTATACACTTTGGGGTTCTTTACTTAGCCAGTTAAAATAAATCCCACTAGCTATACAGATCTACCTGAAAAAGACAAATGGCTTCATCTTTATGCTTCTTATTAACCTTTTAATATCTAGTCCAGGGCATCAATTCAGGCAAAGACAGTAAGTTGAAGCTGACCCAAAAGCCTTCCAGGGCTGAGGCAGTGTCATGACAGTCATAGCATACAGATAAAGAGTGTGATCCCACAGGTCACACGTGGTACTCATAGGAAAAAGAGTTCACAAATGTTGAGGCATGCCAAGCAGGACATACATTAATCAGGCATTACAGGTTACCAGGGCCCCCTGTGTGGCTTTGCACTGTGGGGCTTCTCACCCTGGGTTCTCAGTCCACTCCAAATCATGAGCTGTCCTTAGTTTCAGAAGGACTGCCTCAGGCAATCTTCCAAGCAGTTTTACTCATCTATAACATCAGTTCAATAGCTTCGTAAGTGTGGACAACATCTCTACAGAAAAGTGCTGGTGTCGGTGTCAGCCCCTGCCATCTTACGGTCAGTACTGGTCAGGTTTAAGCCTAGGCTCAGCCACCAGTTTAATTCAATGTGCTCACAGCTTGAAAAGCCCCATAGTGAGTTTTCCTTTAGGAAGAGGGTAAGGCTTCCAGGAACAGTTCTAAAAAACAAGGATCATTCATGCCTTTCATTCTCCCCTTCCCAGGTGCTGGGGTTTTACTTTTTCCTCCACCATTACAAAATCAGTTGTGTCCTATTAAATAATCATAACTTAACATTTTTTCAATTATCCCCTACCCTCACCTAGACTGTTTGTCTGGAAAAGTTGTATGCAAGAGGCATAAAAGTATTTCACAAAAAAAATTTGTATAACTTAATCAGAAAGACACATCGTATTTGGAATTGGTCAGAATGAAATCTTGAATCAAAAAAAAATTAATGGGTTTAATAACCTGCCATCCCTTTTTTTCTGATCATTTATTCAGGGAGCAGCCCAGAAAAGATCAATCCCTTTTGGGGACAGCTGCATTTAATAATCAAACTGCCCTACTAAGATGTGTATAACAGGAGAATGGTGAAAGTAGTCAGGCTATCAGACCACTGCTGCAAACTGCAACTAATCTAGAAAGCTGCATACAAGTCAATAGCAGTGAGATGGCTCTGAAATGGGGTCCAGAGTCCGACCTGTTAGTAGTGGGTGGAGGAGTCACACTCCCTATGATATGCCCTACCCCAACTTGCAGCTTTTGCAGGAATCATAAATTAGGAAGGCATTCAGTCCCTGTATCAGAAATATAGAGCTGATCAGCAGCTCAGTATCACAGGGCCCCATCAGAAATAAGCCCTTTTCTGTGGGCATTTGTTTGTGACCCAGATGGTCCAGCCAGTATCGATAAGGTTTCCACAATTTAGCCCACAGATAGTTATCCTAAATCTGCAACTGTCCCAGAATCTGGGTTTTCTGTTTTGAGGAAAACTTCATCAGGTTATAGTTTGACACACCTAATGTTGAGGCTGAAATAGCACAGACCAGAAAGCATCAGGTTTCAGCTTAGAGGTCTAGGCAATTAAGCACCAGGTTTCCAAAAAAAAAAGCCAGTAGCTTGTCCTCAGCCGCAGTGAAGTCCAGATACTGCAAGGACAGACAGCCATGTTCCAAGTCCAATTGACAAGTGAGGCTTTATTGCACCCTTTTTATCTTGTCAGCCTTAAAGTCCAAAAAGACCTACTCAAAAATATTCATACCAGGCTGGAAAATCATCAGCCTTTAAAGTGAGACATCTGGTTTTACAAAAGCTCATTAGCAACTCAAATTTGCTTTGTAAAACTCCAAAAGTGTTTCTATCTGGAGAGTGCCTCTTTTTTCATGTTGTTTCCTTTTTTCTAGAGGTTCTTATAGGCAAAAACTATAACAAATATCATCAATTACAGAGACTTATTTTGTTTTTAACACTCAAAATAATTAAATTTCAATCCACCCACCAGTGGCAAAAAGCAATTATTTTTGTGTCCCACTAACATTTTTTCTTAGCAGCTTTTGCTGACTGGGATGATCCCTCTAGCATTTATGAAATTACAAGCACACAATATTTTACATCAATTTTTATCCTACAAGCAGATGGCAATAGCCACAAAACACAAAGCTATTTAACCACCAGCAGCACTCCCAGCCTTTTAAATGGAAATTTACTTGACCCTCTAACAATAAATCTAACCTTTACAGGATTAAACAGTAGAGCTACCAAGGAAGACTCTCAGCTGGAACAGGGAGGGGAGGAAGGGATAAGGCTACTGTAACAGTGATGGTAACTAGGTTGAAGAAATGGCTGGTTATTTCCCTTTTTCCCCTCTGGTTTGCTTTGCTACAGCCCTAGGAACTGATCTAATATTTTTTCCTTCCATTTGGAGGAAAGAGCAATACAAACTTTTGACATTTTTGGCTCATCCAAGTTCATCTTTGGGAATTTGGGGCCCTTTCTCCTCCCACCAGAAGGAGAGAACAAAATACAAAAAAGCCATCTCCAGGTTGCACTCCTCTCCCCTCCCTCGCCCCACCAACTTTAACTAGCACAGCCAAAAACAGCCAGGAGATTCAGCAAGCCAACTCTCCTGGAGATGGATTTCTCATTTTAAAATTCTACAGGTAGCTTTTACCTCTCATAAATGATTGCTATTTCATCCCATGGGTGACTTTGATAGACAGACAAGCACTAAATACTTGCCATCCCTCATTCCTTCATCTTTACTCTTCTCAAGCAATGCTTTTGCCATATTTCACTGAGTCAACATTGAGCTATCAAATTCCACTGCTGACACCAACTGAGTTAGGGATGTCCAAGACCACCCCCTGAAGGTTTGATGATTCACTGGGAGGACTGACAACATTCAGCATATAGTTATACTCATAGCTAAGATTTATCACAGTGAAATGACACAAAACAGTCAGCAAACGGAAAAGGCACATGGAGCAAAGTCTGGAGACATAAGCTTCCAAGAATCCTCTCCCAGTAGAGTCACATGGGACCTCCTTTCCCACCAAGTTGTGTCAACACATATAAAATGTTGTCTACCAAGGAAGCTCCTTAGAGACTCAATGTCCAAGGTTTTTACTGGGGGCTGGCCATGTAGGCACCCTCTGCCTAACACATATCAAAATTCCAGACTCTGAGGAGGAAAGTAGGTATTCAGCATAACTCACACCAGCTGTACAAACATTTTAGGTACAATGAGCCACTATTAATAGTTCTGTGAATGGTAAAAACTTCCCCCAAATCACATCCCAGACACCAGCCAAAGGCCAACCTTGTAAGAACTTCCTAAGGATAAGTAGGCTCAGATCTGCTATGTTAACCCTTAACTGCACAACCCCACTGGCCTTTAACTTAGCTGCCATACCTGCTAATAGAGCATATCACATTTCTGAATTCAATTTCAGTTGCCAACACCTTTATTTCAATCTACTGAAACCCATTTTGGACCTCTAGTTTTCAGAACTATAAGAAAATTAATTTGTATTGTTTTAAGCCACTGAGTTTGTGATACTTTATTACAACAGCAATAGGAAAGTAATACACTGTGTTTTACTTCTTTCCTGAATATATTATTCCATTTAATTATGCATGCTTTCTGGGCAATACCCACTTTGTTGGCATTTTTATTTTTGAGCCATTTCAGAATGAGCATGTCAGAGAATAATACCATGTGCTATTGCTAAGTTAGCTTCCCAGTATCCACAAGCACACAATAACAAGCCAGTAATTGCCCCTCAGGTTGAGTACATCAGGCAATGGTATCAGGAAAATGCTATGTCCAAGACCCTATTGGGTACCACTGCCTAGTGCCACAGGCTCCAGTCTACATAACTGTCGATCACTGACACATGAAGCTCAAAAGGTTCATTAGAACTAACCAGTGCACACAGGAGGACAGTCTGTAGAGCCTGCTAGATAGTTTCCTTATGTCTCCTCTTAGTACCACTTCCTTAGTCGGTATACTTATCTCCTCATCCCCACCTCCTCCATTTACCTGACATTCTATACTGCTTTATTGGTGTCACATAACTGGCCTGAAAGAGTTAGGTGGGCTCCTAGTTGTGCACTCATCCCACTGGCACTGTTTTATTTGTGACATTTCCCCACTGGGGACATTCTTTACAGTCGAGTACTAAGCATATGCAACACATTTGTTTCCACAATACATTCAATGGTATCAGTTACAACCACTTGGGTGTATGAACTGCTCACTGAATAAAAGATAATACAGATAAGTTTCAAGAGCCACACGGTATGGCCCTCTTTTATCACAGATAAGCAGGTCAACTTTTGGCAGGAGTTACACATCTGGTAGAACAAGGTAGCTTTATAAGAAGCACAGTCCTTTGCTTGGTAAGAGACATCATTTTTCCTTTGACTGCTGGAGGGCTTCAAGGTAAATTCACCTTCATAGCCCCCAAACTTTACTTGGCAAGAGAGTGCTAGATTTTGTCAGTGTTTATTAGTCACACCTGCTGGCAAGCATCTGCTAACATTGCAATAAAGCCATCAAAGCAGAAGTTTTTGATTTGTCAACCAGCAGACACTATTTACACAGTGAAAACTTTAGACATCAAAAGACCTTTCTCTAACAGACTCATAGACATAGAATACAAACTGTGGTTGCCAAGGGGGCGAGGGGTGGGAAGGGAGACTGGGATTTCAAAATGTAGAACAGATAAACAAGATTATACTGTATAGCACAGGGAAATATATACAAGATCTTGTGGTAGCTCACAGCGAAAAAAAATGACAATGAATATATGTATGTTTATGTATAATTGAAGTTGTGCTCTACACTGGAATTTGACACAACATTGTAAAATGATAAGAACTCAATAAAAAAAGTTTAAAAAAAAGACCTTTCTCTAACACTTTACAAGCATTCATAGTACAAGAAAGCAACATAATATTTAAATTATACATTTTCACAATGGTGCATCAAATTGGCTCAAAGCCCTTATTCATTAGCTTTTTTCTCTTTAGTATAAATTTGGCCCAAACTGAATTTAAACACTTTTTAGTGAAACAAAGACCAAAAAGTTTAACATAGTTACTTCAGGGATAACAGCTGCCCAGAGACCATGTCATTACTTCAGGGAGGTTAAGGCAGAGAAGGTCAGCTGTAGCAGGATGGAAGTTTCTTTTCTTAAAGCTGTAGAAGTCAAGGTAAGAGGGAGGGAGAGACCAGAGAGCATAGTGGGAGCAGCTTGACGCCAATAAGCACAGGTTTGCACTTACTTTCAGATTTAAGTGGCTATCTGTTCAATTTCAACAAACAGACCAGCGACTAAGACACCATTCAGGAAGCTGGCTTCAATCCAACCTCTGTAAGCATCCAAATAGTCACTAACAGGAAGCATATACTATCAGATCCCAAGGAGGCTTCTGCTATCACTTAACCCAAGCCACATAGTCTGTTTACAGATGTACTCTTCCATCTTGTCCACCACTTAGACAAAAGCATGCACTACCAGATCCCAGAATATCTTATCATAGCTCTTAACCTGGCCCATGTGCTCCATCTGTCATTCTTCCAAAAAGACTTTCTAAGCCTACCGGCCTCAGATTGAATGCCAAATATGCCAAGTAAGGCTGATGAAGCAATAAGGTGCAAGGTCATTAGGGAACTGGCATAGAACAGTTCCCCTACAACTGCAAAAATGGATTTTTAATTTTTAAGTTAATTTAAACATTGCTTTTAGTCTGATGATAATACCAGTGGTGCAGAAAGAGCTCTGGTGGTATGTTCAAAGAAGCACTCACCTGCCTCTCTCCTTCAGTTCTAGAGGCTCTGAGGCAGTCAGTAGTGCTTTGTTGAATATCTTCTTTAGGTTTTCCTGTGTGAATGCAGAACACTCCATGTATTCGACAGCCTCCAGGGCACAGAACAGCATTTCAGCAGTCTGTGGAATGAGAGGTTTCTTTGTCCTTGGCAAGCTTCCTGATAATAGAAGGTATCACATTTCTGAGATCAATTTTGGTTCCAACAAACAAGGAGACTTCAAACAATGGTGAATTATCTCAAGTACCCACTTTTCTTTCCCATTTTCAGAAGACCACTGAAAAAGACTAAAAATATGTTTGTGGATAGCTGAAGGGCTGTTCTGTCAAATTTTTCTTGCTCTGCAGGATCAAATAGTACGTAAGTACATGGCTCTCACCAATAACTGACTGAACAGCTGTCAGACACCACTAAAGGTATTCATACATTGTTCGTTGTATAGCATATCAAAACATCTTACCAACAACACCATCACTCACAACACAAATTGTCTGCACTGCTGAAATTTTTAATCCACTTGAAATATTCCAAATACAGTTTTGAACTCAGCTTCTCCATCTGATTTGAAGGACCTACGTGCTTTTATCAGCCTAAACGATGCCTAGTAGAAAAGGATATGGAAGAGGCTTTAGGCTTTAGTTGATTGAGGAGGTGAGCCAAACTGACCAGATGGTGGTGGTGGGTTAAGAGCACATTCCAGGAAGCACTGCAGGAAAAGTCTTAGATAGCAGGAGGGGTAAAAGTCAGCTGACAGCTTACTCCATCAGACTGATAGTCACAACAGGAATGGAGGACACTGGTGAAAACTGCCCCACTGGTCCCTGCCCTCCCTAGCTCCAGAAGTGAGCACCTTCCGGTGCCTCCAGAAGTTGGTGTGGAAGAAGTGTTCAGAAACAGTCCTGAGGCCCTTCGCTATGCCTCCTTCCCCAAGCCCCATCCCAACAGCGATTTTTCTGGGCTAAGAGGTCAGGACTCCAGCTAAATAGGTGAGTTGGCCATTGTAAAGGAAATGAAGGTGTCGACCGCCAGACTGCTGTCCGTTATAGAAACGTTCTCCTGGGCCTCGGCGTTCTCCATGAGTCATGTGACTTGCTGGAGGTCCAGGAAAAGTGCATAAAGGTGAATCACTTGACTGTCAGCGGCCGCGGGGAGCGCCTTACCCCGGACGCCTGGGTTTCAGTCACGTTCCTGACTCCAACTCCATCCTCTGCGCTTCAGCTAAACAAGCGCCCCCTTCGACTAAATTCCGACTCCTTAAGGCCGGGGAAGCCCCGACCAGGTGAGGTAAAGATAAGGGAGGAATGGACGTGAACGGAGCAGGGCACGCACCTCCCACGGCGTGACGACCCGGGCCTATGAGTGTCTCGCCAAGCGGTGACGTCAGAGGAGCGACGTCAGAGCCTGCGCGGCGGGCGACGCCGCGGATTTAGCCCCTCAGTCCAGCGAGTGCCCCCTGCGTCCTTTAGCCGTCTTACCCTGTGGGCTCCTTCCCCAGGCGGGAACCTAGGTTTTGCCGACCTTTTATCCGGGATGTTGTGCCATCTACTGCACTTATTTGCGAAATTGCTCTGATTTTGTGGCACCGAGGCGGTAGCGCGGAAAGCGTGCCGCCCTGCGCAGATGGACCCTTTAGATGGGCAGACCTGGCGGGGCCCGGATGGGAAATGGAGGCTGGACGCACTTCGGCCGGAATTGCGGTAACTAGAACTGTGGGTGCCTCCTGGTCGTAGATATCCCAAAGCCAACTTGCAGCTACCAGTTGTAGCTGAGCATTAAGCTCTCCCTATATCCAGGGTGTCCAAGTCACCCGCACAGACCTTGAGCTCTTGGTACTGACAAAGACAGATGGGTGAGTTCAGCAGGACTGAAATATTTCTTTAAAGAATTTTCAGTTTTGCAGCTGCGTCTCCATGGGGCCTTGGCCTAACGTCTTTCATGCTAATATTAGGTGATTCTGTGTACTAATCAGTGGATTTGGGCTGAAACTAATTGCATAATTTTTATTTAAAATTATGTTACACATTGATTGGTGTGGCCTTTTTCAATGATTCAGTACTCTTAATTTCAGCTTCTTTAGTAGATCTTGGTGGTCTCCAGTTCCAGACAAATGTTCTTAACACAATTTTGACATGTTTACTTGGTTGGAGGGACACTGGTTGGAATGTAATTGAGCCAAAGATAGTGGAAATACTGAGAGTACAAAATGTGGTTTGCTCTAATTTTCCCACGCCCACTAAAGCATTTGAGTTTGCTCTAATTGGGTGTATTACTCATAAGGTATATAATCTGAGACTTCCATTTCATTAGGAGTTAAGGTAATATGGTAGAATTGCTAAAATTTATACAGGACTTACTATTTGCCAAGCACTGTTCTAGGTGCTCTGCAGGTATTAGCACCTTTTATCCTTAATGCATTATTACCTGGTTAAGTATGTGCTATTGTTATTTCCATTTTACATATAAATCGTGACATAGTGAGATTCATAGCTCAAAGTTGAACAGAGCCAGGGCCTGCCCTCTTAACTCGTATTCTTTACTCTTGGTATACTGGGAGACTGAACTGGAAGTCTGGAGACTTACAGTCCAGACCTGTGTCTAATATTTACCACTTGTATGTTTATAAGTTACAATTGCTCAACAAAGTATAACTGAATCTCAGACTCTTCACCAGTAAAATGAGGGTACTACACCAGTCTTGTTGACCTTCCTGAGTTGTTATGCACATCAAATACATTTTTTAATAGGAGCATTTTCAAAGCTATAAAACACTTGAAATATAACAGATGTTATATTGTACTTTTTTCACAGTCTTAACTATTGAAGTAGACCAGTTAGACTAAATTATGACCCAGACAACTGTATTATGTAACTGTATTCTGTATGTAAGCAGAATTACCTTTAAATTTGAGTTGTAATTAAAGAACATTATTGTCAGAATAATTCATTTAGTTCTGATGATGAACTACAGTTGCAGGATAGCTGTGATCCTTTTGAAACCTATTATGTAGATGAATTACCTTTGAAATTACCTCAGGGACACTAACAAAAAATGGGTTTCTCAATTGCTCATAATGCTAATAATACAGCAAATTAGAATTCTGATGTTTTGAAGTCCAACTCTGAAAAATATAGACACTGAATAAGAGTAATAATTTTTTAAAACTACTCTTTATTAAAAATATTTTTGCATTTATGTTAAACTAGTAAATTCTTTTTCTTAAGCCAGTTTACATTGGGTTTTCCAATTACTTTTATCCAAAAAAAGTTGTAACAGTTTACTGAACTATGCCTATGACCACAGTCTCTGCTACTACTTTAGATTTGTGAATGGTAACCCTAGCTGACATAGAAAGTGCTCTGTATCTAGTAGATGCTGATTAAATGATTGTTGTTAGCCATCTCTGAAGTGTCTTCTTAGCATGCAAATGCTTGTGTAAAATTTACACTAGTGTGACAAATTCTCATATTCTGCCTTCAGTTGATATATTTTAACCTCTTGATTCTCTATAGAATGACACAATGTATTTTCTCCTTACTTCTTGTGGTTTTCTGATTAATTCTGCGTAGGTATTATGGTGAGTTACAATGATTTGGGTAGACTCACTATGTGAAATTGCATACTCCATATTAAATTGTCAGCAAAAAACAAGTGTAAATGATCCCTGGATGAATGATGAAGTACATGATGTAAAATATCACTATCTTCCTTTGTTTTATGGTTTTCATTTTGCCTGTTTCCCCTTGATGATCAAGAGTAAAGTGGATTTTCTCCCTGCTTTTAATTGGGATGTTGGAGAAGTTAAGGAGCTAAATGGGGAAAATCTGCTTTTGATGTGAGGAGATTCTCTTCATTAATTCCACAATATTATACATACAAATTAAAGAAACAGTGCATTTAACTTCTAAATGCCTTCAGGAATCACTATTGAAATTCAACACATCATCATACTTTTTAATATTTCCGGAAAAATAGAATTCTTTGACACTCTTTAATTGATTTGGTTAAAAAATCTCTGCCTATAAAAAATCTCCTTTCATTAGCTCCTGTATTCTTGGACTATGATTCACTGATGTTAATATTAGAATATTTTCATCATAGTTATGCTGACAGACTAAACACCTAGCAGGGAAAATTCTGTGACTCTTAGTATCAGGATCTTCCTGGTGTTTTTCAACTATACTCCAAAAACCTCATTCCCACCCCACACTTTTATTGAGATATAACTGACATATAACATTGTATTAATTTAAGATTTACAACATAATTTGATACATGTATATATTGTGAAATTATTACTTTGTTTAGTTTTATGTTATTTTTGCCAAGATGGTTTTCAATAATTCTACAGCACACAAAATGTGCTTGTTCCTCTCTGTGAGTTTCCAGGAGTAAATATTCAGTGATAGCTTCTACATTGTAGACACTGAGAAGAGTATTTTGTATAAACCAAAGTTTATTATGGAGGTAAAGTGCTAAGAACATCTTAAATGAATGCATTTATTTGGATGAATGAAAGTTTTATGAAGCTCAAGTTTTTTGGTTCATCTCATGTTCATATAACTAGTTTCTTTCTCAGATAGGTAAAGACAAGTGCAATACAAATTTTGTAGAGCATATCCAAATTACCCCTTAAAAACTGCTGCTAATTTGACTATAAACTTCTATATGTTCTTCATCATTTCTGGGTGATGATATATCAAGCAGCATACTTAAAGGAGTTTAATAATTCTTACTGGGGAAATTTTGGATTATTTACCAAGCTTTTTATAATAGCTATACAAAAATTACCCATGAGTGAATGGTGAATGATGTAGACTTTTGAAATGCATACTTTTTAAAAAATTAATTATTTTTGAGGGGCAATTAGGTTTATTTATTTGTTTACTTATTTTAATGGAAGTATTGGTGATTGAACCCAGGACCTCTTGCGTGCTAAGCACACACTCTATCACTAAGCTATACCTTCCCCCCATGCATACTTTTTAATGTAAGAATGAGTCTTTAAGTATAATTTAATAATAGTGTAGTTAGCCATTCTTTTATTTACTCTCCTGTATGATGGCTTTTCCTATATCTAGATGAAGCAAGTGTTCATCTTAAACCAGTCCCCTACAAGGTGATGGGTATTCATCTTTCTGCTACAAGACATTTCTGTTACAAGTGACAAGCCTGCACTTAGTCACCTGTTCTTTATTCCTTTCCAGCACTTCCCAGCTCAATACTTGCATTATTGTCACTTTATCTTAATAGGTCTCTGCTCCCCACAAGCCCAACCACTCTTGGAACACCCACCCCCTCTCACTGTCTGGAATGCCCACATGAGGGGGATCCCACTGACTTTCTTTCCTTTCTGCCAGCTATTGCTTGTCATTTATTCCCATGTCACTGCAACATACCAATCAATATCTGTTTTTCCAAAGCTCACTCATAAACTACATCTTGAGAACGACTCCATTATCTGAGGTACAGAAGAAAGAAGACCCAAATGATCTCCGTCTCAAGGCTGACAGCTGTTGGTAGATGCCAGCTGGAAGCTCAGCTGAGACTGCAGGCCGGAAGCCTCAGTTCTCCTCCATATAGGTTTATTTGGGGTTCCTCACAGAAGCAGGTGAAGTCCCAGCAGGAGCATTCAAAGAGGACAGGCTTTGAGGTAGTTTTCTGTTGTAGCTAATGCCAATCCTATTCTTTTGATACAAGGATCAGATATGAATTGTTTTGTTCAGAAGTGCATGATGCCAGGGCAGCTCAAAGAGAAAAATACTGTTTGATATAATTGTTAAACCTGAACACCAAAGGAAAAGTTACACCTGATTTTGAAACGTGTTTTAACAAACACATGGCCTGAGGAAAGAATGCCAACAAACCCCCACCGTGTAAAGAAGAAGGTGGAATTAATTCTTCTGGCAGTAAGATGGGTGGGTAAACACAGAGCATGAGGAAAGGACAGTTTAAACTGGAGGGCTAACGGTCTAGAAAACCGACGGGGGTCGGTTTAATGTATGTAGTTTTAAGGCCATAGGGATGACCCATTTCTTACAGTGAGGAGGCATGCAACCTTAAGCCTGAGAGAGCCTGCCAGAAAAGAGAAGAGGAAGAAGACTCGTGGATTTCCACGAATGAGGAAGGGACCTAAAAGACCAGTTAGTGGTGCAGGTCCTCCTGGTGGTGAGCTATTTTGGATGTAAAACATTGGAAAATTAGAAAATACTGGCCCCAGGAGGGATAAAAGGAAAATGCTGGTCACAGAGTCTGGAGAATATCCTGGGGGAAGTAACTCTCTGGAGATAGTGGTTTCAGAAAAAGAAGGGTCCAAGGAGCGAGGGACAGAGCTGGGTCTGGCGCCGAGTGACCTCCACACACATCAATGCTCCTTTAGGCGGGGGCGGTAACTCCTGGCCTCCAGAGAGCCGCGAGCCTGGCGACCGAAAACCCAGCTGGGTGGGGCCGGCTGGCCGTGTCCGCAGCTGGCTCAAGCTGACAGTGGGCACACTGCAGCATACGCGAACAGATGAGGAAACGTCGTCGTCACAGTGTTCTCCTCATCTCTTGACTGCATGGCTCCAGATCCTCCACCTGGACTAGGCGCTGGGAAGGCAGGGTACTTGGGCTTCTGTGTCCCTACCTCGGAGGACAAAGTGGCCCACCACCGAAGGCTTTTTCCTCCTAGGGGGCTGTTCACTGCCCGCGCACGCGCAGAAAGACCTGGATACCGCCGCTACTGCCTAGGCCTCACGTCACCCAGCGTCCGCCAAGGAGAGCTAGCAGCTTTAAGCCCGGCCCTAGCGAGTCACGTGGGTCAGCTGACCGCCGGCTCTGCCCAGGTTCTTCCGGGTCCGTTCTGCTAGTCAGGGGCGCTAAATCCACAGCCTGGAAGCCCCCTGTACCTTTGGAGCAGACTGACAACCCTCACAGAACGGGGAGATACTCGGGCAGGAGGGAGGAACTGATGCCCCGTTAGGGGGGACCTCCCGAGTAACGCCCCCGCTTGGGAATAGGTTTCCACGCCTGCGCACTGGGGGGGGGGGCCTTCCGGAGCGGTGACGTCAGAGGCGCGGCCTCCGAGCTGACTTCGGATCAGAGGTGTCATGTCTTCAAGGGGCTTCCTCAGACTGCAGGCCCTGCGGCCTCCGCGAAGTGGGAAGGTCCTAGGTTGGCGTAAGTGTCCAAACTTGTTTTGGGCCCCTCAAACAATCAAGGGAGCACAAGTGCCGCGTGTTGGAGCCACCTGTGTGGAACATGTTCTGTCCCCGCAGTTGTGAGCCTTCAAATGGGAAACCTGAACAGGAACTTTGCCAGGAACGCTTGGACTGAGCCCATATTGTGCTGAAAGTGAGACATTTGGAAGTGCATGTGCACCCTGGTGCCATTCACTCTATTCAGCCTTGTTTTTTCACTTAAACATCAGCCCTTCAAAGTGTCAAATTTAGGTCTTTTGCGCTGCCAGAGGCAGGTGGCACAATGTGCAAAGGGTCAGGAAATGTAAAGTGAATTTTCTAACTGCTTCAAAGTGTCTCACTGCCAGGCCCAGTGGGACTTCTGTTGTGTTCTCAGCTAAGATTAGAGCACTCTTAATCCTGCTGGGTGGATCTGGTCAGAATCTTAATTGCTGTTTCCTATTTCAAGCTGTATTATACTTTGCATGAAAAGACTCCATTTCAGTGCTACAAAACTCTAATTTTACTTTATTTGAAAACCTCTGTGGTCTCTAGTCCCAGATGTTTTCTTCGTTTTGAGGTGCACAGTGAGGGTGAAAGGCACATGGTATTTTTTAAAATTTTTTATTGATTTATAATCATTTTACAATGTTGTGTCAAATTCCAGTGTAGAGCACAATTTTTCAGTCATACATGAACATGTGTATACACATTGTCACATTTTTTTCTCTGTGAGCTACCAAAGATCTTGTGTATATTTCCCTGAAGGCATATGATATTGATGGTTTTAAAACAAAAGTGTACACAAAACATTTGCATTTGCCCCACACTAGCACACAATTGGGTGTATATACAGTATACAATATCAGGCTTCTAACCCTGTTTAGGAGGCAAAGTGACATGATTATAATAATAATGAGTAATAAACATAATGATCCTGGCATGGATAAATTGGCTGTAATTCCTGTCTCAATGACTCCTCCCCTGCTCCCTCAAAGCCTTTGGGGGGGGTAGTTAGATTCATCTATTTATTTTTAGAGGAGGTACTGGGGATTGAACCCAGGACCTTGTGCATGCCAAGCACGTGCTCTACCACTTGAGCTATACATTGTCCCCAAATCTACTTTACTACATTTTTCTCTCCAACAATCCATAAGATCACTTCTCCCTGACACGCTTTCTTGACCTCCAGGACACCCATTCTCTTGGTTTTCACCTACTTCACTTCATGCTCCTTCTCAGTCTTTTTTTTGCTGATTCTATTAAATATTCCACCTTCTCAGATGGTCTGTTGATGGACTGCTGATGTTTGGAGGGGTAATAAATTAAGACATAATTCATAAACTATTTTTATTCCATAACCTTAATTTTTCTTGCCCTCACTTAAGCAAAATTACTGGTTATGTTATTATAATTAAGTTTTTAATATTACTTATCTATTGACAGTAATAATTGAAATCAGAGATCAGCAAACTACAGCCATGGACCAAATCTGGTTTACCAACTATTTTTGTAAATAAAGTTGCATTGTAGTACAGCTATGCCCATTTATTTTTGCCCCGTCTGCGGCTGTTTTTTGAGCTATAACAGCAGAGTTGAGTAGTTGTGCTAGAGAATGGCCCACAAAGTTTAAAACATTATTTCTTATCTAGCTTTTGACAGAAAAAGCTTGCCAAACTCTGACCTAAATGACTGAAAACAGGAAATGTAATTGTGTTCTAAGTGTATAGATTTTAATCCATCTTCCCCAACAGATGTAAATTAAATTACTGTATAAAATTTTAAAATTAAAATTATTATTTTCACACTTTTTTTTGGTAGGGGGAGGTAATTAGGTTTGTTTTTTTTAATGGAGGTACTGGGGATAGAACCTAGGACCTCATGCATGCTAAGCATATGCTCTACTACTGAGCTATAACCTTCCCCAGAACATATTTTTGAAGCTATTTTTCTTCTTAAGTTTTCAGAATTACCTTCCAAAATCAAAAGGCAAAATATGTTATAATTAAAAACTATAAAGATGTTAAGTTATAATTATTTAGAGTTGAGCAACCTTAATTTTTGGAAAATGTAATTAAATCATACTATAGCTGTAAAAATAAAACCAACATGATTTTAGTGTTCATTGTCCATCCAGTTGCCACTGTTAGTAGTCAGCATCATAGTTCATGTATATTAGATCTTGACATTCTATGTAGGACTTTAAAGATAATATGAATTGTTTAATATTCTTAAGTGTTTCTCAGACACAAGTATTGCAAATACTGTGCTAATAAGCTAATTCATGAATAATTCTATAACCACTCATTGAAATATGAAGAGAAGCAAAAAAATCAGTGCTCCACACTGTTACTGTGCTAAGAATCCCTTGCATTCATGATATCTAAAAGGATTTGATAAAATAATTCATGTTCTCCTACTTAAGTGCTTCTACTACTCAAAACCTTTCCATTCTCTGAAACAGTATCCATCTCTGACTTTGCCATGCACAACTGAGGGGCCTGCATAGCATTTGGACACTGTTGCCTTTTCTTTTGAGGACACAGAGCTGGAGATATGCTGAGGTGTTTATCTCCTGGGATATACCACCACAAAATATGCTACTTTGGCATTAGGATTTCTTTCTGTGAAAAAAACAATTGAGAGGAAGCAGATATAAGGACAGCTCTGTCCTCCTCCTATTTGTCTAAAAGCAGGATGTAAATTCATAAACATGTTCTTCCTCTTCTCCCTACCAGGAAGGACAGAAGTTAATTTATTGGAGACAACTCTAAATTCTTTTCAGCCCAGAGGAATCTCCTTCCATATCTTCCACTAGTTCCCCTATATGTTTACCTTCCCATAATTTGCTGCCCTAGAAACTCAAAATCCTTTCCTTTGCCTTACCATTTATCTAAAAATGTGTTCTTTTGTTAAGATGCTATATAGGCCATGTTCTGACCACCCCTTTGAGTTACTCATCTCTGAGTACTCCCATGTGTATGCATGATGCACGTTAATAAACTCTTTGTTTTCCTCTTAGTTTGTCTTTTGTCAGTCCAATTTACAGGGTCTCAGCCAGAAGAACTTAAGATGAGTAGAAGGAAAATAAATTTTTTCCCTCCCCTACAGGCCTTAGCAGTTTAGCATGTTTGTGATATGTGGTGGCCACTACAGTGCAGGGCCCTCTTGCCCAGGTCAAAGGGTAAATATTGCCTTGCTGGGTACCTGTGATCGGCTCCAAGCAGGCCACATCCTTCTAATGTAGTACAAATGTAACGGTGGTAAGAACATGGCCACTGGAAAAAATGAATACCCAAATTAACCTCACCATCTCCCTTATATTGCTATTAATTTAAAACCACCCTGTACTGACTCACAAGCCTTCACGTTTCCTTTGGGTATGCCAGAAATTATTTGATGGCAGGAATCTTCTACTAAATTGCCTACATATATCACTAATTACTTAATGCATTATCACCAAAAGCCCTCAGGATGGCACACCACAAAAAGGATGCATTTAGAGTACCCCACTACTCACCAAAAGATCTGTACTCCAGAGGAAGCCTTATCTTCATGTTAAGCGGACCCAAGACTGCTTCCCAGATGTGTTTTAATGAATTTAACTCCTTTCTAACTTTTCAGTAATTGGAAATATATATAGGGTAATTTTGCGCTATTCAAAGGAAGCCTAAATTAACGACCGGGGAGTACAGAATTTGAAACAAAGTCTTAGTCTCATTTGAAGTACTGAGTAAATACTAAAATTTAAATATGTGTAGCTGAAAGCACCTCTGTTTAACATGTAGTCTCTTGTTTTACAGATTATATAATTCTCCCTCTAAAAAAATAGCTTAGAATGCTACAAATGTATTATAGATTGTTGAACTAAAAATAAATGTGTGTGTGTTTAAGGTCTCAAGAACAACTCCTCATTTGCCAACCAATTAAAATACATATTTACAGATACATCTGTATCTATATCTACATCTGTCTATCTATCTACATTCTCAAAAGTGACCTCATGAAGCTTCATTTCATAAAAATGTATGAAATGTGAAGATTTTGTTCCTGAATATTTTGTCTGAATGCATTTGTGGAGTATTAGCCAGAAAGATAACTTGATGGTATGAATGACTTTGTCTGTTGCTGAATGTTCTATGAATTAAATCATTTTTAAAGTCAGCTTTATAAAAGCACATCTTAGAATCAAAAAGAGAAATCTAAGTCTAGGCCGATAAGAACAAGCCACAGACAAGGAATAGATAAGAAGCTTGCCCCTGAAGCCACAGTCCTAAAGGGGGAAAAAGTTGAGTTTTAAAGATCCTACCTGCCTTGAAGGCAGGAGAGCACTAGGTAGAAGTCAGATTCCTTGGGTAAATGCATGGAGCAGAGACCCCATCAATCCATGTTAGACTATGATATGAACAATAAATAAAACTTTATTGTGTTGATCCCTCTAAAGTTAGAGTTATTTGCAAGACTAGTTTGCCTAAATATCACACAGTTATTACAAACCTTATAGAATTGTTGTCAGGAGTAAAGAAAAATAATCTTACCTAAGAACAAAAGCTCAAGATCTGGGAAGATGGGTGTCAAATCAATGAGTCCTCTTTTCTTAGATAAATGATTCATTAATGAACATACTGTTTCTCTAAAATATTTATTCCAAACTAGGGAATTTTGTTTTAAATACTTGTCAAATTTCAAAAGGTGATTAAATACTTTATATAATGAACTGAGGACATGTAATATTTTGCTTTAATTTAAAAATAACTAATTGTGTGTGTGTTTCTCTATTGTGATGAATATAGAATATGAATACACAAAATTGGGTTTTGGAGGCATAGCGTATTTGATTGATTCCATGCAAGACTTTGGATTCCTGATGTAATATGGAAATAAAGGTGTAAGTAAATGTAATGTAAAACACGAGGTTTCAGTTGAAATGTAATACAATTAAAGTTAACTAAAATATCTCATATATTTTAAGAATTTGCTCTAGTAAAACTCAAGAATAAAACCACCCTAATGTTTTTAACTATAGAATTTTGAATAGTTTGGTGCAGGTCCAAGAGAGTACAATTTGTTTTACGGAAGGGTCCTGATGACCAATGTGAGGGTTTGGGTTTTTAATGCAGCAGTTTCCGATTGAAGTTGTTTAGGCCTTCTTACAGTTTATGAACACAGTAAAGGGGAGTTTGAAAATCTTTCCCTGAATTTCAACAAGTTCACTAGGCACTATGGTTTGGATTAAAGTGTGCAGACCGTGAGCATGACAGATGTGGGTTCTCTGTGCAACTTACTCTTTGATGAAAAGGCCAGTTACTTCACCTC
The DNA here is from genome assembly GCF_048564905.1 of Vicugna pacos. NCBI lineage: Eukaryota > Metazoa > Chordata > Mammalia > Artiodactyla > Camelidae > Vicugna > Vicugna pacos. Next base: position 31,289,287 of record NC_132990.1, read on the forward strand.
AGTTTCTCACCTGTAAAATAGTGGTAGGAAAACTTAGCTCATTTTAATTGTCAATTATACCTTGTTAAAAGTGAGGGGAAAAGAAAAGAAATACCTAAAGGACTGTTGTAAGACTTACCTGAGATAATGTTCACAGAGTTGGACACATTGGTGATACACAATAAATGGTTCTTCTCTCCCTGCCCTCTCTACAGTAAAAACTACTGGTATTTACTAACAATAGAATGGAGAAGATACCTGAGTATTATTATTTTTTAACTGCTGTTACATCAGCTCAGTATGGAATCATTTCTTTTAGAAATACTTATCCACTGATCCAAAGTCTTGTTTGGGCAGTATTAAATGTCTCTGATTAAAACAAATTAAAAACATAATTCTTTCCTAAAATTGTGTTTCTTTTGGTAACCAAACTGTCTTATTATCTGGTCCCTAGCAATAAAACATCAATAAAAATTGTCCTTGAGATAAAGAACCATAGGATTAGTATGACAGGACATATTCTCAGAAATAAACACTAGGTGGCAGCTTTTAGACAAGATTGTCTGGGTCAATAACCCATTTTTTCCCCCTCCTGACAAAACTCAAGCCAAGCCTTTTCTGAATGTCTGAGGTAGTAGATCCCACTTTCCCAGGGACCCTCCCACTTGCCTCTGTCAGGACATCAGATACTAAACTAGAAAAGAAAGCATATGTAGAGGTTTCTGGAGAGAGATTAAATAAAAAACAGAAACCACAACAAGAAAATAAAATGCATACCACCCCTCCCCGCCCCATTATATTTTGCTTTCCTTTTAAAACGATAAACACAAAATGATTTCAACTCTATGGTGATAGAAAGGGTGGAACTGGGGGTGGAGTAGGGAATCTTCCTGAATCAATTCTAAAGACCTCATTATGTTGTTCTTTGTAAGTTTTTTCAGTTTGTTGTTCTTTTTAAAAATCTCTCTACCCTCTTCCCATTTTTCTTTTATTCATGCCTTCCAGTATTTATCAAGCATTTACTTGATAAATGTGGTATTTGCATCAGTCTGTCGCTGAGGGTGGGAGATTAGAAAATATATTTGGATTAGGTCAACCCTCTACCCTTCAGACCACTGCAGTCTCATGGAAAATAAGACAGAGACGTACATATCAGATAATGTACAATTTCTGGCAGGCACATTTTGGGTACCACAGCACAAATGAAGTCATATCAAGTGGCATTCTCATGGGAGGGTATATATAGCTCAGGGGTAGAGTGCGTGTTTAGCAAGCACAAGGTTCTGGGTTCAATCCCCAGTACCTCCTCTAAAAATAAAAAAAAAAAGTGGCATTCTCTTTGTAATCAACAGATCTGTCCTCTTTGGGAGACCTCTTAGGTACATTCAGAAGTTTTACTCAGCTCAATGTGGCTAGCTCATCCTAGTTCTCTACCTTCTATAGCAATTGCTTTACTTTCTAAAGCCTAAAATTTTTTTCCCCAGCACTTGACAGAGTTCACACTGATGGTCACTTTAATGAGTTTTGCTTCATTAATGCTACGGTCTGAAAGTCTATGTCTCCCCAAAAACTTATATGTTGAAATCCTAATGCCAGATGTGATAGTATTTGGACGGAGAGCCTTTGGGAGGTACTTAGGTCATAAGGGTTGAGCCCACATGGAGGGTGGAGGATTAATGCTCTTATAAAAGAGACCCCAGAGGGCTTGCCTGCTGCTTCAAATATGTGAGGACACAGCAAGAAGGCATAGCTATGAACCAGGTAGCCATGCTGGAGCCTTGATCTTGAACTTCCCAACCTCCAGAACTATGCAAAATAAAATTCTGTTGTCCATAAGCTAGCCAGTCTGTGGTATTTTGTCATGGCAGCCTGAATGAAGTAAGGCAGTTAATGACCCTTTTTATTTCTGTAAGTTGTACTGATTTCTTAAGTTTTATCTCCTTAAAAAGTTGTAATATTTTTCAATTTCTTCACTACTTCTTTCTTAAAGTCCATCTTAAATTGATTATCATTTGCCTTTTGCCTACTTTCTTAAGAGCCCTGATTGTAATTTTAAGCCCAGCCTTCTTAATGGTGAGTTGTATTCTGAAGTAACCTTGAATCAAAAGATTTCTCAGCTCCTATTATCTTCTGTTAATGTTTGGACATATCCTTAGGAATTTCTGGGTTTTTCTTTTGAGTTTTATTTTCAACAATTTGAAGCTTAGTTATCTTGTATATTCTACTTTTTATAGAAAGGAACCTTCTCTAGGCTAAAACAATGTGTGTACCAACCCCCAACAAAGCCATAATAATGAAATGTCAAGGCCACTGCACTGTCAGACCCAGCTGTGAAGTGCTACAGGAAGCACAACATGACGTGACTGTTTTCTTCTTGGGGACTCATCACCTGACCTGATTTCCTGTGAAGGTGCGCTAGTGGCCAAATCCTCAATTAGGGGGGTGTTCCTTTGACAACCAGTTCCAACATGGGGCGCCCTTTCCCTCTATGCAGTGTTGTGGTTTTTTTTGGGGGGGTTGTTTTGTTTTGTTTTGTTTTGTTGTCATTTAGAATGCTTCCAAACTCTATGCAGTGTTTGACCCAGAGAAGAGCTCTGGGACTGCTACTCCTGTGAGGGTTCAGGGTCAAAGTCGAAGAGACAAGCAGGAAGAGAGGCAGGCTGTGCTCAGTGGAGTAGCGGCCATTTCTTTGATGTCTGAGTCCCAAGCCTTGCCCCCTTTGTCCCTACCTCTCCCTCCCCTCTGGGCATGGCCTGCAGCCTCCTTGCAAGTTCCTGCAACTTCCCTGCATCCTTCCACCTCTTTCCCTGGAGCACACCCACTCCTTGGGTCATTGTGCCTAAATTCCCCTGATGGGCAAGAGAGATAGAGATCGTTTTACCAGGGGAAGAAAAAGAAAAGACATTATTTTTAGTAATATAGAAACTGGGAGACCTTGGTTTTTCTCCTCATCTACCCAGAGCCAATTTACTTTGCTGGTATTTCCTGCTTCTTGCTTTTCTCATCCATCCATGGATGTTGGTTGGAAGAAGTTCAATCTGTAGTTTTTTGTGTGTAAAAATAGCTGATTTCTTCCTAATTGGAAATGTCTATAGCATTTGTTTATCTAATGTGAAATATAACACACATACAGAAAATTACATAGGACATTTTATAACATTTAAATAATTATAAAACAAAATCCTTTAAACACTACTCACAACTATACCAGTTTTGTAAACACCCCACAACTGCCCCCTCCCTCCCTCCAGGATCACAACCCTCTCTCCTCTGGAGATAAATTCCACCCTGATTTTCTTAGGAATCACTTTCTTGCTTTACTTTCCCTGCCTCTTTTTGGTATCATTACCTTAATGTGCATGCCTAACAGTGCACTTTGGTTTTGACTGTTATTGAGGGTTACGTATATGGATTTATACTCTATGTATTTTATTTGTGTCTTGATTCTTTCCCTCAACATTGTGATATTTATCCATGTTGAACTTACCTGTAATTTGTTCCTATTCATTGGCATACAGTTTCTATTCTGTGAATATAGCCCATTTTCTCTTCTCATGTTCACAGACAGTGGGATTGTTTCTGTTTGGAGCCATAAGCAACATTCTCTGTCCATATATCCTGAGGTACAGGTGCTTATGAATCATTTAGAGATCCTGTTAAGATTCAGAGTCTGATTCATAAGGTCTGCAGTGGGGGCCATAAATTTATATTTGTAACAAACTGCTGGGAGATGCTGTTGTTTCTGGTCTATAGGCCACAGATGAGAAACAAGGCTCAATGTATAGCTAGGAGTGAAAGTGCTGGGTCATACGGTATCTGGATCTTCAATTTTCCAGACAATGTGAAACTGGAAAGTTGTCACATCTATTTACACTTTCTCCAGCAGTGTCTGAGTGTTCTTATTGCTCATTACTCATGCCAGTGTTGGTTATTGTCAGATTCTTACTATTTGTCAATAAAAAGGGTGATTTAAATTTGCATTTTTCTGTATACTTATGAGATTGAAAAGCTTTTTATATTTATTTTTCCAAAGAAATCCATTTGGATTTCTTCTTTTGGGAGAATATTTGACATCCCCACTACCACCCATTTTGTTTTTTTCTCATTGGAAAAACTGCTGTCCCTTTGACCACTGCTGGGGAGGAAAAAACGTTTCCTTCACCCTCTTAAATTCAGAAAGGGAATGTGAGAACTAAACTGACAAAAGACCATTACCAAGAGTAAAAGGTTTATTCATATGTATATAGAGCTAACTAAGGAAGTACTAGCTCACCACAAGGTTAAAGTTAGAGGCTTATATACCTGACTTAGTAGGGAAAAAGTACTGGTGAGAACCGGCTTCTAAGGGAAGAGCAAATATGTTTCTTTAGGGAAGACACATGTATGGAGCAGAGACAATTTATCTTTAAAACCATCTTCTTACTACTAATAAATGTTCTTGTAAGGACCAGGTTTGCATTATTTGGTTAGGAATGCCAAGGTAGTAAAAGAAAAGTACGCTCTAATAAAACAGCAAGCCTAATAACCAGAAGAAAATATTTTGAGACTCTGGAAGCATGTGTTTCAATATAGTAGCTAGAGATATGTCAAATATCATGAGAGGTGCGGATGGGAGATGCCAGGTCCAGTAGTAAACGTCTAGAGTATGTAGTGGTTGACGAGTCCAATGGAGTCCCCTTCTGGGACAAGAAGGAAGGTATTTTTTGAACTCGGGAGCCAAAACTCTAAAAGATCGAGGTCAGTTTCTCTTTATATATTCATAAAGACCACGGGGCAGGTCCAGTACTGGTGGAAGATTAGCTTAGAGTTAAGCCTGGGGGAATGCAGAGGCTAATGGTCAGAAATCCAGAAAGTGGTGTAAGGTCCCGAAACCTCTTAACAGAGAGGAAGGAGGTGGTTCTCCTGAGGATGAGAATAAGCTCCTGGAATCCCTAGGGCGTCTGAGACGCTGGCTCACTCCCGGGAAGTCCCAAGGGAGAGGGAAGATGACAGTGATAGGGCCACATCACGTATCACTAGGACGCACGATCCCCATTCCAGCTCCGGCGCTCTCGAGAGCATCGAACACAAGATCGCATCCCCAGAAGCGCCGCCCGCCTGAGACATCCTTCCTCCCACCCTCGGGATGGCGATCACCAGCGTGTCAGCGGGCGAAAAGCTTGTGTTCTGACTCCCTTGACCGCCAGTTCCCGGACCACCCTCTCCCGCAGAGCCCAGGAAGGGCAGGCAGCTGGGCGCGCATCTCTGGACCCAGAGGAAGAAATGGTGGAAGTGGGATTTGGGTGACAATGCAGGGGGCAATCGTGTGCTTCGCAAGCACCAAGGGAAGGGGCCCAAAGTCCGTGCTGGCAAAGGAACACGGACCCCAGACCTAGTACGCTCCAGCGCAAAGTCGCGCGCGACGCAGCGGTCACGTGGCAGCTGAGTCAGCCGTCGATCACGTGATCCCTCGGTGGCAGGGGACCATAGGAGGCAGTACTAGCCTTCCGTGAGAGACGGTCACGTGAGCCTCTGACTGGTTTCAGGCCCCGGGTCAGGTTCTTTCACCCTTAGCGGCAAATAAACTAGCTCCATCCTCTCACATCTTCTCGCTCCCGGGAGATGGGAATGCCCTCTTCGTAAAGGGCAAAGGTGTCTGAGCAGGCAGGAAGAACAGGTGCATTGAGCACCGTGCAGAAGCCCGCATGGACGCTCTAACCCCTGAGGGTATCCCCGTGTCCCACAATGCAGTAGGCGCCGTTGAGGTCCTCGGGGACGCTGTCGCGTGGTGACGTCACAACACGGCTTCCGGGGGAAGGGGCGGCGGGGCCGGCGGCGCCCCGCGTGGTTACGCCGTTTCTTCCGTGTCCCTCAGTGACGGCATCTTGTGCGAGTTTTCCTCAGTTCTGTGGCCCGTGGCTTATGCGGTCAGCTCCTTGGAATGGTGACGTCCTGGGGAGGTACTACTTTGTCCACGTTTGGGGAAATAGAAAGCCAAACTAGTTTAAAACACAAATTGAAAGAGTAGTCCCAAGTCTTCCCACAAAGAAGACTCCAGGCCACCCTGGCTTCCTTGGCAAGTTAAACCAAACATTGTGAGAAAAACATAATTCCCATCTTAGTCAAATCCTTCCAGAAAAAGTGGGGAAGGGAGGGCAAAAAATAGGGAACACTTCAATTCTTTATGAGGCTTCATATAACCCTGATAGAAAAACCTCACAGGGACAGCAAATTGAAGGAAAAGAGTATGCCAGTTTTGTTCATGAATGTAGATCCAAAGATGTGAGCAAAATATTAGCCAAATTTAGTATTATATAAGAATAACACGTTATGAGCAAGTTAGGTTATTTTGACATCAAAATTCAAGATACTAATTGATAAATGAGGAAAGTATAATTAAATAATTGTAGGATAAATGATTAAATCAAACACTTATGATAAATGCTCATGGAAAACCAGCGGTAGAAGGGAAATTAGTTTGATAAAGGGTATCTGAAACAAATTATACACCAAGCATCCTATTTAACCGCAAAACATTTAAAGCTTTCTCTTCCTTAACCTGAGGCCTTTGACTCTACAGTGTTTCCCCACGGCCTGGATATTACTGATTCCATGGAGCATTTCAGCATGCTTCTGTGTCCTTTCTGTGTCCTGCTAATTGGTAGCTGATTGTTTTATTTCTTGAAACGTGGTCATAATTGTTTTGTAATCTGTATCATGATCATTATAATGCCTGAAATATTTTTAGATTCCATTCTGTTGCCTGATATTTCTGTTGTGTATAGTCCATAGTGTCTAGTTCCTTTGTGTCTTTGCATTTTAACCTTGAAAAACTATTTGTGGGAAAAGTATTTGTGGCTTCTTCCAAAGAGGATTTTTGTTTGTTCCTGCTAAGTGCCTTGAGACTTTCTTAATCTGAGAGCAGTTTTCTCCGGTGGAGGTTCTTTGAGTTCTTGCTAACCCAGGCTACAAATCTGAGCAAGAGCTGCCGAGTGGCCACATCTACTCAAAAATGGGACTTTTTTTTTTTTTTTGCTTTGCTTTTTTCCTTCTATTATAGTCAATGTAAAAGCAACCTTTCCTGAAGTTCTAGGGTATTGGTTCCTACCTCCCTTAGGGTATAACTGATGGAGTCTTAGCTTAGTAAGGGAAAAGTCACCACCACCATTTTCACCCTGGGTAGCCCTGAATCTTGGCTGCTCATTCCATACCCAGTGAAGATACTAAAACAACAGCAGCAGCAGCAGCAAAAACAAAACAAACAAACAAACAAAAAAACAAAGCTAGATGTTCCCTGACTGGAAAATGTCCTGAGGGCAAGAGTGGCTTTTGTGCTCCTGTGCCCCATTTGCTTCTTTGGGTTTCCACCTTTTCTTAGCTTTTTGCCCAATAGTTCCTTACTTTCTTGTCAACAATTTGATGCTTTGGGGGAATATATTTTTTACAGCTTATAAAATATCTTTAGTCATTATCAGTGGGCATATTAGTCTCAATAACCTAGCCCATCATAACTGGAAACGGAAATTTGAGATTTCATTCATTTTCTTCAGTCTCTTGCTTCTACATCTTAAGACACTTTGCTAAATGTGACATTCTTGCATCATACTTTTTTTCTTACCTGTGTGCTTTGTAGGCGTTGCTCCATTTTCTTCTAGTATTACATTTTGATAAGGAGATTGCTAAAGCCAGTCTGATTTTCCCTGTCCTTTATAAGTGACATGCTCTATTTGTATGAATAAACCACTTTTTGAGGGGTCAGACTTGGAGAGAATTTACCATAGTGAGTCTCTTAGCTATTGAGTACACCTCCTGCAAGATAAGTAGGCAAAGAATAATCTCCAACTTCCAAAGTGCATGTAGAAAGTCAGCTAAATTTCCTTTGTTCTTGTTTATATATTTTAGTGTTCACATGCGTAGGTGTATAACTGAAGATACAAATGTGGATAATTAGGGATGTTCATTATTTGTATTGGGTGCCTACTATGTGCTATTTGCTGGGCTATGTGCTTGCTTTATAGCTTTGAACATAAAAGTCCTTTATCACATTCAACTCAAAGAGCTAGATATTCAAGAATAACCAAACAACTGTTATATAGAGTTGTGGTAAGTGCGGCCATGACAAAATACAGGGTGTTATGAAAGCATAAAACAAAGACCGGTTTAGTAGATTTGGGTAAGTATCAGCAAATAACTCACAAATTAATTAGAGACCTGCAGGATAAGGAGGAATTTGTTAGGTGAAAAGTTGTGCAGTGAATCTTGTGGGTTAGAGGGGATTACGTGCAAAGGTCCTGAGGGTGAACAAAACTTGAGGACTTCTAGCAAATGGAAAAAAAGGTAGTGCTATGGCAGCATCACGAAGAAACAGGAAAGTTCCCAAAATGAGTCTGGAGGGAAAAATAAACCCAGGTCATACAGGCTATGTGGACAATGTTAAAGAATTGTGACTTCATCCTGGTAGTAGAGAGAATTATTAGAAGTTTTCTAAGCTAGAGAAGGATTTGATCATATTTTTGTTTTTATAATACAGTATCACTCTAGCTCCAAAAGGAGGATGGACATGGACACAAGTAGAAATGAAGTCTCCAGTTAGGAGATGATTGTAGAAGTCCAAGAAAAGATGAATGCATTTTCAACTATTGTGGTGATAGTAAAAATCTAAGGAAGTGTAGTCACAAAATATTTCAAAGGAAGGATCCTTGGAGTATAGGGATGTATTAGATGTTATAAGATGATCAGGAGAGCTCCCAGGGTTTTCTGAAGGAATCTATATTCTCCTCACTTCTCCCGGGAAAACAGAGATTTATATTCTCCCTCTGGAATAAGGCTTTACTACTCAGAAAGTGATAAACATTGAGAGTTAGGTCAACATGAAAGTTAATAGAGGCAAACACAGAGAGTCAGAGGGGGAGAAAGAAGGAAATCCCTGTAAAAGGAGTCAAGTAAAAGCTGTACAACTTTGGGGTCTCTTGGGGAAATTAGAGAAGTTAAACAGGTTCTCACTGGGGACCTACTTTCTGGACCTAGTATCTGGCTGCACTCCCACATGCCTTCCTTCACCCTCACGGACCACAAGTGTCATCCTGGTTTCTGGAATCTAGTGTCCTGTGCTCTGGCTCTCACCAGTGTCCCCTGTGTGATCCAGATACTTTCCACCCTTTGGATTGAGCTCTATCTAGTTCCAGCCTCTGAGGCAAAACGTAGTGAATCCTCTACCTTGGTTAGATAAAATTTTGCTTCCTGGTTTCCATGATTTCTACAGTGTAGATTTCTACTGTCCTCTTACTTGGTTTCAGTTCCCTGAAAGATACAGGGTGCCTCTTGGAAGATTAATGTTTTATTATTTATGGATCATTTTCCCTTTAAATTACTATGAAGCAAGTTGATTTGTACTTAGTACTTACTGTTTCTAACTTAGATATTTTAAAATCTTGGTTCAGGTCTCAACAGTACAATTTATCTCTAGGACATTAATATGGAGAGGGTTTTGTGTTTCTTTGGTGCCATGGTTCTCAAGCAAGGACACCGTAGAAATCTGTGAGAATATTAACCAGAGTTTTTGGCCTATTTCTGAGATTTCCAAAAGTTTTAACAGTCACAAGGGTACAAATGAAAAAGCATAGAGTTTGAAATTGATAGACTTGGATAAAAAACCCTAATTATTTTCTCAACTAACTTCAAAAAAGATGACAAGTTAAACGGTTTAGGCCTCTTATTTTCTTACCTTTAAAATGAGAATAGCAGTATTAACACAGAGGGTTATGGGGAGATCTTAATTAGACTATGCCTGTGAAAGGAGACTGATGCATGAAAGCTGCTCAAAAAAACAGTAATGTTCTCCTCACTCCCCTCTATAACAGAAACCACAGGTACCAGCAATGAGTATTGACAAGATAACCCACATCTCTCATTTCTTTGATTTTGATTGTAATTTTATCTGTTCACAATGGGATCATTTCTGTTAGAATTTTAGGAAAGTTTCCAATTTCTCAGTTAGCACCTCGTAATTGCCAAAAGCTCTGTTGCACTTTTGCTAACCAAAATTTGCCAAAACCTGGGATCCAGGAACAAAACAGTATTATAATGATCTTTGCTAAGAGGGAGGACAGGATTAATTTGCTTAGATACAGCTAACTTTGTGAAGTGAACACTAGGTGGCAGCATTTGGGTGGAATTTTATGTATCAGTCCAAATGTGGGTCCTTCCTTCTATGCGCTGTCCCCCTCCCAAAAAAAAACAAGCTCAGTGGTCTTCCAACTTGCCTCAGTTAGGGACAGTATTTGAAAATGTGGTTTGCCAGTGGCTAAACTAAAAGAAGTACACTTAGGAGAGGGGAATAATAGTGAAAGGTTATTGTAGTATTTATATGTGCCAAGCACTGTTCTAAGCACTTGTACATTAGGTAAAACAAAGAGTAAGTAGGTTAACAAACAAAACTCTGGTCCACATACCCCCTCCCCCTCATTAATCTTCTTAGAAAAAGTAAACAAGAAGTGATCTCTTTATCACAGTGGATGAGCAGGTAGGCTTTTCTTCAGTCTCTTCCTCCTTTATCGCTTTCTTTCATGCTTTCAACAAAACAACTATTTCTTAAGTATGCACTGTACTTAAGCTAATAAGTAAGTCAGTTTGGGGACAGAGATGAAAAGGTAAAATAATTCACATAAGATTAAGCCTCTAACCCTTAAGGGCACTACAAACTGAAGAGGAAGGAGCACACATACTATAGAACAAGGTGGACCATGCAGCAAAGGAGGTATGGGCCATTTTATATTGGGATGAGCAGAGAGGGAGAAAGGGAATTAATATTTATTGACAGCACACTACATGCCAGGATCCTGCTAGGCATTTTACGTAGAACATTTCAATTATGAACATTTATTTTTGCTTATTTTTAATTTATGTAAGTGGTTGTTAACATTCCCATTTTGGGGTGGGGACTTTAAGACTGAGTCTTAAAGACTGTAAGTAACCTGCCCCCAGGGCACACAGATAGGAAGGGGTAAAATAAATCATCCTGGATGAATAACAATTGCTACTCTTTGTTTCAATTTAAAGAGAGAATACAAATATATCTTAAGGATATAAAGTAATAGATGTGCATTACAGGATAGTAGGGTTTTGACAGTCCAAGTGGAGGTAGAAGAAGGTCTAGGCACAGAATAGATAAAGACACAGAAGCCAGAGGATTGGGGGTGAGAATAGTAGCTATTCTGTCTGTAAACAGATTTTTGCCTTTTTTAAAAGAGAAAAGAATAGAGTTTAAAAACCTGCCTGTAGGTGGTTGAGTATAGCTCAGTGGTAGAATACATGCTTAGCATGAGGTCCTGGGTTCAATTCAATCCCCAGTATCTCCACCAAGTAAATAAGTAAATAAACATAATTACTCCCCCCCCCAAAAAAAAAGAAATCTGTCTGCAACAAGTACCTACGTATAGCACAGGGAAGTATATTCAATTTTTTATAATAATATATAATGGAAAAGAAAAAATATATATGTATGTATATGTATAACTGAATCACTTTGCTGTATACACAAAACTAATACTGTAAATCAACTACACTAAAATTAAAAATTTTTAAAAAATCTGCCAGGAGATGGAAGATACCAGTGAAGTAGATAATTTAGGCAAATCCTCCATTTGACCCAGCACCTCTGCTCTAGTTCAGTCCCTTGTTTGTGTTTTGCCTGCTGTCTTCCACATTCTGGTCTTATCCACAAATCTCAGATTGGTGAGGGATATCAAGTTCTGGTCCCCTACACCTGAATAGTTCTGACTTTTTCACTTCAATGCGTACTTCCTGACTCTGAAGCCACCTACATGCTAAGTACTGACCTGTAAGGTGAGTATGCAGATGCTAATGATATCGGGTCCCTGCCTCAGTTACTCCACTCCAAATCCTTGCTAAATTGGCAGGCTGTAGAGGACAGTAGGGGACATGTTGGCCACTCTCTTTATGTTTTCTTGCACTTAGAGTGGTTAAAGAATGGACTTTAAAGTCAGACCCACCTTTGATGAAATGGGGTAAGAGAAAAGTGAAAATCCCAGCTGGAGAGCCCAGATTCTGAAGAAGCATTTGCTCATTGTCAGCAACGCTGTGCTGAGGGCTTTCTCCTTCTTTATATGAGTAAATGTGAGCCCAGCCTCAGGCTGCTTTAGTCCCTAAAGGCACATGGTGTCTGCAGTGTCTTCAGCCTTTGACTGATGCCTAACTCCTCCTGAACTTGGGCTTCTTTGACCCTCAGTCTGCTTTCATGTTGGTTTAACACAGAGAAGATAGAGAGTGGGTGGTTAAAAGGAAGACTGTATGCCTTGAATAAGAGAGTCATGAACTGGCAATGAAAATGCTTTAGGAGCAGGATCTTGCTGAGGAGCGAATGGAGTCAGGCTATATTGAAGTGGAAATGTTAATTAAAAAGGGAAGATAAACTCTGTAGTGTGCAGGCTCTGGTGATTCTAGTCCTCAGGTCAGAGGCTAACACTCATGATGTGTCTGTGGAGGGAAGACCTTGGGGGAATGACCTTTGGAGACTGAGTTAGTTCCTTTTAGGACCTCTTTATTGCTCCTCAGAGCTGAGAGGGAGAGAACCCAGGCCAGGCCCAGTTCTCCAACCCTCCATCTGCCCTTGGACCCATTGCGTAGAACTGGAGGAGAATCCTAACCCTGGGATAAGAACAGGGTCAGAGACGAGGGATGTCCAAGGATTCCCAACCAGATGTTGAGGAAACAGAATACCACAGTGGCATGGCCCACTCTGATTCCCTGTGGGGAACTGTAAAGTAAGAAGTATATTTGGTCTTTGTCCTTAGTTCCTGGCACAAAGCTTCTGAAACCCTTGGAAGTTCCAGAGTGATGGACTGTTTTGTTTTTTGTTTTTTGTTTTTTGTTTTTTAAATTGAAGTATAGCCGATTTACAATGTTGTGATCATTTCTGGTATACAGCATAGTGATTCAGTTATACATATATATATTCCCTTTCCTATTCTTTTTCATTATAGGCCATTACAAGGTATAGAATATAGTTGTTTATCTATTTTATATATGACTGTCTTTCTTTTTCTTATTTGTCCATTCATTTCTTTTTTTTAACTTTTCTTTTGAGTTATAGTAATTCTACAATGAGGACTGTCTTTTTAAAGTTATTCATACCAGAGTTGATGCTGACTGAGGGTGGAACCCCTAGATAGCCTCAGGATGGGGCTAGTCACAGAAAAACCAAGTGATTAGAGGGCTGGAACCTTCATTCCCGCCCACTGACCTCCAAGAAGGGAAAGCAGAGGGAGGCTGCTGATTAAGCTCTACAAAAGTTCTTGAAAGACAAGGTTTAATGGGTTGGTGAATGCATTCATGTGCAAGGAGGATGGTGCACCCCACTTCCACAGAGACAGAGGCTCCTGTGCTCCAGACCCTTCTGGACCTTGCCCTATGCACTTTTTTATCTGGGTGTTCATCTGTATCTTTTATAGTACCCTTTATAATAGACTGATATATGTAAGTATTTCTCTTGAGTTCTGTGAGCCACTCTAGCAAATTAATTGAACCCGAAGAGGAAGTCATGGGAACCTTCAATTTATAGCTGGTCAGTCAGAAGCACAGGTGACAACGTGACCTTGCAGTTGGCATCTGAATTGGGGGGCAGTCTTGTGCTACTAAGCTCTTAACCTGTGGGATCTGACACTATCTTCAGGTAGTTAGTGTCAGAATTGAGTTACATTGTAGGACAGCCAGTTGGTGTCCCCTGAGAATCAGAATTGCTTGATGGTATTGGAAAACACTCTAGGAGTCGATGCCAAAGGCTGAGCTGATCACAGAGCTTTGGCAATGTTTGACCCAGTTCTGGCCCCAAATCCCTCTCACTTCATTCCCTGCTGCAGGCCTTGACCTACCCCAGACTCCAAACTAATTAATCCACTAAACTGGGAAAGTATTTAGGATTTTAGTTTCCCTGCTTAGCCTGGGGTGGGGGTGGGTAGTGATCCACCTGGACCTTATTGCCTGGTTCCGATAACTGAGGTTTTGACTATTTTTTAGTAACAGGCACTCTGTATCATTCAATGACCATGCCACCAAAATGAAGTTCCAAGTGGATTTTCTATTACCCTAATGTCTCTAGGGCCTCACTGATTTCTTAAGGTTTTGGAGTTTATCCTCAGATTCAGTTGACTGTACCTTTCTTTGGAGTTACTGCTTGGTAGAACTTGTGCCTACTAATAACCTTTGGGGAAAAAAAAAGTTGCTTGAGGTCAGGCTCTGGCTGCTGCTGGTGAAAGATCTCTCCCCACCCCCCAGTGTCTGTTGCTAAACAGCTGAACCTCCCAGATTCCAATCTCTTGAAGGATCCCCACTCCTGTTCTTATGCCACCCCCTGAACTGTGAACTGACCACGTGACTCTTCCCATCTCTCCATATCCCTCCTCGGGGAGCACCACCACCACCAGCAGCCAGTCTCAGCCTGTCAACATCACGGGTTTTCATCTCCACTCTACTTTTCTTTCTTTTTTTTCTTTTTCTTTTTCTTTTTTTTTTTTTTTTAGGACTATTTGTATGGTTTTAACTTCTCCAGACATAGGGATGAGCTGTTCATCTTCTGATACAGTGTCTCTATATCCATTGCCCTTCCTTTCCAAAATGAGTAGAGGAAGGTCTATGTGCTACTCTAGAGGTCATTTTGGTAGAGATAATTAAATTTGAGGTGGGGGGAAAAAACCCACTCATTGTTTATTTGCTCTTTTCACAAGCTGGGCACGGAGTGAACTTTGGAATTGACTCTGTGATACCCATTGGTGTAAAACTCTGATCAGAGAGTGCTGGATTACACCACTGTGGCCAACACTTGCCAGGAAAACCCATGTGAATGTGTCATCCAATGCCACAAGGGTCAGGGTCTGCCTACTTTTAAAACTTTCTCTGTCACTGTTCCCTCAAGCCACCATGGGATTTTCCTCCCTTCTTTTATCACCAGACATTTCAAGCAAATGATTGGACTCATTGCATCCCTTCCCACATGACTCTCAACTTCAGCCCTGCACAGACAGGCTCTAGACCTAGGGCAACTGCTCTCTCAGAGGTCACAGAGGTCTCCTCAGTGCAAACTCCAGTGAAACTTTTCCTGTGTCCCTTTTCCTTGACCTCTCTGGGGCACCTAGGCACAGTGCCCCCTCCCCACCATGCCTGACATTTTCTCCTCCCCGGTCTCCAGGACTCTAGGGCAACCTATGTCTCCTCCCTTTTTCTCAAGACTTTTTCTTTCTTGATTCAGAGGCTTTGCTCTCTCCTCAAATATGGGTGACCCTCAAGGTTTGTTCTGATCAGTTTGGTCAAAACCCTTCCCAGAGAGCTTACTTGGACAAGTAGGCTGTTCTCAGG
The DNA here is from genome assembly GCF_048564905.1 of Vicugna pacos. NCBI lineage: Eukaryota > Metazoa > Chordata > Mammalia > Artiodactyla > Camelidae > Vicugna > Vicugna pacos. The sequence continues at coordinate 31,304,614 of NC_132990.1, forward strand.
CCCAGATCCCTGGACCTGACCTCTGACCCTACATTATCACTGACCTGCTGTGTCCTTTTCTTGAGTATCCTCTCCTTATCAAACTCACCTTTTTTGGAGGCAAAGTCAACATCCGACACCCTGAACTCACTTTCCTCCTGGACAGCCCTGTTTCCACTATGTCTGACAATATCCACCCGTTTTCTAGAGTCAAAATTTGGAAGTGACCTTTCATTGTTTCTCTTGTCCCTTACCTATACATAGTAAGTGTCTTCCTTATATCTTACTAATATCAAGTATTATTTTTGTTTTAAAAAATGCTTTACTGCATTTTCAGGAGTACATTTTCCCACCATGATTCCCCTACACTAATGTTAAGCTTAATTATATATATTCAATTTATTACTGGGTCAATGTCTTCTTTTTAAATGATTGGATTATTAGCATTTAAATATAACTATATGTACTTCTCATTCTGACTGTAAGGGTGCCCCAAATCCCTACTCCTCTGCTTATCTACAAACACAGAGGCTAGAAAAGCAGAGCCTTCCTAGCACGCAGGAGTGGCCATCAGCCTGGGCCATGAACCAATGAGGTTCAAGAGGAAGTCTGCTGATTCATCTGTTAGGTGAGGCTTTATATATATGACTCAATTTCTTATTCCAATTCCTATATTTCATTTTTTTAAATTGAGAAATAATTGACATATAACATTGTATTAGTTTTAGGTGTACAACATAATGATATGATATATGTGTATATTAACTTCCATCACCCATATAATTACAAATTTTGTTTTTTATGATGATAATTTTTAAGATCTACTTTCTTAGCAATTTTCTTTTTTTTAACATTTTTTATTGATTTATAATCATTTTACAATGTTGTGCTTAGCAATTTTCAAATATGCAATATAGTATTGTTAACTGTTGTTGCCATGCTGTACATTATATCCCCCAAGACTTATTTATTTTATAACTGGAAGTTTGTATCTTTTGACCACCTTCACCTATTTTGCCCACCTCCCCCACTGCCACCTCTGGCAACCACCAATATTTTCTCTGTATCTGTGAGTCCAGGTTTTTTAAGATTCCTCATATTAGTGAGATCATACAGTATTTGTCTTTCTCTGTTTGACTTATTTCACTTACCATAATGCCCTCAAGGTCTATCCATGTTGCTGCAAATGGCAGGATTTCCTTCTTTTTTTATGACTGAATAATATTTTGTTGTATATATACACCACATTTTCTTTATTCATTCATTTGTTGATGGATACTTAGGTTGTTTGACCTATATTTTCTTATTAAAGGAACAGAATAATTTCCCCCAGGGAGTTCTATCCTTCAACCATGTTCTCAGGGTGTTTTATATCCCGGTCTCTCTGTAAGGCCAGAGAGATGACCTCACCACCTGCACATCTCCACGGATTCGTAGGGAGAAAGTGATCAAGCAGAGTCCCACAGGCACAGAAAGCAGGTTGGTGGTTACCATGGTCTGGCGGGAGGTGGGAAGGAGAAATTTTGGAATGATGAAAATGTTTTGAAACTAGATGCTGGTGTGGTTTGTATACATTGTGAGTGTACTAAATGCCACTGAATTGTTCACTTTAAAATAGTTAATTTTATGTTCTGTGAACTTCATCTCAATTTAAAAAAAAGAGCCCCACTAGCAGAAACATCCTGTCCTCCTTGTTCTTCCCAGGAAGAGGAGGGATGGGGATGATGTAGCAATGGCACCATGAGTCACAAACTGATGAGAACCAAGAATGCTCCACCGTCTTTGTTGCTGCTTTCCCATCTTTTGCTTGGGGTATTGACTGTGAAATGGACTGGCCTCACATCAGACCCAAGAGAAAAGAAAAGAAGTTCATAGTAACGTAGGAAAAGCATGTCATAGAAACATTTCCATTATTACGAAGGCAGACATAAAATAAATATGAATAAAGTTAGTTACTTGATATAAACATAAAGTTCATTGTCATACATCTATTTTTTAATTATTAAAAATAAGGTTCCCAAATAATGTTCTGGCTTGTGTAATAATGAGAAAGAAGGATTCAGCACCTCATCCCGAAAAATCACTGCCGTGATTGCTTTCTTTTTGTTCTCACTATTGAGACCACTGTCTGTAGCCCTCACCTTGAATCATTGTGAAGACTCATTGTTCTCCAGCTTCCCAGATCATTTCCTATCACCAAGAGACTGTTTGCAAAATGCCCCTCGATGCTGAAAGGAAGGTCCTGACTGAACTAAAACTTTTGGGCTGCTACTCACGTTAGCTGGGACCAGCCACCCTGTACCTTTTGGCTCAGCCTTGGTTCTCAGGAACAATTACAAACTTTGGTGGCAGGGCCTGCCTGAGACGTGGTGGTACCCCACTTAGGCTAATAATTTGGAGTTCCTTTTGATATTTTTTCAACATTTATTTAATGTTGAAAGGGTGCTGCACTGGTACTTTTAAGCAATGTTTGTTGGTGGTGGTCTTCTAATTTTCCTTTGAGAGGGTAGAACCAGTTGAGTTTTCAAAGGTGTGTAAATATCTTCTTATGGAAACCTGCATGACAGGGTGCCCCAGTGCTGGGTTGTTCTGATGGTTCAGTTCTCTAAGAGTGGTGCTTAGGCCTGGGCGTAAGTGGCCTGCCCCGATCTAGATCTTGTAGGATTTTGGGGAGGCATTGCATTTTATTCAGTAAATGACCAAAGAGTCTTGTTCCTTTTGCGTCATATTGATTTACCAAAGTTAGGATACTGTAATGCAAGTAAATAAATTAATATTTAGGTTTGTGAAGATTAACACCATGAGAGTACAAGAAGAGGAAGGGAAGGGACATGAACATTTCATTTACTCACAACTCACAATGACTGTATTTTACTAATGAGGGATAGAGGTGAAGTAAGGTTAAGATCTGCTACAACATACACTTTTAGTAAGTGGCAGAGCTGGGATTTAGCCACAGGGGTTTTGGTGGAGAGGAGGGAAAGAAACATTTCCAGGCATTTCCCCAGATGCCTCTCTCTAAACCCTTCAAGCCCAAGCAATGGACTCCTTTTCCGTTTCTACATGGATACTCTCAGATTGATCTACCAGGTGACCATGACTGGGCTCCTGTTCCTGTCTCTCCCATTTTTGTGAGGATTATACATCTTTCAGGATTTCCTTTTCCCAGTCACAAAGTGGCTGTAGTCACAGAAGTGCCCAAAAGAGACAAATTTCTCTTTCCTCCCCACCCTTTTCCCTCTAGCCCAGTCACACAAAGTACTGCCAAATAAAATTGCTTAGGCATTTCTTAGAATATATCACTCATATTATAGAAATCTGTTTCATCAACTACTCTACCTGCAATATCTCATTTAATTCTCACAGTAACTGTATGAGCCGGTACTGTTTTCATCTCTGCTTTATAGTTGAAGAGTCTGGAGTTTAAATTCACCGAGGTCACCAAGCTAGTGAGCAGCGGAGGCAGGATTTTAATTAGGGCAACAAGACTCCGAAGCTTATGTATTTTACTACTAAGCTATATTATCTCCCAAATGTAAGTACTGAATTCCTGTTAATATATACCCTTCAAGTCTAAGCATTACCATGTAATTTATTTTGAAAGATACTAGAGAGTCATAAAATACATGAGATTCTTGGTAAGAAATATTTTTAGTGAGTGAGAGAGAGAGAGGTTTTTGGCTCATGGTTTAAGAGGATCTTGCTTTCAGGTATGGCTGGGTCCAGGTTCTCAGATGATGTCATTAGACCTGGATATTTCTTTTTCTTTCTCCATTTCTGTGCGATTAAGCCACTTCTGGTGAGGTTGTTGTATATGTTGAATCTAATCCTATCTGATGTGCAACCCCAACTCTCAGAGCCCTGGGCTGACTCACTTTGGCTTAGCTTGATAAGCTAACATGATAATGGAAATCAATGAATGTGGCTGAGGGGATTTACCACTTTTTTGCACAAGACTTGTCTCCCATACCCATATCTGTGACCTGGAGTAGAATCAGCCCATCCAAACATATGGCCTGATAACGTGGGAGAAGTGCTTTCCCAAAGAATCTATTGTGTTCTTACCAGAAGCAGGGAGAGTGGTTAAGGTAGGAACTTTAGGTATTTACTGCAGTAATTAAAGGATCTTTTCTATTTACAAGACTTGAAATTCTAGTTTAATGACTGTTTCTACTGAAACAAATTATCCAACAGTCAATTCTGTGACCTCAGTAACTTCTATAAACCAAGGAACTTGAATAAATCATTTGCTCATAAATCAACTTTTAAGGTTCTGTAGCAGTTTATTATTATTATTTTTTAAGTGGAGGTACTGGAGGTTGAACCCACGACCTTGTGCATACTAAGCATGTGCTGTTACCTCCGAGCTATTACCTCTCCCTCAGTTCTGTACCATTTGAAGTGACTTTTCCTACTCTTTCCCCCGACCTCCCCAGCTATGTTCCAGGCATATCAGTCTTTTAGCTGCTTATTTATGGCTGTTCTTCCCTCTTTTTTTTTCAATTTTATTTTATTGAGTTACAATCGGTTTCCAATGTTGTGTCAATTTCCAGTATAGACACAATTTTTCAGTTATACATCAACATATATATATATATTCATTGTTGCATACTTTTTCACTGTGAGCTACCACAAGATCTTGTATACATTCCCCTGTGCTATACAGTATAATCTTGTTTATCTATTCTATGTATACCTGTCAGTATCTACAAATTTCATACTCCTAGTCTGTCCCTTCCCACCCCCCTCCCCCCGGCAACTATTTCTATGAATCTATTTCTATTTTGTATTTATTTATGTTCATTTTGTTCTTCCTTCTTTTTGGACCTTTCCCCATGTTGCTCTTTCTGCCTGGAAAATGCCTTTCCCTCTATTTGTCATCTGATTTGATATTCACATTCCAGCTTAAATATCACTTCCTCTCTATTTAAATTAGGTTACATGGATTGTTTTAGATTCTCTATCTAAATTAATCTAAAGTTGATTGCCAGAATTTATATTGAATGATATAATATAATACAATTCAATTTAATGTATTATATTGAACACATACTAGGAGCCAGGCAGCGTTCTAAGCACTGGGGATACAACAGTGAAAAGGCATTTGTTGCTGACCTGTTGGAACTTAGAGTATAGTAAGGGAGAGAGCTGGAAAATAAACATACAAGATCGTGTCAGGTAAACACGTAAGTGTGATAAAGAACAGTAAAGTGAGAAGGATATAGCATGATTTATTTTAGTGCTATTTCAGATCAGATGGCAAGGACAGGTCTCTTTGATGATGTGATATTTAAGCTGAATGAACTCAGGGGAAGAATATTCCAGGCAGAGAGAGACAGCAAGTCCAGAGTAGCTGGAGCTGAAGAACTTGGGGGAGAGATGCGGAGCTATAGATAGGAAAATGGCCAAATGAATTATATGTTAGAATATCATAGAGCTATTAGTTATTAATATTACATAGCTGTTTACTTTTGTTCATTAGTTTAACATGTGTAAGTCTGTTTCCCTACCAGAGTATTGATCTATGTATTCTTTTTGTGTGTATAGCTATATTTTTATATTTCTTTTATTTACCTGGAACTTAGTTTGATGTGATGTAAAACTCTACCTTGAGCATTTTTCCTAATTCTTCTTTTTTTATGTATTAATTTTTTACAAATACTAAGATATACATTGAAATTTTGGTTCCATTCATCTGAATGTTGTGTCTCACTGCTTTTTTTTTCTGCTTTATAATGACAAGTTTCAAAAAGAAAGAAAAATTAAAGAATTATATATATAATGAACACATATCATTTCCTTGATTCAACAGCCATTGCCATATTTGCTTTATATGATTATCTTTTACATTTCTGTACCACTTCATATTGAGTTGCAGATATCATAATCTCTCTTCCTAAATACTTTGTAGACATATCCTAAGCATATGAACACTGTCCTACATAACCACTATCATGCCTAAGATAATTAACAAAAATTCCTTAATGTCATGTAATATCTAGTCTTTTTCGTTTTTTCTAGTCTTGTTTTTTATAGCTAGTGTTTTGAACCAGAATTGAATCAGGATTCTTGTGTATATCACATTGTAATTTGTGTGTGTATGTGTGGTAGAGGTAATTCGATTTATTTATCTTTGGAGGAGGTACTGGAGATTGAACCCAGGTCCTTGTGCATGTTAAGCATGCACTCTACCACTTGAGCTGTACCCTCCCCCTTACATTGTTGTAATTTTTAAAGTTCTATCCTCATTATTCTTTATGTTAAAGAGTCCTAACAATTCTTATTTATTATTTTAAACAAAGTTTAGACCTATTGGTAAAGTTCCAAAAATTACTATTGGATTTTTGTTAGGAGTTAGCATGTATTTTTTACTATATTTAACTTTTCCTTACAGAATTGTCTCATTATTCATTAAAATTTTGTTTAATGTCTCTTAGTAAATTTTATGTTGTTTATTATATAAATCCTGAATATTTAGAATCTTGAATAAGATTATTCCTATGTATTTTATCATTATTTTGCTATTATGAATGCAACACTTGTGATGTTGACTCTTTTGACTGAACTTAACATGTTTCATAGGAATGCTCCACATACAACATATTTACACATCATCTAAAACTGAGTTCAAGGAAGCAACTACACAAAAGAGCACCAACTTAAATCAACATTAGAGATTTTCTTCTAGACGTAAATGTGTGACAGTCTCTACTGAGGTGGGATAGGTAAATGAAAATTATATATGTATTTTCCTGAGAAACTCATGTCACTGAACTCCATGGTAAAGTTAGGCTACTTTCTTTTAGATTTCTAAATGTGTAAGATCTCAACCTAAAGACTCTCAGAGCTGTTTGACTTCAAAGAGTTCAAACCAACCCTGCAGATAGGATTTTGAAACCTATGCAGAAACAGCCCTAGAAATTACTTCCACAAATCATGGCTATAATGAACTGTAAGTGTGCTGGCTTGCCTGAGAGAGTGTATCCATCAGGCTTTAACCAGGAAAACAGAAATCACTCTGAGCCTTTCAAGCAGAGAATCAAGCGTTTACAACCCTGAAGAAGAGATAGTCAGGAGAAGCTGCCACTGGCTTCCAGGTTTGCTCCATTGCTATGGTCCTACAAATCAGTAAGTTGTGTCTGCCACACAGATCAGGAAATCACACGAACTAGCCACCAGCTGTCATCACTGCTTTGTTGCACAGAAGCAAATGACTAACAGTGGGATGCCTGTGGTCATTACAGCACTTCCCATCTTCCTCATCCCACACACCTGCCCACTCCACCAGGGGAAGAAAGACATGGCTTCCGCCTCTCTTCTGCCTTACAGATGTTGCATGAATGTATCTTATGGTTGACTATAAATTGCATCCATGATCCTGTAGACATTGGAGTCTGAGAAATATAGGTCCAAGATGCCAGCATTTGTGATACAGAAAAGAGCTTAGAAGGGAGTGGGAATGCATCTTGGATAAAAAAAGAAAAAAAAAAAAAGCACAGTCTTTCTCTTTGGCCACTCAGCAACCATACAGCATTTTGTATCTATATTTAAGCAAACAACAATATCGAAATAGCATGCTTCCTTCTAATTTTATGCAGCTACCCCTTGTACAAAGAAAAGCATGGCCACCTTTTCCCCTAGAAGAGGATAGCAAAAGTCTCATCAGTCACTATACTATTTCTGAATATTTCTAATTCAGTCATAATTTCCCTTTGATAAAAAATAATAATTTCCCTTTGATAATTTCCCTTTGATAACAACCATGAACATACTTTATATTAAATAATATGGAAAGGGGAAGGGGAAAAAATAGGTTGATAAAGTATATACATAAAAAAACATGGAAAAGCATATATAGGAACTTTATCCTTGTTTCTGCAACTGGTCATCAGACTATAACATATTTATAACCTCCTTCATCCATTACCTATGGTTTCTATTTTCTCAGCCAGCACCTTGGCTGGTTACAGTTCTCTACCGGTAGTAGGTGACCCAAACCTCCATTTCTGAAGGGCCTGAGCTCTTACTGGCCCTGCCTCAGTTGGGTTAATGTAATTTTTCATTACATTGTACTACTGAACATGGAAGTACTAAGGGGTGCTTTAGAAAATACCCTGAATTCTAGATAGACTCCTTATTCCCAGTGTGAAGCAATAAACATGTTTTCCATTTATAATTGGCATCAATTGCCCCAGCTGGTAAAGTAATCCCCTTCTTTGCTTGTGGATTCAGTGGCATAAAGAACCCCAAATGTCCCGGTGGCAGTCTTAACTTCCATTTCAATGGCATCATTGTTACTTTCTGGAAGAACATTCCTTTCTTTGGGACTAAGTTCTCTAAACCACCAGAGCCCAAAACTCTGGAATGAGGGTATTCCCTTAATGTTAAACCCATATTTAACTGTGTGGCCATTTTCAACATGAGCTCATTGTGCAGTTACTGGAGTGGTTGAGGGATGATTCTGGCTGACATACAGAATCAGTTGTTTGTCTACTTGATTATTGGCGGCCTCGCCTGCAGTTGGTCTCTTTGGTGAATGTTTACATGGAATGCTAACATCTTCTCATTCTGTGCGGTTCGGTTCTGAGAGGTCCAACCACATGGATCTCTCCTTATCACTGATCCTCTGTCTTGTTATGCAACAAACCATTATCCACAAACCATTAACCACTGTCGCAGAGTCAGTGAGATCTTTATCTGGACATCTCTCATTCCAAATGAACTATTTCAAGTTTTGCCCATTTGGAGGATTTCTCTTTCATGTGGTCCTTCAAGGCAATCCCTGAGTGGGATTATATTATAGTTTTGTAGTAGTTTCCTTTGGTTGGTGTAAAATATTATGAAGGTATCATGAAATATCATGCTTTAGCCCATCTCCCACTGGAGGATGGAATGGATACCACTTCCACTTGATGAAGGAGTGCTGCTGGGCATGCCCAGCTTTAAATATTGGTGTGTCATATAATATGCAGATCATGGTGGGCATCATAGATCATACCATCAATTAGTAATTATTGTAAGATGTTCATTTTTGTAGCCTAGTATCAATCTAGGAGCTGTTTATAAAAAAAAAAAGCATTTAGTTGCAGAAAATGGCATGATTTTGCTTCAAAGCCTATGGGTCTACTTTATGATCATTAGTGCTTACCAAAGGCTCCATGTAGTATCCCTATGTGCCACAGACAGACCAGCATTGGATTTACTGGGTCATGAGTCAGGGTTAGACCAACTTGTATTTCCTTTTACTTTGACTCTACTCAAAGCTGTAAACCTTATGGGTAAGAGTTGGAGACGTATACAGAAATGTGGCACATGCTGCCTCCAAAATCCAAAGAGGCCCACCAAGCATTGTGCCTCTCTCTTAGTAGTCAGGGGTATAAGTTGCACAAAATTATCTTTCACTTTGAAGCAGAAAGCTCAAGAGGACTAAGACCATTGGAGCCCCAGAACTTTACTAAGGGAGTGGATTCCTGAATTTTCATGAGGTTTATCTCACTTTCTGGCATGCATCTTACCAAGGCATCAAATGAATTTGTTGTATGCTGCTCACCAGGTCCTTCAAACACATGTTCTTTGGAAGTGCGAGGCAATCAAAGTCCTGGCAGATTAGAGCATGACAGAAAATTGAGGAGCTGACATAGCCTTGTGGGAAGACAAGCAAGTGTACTGCTGCTGCTGACAGGTGAAGTAAAGTGCTTTTGGTGGTCTTTACTAATTGATGTAGAGATAAAATAGTCTGCCCCGATGAATAGCAGTACACCAGTTGCAAGGGGCTATGTTAATCTGCTCTTGTAATTAGTAAAAGCAGCTCTAATTGGAATCCCTACCTGAATAAATTTTGATAATCTATTATCAATCTTTAAAATTATGTCTTCTGCACAGATCAAGCAGAAGAGTTAAAAGAATCAGACTTATGCTTCTGGAAAAATGGAGTAGATGTGCTTTACCTATTTCTCCTGCTAATTATAACTAACATCCTTGGTTGAAATACATAAAGCACCTATCATAAGACTCTGAAAAGAAGGTGACCTGGCTAGGTACTTTGGGGAAAATGGCCCATCAGAGAGCTTCCTGAGTTTTTTTTTTGCCTCCTGTGTATCCAGGTCACAGTGCAAGAGAAGCCTGCGCTCCCTAGCCATAGAAATGGGAAAAGGGTGACTCTGCAGGACAAAACCCATCATACTCCTGGTAAACACCATGTAAAAAGCCACATCCATCCCTATTGTCACTATTTCTGGCCAAGACTGTGGGATGGAGCCCTGTTGACCATGCCCGGCTTGCACTAACATAAGCAGAGGCAGCTTTCCCCTCAACTGGCACTGCAGAGACCGTGGTGGGGTGCACTTTTGACCACCACTGCAGTACACACTAAGTGAACAGCTGCAAAAAGGCAGCTTTCTGCTCCTTCCCAACTAGTGACTAGGTGAGATTTAGGAAACAGAACTAGAAAGCAGTATTCTTTAAATCTGTGTATGAAGTCCTGGGCAGACGTTCGAGTGGACCAACCATGAAATTAACCATAACCAACACAGTAAACTGAGCTATGTGTGGACTACTGCCCAGGTTTCAGATTGGGTAGCACCCATGTGGGGCAGACCAGAACAGCATTGCAATTACAACCAACCAAGAGGAAGAAAACTAAGAGAATTAGATGCCAGCCTTTTAAAAAAAAAATGACTGAAGGAAATTCCCTTAACAAAATGAAAATGATAAAAGAAGCAGTCTTGGAACATAAGGAAGCAAGAAGGAACAATGGAAAGAGCAAAAATATAGACAATGTCTGCTGGCTATGAGTTCCCTCAATTTTTGTCTGAGAAAGTCTTTATTTATCCTTCAGTTTTGAACAATAATTTTCCTATATAGAATTCTAGTCTGGTGGGTTTTTCTTTAATTAAATATTTCACTGCACTCTTGTATTACTTGCAAACTTTTTTTTTAAAACAAGAAATTGGCTGTCATTCTTGCCCTTGTTCCTGTATAGGTGAGGTATTTCTTCCTCTAGCTTTTAAATATGATATAGCTAAGTGGTGGAGGTATATTTCTCTTACTTAGTATTCTGTGATCTTCCTGGGCCTGTATAGTTTGGTGTCTATTTTAATTTTTGAAAGTTTTCAGTTATTATTACCTTAAAGATGTCTTCTGCTCCTTTCTCCTTCTAGTATTCTGGTTATGCATATATTGCACATTTTAAAACTGTCCTACGGTTTTTGGATGTTTGGATCTGGTTTTTTGTTTCTGTTTTTTTCATTCTGTTTTCTTCTTTTGCATTTCAATTTGGAAAAAAGTTCTTTTGACCTATATTCAACTGTGCTAATTCTTCCCTCTGCTGGGTCAAGTCTACTCATCATCACCTAGAAGGCATTCTTCATTTCTGTTACAGTGTTTTGATTTCTTTCCTTTCAATTATTTTTTTGAGTTTCCATCTCTGCTTACATTGGCCATTTGTTATTACATATTGTCTACTTTTTCTATCAGAACTTTTAACATGTTTCTTAGTTCTTTTAAATTCCTTGTAGGATCATTCCAACATCTGTATCGTTATGTGTGTTGGGTTTTGAAGATTTGTCTGCTCAAAGCTTTTTTTTTCTTGACTTTTTGCATGCCTTGTAATTTTTTGTTTAAAGCCCAGTGTGATGTATTGAGTATTAGGAACTGAGTTAAATAGGGCTTTAGTATCAGGATTTATGTTTATTTGGCAAGGGCTGGGCAATATGTTTCATGTTGGCTGTAGCTAAAGGTGCCAGAGGCTTCAATTTTTTCTAGTGTCCTCGTTTATGTCTCCCTTGTTGCTTCTGGAATTCCCTACATACTTTTCCTCAGAGAGAATCTGTGTCTTGTAGCTCACTGAGTTGTTCTTATTGGATCCCTGTTTATGTGATGGTATGTTGTAGGGGAGAGGAAGTGTTTTCTAATATTCTAATTAAATATTAGTGTTTTTGTGAACCTATGTCTTGAGCTGTGAACTTCCAAGTGTTTCTCCAGTGATATAGCCCCTTCACTCCCACTCCTGAGCCTGGCTGCAGAGTTCCCAGTCTGTTTTCTTGAAACATTAAATCCTGCTGACTATTTTTTTTTTTCCCTCATTATGTGAGACAAGAAGGCTGGAGGGGGGCTGCAGTAGGAGGAATTCCCTTCTCTGGCTGAAAGAAAACTCTGGTAAAGTCCTTTCTTTTAGAAAGTAGATCCTTATTATAAAGAAGGCTCTGGGCATATTTCAGTGGTTACTTATTTTCTTCCCCTACCAGTGCTATGAGGAGATATTTCTTGGATCTTCATCCTAACTGTAATGGGTCTCCTGGAGGTAAAACCCAAGAAAGTGTGACAGCCCCACTAAGCCTGTAGTTCCCAGGAGTTTTTCCCTTTTAAATTCGTCTGTATTCAGCATCCAGAAATTCATCATAATTACCATTACATGCTCCTACCAGTTTAGGGCTCCAGTGGCTTCTGCTCCAGGTAATCAAGTCTTGGTTGTGTCTCTTTGTTGTATGAGCCTGTCTCATCAGATTTCCACGTGGTATTGTGCCCTGAAATGTCAGTTTTCAGATCTGTCCAAAAGTCATTGATTTTTAGTTTGTCCACCTTTTTATAGTTGTAAGGACAGGAAGGATAACTTCCATGCTCTTTATAGTTTGGAACTGAAACTGGGAATCCCAAATATTCATTTATAATCTAACTTTCATAGCATCCCACTGTGATTCATGGACCAGAGCGGTTTGTTTTGGATCTTCAGAGTTTAACATTATCTTAGAACAAAGCTCTAGTAATCCACCCAAAGTCTGGGTGTTTTCCTTTTCTTGGTATATTCGTCAGGGTTCTCCAGAGAAACAGAATCAATAGTATATGTATATATATTGAAAGAGATTTTAAGGTATTGGCTCATGAGATTATAAAGGCTGGTGCATTCAAAATTTGCACTAGCAGTCTAGCAGGCTGGAGACTCAGAGAAGAGCCAATGCCGTAGTTCAAGTCCAAAGGCTATCAGGGTAAAGCCAATGTTGCAGTTCAAGTCCAAAGGCTGTCTACTGCAGGACTGCCCCCTGCTCAGGGGAGATCAATCTTGTGTTCTGTTCAGACCTTCCACTGATTAGATGAGGCTCACCCATCTTATGACAGGCAGTACTTAAAGTCAATTGATTTAATTGTTAATCTCATACAAAGGCATTCTAACAGAGTCATCCAGAATAATGTTTGACCACATATCTGGGCACTGTGGCCCAGGCAAATTGAGACTTAAGATTAACCATCATACTTGGTAAATGGCTACCAAGTATCTTGGGGGTAGTTTAGGAGGAAGATTTATAGTGTATACTTACAGCAGGGTCATAACATCTTTTCTTAAGGATTCTTTCTTAAGGTCCCCATCATCTGAGATGCTCTGGGTCTATGAACCTGCCAAAGTAAGAGAACTAATTGAGAAACTGGGTCTCTCCATTTGGGTAACATATCAAATTTTAGTTTACCAGATTATGTAAGCTCTACATAGGCTGCTCATTAATTAGTGAGCACCAAAGATCCCTGAAGATCAAGCCTGATTATATCTCTAACTCTGCTGCCCATTACAGTAACCTTGCTCACTTTTCTCTTTTCTAGTGCTGTTACTGGCCTCTGCCATTTTGGGATTCTATCATTAACACTGAAATCAGGGAGCCCATTTCAACAGTGGCATCTTCCACCATCATCTTACACATGCAGACACAGAAAGTACAGAGCTTTTCAAGAATAATGCTGCTCCTCTTGAACCAATGGATTTCTTTAGGTAAAGCCATTGTCCTGTGTGTCTTACCGAGGGATACACTGAAAGGGTTGAGGAGTACGTTGCACATGATGAATCCAACATTCTTATCTCACTAAGTCTTTGGATCCTTTATTTTCTATTAAACCAAGAACGTTCTTGTATCTTAATCTAATTTAATGAAGGCATTGTTGAGTCTGGTTTCATTCAAACAACTCAGCAAACCCTTAGATCCTACTCCTGACTGACTGAGTTGATACACTGAATCCAGAATCTCTGGTGCTGCAAACATATTGATAATTTCCATAGTATATTCCATCTTCCTTGGTCTAGAACACACTCCTACACAGAAATCCTCCAGTGCCATGTACATTAGCAATATCATGCTATTATCTCCCTGTGGTGTCAGACATCTTATTCACCTTCTTGAGGTATGCTGACATCTGACTCTGGCTGTAGATCTAGAGGTAAAGAAGCGTTGACATACCCTTGCAAGGTTAATGCTTTACTGATGCCATTACAGGATCTTCAAGCAAGGGATGGCCAGCATCTCAGAGAGGATAGGAGGGACTGCTTTATCTGGACAAGGGGGACTCAGTGAGATTTGGGGAGTCAAGATAATCAAATTCAACTCAAACTACTAAAATGTCCCCATTCTAGTCTTAGAGTTTTTAATTAATTTCAAACTTTCACATATGAGTCCTAGTAAGGCTGTGAATTCAGTATGTATGATAATTTGGCAATTAGCAGGATCAGACATTGGGTCTGACTTGTAAATACCTTCTCCCTGCAGCTACAGAAGTTAAGAGATTTTCTTAGAGTGCTGATGCTCTTTCTCTGAGCTGTCATTTTATTGTGTAAACTCTCCAGGGCATTCAGAAGCCACTAGCATTCTCTATAGTCCTTGTAGACATAATTTCCACCAGAATAGTTTAATTTAGCAACTGTTTGGTCTAGCAATGACTGTCTTCAACTGGCATTCTATTCCGCACTGATAATTTAAGTAACTCTTTCCTTTCCATGGGTAAGACCATCATTCTCCACTACTGATAATGCTATCATTGACTTCAAGCAGAACTGAGTCAGCCAATCCCTTTAAGCTTTAAGATAGTAATCTTAAAGCTACTTTGGCCTCAGATACAGTCTTTGTTAAGGTTCATTTAGAAAAACAAACAAAACACTAAAAATATTTCAAGCAGAGCAGAATTAATATGTCAGGAATAGGTGCAAATAAAACCATTGGAAGGACTGGAAGAGCAAGAGACAGGGTAGATGGAACACCACTATCTTCAGGTCAACCACTGAAGCTCTAGTCCAGGACAGCAAGAAATTGCTACTGCCTCCTAGGTTGGAAAACCACAGGACGTTTCCATTGACTGACACAGCTGCCTTGCTGTGCCAATGTAGGTGGCAACTAAGGAAGCACTTCATGTCTGCTGCCATCCATGCATCTGTCTGCTGCTGTCAGAGAAGCAAGAAAATAGTCTCTAACTTTTATTCCATTTTCTAATTCTCATACAAGTGTATCTCATTGACAGAGACTGGAAAACACTCAGAACCCTGAAACCAATCTGGGAATTAGAGTTCTCTGGCTTCCAGTCCCAGTGATACATAGAAAGAGAATCATCAGGAATGGGGATAAAAGCTCCCCTCTTCCCCCATGGCATCTAGCACTGAAGATAATTCCCAGCTTTTATGAAGGCTGTAATTTCAATTCCAAGTGGATGCAAAACTGTTCGGAGACATTCAGTCCAGCATTTCTAGCTCACCATTCACTACCACCCACCCCTGCCCCTCCCCACAACACACATATTTTGCCTACTGTTTTTTGTTTTCTACTTTCTTGCCTCTCTGCCCAGTCTCTATGCCTGTCAGCTACAGGACCCAGAGTGTGCAGAAGATAATTGAAGGAGGAAGCTTAGAGGAGGAAGAAGACAGGTTCTATTTTTCCCTAGTCTTAGTACTGCTAGTGTTCTGATGACTTCTGTCCTTTCTTCATCATTTTAGGACAGTGGAATTTTGAAAGTTCATTCTCAGTAAAAATCTCAGGAGATAGATTAGATTTACAAAATATCCAGGTGTAAATAATTTTCCAACTAAGATGACAGTGCAAAATGTATACCTTTGTATCTTTTGCATTTTTATAACACACACACACACACACACACACACACACACACGGGGGAGAGGAGGTGGAGGGAGACAGGGGGGTGGGGAGAGAGTTAGCTCAAGGCTAGTAATATGGTAGTGCTTTGAGTGTATCATCTCTCTTTAAATCCTGTCCAGCTCTGAGATGTGAAAACTGAAGCTCAGAGGTTGGGTAAGTTGGCCACGATCCTACAACTCTATAAGAACTCTCACCTGCCCATATTGGCTTCCATGAGATGTGACAGGGGAAGATACTCTAAAATTACTGGAGACTAACTCTGTGAGTCTGGCTTCCCTGTCAGAATCTTCTTCTATCTCAGCTGAATCTGCCAGGCGAAGTTCCGTCCGATGTCTCTGACATTGGGCTCATGGAGAGTCCCAACCTCCACATCAACCGGAGACGGAGTAGGAGTGACTGAAGATGGCAGGCTCTGGGCCAGGAGCAGCAGGACTTCGCGGAGGGCCTGAGAAGGGGGTAGGGAGAGGGGGAGGGAGCGGGGTCTACCACGCCCCCGCCCTTCCGTCCACTCCCATTGGCCGAACGTTTGCTGGCCCTATCCCACTGCCCACCCCCAGGATGACGCTTAAAGTGCGGAGCAGGTGCCTCTTGTGGAGCAACAACTTTCCGCTGGTGTCCTGGCTCGGAGGCGCACCCATTCATTGCCCCGAACATCCATCTGTCTCTCCGGTTTTCCAGCGGGAAGAGACTCCAGCCACCCGGGGGCAGCTGCCACCCAGGGGACTGCGGCCAGAAGAGGGACTGAAAGCGTGGCTGACCCTCGCGGGCCCGGGCAGGGGACGGTGACCACGGCCATGCAGACGTGCGCCAGGGCCTGGGGGCTGCGTCTGGGCTGTGGAGTCGGGGGCGGCCGCCGCTTGGCTGGAGGCGCGGGGCCTCTTTGGGCGCCGCGGGGCCGTGACAGCAGTAGCGGCAGCGGGGACAGCGGCGGGGCTGGGGCCTCGCGCCTTCTCGAGCGCCTCCTGCCCAGACACGACGACTTCGCTCGGAGGCATATCGGCCCCGGGGACAAAGACCAGAGGGAGATGCTACAGGCCCTAGGGCTGGAGGTAAGGACCCCAACCCTGCCCTCCCGGGCCTCACCACGTCCCTCCCTGGTTCTGTCCACGCGGCCTCCGGGCCCCCGCCAGGAGCCCTGCTTCGCTCCGCGTGGGACTCACACCGTGGTCCGGGGCCCTGGTGTGGAAGCGAGCCGACGCTCTCGGTCCGCCTGCCCCAGCCTTCTCCCACCCGCTTACTTTCGCCTCCACCCGCCCTTCGCCCCTCACAACCGTGTCTTTTTAAACCTAAGTCGCCCTGCTGATGAGTTCTAACTTTGCCAGAGAAGGACCTCCTGATTTATCCGATTATCTCCGGTTGTCGACCGAAATCCAACCGAGCCAAATAACTACCCCGATTCATTTTTTCCCCCTCCAGCTGATTTTTGGTTTGTTTATTTTTTTTTAAATAATCCTAATTAGACAATTTAAATGAGATTCCTACAAGCCTTTGTAGATGTAAAACAGAGGTGTCTCTTTTAACTCAGAAGCACTTTCCTCTGCCTTTAATGTTCACCGACTTGCGTTTTAATTTTAGAGCGTTGATGAACTGATCGAGAAGACCGTTCCTGCCAGTATCCGCTTGAATAGACCCTTGAAAATGGATGACCCTGTCTGTAAGTGGCCGGGAGGTCTTTAGACCTCGCTTGCTCTGGCCTATTTGTCTTCTGTGGTCTTTGAAAGTCCAGCTGTGGGTTAGAATTGCTCAGGACAGAGAATATATTTATTAGAACAAAACAGCGGCGAGTACCGCAGTGGGCGGGAGAGAGTGTAATGTTTAGTTCCCCGAGTAGTCCGTTCTTTATCTCAGGACTCCGGAGAAGCCAGCAAACTTCCTGGGGGAAGTCAGTGCACAGACACGTGTGGAGGATCCCCAGCTTTCCAGGCACCTGTTGGGAGCTAAGGTTCTCCCATCCTTTGAATTGAGAGGTGTCATCCCTTTTTTTTTTTTTTTTTTTTTTTTGCAGATCAGCATACTCAGAAGGGAAAAAGGAATTGCCTACAGTCATGCAAATAGGGAAGTGACAAAAATGGGAGACCTAGGCATTTGACCTACTTCAAGGCTCTTTATACAACAGTAGCTTCAGTTTACCCACTGACTCTGAGAATTTTATTTTATGTTTAAAATATTTTTATGTGAGTATTTTACTTCCATGGATTGAGCAAGAATCCACAAAAGCAAGTCAGGGGGGATAGGCAGAGCTAAAGAGGTGGGGTTTTTGTTTGTTTTAACAGAGAATTCTCATGAGGCTATCTGGTTTTGAATCATAAAATGCTATCTCTTCTGGAGTTAAGTGAAAATTGGTTTGTTTCAGGGTTTAGGACAGAAAAGATATGTGGAAGGCTAACTTGATTTTGTTTTAAAGTAGGCAGCCTGAGGTGTGAAGCAGGTTCAGCCCCAGCTGCTGATGCTGTAACTCAAGCTGTGCTGAGGGCTGCTCCCTTTGTTGGTTTCAAATCTGAACCATTTTCCCTGATGGCTGAGTCCTTGTTCATGGAAGAAAATATTCACTTGCTGTTCATCTGAACTGATTGAGACCTGAGGATGGCTGGGAGCCTTATCTATTTCAATTTTAGGAAATCAAAATCCTGATTCATTGCATGTTTAGAGAGTAAAGGTTTTTATGTTTTTGAAACAAGCTAAGATTTTTTTGAACAAGTAAATGCCTTCCTGAGACTTTCAGAGTCAGGGAATGTCTAGGTCAGCCCTTTTATGAACTATAGAACCGATCCCTGAAAGTATAGTCTTAGCCCTTTTACAGTATACTCTAAAAAAAAAAAAAAAAAAAAAAAAAAAGGTGGTCTTTAAGAGTTTTAGAGTCTAGGGACCATGTCAAAGTTGTCTAGCCTATTTTAGTTCAGCTATTTGTTTCCAGCTGGATAATTTGAACATCAGTGGATTCCATTTCTCCTCTCCTTGGAAGCAGACTCCTGATAAGTAATTTGCAATTTAAGTGTAAACTTTAAACCTAGCTGCTTCTGTGAGATTTGGAACTGGTTCCATCTGGTTAGTCTGAGGTGACTCAGAGAAAATATTGCGCAGTCAGGAGTCCCCTCTTGCCCTGAAGTGGGCTGGCTCTCCAACAAAGCTTGCCTCTTGGAAGGATATGCTGTGGGTGTGATGAAGGTGGTGGGGAGGGGGAGGCGGTGGGGGGCACAGAATGCATCAGTGTTTTACTCTGAGGTGTGCACATGTTATGGGTAATGAATGTTTTCCACGTGGGGAGAGCAAGTTGGTCCAGGTAACCTCTAGTAGTAGCTTTTTTAATTAACAGTGGGGCAGAATTATCCAGACTTGGTTTCACGTGAATGCTGAATGCCTGTGCTCTACTGTAGTCAGAGAGGAATTCGAGACCAAATATTTGTCAGCTGAGTACAGAGAAAACTACTAAGAGCTAGTTATATGAGTAAATCCCTCATTGCTAGATTAAAAAGAAGATTGTGAGAGTGATAAGCAGCATGGAGATACTTGGGTTAGTTCTTGTGCATAGCTTAGTAATCTGAAACGTTTATGTAGTGCTTACCATGTATTAGTTTAATCCTTATTTCAACTCTGTGAGATAACAATCATTATCACCTGTTTTAAAGATGAAGCAACCAAGGGATACAGAGGATAAGAAATTTGCCCAAGGTCACAGCTGGTAAGGGGTGAAGGCAGAATTTAACCCACACAAGTCTAGCTCCTATTCATGCTCCAGCCACTAGTCTACACTATCTTTGTTTTGTCCTCGGAGAGGAGGTAGTTGTATAAGTACAACCTTTATTGTTGTATCCTTCTAACTCTTCTGAAGTATCCAGTTTACGGATTTGCACCAGCCCAATCACACTGGGATCACTCTGCCATCTGCCAGCTGCTCTCGTGGAAATGCAGCAGAACACGCAGGCCTGCTGCCAGGGCGAGGGAAGGGGTGACAGAGGTGCAGGGCGAGGGCTGAGTATTTAAGGAAGGGTAATAATGCTCTGCTGGACAAGGCTGGAGGTGGCTGCTGCAGCCAGAGGGACCAGCATGTTCAGGACAGAGCGTCCTGACAGAATCAGGGAAGTACAGATGGTTCGGCTGTCAAGTATCATGCTTCCCCTACCCTCGGACACTTCAGAAAGTGCCTCAAAAGAATACCTTGATCATTAGTTAGCTTCACAGTAAGCCATACTTCAGAGAAACAAGCAAAGATTCTCAGTTGAAAACCCTGCCAGATTCATCCTGTTCAAGTGAATCCCCCATGCCCCACGACTTACACAAAGAAGACTAGAAGGGTATGTCAGTGGGAACATTCATTTCTCGGAATGGTGCCATTATGAATGATTTTAAGTTTCTTTTTGCTACTTTGCTTTTTCTAGAATTTTCTTTTTTACAATAACTATGTATTTATTTTGTAGTCAATACAAAATTTAGATACTTTATTCATGAACCATGCCAATCACTTTCAGCTATGATATTCCTCTCTGTAGTATTTTCAGTGATGTCATCTCAAGCTAACCACACTGAACTAGTCCATAACTTCACAGAAGCTGCAGGGTTTAAAGTTTACACAGAATTGCACATTGCTTATTGTGAGCATACTTAGGAAGAGCGAGGAGACACTGAACTTGTTAATGTTCAAAGTTATTCAACCATAATTGAGTGGCTGAGCTGTCAGAATGAGACTTCTGATGGACTTGTGAGAACTTAATGTTCGAAACTCTGTCATTTAGAGTGATTTTAATAAATGGCTAATGGAGGGAGGTGAGCAGAGGGAGGAGGTGTTGTGTAATGCAGCTGCAAGTGGTGACTGTCACCCAAGTGGTGTTGGACACTCTCCTGAACTGACCCCAAGGACACCTAACAGGGCAGCTGTTCCCTCAGCTATAGATATCAATTGTCTTTCAGCTGGATAATTAAAGCCTTTTGTCAGGTGCAGCTTGTAAACTCTTCAGTCTGTGACAAAGCTCTCCTTTGGCCACTCCTAGCTCCTTCAGTTCCTAGCTTATATGAATTATTATTTCATCTTTAACTAGGATAGACAATTCCAATGGATTTTTATTATACAACTGTGGAAATAAAGACCAACCAAAAGCGAAAAGCAAAGGCTGTTTATTCCAAACTTGCTGTAGGAGTCAGCCTTTTGTTACACAGAGAAGTGGGAAGGCCTTATAGTAGAATAAAGGAAAGGCTTTAGGTGTACCTTGTTGACCTGGGCATGTGCAAGGGGCGGGGGTGACTAGAAGCATGACTTTCTATATGATTGGTTAGGGGTGCAGATTTGTCTGACTGGTCCTAAATTGGAGGTAGGCACCAAGATTAGGGAAGCTGTCAGTTAATCAGCCAAGTCTTGGCCATTTTGGGCCAACTGTTACAGAAGTTTTTGTTTGTTTTCCTTCATTGTCACTGGAGATAGGAAAAGGTGGCTTTCTGCAAGTCAAATTTGTAACAGGCTGGCTCCTGAAGTAGTTTATTACAGATAAGGGGGGTTGGTTTCCTGAGCAGGTTGCTGCAGGTTGGGCTGAAAGTTCTATGATTATGTATGGCCTGGCTATTGTCTGTTTGTATATTTAGACTCCCACAACAGATTCTGTCCTGACCTGGCATTTTTGTCATTAATTCTTGTTAGGCAGACCCCTACTGATCTGACAGATTGCCTTGGAGAGTCAACTTATTGCCTAAATTGTTTAATGTTTATGGCCATTTACTATGGGCAAGGCACTAAGAGAGGAAAAATGTATGAATGATCACTATTCCAAGTAATCACATAGTCCAAGTAATAAACATAATCACAAGTCCAAGGTATTATAAATATGCTGAGTAAAATGCTGTACAGAATGATGTAAAATTGAATAGAAAAACAAGGATTTCTGAAAGCAGTGTAAAAAATTGAAACATCATGTCCTGTTAGAAAAAAAGACAGTCCCTTTACATTGACTGTTTTTTTAGTGTGTAAATGTTATTATAAGAAGGGAAAAACTTAGAAAGGCAGTACCTTAATTGAGAAAAAGGAAGTGGCAAAATGCAATGTGCATACTCACAGAATTATTTGAACATTGCTGTAGTTTCATTCTTGATGGACTCTTAATAGAATAATTATGCTGTTAGTTATTTGGGGATTCTGGAGTGTTTTCCAACAACACCAAGCAATTTTTCAATTCTCAGGGGATACCAACTGGGTGTCCTACAATTTAACTCGCTTCTGACACTGTCTACATAGAGATAGCATCAGATCTTACAGATTAAGTCCCCCAAGACACCACCTTTCCACTTGCCAAGCACAAGTCTGGGTTGTCACCTGTGCTTTTGGCCAACAAGCTATAAATTGGACCCTGTCTTCGATTCAATTAATTTGCTAGAGCAGCTCACAGAACACAGAGAAACATTTCCTTACATTTACTGGTTTATTTTAAAGGCTTTTATAAGAGATACAGGCGAACACCCAGATGAAGAGGTACATCAGGCAGAATCCAGATGAGTGCCACACACAGGAGCTTCTGTCCCCATGGAACTAGGGTGGACCACTTTCCTAGTACAGGGCTGTATTAGCCATCCCAGAAGCTCATCAAATCTGTTGTTTTTGTAGAGCTTAATCTGTAGCCCCTCCCCCCTTTCCCCTTCCCCTAGGTCAGTGGGTGGGCCTGGAAGTTCCCAGAATCTCTTGGTCTTTTTGCTGAACAGCCCCATTCTGAGGCTGTTTAGAGGCCCACCCTAATCACTTCATTAGCAGATACTCAGGTGGGCTCAAAAGGTCTTGTTATGAATAACAAGGACACTCCTATCACTCAGGAATTGCCAAAGACCAGAGATGCTTACAGGGATATTTCAGATAAATATGTGGTGGTATATCCTGATAGAAGTGGAGAGGTGAAAATATTTATTTTAATTTTAAAAGAGATGAATCCTAAAATAAATTATCAGTTTTTTTCCCCATTTAAAATTAGAACACCAAACAAGAAATCTCAGTCTTCGTGAAGTATCATTTCTAAATTTTAAAATGTTATGGCCTGTAAACCTAAATAAGGAGGTAAACTGAAGCAAGCTCAAATTACCAGGTATTTGTGTTTATTCTAGAGCAGCAGAGGAAATGCAGTTCAGGAGACCCATGCTGTAGCAAGCTGCAGGCAAGTCAGTTGAGGGTTTGGGGCAGGCTGTGCATGTGGGCTGGGAGTGCAAAGAGGGCAACATTCAGCTAGAGCTCAAGCAGTAAGTTCATTGGCTTGAGGATGCGAAGAGAGTCTTGGCGGATACTCTTTGGTCCAGAATTGTCTCTGTATTCTGTAAAATCAGGTATTTACAAGAATTCAGTCTCTCAGTTCTTTAGTTCCACTCTTCTGAGGGAGCATGTATGAGAACCTCCATTTCATATTTCTGGGTTCCATTTTAGGTTGAAATCCTTTCACAACAGTTAAGATTTTTTGACATACAAAGGATACAGACATGCTGAGATACAGTGATAAAGGTCAAATAGGTCATGTGATTGAGGCAAAGAACTCAAGATGTAAAACAACTTTTTCCTCTTCATCTTGTTAAAGGATCTTGGAATTCATCAAGCATCATCAAAGATTTTATATCACCAAAATTACTTCTTTAATTATTTTTTTAATGGCCCTTTTTTGGAAAAGTCACTGTATTAGTAATATCTTGCTTTATAAAATATTACTACAAAACTCTGGCTTAAAACAACAATGGACATTTATTATCCTGACAGTTTCTGTGCGTCAGGAATCCAGGAGCTACTAAGCTGGGTGGTTCTGGCTTAGAGTCTCTCATGAGGTTGTGGTCACACATGGGCAGATGCTCAGCCAGGAATAGAAGGGCTGCTTTCAGGGCGACTCACTCATGTTGTTGGCAAGTTGGTGCTGGCTGTTTGTGGGAGGCCCTAGTGCTTCCTTATACGGGTCTACCTACAGGTTGTTTGTCCTCACAACATGGCAACTGGATTCCTGCAGATTCAGTGATTCAAAAGAGAAAGAAAGCCAGGCAGAAACTATCCTTTTTATGACCTAGTCTTGAAAGTCCTATCGCATCACTTATACCATATTCTGTCCATAAGACTGAGCCCTAATTCAAGGGAATTGGGACTTAGTTTCCACCTTTTAAAGGAAGGAGTGTAAACAAAATTGTAGATATAATTTTTAAAAAAATAGATGTTCTTTTTTCTAGAGCAATTTTAGGTTGACAGCAAAGTTGAGCAGAAAGTACAGAGTTCCCATATACTCCTTACTCACATATGCCTAGCCTCCCTTATTATCTTATTAATCAACATCCCCAGTGCTGTTATGAGTGGTACATTTGTTATAACTGATAAACCTACCTTGACACATCATTATCACCCAGAGTCCATAGTTTACATTAGGTTTCACTCTTGGTGGTGCACATTCTGGGTTTGGACAAATGTATAATGACATGTGTCTACCGTTATAGTAGCATACAGGGTATTTTCACAGCCCTAAAAATCTTCTGCAGACATATTTTTAAAACTACCACATTCATCTAAATTGGCATGTACTTAACTAGCATAAATTATAATGAATTTTATCTAACTTTTAAAAATATTCAGTGCTATCAAAATGAAATCAATTATACTGTATTGTAAATATGATATTACTCTTGAAGACTATTAAGGTACACAGTGCCACTTGCCCATATACTAAATACCCCAGCCTACTCATCTTTGTCACAATTGGGTTATAAGCTAATATCACCAAATCTATTCTACAGCCTCCTCCATCTGCTTTCATTCCTCAATTATCCTATAGAAGATAAGATATGGCCTTGGGCACTGAAGGTGCAAGAGTCAGGAGGTAAAGGATGATAAAGATAGGGTGATCCCTGACTTGTAGGTTACAACTAATAGGGAGATAGACATTGAATAGCTCCTTTAGTCTGCAAATAGGATGAATGTTTTGGCTGAGGTTGTGGCCTGAGCAGAGGCATGGAAGTGTGGACATGCATAGTTTTTTGAGGATGGTGACTAGACCATGTGTGTAGAATATTGGGCTGCAGAGAGGCATGGAAAGCAAGGTATGAAGCACTCAAAGCCATGATGAAGAATTTGTTTTCCTCTACATAGTGGGAAGACATGAACAGTTATTATAGGGGGTGAGTGACATATTCAATTTGTGTTTTGCATGGTGCCTCTGAGATAGAGGCAAGGAGACCAGCTGAGAGTTTGTTGGAGAGTTGAGAGGTGAGATGTTAAATGTGCATTAGTTCAGGTCTGCCAGGAAGCAGTCACCAGGGTGATATTTGATATGCAATATATTTATTGGGGGTGGCAGCAGGAGAAGGCAGGGAAGCCTTTAGGCTGTGATGCAGGTCTGGTGGAGGGGGAGAGAGAAGGAGAATTGGGTAGGAAGAATCATAGATTGCAGCACAGATTTAAAAACGTTTTGGTGAGGCTGAGCAGAGCCCTTGAGTCAAAATCACCTGTGGGAGGAGTCCCACATCTTGCCAGAATGGGTCTGCTGGGCTTAGTAATTAGCTGAGAACAGCCTATGGGAAGTATAGTTTTGATGCAAAAACGGTGATTGATCCAGAGGGGCAGCAGGTGGGACTGTCAGTCAGTTTCTAGGCTGAGTGAATTGGAGTGATGATGATGTTATTAAAAGAGAAAACAGGGAGAAGCAGGTCCTGGAGGAAGACCAACCAGATCATGAGTCTTGTTTGGGCAGAATTGCATTTGAGGTGCTCATGGAACATGCATTTGAAAAAGCTGAAGCAATAGTTGGAAATATGAAGCCAGAGCTCAAGGGAGAGATTAGAGATGGAGTTGCAGATTTAGTGAGTCTTCTGAATGAGTTAATGAGAATGAGTGAGATTTCCTAGGGACGGAGTATTGGGAAGAAGGTGGAAGCCGGGATATTGGGAAATAGAGCATGGAGAAGAGGGGAATCAGAGCAGCCTGAGACGAAGTAATCCAAGGGCCAGAGGATAAATTTTAAGTCAGGGGGAAGGACCCCAGTGTCACATTTTGACCTTTCTTATCTCTTAAGAGAGGAGAAAATCCACATTATGACGTAAGGACCTCTGAAATGGGAGGAGTTGAGGCGTTGCCTGTCTTATGATCTGAGTGGGAGACAGAAAGGGTAAAAATGAGCATTAGGAGAAGCAGGAAAGTTCCAGAAAGGCTATTGTGGTCATCTGGGTAGTGAGGAACCTAGGTCAACCTGCAAGGAAGACCTGCTGAGGTTTAATGACTTGAATTTATAAGGTCTGCTAGGATCCCCTCTCGCCAGCATCATTTAGTGATCTGGGAGCAGGAACAGAGAAGTGTGGTGCCTGAGTTTAGCTGAGGTGGAGGATTGGCAAAGTCCAGCGGCCAAGGACTTCAAGGTCTGTACAGGCCGGCTGGGGCGGGAGAAGAGTGAGGCAGTCCCAGCCATTGGGATGGAAGCCCAGTGACCATGTCGTGGGACTGGGAGTGGGGGCCTGATCTGCTAACCTCTGAGTCAACTCAGGAGCTCTGAAGGGGTGCTAGGCAACAAGGTTGTGAGCTGCTTGCGGGCCAGTGGGTGTTCTGACTTCTATTCCTTATGTCCTCTTTGCTCCCCACCAAATGGCATTGTGCCTTACTTTTACAAGTCTCTATTATATGATGTGTGAATAACTTAGATCTCATTTTGACTGCTCAGGTTTATTTTACTTGGTAAACCCGAAGTATTTTAATAAAAATGCAAACTTGGAATTTTAGGAAGGATTTTCAATGTCTGTATCACCAATGTACTAACTGATTAAATAATAAAGAAACAAAATTTTGGAACATATGAAATTATCATAGGCACTATTTCACAGAACTTCTTTAATAGCTGCAAGTTCCCTTTGTGAATGTTTCTCTGGAACTCATGCTTTTAGGGATGTGGAAACAGTTTGTGTATTGATTTGTCATTGTGGATTCTGTGATGGGTGAATTGTGAATATTGAGCTAGCTGTATGTGGGAATTTAGGTGAACTTTCATTGCAATACCTCAATTCATCTATA
Source organism: Vicugna pacos (assembly GCF_048564905.1). Classification (NCBI taxonomy): domain Eukaryota; kingdom Metazoa; phylum Chordata; class Mammalia; order Artiodactyla; family Camelidae; genus Vicugna; species Vicugna pacos. Next base: position 31,331,473 of record NC_132990.1, read on the forward strand.
TTTTCTGAGCACCTACTATGTGTCTAGCAACTGCTATGCTCCTGCCCACGAAGAGATTATAATTTAGTTGGTGAAGTTATGTGGTGGACTACAGATTTCTCCATATGCCTATATTCCTTTGATCTATAAAAATGATCTCTTTCCTACAAGCATGTTAAATTGTTTGAGTTGGACTCTTACTAGTACATACTCATCCTTTCTGGTTCTTGCTCTGCTGGCCAAAACAATATACCCACAGGGCAGCAAAGAGGAAAAACAAATACTCTAGGACTTCCACCCTGTTTCTCATTTCAAACTGACCATTTGGCCTGCTTATGTAGGTCATCTGGTGTTCCAAGTAAATATTATGAATGGTAATGTTTCTCTGTACGTTTTTTAAAAAAATGTTCACAGATTGAATGAAAGGAGGTTGGGGAGGAGGCTTCCCACAGAAAGTAGTGTGACCCAAATCTGAGAAGTAAATAACAGATCTGGTACCCCTCATTCCCAATTTCCCACCATGGGATGCTGTTCTGGGATCCTACAGCTGGTATGAAGATCTTGAACCTGTGTGGTTTTGGGGTGAGCAGGCAGAGCTGTAGGGACTGCTCACTCCTGTGGAGGTGAGGGACCAAGGAGTCAGAAGCACTGATTGGACGTGCCTCAGCTCCTTCCTGTTGGAGGTGCCTGGCAGAGGGGTCTAGCTCCTGAGGGTCATGAGGGGCTGGATCAGGTGGGGTGTTAATTGACTGGGCAAGAAGATGGGAAAGAGCCTGGCAGGATTAGGATGAGGGGAGCAGAGCCCCAGGTTAGGCCTGCGTGGTGCTGCCCAGACTACATCCTGACACATTGTAGGGGCACCTCTCTGCCAATCTTGAAGAGTTTTCAATTCAAAAAGTTTCCATGTCATTACTCTACATTACACAGAGCTTATGGATTGGTTTGCTTTTCTGGAATGAACAAATTCTGTGGTTCAACAGACTTTGACTGTGAAACCCTCCTTTGCTGGGGGAAGAAACTTAACAACTAAGAGGGAGTAGGGTTTATGGGCTGGGTAAGTGAGTTGAACCCAGGCTTTTGGGGGAGAGAGGGAGAGAGGTGCTGCAAATGATTAGGTGATGTGAGGGAAAGGCTGCACATTAGGATGGAATTTGGATGCAAATTCTGGCTTCCACTCAGAAAACTAGAAAATCCTGATTATGCTGTCATTCATGGTTTGTCTTGATTGAGACCTTTGACCCCCCCCCCCCCCCATGGTTCCTAAGCAGCTTTGAAGCCAAGGATTTGCATGTTGGCAATAAAAATAAGCTAAGGCCGTCTCTGTCCTCACATACTGGCCCAAGCTTTCCCCTTCAACCTGTGGCAGAAAAAGATCTTTCTGGGCAAATTCAAATATGAGTTTGTTGGTTTTCAGTCCAGATGATTTCCTTGGAGACCTTTCCTGAGTATCTTGCCAAGCACATGAAGGGCAGGGAGTAGGAGGGAGACTCTGTAGCTGATCGAGTGACTGCTCTGTGCTGGGTGCTTTTGGGCTGCCCAGAAAGTGCTCTGTGGGCAGCCAGCCACGGTGATAACTGCAGGTGTCTGCACCCATGTATTTCACAAGGAGGATTTTGTTCTGGGTGTAACATTTTAATTTAATTTTAAACTTTTGGATAAATAACAGGCATGTTGTCTAAAACTCAAAAGCACAAAAAGGGTATACAGTGAAAAGCAAGACCCCCTTCCACTTGCCAGTTTCCTAAGAATCATCCTAGAGATATTCTGTTAATATACAACATATACAAAAATATTTACTCTTTTAAAATATAAATGGTAGAATAATATATACTCTGTGGAAACTTAGGTATAATATTTTTAGATTATCAGAAAAGCAAAAGCAAAGCATGGATACGTTTTTCCATGTAAATGTGGCAAAAAAAAATTGTTGGGTTGTGTGGGGCAGTGGGTTAAGGGTGGGGAATAGTGTGTGTGTGTGTGTGTGTGTTGAGGTGTAGCAGATACCTTGACCCATACAGCCTGCCTGACGTTTCCTCAGTTCTTGTCAAATTTCATATGTATGGGACATTAAAACCTAGGCCTAGCAGTGTGAGTATTTAACAGCTAAATCAGCTTACTCCTATTAGAACGTTTATTTGGGGGTAGTAGTTCATACAGAGTTCTTGACATTTTAGGTGCAAATGACAAGGGAGTTACTATTGGAAAGGCTCTTACATGGAATTAGATAAGGAGAAAGTATTCATACTGAATTCTGAGAAGCAGGAACCGTGTGAGACCCACCTGCAGATTCTTAGGGAGTGATGTCCAGGCCACTGAACTCTGTTCTTGGAACACTAGGACCAGGGCATTATGCAATGCTCCGAGGTAGAGATATAAACAAGGTCAGAAGCAGGCATTTATTCTGCAAGAAAAGAACTTAATGCTTAGATTGCTGAAGTACTGAGGACTTTCGTGACTAGGAGGGCACAGTAATGCACAGATCTGTCAGCTTTGTGAGGTTGTAGACAAGTATCTGGAGAACAGGTTGTCCCCATGTGTTTTTTAATGGACATTGCCTTTCTCATTCTGTCTTATTTCTTCCCTGGTTTGTTTCATTGTCCTTCACTTTCAGGAAGATAGTTACTGGAACTGGGGCTGTTCACAGGAGGAAGCTGTTTTTGTCAAGTTGGAAGGACAAGTGTGAGGAATGTGCACTGCTGTGGGGTTCACTTTGGGGGAAAACAGATCTTTTTCCTCTTTCTCTTTTGTCCACACAGCTTCCCTAGGGCCATGCTGCCTAGGGTTTGAATGACACAATTGCCTTCTTAAAATGCTTCTCTTATTCAGTAGGGGGAAAAGGCTGCCACTTTGAAATTAAGGATCTTTTTTCTATTTTCCCTAGAAAGGAATTCTTTTGCAAGGGAGAAAGGAATCTAAATCTACTGTGAAGTACACTGGTGGACGTTGCATGTTTAGGATTTAGGCTTTTATTTAGATCAGTCATGCCCCAAAACTTGTTCTTAGAGACTGATTCTGCTGTGTTTCATTTCAGATAGGTTCAGTGATAAAGCTCTGATTGTGGACTTTCCCCACTTCTCCCCTTTTCTCCATGTCCAGTGGCTCTTGGCATCATTTAACATCATAATTCAAACTCTGGGCTCCTAAATGCACTGGGTTGGCTCTTCTGCTGATTGGGCCAATGTGAGATTTTACTAGTGGGTAACAGAAATGGTGACCAGTGAACAACATTTAAAACAATTCATACACTCATGAAGCTGTATGTTTGGATACTGATTTTTTGTTATATGTGACTGGTAATGTCTGAGGTCTTGATTTTATCATATGAGAAGTGGCTTAACTCTTTTGAAGTCACAGATTGTCTCAACTTCAAGATGGGAAGTTTGGTCATGATAAGCAATGGATGAGTGAATAGTAAGGGCTTCTCATACCATTCTAACTTTCAGAAGCATGACCAAGTACCTACCCTACTCTTGCTATCTTAGGAATGTCCATTAGCTTGGTGTACAGAGGACTGCTCATTCTGTTAACTTACTTTGTTCCCAGTAGAAGGTAAAATTGTTTGTAAAGAACAGGCTATGATGTAAGCCAATCAGGAAATATAGTTGCCCTCAGTATCTAGGAGGGACTGGTTTCAGGACTCTCTCCCATACCCCCCCACCCCACGGGTACCAAAATCCTTGGATGCTCAAGTTCCTTATATAAAATGGTGCAGTATTTGCATATAACATGTGCACATCCTCCCTGTATACTTTAAATATCTCTAAATTACTTATAATACTTAATACAATGTAAATGCTTTGAAATTGTTACAAACACAGTGTAAGTGCTATGTAAATAGTTGCCGGCACATGGCAAATTCAAGTTTTGCTTTGGGGGGCTTTCTGAAAAAAAAAAAAGTTTTTTTTGAATATTTTTGATTCTTAGTTGGTTGAATCCATGAAATTGGAAGCTGTGGATCCTGGAGGGCCTGATCTAGTTGTATTAGTCCCAGCTGGGTAGGGGCAAATCCCACAGGTTCTTGGGAAGTTTGGTCCTACTGGGGCTGGAGAATATCTGTTGTAGGATTAGAAACTTGTATGTATCAGGTTCCACCATTTTGATGCTTCTGGGTCTTATCTATAATTAATTATTTTGCTCTTCATTTTTTGCTAACTAGCCTTTAAATTTTTTCAAGTGTTTTATCCAAGTATATAAGACATAGTGGCAACTCTAAGGGATGCTGATATGTATCTGGAGACCCTGAACAGATGTGGAATGTGCCAGTACATTCCTGGCTGGTCTAGGGTGGTGTCTTCTGTTCCTTAGGCATACGGACAGGACAGGACTAGGGCCAGGTGACAGGAAGCTGCTGAGGGAACAAGTAAAGGAACTGGGCTCTGATTGAGGCTCTCTCTCTGGACTCTCCCCTCAGCGCTGCTAGAAGGTATGAGAGAAGGGGTTTTCTTACAAAGGGAAGAATCAAAGTCCTCCACCATTCTAGCTGAGAGCTTGGGGCCTTCAGATACATATCAGCATCCCTCATCGCAGCCTATGATGTTTTGTGCATTTGAATGAAATGCCTGAAATGTTTTTAGGCCAATTAGCATAAATGAAGAGCAAATTAATGATAGATAAGCCCCAGAAGCATAAAAATGATCAATCTGAGACACAGATGTTTCTATCTGAGAAAGCTCCAGAGTGAGATCTTAGGAGCAGAGGGGCAGTACTGGGCCGCTGCAGCCATCTCCTTGTGCATCTGGGGCTCCTCTTCCTGCAGTTCCCATCAACTCACTTGGCACAGTCTAATTATTTAAGGGGTAAAAATGGAAAACTTTGAACTCACTAGAAAAATTATAGTAACAGGAAGAATTCAGGCTTGAGAAGTGAGTCTTTTTGACCCTGTAGTGCTCTGTCATCACATTGTGTTCTACAATCATTGAATCAGGGCTGACCAGCATCCAGCATGACATCACCGTAACTTGATTACATCAGCGAAACCCTACTTCTAAATAAGGTCACATTCACAGATACCTATTCAGCATCTTTTTAGAAGATACAGTTTAACACACAACACTCCCCAGCCCACCTCCCTCCTGAACTGTTGTACTGGCCTCTTACGATATCTTCCTATTTCTAGAGTCTCCCCTCTGACTATGCACAATACTAATAGAATTATCTTCCTATAATGTAGGAAAAAAATCATATTACTCTATACTCTATGACTCTCAATGGTTAAACTCTTGATTTGACAGACAAAGCCCTTCAAAGACTGTTCTCATTTGAGAGCTGGACCTTTTGTCCTCATGGCATAATATGAAACAGGGACCTCTCCCTCTTGCAAAGGATCTTAATTGGAGCTGGCCTTGCTGCATCGGGTGCCTGCCAGGCACAGCTAATTGGCTCCCCTCCTACTGGGCTTCTTTATCACTCTGTCCTAAGAAGATGTTGGGAAGTGATTGGATTTCTTGCATGATTGTTCCTGATTGTTCTTAAGGATGTTGCAATTGCATTTCTCCTCAGATATTGGTTTATTGTGCTTTCACCTGCGTTTCCTAAATCTTCAATGGAAGAAGGCAACATTGTTTGTCATAAGGCAGTTGGATTATATTACTCATGAAATTAATACTTACAAAACTATCTTTTCTTTTATTAACTTTGTCTGGCAAAATGACACATATCTTGTGAATTTTTTTCCTGTAAAAGCATGTGGGATGGAGGATGAAGGTGTTTTTATTGAAGAAAAAGAAGGATGAATGAGAACAAAATTCACATCAAGTTCAGTAGGGTTAAAACAACGTGAAGCATCTTCCTGGCCAATTTGCCATCTTAGAGATTGCTGTACCTAGATTTGTAACAATGAAATCAATTGATTCCAAGACTGAAGTGACTGAGTCCCTAAGAAAATCTTAAAGAAGGCAGACATTTGCCTAAATAGTTAAATCTCACTTAAATTTCAGTAGCATGATTTATATGCAGTGGGCAGAGAAGGAACAATGTAAAGTTATTTGTATCTAGAAAGTATCTATACACTATAAGTAGCAGATCTGAATCTGGCCCAGTGGGGAAAGTATGGAAGCTGGAGTTAGACAGGCTGGGTTGTAACCGTTTAATTTAAGGTGGTGTAGCTTTGGGTGCCTGATCTCCTTCACGCCTTAGTTTCCAAAGCTGCGTGGAAAGCATTTGGTATAATTCCTGGCAATGAGTTAGTGTTCAAAATGACAGATGCTATTTTATGAATGACCCAAAATAGGGTCTCACCTGTATCTGAGAACCTTTATAATTCCTGCTTAACTACTTTAGTGTCCTAGTGGGAAAGCCAGTTAAAACTACATGTGGGTCTTTTATTATAACTGATATTTTACTTTGATGAGTGAAAGGCTTTTTTTAAATAAGTAGCCCTTTCGGTGACACAAAGGAAAAAGTATCAGTTAGTAGAGAAAAATGTAGGTCATGCGTTATTTAAAACTTACACCAACTATTGATACAAGACAATTTAAAAGGGAAAACAGTAATTTACTAAGAGCAGAATTTTTATTTGGTCTAAATAAAACAGAAATGTACAGATAACAGAAAAGAAACTTGGAATGAGGCAAGTGTTAAAATTGGGCAATTCTGACAAACAAGCCAAAAAAAGAAGAGCCCCCCAAAATTATGAGGAACCAACCTTAAGGAGTGCTGTTTTGGGATTTTTCAGATTTCTACATATAGTACTTAGTGTTGCTGGGGTGATGATGGTTATATTTTTCCATATAGCAGTTCTCCTAATATAAATATTCAAACAAAACTAGGACTTTAAAATATAACTGGAGCTCTCTTTTGAGACATTCTCTCTGTAACATTTCTCTCTTTCCCACAATCAGGTGAAAATGAAATCCTTGCAACTCTGCATGCCATTTCCAGCAAGAACCAGATCTGGAGATCGTATATTGGCATGGGCTATTATAATTGCTCAGTGCCACAGACAATTTTGCGGAACTTACTGGAGAACTCAGGATGGTAATGTATTTCTTGGTGAAAAACAAGTGTACTGTGATTTGATTTGCATGACTCTTCCCAGGCTTCCCCCGACCCCACCCCAGCCTCAGAACTTGCCCACTGACACCTGTACTCTGGTGCCATCTCTAACCTGCAGGAACCTACCTGGCTTCCTCTAGTTTGGGAGATTTCCTGACTCAAATGTAGAGGAAATAGAAGCTTCTTCCCACTTTTATTCCCATAAAATAATCTGGAGTTCAAAATCGTGGCTTCTGGTCATGTCTTCCTCTCTCTGACTTCATGTTTGTTCTAGTGAGCATATTTGAGCAAGACGTCAAACCTGCAGGTGGGTGGATTCAGGGAGACACTGGGATTTTAGGCTATATCTGTGCTTACTCAGTGAGTCAGAATTTTGGTCCATTGTCTTCTGTCAGGATTTCAGGAGTAACAGTTAATCCATTCCCCACCCCCACCCCTCAACCAATATTCTGGGTTCATGACCTACTGAAAAGAAGACACAGTGTCAGGTAAATGGAGAGCAAAATATCAGCTTTATTACAGGCTCTTCTAGAAATAAAGACAATGTCAGTTACTTGTTGTGTCCTCACCTATCAGGTAACTCATTCCTAGTCCTTGGGTGGGGAGGCAGGGGGTGGTAGTTGTCCTTTTCGTTGCCTCTGGCTGCCACTCATTGCACAAATTGAAAATAGTTCTCCTGCACTTGAGGAAAACTTCCACGCTACCTTGCTTTTCTGTTCCTGTTTGCTGTACGATAGAAAGAAGGAAACAGGTTCCCATCCCAGTACACACTAAACAAGAAAACACCCTGAATACTTCTTGACGGTCAGAGACCATGCTTCAGAGGTGTCTGGGAGTGGATCAGGGCATCTGCTTCTTCCGCCCACTGGGAAATACTGTCTGAGATGGGGACCCCTGGGCCTTTCTCTTCCTTGTTTTTGGATCAGTGCTATTATATACACTAGCATCTTTGAATTGCAACTTTATTTTAGCAGATAACCTTATCTCCAAAGGAATGTGTGCACTTATTATTTCTAGCATAGAAACAAACCAAGCATGGGAAGGTGATGATAATTCCTAGGTGTTTTTTTTTTAACTTGGTTGGTGTTTGAGGTGAATTTGTAGGACCATTATTGTGCGAGGACAAAATAAGTGATTGCCTTTGCAATTCAAAGGTATTTAGAGCAAGACCAGAGACTGTCTTTTAGGTTGGCATATAGAAAAAAATCAACTTTAGTAAAGGGAAGCTGGACCTCCCTGTGGGAAAGCATGGAATTGCCTCTGCGTGAGTTTTTGAAATACCAAGTACATGATCCATGGCAGTAAATCTTAAACATTTACTGAATACTCTGCAACTTGAAAAAAAAAGGTTTTATTTAATAAAATTTTGTGAGAATTAATTTGAATTGAGTTACTAGAATTCTCATTTTGGTATAATTGCCCCATATATGAACTCTCCACCCCCCCATCCTATTACAGACTATTGAGACATCTATTAGTCCTTTTGATTTTTTTTAACCTTAGAAATAATTGCCTTCCTGAGAAAACTCAAAATGCCCTCCAAGTTTACTGTTTGTTCCAGTCAATACATGAAAATGGAGCCCCTGTCTCTCAGCCTCTGTGGGACAGTAGGAGCCTAACTTCTTCGAGCACCACTTAGCAAACCCAGATGGGTTTCACATGGACCAACCACCACTGCATTCCCCTTCCCAGTTTTTGTAAATTTTCATTTCCCTGACTCTATGAGCCCCTGCTCATTCCCCTCCCCACTCCCATTCTCTCTTTAAAACATCTAATCACCTCTAAAACACACGCACGCGCACACACACACACACACACACACACACACTGAGAAATATGCAGCCCTGTCTAAGAATACGAACTGACAGTCTTGACATTTTAGAGACTAAACCTGATACCCTACCTAATTTTATTTTAAATTTGTTTTGCTTTCTGTGGTGGAGGTAATTAGGTTTATTTATTTATTTTTAGAGGCAGTACTGGGGATTGAACCCAGGACCTCATGTATGCTAAGCATGTACTCTACCAGTTGAACTATACCCCCCCCACCTAATATTAAACTTTGCACAAAGTGTTCCTAGTACTAGGAATAGACTGTTTTGACTACTTAACATGTGTGAACTTACATTCTGCCCCCTTACCAACCGCAAACAGCTGGTTTCCATGTGTTTGAGTTTGTGAGTGAGTGCACATGTGTTGGGCCATCAGCACAGCAAGCCTTCATCTGGTGCCTCAAGCCCAGGCCTGTGGGTCCGAGGAACAAGCCATGTGTGCAGCTCAGGGCATTGGTTAGGCTGAGTGGGAAGCACAGAGCCTTTGCCTCTTGTTTGCTTTTGTCTAACTGCAAAGGTAGTCCTGGTTGGTGAGGGTGTTAGTCCCACACGCAGTGATTCGATTGCCATCGTTGTAGGAACCAGATCTGTTGGCCTAGTTATTCCTGCATTGCTATCCCTGCCCAGAGCTTTCAGTTTTAATATGCTGCATTTCTTTATTAATAACAGAACAGGAATGAACCGTCAAAGAAATAGTGTTTCTGCTTTTGGTGAGTGTGTGTGTGTGTGTGTGCGTGTGAATGTATTTCTGTTGCTGAGGGCCCCTTTCCACTGGGGTACTGGTAAAACTTTGGATGGTAAACTTCAAATTTGATTTCAAAAGCAAATGGCCCGTCTCTCTTCCATCTTACAAAACAAGCCTCAAAAGTACATGAATGGGCTGCAGCATTCCAGCTGTCTGAATACTGGCCAGTGGTCTTCACTCTCGGTGGCTGTGCAGAGCATTCACCATATTGCTTCCTGGCTGTGAGCGGATGTGTTCATTTACTGTAGGAGCTGCCAGTGTTTTGAGAGGGAGACAATGTTGTTCTTCACTTTTCAGTCCTGGTTTCTGGATGTATTTTAAGTATTGTTCCTTTGTGTTCTCCTAAAGCTGATCCGAACCAGAGGGTGATACTGCCCCTCGCCAGTGCTGATAGGGAGGGCTGTGCACATGAGTGTGGGTAGACTTCACATTATCATCCTTCTGAATGGTTGCCATAGAGATGGAACCAACAAATTCCGGTGACGTGAGGTGAAAATAAATCAGCAAAATAGCCTCCAGAGAATACAAACGTGCGGGCTTTTACAAGAAAATTTACATCAGGCCTAGAATATATTTTGCGGGGTCTACTTTTTGAAATTTTTGATTGCTGATAACATCAGTTAACTAATATCAAAAAATGTACATTTTCTTTGTGACTATTTCTGTTCTGTGTAACGTTGACACTCATTAAAATGAGAGAGCTTCATGAATGTTTGTTCTATTGTGACCCCAAACCCGCACTCCCTCCCTCTTTTTGGTCAAAATCATAGACAATACTGATTATTCTGGAATAAATATTAATGCCGTGTTGAATACATCAAGTATGCTTTTTGAGCAGGGCAGGATGCCTTCTTGGATATGCAGATACTTTTGTTTTTAATATTAAAATACATTCAGAAATGGAAACCAATTGAGTTAAGTATCAGTTAGAACATAGAAATTGTAGATCACAGACATTTTCTTGATCACTGTTTTGCCTGAGGCAGCTAAACCCTTCTATGCAGGATGGCCAGCCCTGTGCCAGCATTTTTCTCCTGAAATCAGGGTTTACTTAGTATTTCCAGGCTTGAGACTCACCGATCTGAGTCCATTAATAGATGATTTTTAAGATCATTTATGCCTCTTTAGTAGTGTAAATTAAAAAAAAAAACCCTATGGACTATAACAGGAGTTTACAAATTGAAGAAGTAGAATCATATATTTGTCATCTTTGCAAGAAAACAATTTTAAGCGTCTCTGCTTTATCAGCCTGAACTTGGACTTAAGAAAGGGTTAAACAGGGAGAAAAGGGCTGAGCAGGGGAGGAGGAATATCAAATCCCAAAGCCTGTGACTGAAGGAATAGCTTGGTCTTAGGTGTGAGGCAGTGTCCTTGGGAGGTTTGGGGCTTTTTCCTGCAGGTAACCAGGGAGCCATCTCATTTGAGCAGGAAAGTCAAGTACCCACATTTGCACTGGAAATATTTGATGATTTCCTATTTTGTGCACTGCACTACGCTAGTAAGACAAGAAAGAAAGGGATGGATATAGGACATCGGAAGGAAGACTAATGGCGATTGGTCATTCTTTGGAGCTATAAAAAATCTGGAGTTTTTACCTTGAGAATTGGCATAATGGTGGGAATAAGAATATTCAAGAAGAGAAACTGTCTTTGGTGATAATTGGAGGAAGTTGGAGGAAGAATAGGGAATGTGACGCCGACATGGAATGTGATGAATTCCCAGAAAAAAATTTGTTTCCAAGTAGAAATATCTAATAATCTCTGAATAGAACTATGAATTAATTCTTTGGGAGAAGTCTATGAGACCAGAACAGAAGATTAAAAACTTCAAAACAAGCAACATTTGGGAAGGACTTTGCCATTTCCGAGATGCATTATATATATTTTTACCAGATATGAGTGTTAAGATAAAATCTAATACAGATGATACTATCTCCATTGATGGCCAGGAGAAATTGGCAGGGAGAGGTTAATGACTTGTCCCATTTCACAGAGAATTTAGGTTGACACCCAGGGCTTACTATTGTCGAAGATGCAGGGAAACCTATTTTACTGTAAGGGAATACAGAATCAGAAGAACTTTCTGGAGACAGATGGCATATGGACTGAAATTCTTAAAATTATTCAAAGGAAATAACACAAAGATAAGGATGTTCACTATTACACTATTTCCTTTCTTTCTCTGTTTCTTTATTTTTTTTCTCTTTCTTTTTAATGGAGGTACTGGGGAGTGAACCCAGGAGCTTGTGCATGCTAAGCATGTGCTCTTCCTGAGCTATACCCATCCCCCTATTTCTAATAGTTAAAACCAAAAGTAATATTCAACTTCAGAGGACTTGTTAAATAAATTATGATAAATTATTTAAGAACACATAACAAGTGCATGTTTCTGAATAATATTTTAAGTTATTAGAAATTATTCATGGAATAATGTTAACAGAAACAAATCAAAAGAGTGTATGTATTGAGTGTAATCTTACTTTGAAATATAAATATGATTGTGATGTCAAAAAGAAACTGAAACGAACATTGTGGTAATCATTTCATGAAGTATACATATATCAAAACATGTTGTATGCTTTAAATATATACAGTTTTGTCAGCTTTACTTCAAAAAAGCTGGAGAAAAAAATAATGCATAATTAAAAGTCACAAATCAACAAGGAAAGGGGCACACAACACAACAGAAAAATGGATGGAGAAAGAAAAATAACAAAAAAAAAAAATGAAAAGGAACGTACCTGGTGGGGAGGGTGTAGCTCAGTGGTAGAGTGCATGCACAAGGTCCTAGGTTCAATCCCCAGTACCTCCACTAAAAAAATAAAAATGAAATAAGAAATATACCTAAATGTTAACTGTTATCTTAGAGTTTTAGGATAATGGGTGATTTCATTTTCTCAGCAGTTATTTCCATTTTCCAACTTTTTACAATGAGCGTGTATAACATAATAAGCAAAAAAGAGGTTGTGAACATGTTCCTGACACACAGAAGATATTAATAAGTGGTAGCTGATGTCTTTAACATTTAGAACATAAAATAAAAAGAAAAGTATGGTTAATCTCACCACCCAGAGAAAACCACTATTTAAATTTTGGTTCCTATATTTTTACAAATTTACAAAAATGGGAACATGGTATTTTACATTTTACTTTTTAAATTGATGAATCATGAGCATCTTCTTTGTTAGGAAATATTCTTTTACACATCATTTTCACAATGAATCCATGGTAGTGTAAGTATATTGTCTGATTTACTTAGTCCTTCGCCTTTTAGTGGGCACTTAGTTTGTTGCTCATTTTTCACTGTTATATTCAGTGCTGTGATGAATTCTTTGGAGCGTCTCTCTCTCTCTCTTCTTATAGTATATTCTATATCTAGCTCTGTGGATTTACCGAATCTTTCCCATTCTTTAGATGGGCTAGCTGATATGTGTGTGTGTGTGTGTGTGTAAGTTTGTGTGTCTGTCTATATGTCAAATAAAGATTGTGAGTAAAATGAAAATTTTACCCAGGCAATCTAAGCATGTTTATTTGTGGTGGCAGGCTATGCTCTGTATGAAGATCTTATCTGCTCTCAGGTCACAATTGCCCCTTGTCTGTGCCTTTTGTGTGACTCCATTTCTGCTCAGATTCTCTTTTTACTTTGTCTACATTATGTATTGTGTGCCTCATTTATTCCAGTTCACCACCCACATAGAATTTGGCAAACTGATTTACAGTTGCTAAGCCAGACTGTTCAAGGAGTTAATTGAAGCAAAAATGTACTCTGCTGTACAAACACACACACTCTACTACACCAATGAAAGTTTCAGGAAAGTTTTTTCAAAGCCTTGACATTGTATTGCTTGGTAAGGCAAGCTCCTCCACTCTACTCAAAGGTAAGAAGACATTGGTTTCAAAGCCATCAAAAAAGAAAATAAAATGGGTGGAAATATCCTGAATATGATTACCAGAACAGGAGAGAAAGGAAAAGGGGTTGAAAAAAATGATAATGAAACAAAACAAAAAACCTAAACATTTTCCCTAATGCTCTTCAGGCTTGGAAGAATGAAAATAGTAGAAATATGAAGCAATGTTACTCACAAGCAGGAGCGTGGACCCCAGTCTGACACACTTTGATGGTAGAGTGCGTGAATTCTCAGTGAAAAGATAGCAACTCTGTCACAAGTCCTCAGTCACCCTCTATCCTCTTATTTATAATATGTATCACTCTGAAATGATTTCATGTATTTTTTGTCTCTTTTTCCCCATTACAATATATCCTCCTTAAGATCGGGGCTGTTACCCATCTTGCTTATGATGTGCTCCCAGAACTTATAGTTCCTGGCAGTTAGCAGGCATGCAGTAAATATTTGTAGGATGAGTGAACGAATGAAGGGATGAAAAAAAGGATGAAAGCACTAAGTGAATTAACTCACATACCTAGAGACACATTTTTAGCTAATAACTAGAGGATGTAAGATTAGAATTCATGTCTACACTGCCTTCTATTTGTATTCTTGAATTTTGATAGCTATGGAGTTAACTTCCATAAACGTTTAATAACTGGATAGTGACAGTTCTTAAATAGACCTCCATTAACTTCTTAGGAGCCTGTAGAACTTATGTTAGTATAAAATAAAGCTCCTCTTCCCCAAACCCCCAAATTTTGAGTGTTAGGTATTAGATTCTTGGATGATTTTTATTGTGAACCATAATTGAGGTGAGCTTTTAGCTAAAAGAAAGGTAATGGGAAGTGAAATTTCTATTTATAATACCATAGGTAGGCTCAAGTGGATTTTAAGGCCAGCTTACAATAAAATACACACATTTAAAATAGAAATGTAAGATTAAGTAACCTAGAATGATGGAAAAGTAAGTATTGATTATCCCCAAAGGATAATATTGTTACTATAATTTAATTCTGAGCTTCTTTATAAAGGACAAGAAGTAAGCTTATTGATGTATTACGTAATTTTTAAGAGAGGCAAACTTAATTTTCAGATACTGAATTTTAAAATGAAGGCAATTTGTGAACTTTTGTGAATAGTGGACTCACAGTTTGTCATAGTCTTTTGTGTCCCTCACAGGATCACCCAGTATACTCCATACCAGCCAGAGGTGTCTCAGGGGAGACTGGAGAGTTTACTCAACTACCAGACCATGGTGTGTGACATCACAGGCATAGACATGGCTAATGCATCCCTGCTGGATGAGGCCACCGCGGCTGCAGAGGCAATGCAGCTTTGCCACAGGTGAGAGGGAGGCCCAGCATGAGAGTCCCTCAGCATCAGGGACATCTTCCAGTGTCACTCCTGCTGTGCAGGTGGGGACTCCACTGTCCTGGTTAGTGTCCAGTGATAGCTCTCTCTGTCTCACATGCACACAAATACATACATTTGTGTGTGAGAGATACATTGTATCAGCATCATATTAGTTAGATGAGGTAACAAAAAGATCAAAATTTAGTGGTTTAAACGGCCTCTATTGTTTATTGATTTACATTGTGTAAGAAAGGCCGTTTGTTCTTCACTACATAATGTTACGTTCAGGGATGTAATAGCAACTCTAATATAGTATCAGGGACCTATGCCCCTCTCTGCTGTCTTTAGTGTAAGGCTTTCATCTGGCAGTCTGAAGAAAAACGTACAACCTAAAAGTCGCCAGGTAAGTTTTTTTCAGGGATCTTACTGAGGACCATTGCCTAGGAGACAGTCTCTCAGATAGCTCTAAGAAACTGTTTCAAAGAGGTCAGGGAGGAGCCAGGATACGTAGGATGTTTTTTGCTGAGAAAAAAACATTTAGTGGAACATCAAAAGATTATTGCTAATTTCAAAGAACAGACATCTCAAGTTAATGATTTTAGTGCTTTTCAATGTATGGGAAGATGCAAAGAGTCTGGGTTTACTGAAATTATTCTTTAGAAATGCATCTTAACTGTCTAGGGCCAGTATCCAAAGCATAGAATACTTCCTGTTTTCTCCATCCTGAATTCACCTCAGGAATTCATCAGTGGGTGGCTACAGTAGCTGATGGCTACTTCCTTGTAGAACTGGAATGGCAGGCGACATTCTTTGTTTACTGAAATGATAGGTAGCATTCCCTGTCTACAGTCCTCACGGTCACAAGATGACTGCTGGAGCTCTAGCCACTACATCTGCATTCAGGAAGAAGAAAAGAGGCAGGGTTAAGGATACTTCTAGCTAAATAAGCCCTCTTTTAGAGTTTTTTGGAAGCTCCCATTCATTGACTTTTACTTATGCTTCATTGACCACCCCTACCTACAAGTGAGCTGAGGAAATGTAGTTTTTTCACATGGGCACATTGCTGTCCCTTATATATTGGGGTTCTTGTGCTATGGGTGACAGGGAGAATGGATATTGGGTAGAAACTAGCAATCTGTAATGGAATACATAAATATCTCCTTCTTTTATGAAGAATATTATTCTTAGGTTGTATTTAATGTTTTATAACTTGATTTATTTTTTTCTATCTAACAGTATGTGGTGAACATTTTTCCCATTTCTTTAATCAACTTTCTAAAATATGGCTTTTATTGGCTATATATTAGTACTCATTTGCATGGAAGTACCATAATTTATGTAACTCACCTCTATTGTTACACATTATATGTTTCCCTTCTTTACTGCTATTAATGATATTTTTGTGCATCTTTAGGATAAATCTTTGTCGAAAGTTCTGATTATTTCCTGAGGGCGCGTTTCTAAAAGTAGCATTGCTGAGTCATGGTTAACTTTGGCTAACATTTAGTTAGCATTTAGTCACCTTCTTTAATTCTTTGCCTTATGAATACATTTGAGTTTATCTTCCTGATAGAATTCTCATGCAGGTGGTCATCTTGTAGGGAAATCTGCCTACATTGGTAGTGTGTCCGTCTGAGATTTTGGGCCTCAGACTCTTGTTGACTGGGTGACTGCAGGGGCTAATAGCTTGATCCTTGTAGAACTGGTGGGCAACATTCTTTGTTTACATTCTGAATGTCCATGTAAGTCTCTTTCTTGGCTTCCACAGACTGGAGGGGTGGTTCAATTGATCCTGGTATCAGTTCCAATCAGGGATGGGCATTCCCCCCACACCAACAAACAATTTTTGGACACCAGCAAGTTGTAAGCCCAGGTTGTTACTTTTGCTTCTGATCAACTGGCTACAGATTGGGGTTCCAACAACCCCCTCCAACTCAGAATACCAGTCCCAAGTCCAGGTTGTTACCTGTATTCAACCGACTGGGGTTTTCAGGACCCCCCCCTCAGGTTAGATTAATTTGCTAGTGCAGCTCACAGAACTCAGAGAAACATTTTACTTACTAGAAACAGTTTATTATAAAAGGATATAACTCTGAAACAGCCAGATGGAAGAGATGCACAGGGCTGGGTATGTGGAAAGTGCTCAGTTTCTGTGCTCTCAGAGATCCCCATTCTCCCCAGAGCACCTTGTGTTTACCAGTTCACAAGCTTTCCAACCCTCACCCTTTTTGTCATTACATAGGCACAGTTGATTGAATCTTGGCTATTGGCAATTGATTCAGCCTTGAGCCCCTCTCCCTTTCCTGGAGATCAGTGGGTGGGACTGGAATTTCCAGCCCTCTGATCATACAGTTGGCTCCTTTTGTCAGCCAGCTCCCATCTTTAGATGGGATGCAAAAGTCGCATCATTAACATAATAAAAAACACCTTGGTTACTCTCCAGACTTAGGAAATTCTAAGAGTTTTGGAAGCAGTGACCCTCTGTGGAAGAAGACCAAATATATATGAGAAATATACTTTGGTCATGTGAGTGATCAAATATATATTTCATATAAATCACAGTGTTGCACTTGTGAACCCCGAGCTCACTCAGCAGGTACGGAGGCCTCTTAAGTTCCAGGCCCTTCTGCTTCCCAAGCAGTCCCAGGGCAGGGTTCAGGCTCTTGCTCCTGTCATCCTATGGACGGCCATGCCCATTCTGTTCTCAGCTTTTCACTCATTTTCACCTTATCTTCTAACCCATCCACCTTCTTGCTGCCCTCCCTTCTCTCCCCACTACCTTTTTCAAAGTAAAAGCTTTCATCTCACACTTGAAGCTGAGGCCTTTGTAGTTGATGGTTCAGAGGGGTTCTGTCCTGAACTGATTAGAGGAACTGGGCTACTCACTCTGCAAATGCTTGGTTTGCTTCCTCTCTCATCATTCTCGTAGCCTCCATCCTGCATTTAATTTTACCCTTGAAAAGAAGTCTTGTACTTCTTATTTTTAGGAAAATTTTTTTTTTTCAAATAGTAGTGTTTTTGTTTCCATCCTAGGTCATTTAGGCTTAGATATCTCTTTTCTCCAGAGGTATTTAGATTTAAATTGTGAAGAGCGCTGTGCACTGGATAATTGATTTTGTATCTCAACTCTACTCACTTCTCTAATGTATGCTTGTTATGAAAATAATACCTGTTCATAGTGGAAAAATATTCAAATAGGAGAGAAGGCTATAATGAAAAGTAAAACTTACTGTCTCTCAGTTCCATTCCGTTGAGAAAGCCACTGTTAACTGGTCATTATGGACCTCTCTGAAAAATTAAATGCATAGCACAGTATACTTGTATTCCTCACCCATTTCTTTTTACCCCATGTACTCATGGTATGCAAACTGTTATGTCTCCCCATCAGTTTTGTTTCCTGAAACCATGGATTGTTAGAGAACTTCCAGAATTTGGTTCTTAGCCCCAACTTAGTTCCTTCATAGCTGTGTGGCTCAACAAATGTCACAACCTGTCTGAGTCCTTTTCCTCTTGCATTGAACGAGGACACTTGGTTTAAATAATCTCTCAATGCTCCTTTGGCAATAAAATTCTCAGATGTTTTTATTTAGAAGAGTTAGTTTTTTACTTCTGCTTGTACCTTATCATTACCCTTTGGTTTTCTTTTTCCTCATAGTGTACTTTTAAAAATTTAAACCAGTTTAAAATTGATTTTACTAAATGGGGTTGGAATGGGAATTGGATTTTAGTAGAATTCTAACCAGTAAATGTCACTGTTAGTTATTACTGACTCATTATTTTTTATCCTCTGCTCAGACTTTCCTTAAGTACTGTCTTTGCTTTGCATTCTTAGAAGATACTCTGATTTCTTTAATGTTCATTTTTGAATGTGATTTTTCTTTTCAACAGACACAACAAGAGGAGGAAATTTTTTATTGATCCCCGTTGCCATCCCCAGACAATAGCTGTTGTCCAGACTCGAGCCAAGTAATTAATTTTATTTGTATTTTGAATTCAGGGATGATTTCATGGTCATTTCTGCTGTTTCGCCTTCTTATTTCCACACTGGTTAGAGGTGAACCTGGTTTAAGCTGGGGTTGTTGAGTTTTACTTCCTGTCCCACTTTCTTCCCATGATCTCACTGGCACATAAAATGTGTCAGAACTGAGGAAAAAAATACATAGTGGATTTGGTTGCCTTTGCTTTATATTAAGTTACCATGTTGTTTTGCTTTGTTTTTGTAAAAAGAAAATTAAAAATACTAAAATAATTTCAATGGTATTTTGGAAAGTTTGAAAAGCAGAGGGAAAAAATGGAACTCTCACACAATATATGTATTCCTACAAATAGGACTCATAGGGAATCCACATAATACCTAGGTTAGTATGAAGTAGATGAAAGCATATTGTATTTCTTAAGTGCTGTAATCAGATCAAATAAACACAGCACAACTACCACTTACAGGTGTGTTTAACAGCCTTTCCCCTGACCCCATAAAACCATTCCTTCAGAAGTGGTTTTCTGACATATAGGAATTAGATAGTTTTAGGAACTTAAGGGAGGTCTTTCTTGCCTCACTGAGGTTTTCTATTCACCCAAGACCTATCCAAAGTCAAAGTGGTGATGGCTCTGTGGTTACAGGTATGGTTCTGAAGCCCTAGGAAGGCACGTTTCTTCTCTTCTCTCAGGACAGGGGAGGGAGAGGGGCAGTAGCAAGGGTGGAGAGAGAAACAGAAGCTGAGCCATTAGATGCAGTTGAGTTGATGTGAAGCACTGTTACACTGAAGGGCCGGGTGTGGCATGGGGGTATGTGTTGGAATGGGTGGGGCGGTGGGCACCGAGGAAGGACACAGAATATGAATGGCTGTATCACGGAAAAAACACTGTAGGTAATTTTGATTTTCCCTTATAAACCCAATGTGTGATTGTTCTTTGTCTTCCATCTTTCCAGGTATGCTGGAGTCCTCATTGAACTGAAGTTACCCCATGAAATGGACTTCAGTGGGAAGGATGTCAGTGGAGTGCTGTTCCAGTACCCAGACACTGAGGGGAAGGTGGAAGATTTTACAGAGCTGGTGGAGAGAGCCCATCAGGCAGGGGTAGGCTAACCTCTCTTTGTGGGGGTACATGGAGGTGTGTCCCAACTTTGAATTATTATTGTTCCTCTTTTTGATGTGTTTTAATTTCTACTCCTTTATCACCTGGTATGGTAAAACTGTCTCCTACCTCCTTTCTTCAAATTTGATTTCTTCACTGATTCCTGGTATGCAGTAGGCACTCAGTAAATATTTTAAATGAATGAATAAGTAGATAAATTTCACAGGATACAAACAACTCTGCCAGTCTGCCTGTAACGGAGATAATTTGCTATCCTCCCACTGTTCTCAGGGAAGGTAACAACCTTGTCCATTTTCTCTTGTTTCCTTCCTAGAGCTTGGCCTGCTGTGCTACTGACCTTTTAGCTCTGTGTATCTTGAGGCCTCCTGGAGAATTTGGGGTAGACATCGCCCTGGGCAGCTCACAGAGATTTGGGGTGCCACTGGGCTATGGCGGACCACATGCAGCCTTTTTTGCTGTCAGAGAAAGCTTGGTGAGGATGATGCCTGGAAGAATGGTTGGGGTAACAAGGTAAAGCAGCTCATGATTCTCCCCTTTTATTGTGGTTATGGTTTTCCCTGCTCTTCTCTTGATCA
Source organism: Vicugna pacos (assembly GCF_048564905.1). NCBI lineage: Eukaryota > Metazoa > Chordata > Mammalia > Artiodactyla > Camelidae > Vicugna > Vicugna pacos. The sequence continues at coordinate 31,351,936 of NC_132990.1, forward strand.
CAAAAGTTGCTGCTTTCTCTCTGAATTTAACTGGGCCAGTTTGGGTTGATTAAGGAAATGACCAACATAGACTCAGAAGAGAGAATGTATTTGGGGTATCAGTGCCCTGCCTACCCTCCACCCTATCCCAAAAGATACACACATGCGCACACACACACCCTCTTCATCCCATACCTGCCCCTTCTCAAATGCCTTGTACCTCTTCTCAAATGCCATGATTTTATGCATATTTCAAAAAGTGTGTACACAATTTACAACATTTGTATTGAAGTCATAGAAATGAATTTATTTAGGTTGATGAAAACCTTGAGAGACAATATTTTAGGTACATTTTGTATCTAACTAGTTTCTTTCTCAAAAGTGTATCGTGCCATGTATGTAAAGACAAGTACAATAAACGAGTATCATGCAGACATCGAGTGTGCCCCACGTTATTTCCTAGAGGCCTGCTACTTGGCCATTTGCATAATTTACAGATGTACTTTCTTATGTGCTTCACATTGATGAAGATCTTCAGATTAAGAATTAGATGAATGCCATGATTATTACTGGGGAAACTTAGCATGAAAGTGAGTAGTCTGAATTAGTGAATGATGTGACAGTGATGTGAAGTTCTGAAATACTCTGTCACATGACAGCAAATGGCTCTTTTTAATGTAAAAATAATAGTTTTCTAAGTATACTTGCATTAGCTTTTATCAGTGATGTCTCTTCACCAGATGAGATGAGGCAGAAGGTTTTCTAATTAAAATTTTTTTCTTATGTTAATTATTATCTGTTGCTTTTTTTCTTTTTAATCTGTTAATTTTTATATTGAACTTCTTGCCTTTCTGGAAAGTGGACCCCAGAGCTTGATGAAATATAGCATAAGACTGCTGAATATTTGTGTTTATGTAGATTTTTAATTGTATTAAGACAGGAGAAATTTTATTGGAGACAAGTGGTAAGATTATTAACATTCTTTATTTATAGCCTTATAGTTGCTTCAGATTTCTAGAATAGAAATTCTGTTTCCTTTGTCAGGTATTTCCCTTTTCTCTGACTCTGCCAGGAAGCTCAGAGTGAAGCTTAATTCTCATGGTGACATCATCATATTAGGAGGTGATTCCTGGGAAATTTTTCTTCAGAGTTCCTAGCATTATTGTATATATCTCGGTGCCTCAAATCCTCAAAGTACAAACTGAAAATTAGTAGTCCGATTTAGAAGAAGATGGTTTGGAAATTGTTTCTTTATGGCTTTGCATCCAAGCAATTTTGCTGAATTCACTTCAAGTTGGGAAGGAAAAAGCATTTCTATTTATGGCAACTCCTGCTGCTATGATTATCTGTGTTAACCGAATGTTTTATTCTTGGTCCAGAGATGCCAGTGGGAAAGAAGTGTATCGTCTTGCTCTTCAAACCAGGGAGCAACACATCCGGAGAGACAAAGCTACCAGCAACATCTGTACAGCTCAGGTAGATCACGTACCTGTCCTGCTCACTGAATGCCTTACAATCTACAGAAATGAGCTGCTCACTTGTTCACTCAGTTGTTGATTCATTCATTCACCATCCACTGAGCAGTGTGCACACCGGAAATGTCACGATCTTGTTGGTAGAGAAGCCTATGGTCTTGTCAGAACCAAAATACAACGTATTTTACTGGAGTTCTATGTACGCACACATTTCACACTTTAGGCTGTCTAGTATTCTTGGCCATAGGCAGATCCATTGTGGGCAGTGATTGGGGCACCTTCTTTTAGGGCTGAGATGGAGGCCCTCCAGGTTGGTGTGAGGAAGGCAAAGTGAAGGCACTTGAGGTGCTTGAGGTGATGGTCCAGACTGCCCAGCCAGTGGTCATGGGGTACTCGTACTGCGAGCTCATGAGAGGCATTCCTGAAGTGGTTGGGAAATAAAAGAGGGGGTGCTACCTGGATGTTATCAAAGGGCTTAGGTTAGAGGGAGCAGTGTTTTCTGACATCCAGGCAATTCCTAGTTTCAGGTGGAGGACCATTCCTGAGCATACAATCCTTTCTAGGTTCATTTCTTCCATTCAGAGTTGGAGAAAGAGAGAGATCTCACAGATACCTCAGTGGGCAGTACATCGTTCTTCCTTCTCAGGGCATTGGTCCAAGCCCCATCACCAGGCTTTTGCAAGCCTCTCCAGGGAGTTAGTAGATGATAAGTTCTTCTTATAGATTGTTCTAAAGCCATTGGTCTTTGGAGCAGTTTCCTTAATTGGTTTTCTTGTATTATTTTTGTCTCAGGAAAGTGGCTGCTGCTTTTCAGGGAAGAACTTTTCTAGTATCCCAGGAAGGAACCATTTGTCACAAACTTATCTTTGGTTGACAGCAAATTGTTCTGTGTGTGATGCCTTTTCATGGAGAAGGCAGGACGTTTGATTATTTTGCTTTGTCCCTGTTTTCAGTTTTGGCACGTCAAGTTAGACTGATAGTCCCTCTCACTAATCATCTTCCATCATATTGTTGAGTGTGATTCTTTAAATACTCTTTGTTGTTTTAGGCTCTCTTGGCGAATATGGCTGCAATGTTTGCAATCTACCACGGGTCCCACGGGCTGGAACATATTGCTAGGAGGGTACATAATGCCACTTTGATTTTATCTGAAGGTGAGTTAGTTATCTGTTTTTAAACTTTTGTTTATAACAAGACTTATAAATGAGAGTAAGTAAAATTGAAAACTTACTGCATGTCTGGTACTGTGTGTGAAATTAAAAGTCAAATAAAAACCTGGGAAGAATATTTCCAGCATCTATGATAGACTGAGTGTTAATATTGAGCTCTTAGTACCCCCACCACCCCATACAGAAGAAGAAAAATGGGCAAAGGGCATTAAATGTAATTTAAAAAAATATACGCCTACGTATACACCTACAAATGAACATGTATAATTTCAACCTCACTATTAGTTAAAGAAACATAAATTGAAAGAATAAAATAGTATTTTTCCCATTATATTGGCAAAGATTAAAAAGAATGCTGATATTGATATGACTTTTATGAAGGCACTTTTGATATGACAATACGTTATCAAAAGCTTTTAAAATGTGCCTACAATTTAATCCAGAAATTCTAGGAATATATTTAAAGGAAATAATTGGATAAGGATGTAAAAGGGTGTCCATTGAATCACTGTTTACAATAGCACAATCTTGGAAACAGCCTAAATGTCCAATAATAAGTCATTAGTTAAATTATGATACATCTGTAAGTTTGAATATTACATAACCATTAAAAATAATGATGCTTTTTTACTCTGTAGAAAAGCAAAATGTTCATGATACATGAAATTTTTTTGAAAAAAGGGTAAATAAACACATGTAATGTGATATATCACAAACATACACATACACCTCACTTCTAGAGGAATCTATACCGAAAGGTAACCACTTTTATTTCAGAATGGTGATTATAGTGTTTTTTCTTCCTTCTTTTTTTTGATAGAGGTACTGGGGATTGAACCTAGGACCTTGTGCATGCTAAGCAAGTGCTCTACCACTGAGCTATACCCACCCACCAACTTCCGTTTTTATATGTATTTCACAATTTTTTATAGCATAATAAACATTTACTTTTAAAAAGCAGTCACCCAAGCACTGGGTAGGACCAGGAACAGCTATAGTGGGATTTATTTCTTTATTTCTCTGAGTGGCAGAGGGTCAGGTTGCTATGTAGAGACCCAGGGGCTCTCCTGTCTTGTCTAGGTCTCAAGCGAGCGGGGCACCAGCTCCAGCACGACTTGTTCTTCGACACTCTGAAGATTCAGTGTGGCTGCTCAGTGAAGGAGGTCTTGGGCAGGGCCACTCAGCGGCAAATAAATATTCGGCTCTTCGAGGATGGGACAGTAAGTCAAACTTTCAGGTTTTGTTTGCTTTTTTAAACAAATTCTCTAAATTTACATGACTTTTCTCATTAAAATTTCTCTTCATTAAAAAAAAATCAGTTGGAACTTTGGGCACAATTTATTTCTTTGGAAATAATTTTCATTTTCAGTTTGGAACATTGTGACCCTTTAAAGGATAATTCATTGTCAGCTGTCCTTAAGATGCTGTGCTTTCATATATGAGACTCTTAGGCACATATTTTGCTCAAAGTACTCCTTTCTCTACAGTATGTTTGTTAAAGGTAAAGGGTATGATAAGTGATACGATAACGTACGTTCAAGGGAGAAAAAGGTGAGCATATCTAGAACCCTGCAGCCATCAGACTGTTAGAGTCCAGAAGCGGCTGTAAAACTAAATCTTGTGACATCCGAGGCTAGTCTAGCCTCCTTTGCCCAAGGGCCAACTTGGATATACTGGTACCTTGTTATTTTAGAACGCCTGGGAGTTTTGTCCAGCACTTCCTGCCCTTTCACCTCTTAGGGTTTCTTCAGTGGTCTTGGCGTTCAGAGCTGATGATTTCCACTTCATTTTTCTTTCTGTAGCTTGGTATTTCTCTTGATGAAACAGTCAATGAAAAAGATCTGGATGACTTGTTGTGGATCTTTGGCTGTGAGTCGTCTGCAGTAAGTAAAATAAAAATGTGCATTCCTCGTTGTGACTATGTGAGATAGTATAGAAGATGGCTTTGCCTCTTGTGGGCCTGAGTGTGAGGGAGAGGGGGCCCAGGTCTGACATTAGGTGGCCCACTGTTAAAATTACACCAGTGATTATTCCGTGACACTGTGACTGCTAATAGGTGGAGGTCACTGCTGTGGGCCCTGGCCAGGACTGTGCAGCCAAGCTAGTTGGAAGGATTATTAGTGGGGTTTAATTCAAATTATTCTTAATACAAAGATTCATGACATTAGCATCTTGGTTATGTTGATTTTGGGAAAACTGACCTAATATGTGCCTGGTAATATGCTATGCCCTGAAAATAGTGGAATATCAGATGCAATTCCCACCATTATGGAGATTATAGTCTAATGGGGATCCAAACAAGGACAAGACTGCAATCCAGGTGATGCATTATGATGGACAATGTCTTGAAGATGCTCGTGAGCATCCTCAACAAGACTTGGAAGAAATTATCCTAAGCTGAGACCTGAAAGATGAGTAGGAGCTCTCAAGACACAACTGAGGAGAAGGAGGATGGGGCCAGAACTGTTCCAGACACTGGGAAAAGCAGCCCTAAAGGCTAGGAGGGGAGAGATTACATGAGAACTTGAAGCAGTTCAGTGTGACTAAGTTGATTCCTAAAATGATGAAATAGCAGGGATATGTGAGGTGGAGGTGGTGATTCTTTGGAATGAGAATGTAAGAGAGGGGTCAGTAGCTACCAAGACCTGTGGCAAGGTGTTAATCACAACATCTTGAGGCCTGGAGCATAGGAACCACTCAATAAATATTTGTTAAGTAATCAATAAAAGGAAGCAGAAATAGGTTCCAGAGTGTGGAAAGGTGCTATCCTGGTTGTCTATGTCCTCTTTGAGAGATGACTTTAGTACCAGATAACAAATGTGAATCATCAAGGAAGTATTAACACTATTCTCTTTTAAACTTTAATGAATGAACAAGACCGAGTAAGTATCTCTCCTCTAGAACGCTGCACTAAATTTAATCACACATGTTTGTTCCATGCGTTTGAGTAACATTTATGAAGCACCCACTGTGGGTTCTGTCTAGTGAGCCCTACTCTCAGCCTGGGGCAGAATGAGGAGCAAATCGTGTGTTTAATAATACATCCTGGATATTAAACTCTTACCAGATATATGACTTGCAAATTCTGTGGCTTGTCTCTTATTTCTCTTGATAGTGTCCTTTGATGTACAGAAATTTTTTAATTTTAATGAAGTCCACTTTAATTTTTCTTTTGTAGCCATTCTTTTTTAGCCATATTTATGAAACCACTGCCAAATTTAAGGTCATGAAGATTTGCTCCTATGTTTTCTTCTAAGAGTTTTATAGTTTTAGCTTGTAAATTTAAGTCCTTCACCCATTTTGAATTAGTTTTTGTAAATGGTGTAAGATAAGGATCCAACTTCATTTTTTTGCATGTGTATGCCCAATTTTCTCAGCACCATTAGTTGAAGAGACTCTCCTTCCCCTCCATCAAATGGTCTTGGCACTTGTATTTTATTAGAATTGTTCTCAAAGGTAAAAGAGCAGTGTCAATGAGAATCCTAACTTGAAGATTATAGTAACTTTTTAAATAGCCCTTTAAAATAACTTACTTTATTATTTAAGAAACATACAGGAGATGTCAACTTTTGGGGGGGGCAGGAAAAGTTGTACAATTTTATTTCCTGTGGATAAGGTCAACGGAACTTAAAAGCATTGTTTCAGAGGATTGCAACAATACGTGACCCCTGACACCTGTCATTGCACTGTGCCAGATGTCCCAGGGGTGGATGGGGTTGGGGTGGGTGGAGGTTGAGTGGTAGGGGATTTCTGCTGCTCCATCAGAATACGCACTGATTGGAAGCCTGGTTCACACATAGTTCCAGGCATGATTCCTGCCCTTTAGTTTCTGTGGTCTCTCCATGCAGGAGCTGGTTGCTGAAAGGATGGGTGAGGAACAGAGAGGTATTCTAGGAACTGCCTTCAAGAGAACTAGCCCGTTCCTCACACATCAAGTGTTCAACAGGTTTGTGTGGCTTGTGTGACTTCTGCACTGTGTGTTGAGGCTTTGGAGCACAGTAGAGAGGGGCTTCTGACTCCGACTGTGGTATGGCCTGGGTTACCGTAGCTTAGCCTGACTTACTAGTAAATCGTCGCCATAAAGGTCCCATTCCTAACCTGGGCAAATCACCCCTTATTTCCGGGTGGCTCTGCTCCTTTGGCACCATAACTCCTAATTCTACTCTCAAGAGGTACAAGTTTGGATGCAGAGTCACCAGGCTGAAGATTGTTCCCAGGAACTCAACATCCTCTTATTTCCAGCCCTTCCTCTAATGCAGACAGGCAGCTTCTTGTCCTCGGGCATCCCCTGAGGTTCAGAGGGTGGTTGTGGGGTTCATGCCCTTCCTGTTGATGCTTTGTTGGCAAGTTGCCCATGGCCTAATTTGAGCTGTATGTTGAAGGTAGATCTCAATGTGTCTTCTCTTTCAGGAGGATGTGTGGGGGCTCTTATCTAACTCTATTGGCCTAAACCTTGTGTTTTGTGTTCACAGCTATCACTCAGAAACAAATATTGTTAGATATATGAAGAAGTTGGAAAACAAAGACATTTCCCTTGTTCATAGCATGATTCCACTGGTAATTACTGCCTTTATTTCCATTTCCCACCCCACTCTGATTCCACCTCTTTGGGTTGCATCTAATATGCTGCAAGAGGGATGAATGGGTGGCCATGCAGGTAAATGGGAGTGCTGATCATAGGAAGTCACTAACATGATACACTTTGGCTGTGCTTCTTAAAGGGGTCCTGCACCATGAAGCTCAACAGTTCTTCTGAACTCACAGTAAGTAGGTCTCTTCTATTAAGAGCGAGCTTAGCAGAGGCAGTGTCTTGGCTTGTACATAAGCAGATAACTAGGGAAAACTGCTACTGGGACCGTGATTTAATAACCACTGTAGAAATCCTTTATCTTGCTCTTCAACAATCTTGGCAGAAACCCTAATTTTATCACAACCTGATCATTTAAATTTTTGAGTGAAATAATTTAAAAATATTAAAATAATTAAATATATACTATTTATCCTTCCTACCCTCCCCACTCCCCTTTTTTAAACCTGCCATATTAAAAGCTTTTATTTTTATCAATTTGTAGTTGTTAATCTCAGGTAGAATTAAGAACCTTAAGCCTTCTTTCTAGAAATCCATTGACAGTGCCAGAAGGGTAGAGATTTGAGGTTTTAATTTACTTCTTATGTCAGCAGAAGATTTGTGTACCCTGTTGTGCTGGTTGGTAAGTATCTCTCCTAGGCTGGGATGTTCCTTTGTTCCCACAGGATGATTCTGATGTGACAAATCACATCAAGCAAAGAAAATCAGTTTATGACAGGAGGATTTTCTCCATCTGTTTTGTATTGGTATCTTGTTCTCTTAATGAAGAAAGTATAATATATGTGCTATGTAAGAGTTTGAATAAACCATATCTGAAACAGCTCATTGGATTCCATGGGTATAAATCTATTTGGAGGCCTTTTTGTTCCTGAAAAATGGAAAAACATTGTATTTTTGTATAAGTTCCCTTTCTAGGCCTCTGTGACCCCCTGGTAAAATAAAGACAAGAATAGTACTTACCTCATAAGACTGTGGTAAGAGTTAAATGAATAAATATGTTTAAAGTGCCTAGAACAGTGCCTGGCACATAGTAAGCACTCTCGGTGTTAGCTGTTGCTGTCATCATCGTCATCATCAACATTGAAGTCAGTATTGTTATTACTATTGCATACATATGCATATGTTTTCTCCCCTTGCTCTTCAGGCTATCACGTGGAAGGAATTTGCAGACATCCACCCTTTTGTGCCTCTGGACCAAGCTCAAGGGTACCAGCAGCTTTTCCAAGAACTTGAGAAGGATTTGTGTGAACTCACAGGCTATGACCGAATCTCTTTCCAGCCTAACAGGTAAGAGGATTTCTTCTTCTGTTCTTTCAGTTATCTCTTGTGGTATAACACCCACTGGGATGGTCAACTGGAAAGTCCAAAGGGGCCTCATTCACATACCTGGGGAGTTAGTGATGGTTGTTGCCTGGGAGCTCAGTTGAGACTATTGGCCTGGGCCTTGGTTCTTCTCCATATGGACTTCTTCAGTGGTTGCCTGAGCTTTCTCACAGAATCGTGTCTTGTTCAAAGTGGAGTGTTCCAAGGTAGAAGGATGTGGAAGCTGCAAAATGCTTAAGTTACAGAGCATCACTTCTAGAGCATTCTCTTCATCATGGCAAGTTTCAGGGCCAGCCCAGATTGAATGTGGGAGGGGGACAACATATGGGTGTGAAGGTGGAGAATCATGGTTCATCGTGGGCCATCTTTGGAAACTAGTTACTACATCTGTCCATGATACAGCGTAAGAATCAGAATCAAGCACACACTAACTCCTTATAAGCAGCAAGCTTCATTCTCCTAGGGCCAGGAGAACCTGGATCCTGGTTTGTTTTGTCACTAACTTTGAAAATTTCCTTCCCCTCTTCTGCTTTGGTCTTTTTGACTGTAAAGTAAAAAATTTGGGCAGCGATTGTCAAAAGCAGAGGGTTCTGTCTAGCAACATCTACTGGGTACTTGTTAAAAATATGAATTCCTGGGCCCCACTTCAGACCTACAGATCTCCAGTGGTTGAGACCAAAAATCTGTACTTTTAAGAAGCAACCAAGTGATTCTGATATATAGTCAACTTGGATTCACTGATCTCTCTGTCTTCATGGGGATAGACAGACAGACAGACAGAGAGACAGACGTGTTATCAGCATGTGAGTTAACGTCTGAGGATATCTAAAGAAGAGTCTGCCCCAATGAGGTTCTCTACCTCCCACTACTCAGTGTGCTTCTTTACCAGCAGTCTCAGCACTGCATTACCTAGCATGGTGTTAGGAATGTAGAATTTTCTATTTCAAGATTCAAAAATCAAATGATTTTTAAAACGGAGACATTTATTGTCCCTCTTTCTGAGACAGAAAGTTATCAGATCTTAATCAGATACTGTCAAGCCCTACCTCCTGTTTGGTAACGTAGGTAACATGGCAAAGCCATGAGCTTTATAAAAACAATATTCTCCTTACAATACAAACCTTTTAGGAAGAGGGCATGTGACAAATGGAAGGACACAGAGCTTTTTCAATATTAGTCTCCCAAACCCTCATTTCATGAATAGGAAGGAACTGACATTTATGAAAGTCAGGCTGTAGTATACCTTCATGAAAAATGTCATCATGCAGCTTTTTTTTTTTTTTTTAATGTAAAAGAGGAACCTGAGTGAATTAACTGGAGGCAATAATACTTTAAGTGTTCAGGATGAAGAAACTGCCCTCTAGTGATGGAATATGATCACGTCTTCTGTGTTGTATTGGAGAGCAATTTTTCAAGACCATTTTAACTCGAAAGTCATTAGATCTTGCAGTAAACTGAGGTCCAGGGTCTCCAGAAGACTGACTAAAGAATGAGGAAGGTTACCTTCCTGCAGGGCACTGGTTCCTAGCCCTGGCTGGAAATTAGCCTCATGAGGTGAGTCTATAAAATAAATCATCTTGATGTCCAAATCACAGTCCCAGATGGACTCATAGTCTCAGTGGTGAAGGACTAGGGTGAGGGAAGGGATGCAGGCAGGCATATTTCTTTAATGCTCCCCAGGTAATTCCAACTTGCAGCCAAGGTTGAGAGCCATCAGCTTTGAAGTTTCTCTGTTGTTCTCCTTAGTTCACCTGATGCTCTTCCTCTGTCTAACTCTCCTCATTTGTATAATTGTCAGCAAGACTCCATTCTCCATCCCAGTCTTAGAGGAAGGAAAGAAATCCTTATCAGGTTCCTGACAGCGATGCTTTCTCCAGCTCCAGAGATTCCCAGATATACTGCCCATTTCCAAGAGCTGAATTGAGAGTTGTAGGAGCTGTGTTGGGGCTTAGCTGAGGGATATTTCTGGTTGTGACCAAAGGCTGCTGTGACAGATGGAGAAATGCCTTATTCTTTGTTGGGGAAATACAGGGCTATACTTCCAGTGAGTAAGGACAATTGAAGTCTAATTTGGGGAAAACAGGAAGGGATACACCACATATTCTCTGTGAGTGATTTTATTTTTATCTTGTTACAACCTCTATCTTGGTTTCTTTGTGGTAATCTTCTCTCCACAAGTGGATTATAAATTCCAGGTCTTATAATTCTATATTCCAGATTTTAGAGTGGGTCTCCCACAGGGCTGACTACTTACTGGTTAATTCATCATGATTTACTGCTGACTGGTATCTACTGAAATCTAAGGGGCCAATGTGGCTTTATAATTACTGTAAGAAAAAAGCACACATTTTCTTGACTACTCTGCACAGAGAAAGAATTTAGCGTATCATGTCAGGCACTGAAGTTATACTATCAGGGGCTATTTCCTGGTGTTTTCATTTATACCTAACTAATTGGAATTGATCAGTGTGTCTATAGATTTCTAGAGTCCAATCACCAAAAGTTTGAAATCTATTTTTTTTTCCCTTTTTTTGTTACTGTGTGATATTTAAAAGATAAATATGGCATGATTTTCAGAAAGTAGCATTAGTAATATTTTCTAACTTAGTTTTTTTATTGTGGTAAAATATATATAACATGAGATTTACCATTTGAATCATTTTTCAGTGCACAGTTAAATGGCATTCAGGACATTTACATCATTGTACAATCATCAGCACCATCCAGCTCCAGAACTTTATCTTCCCAAATTGAAGCTCTGTACCCATTGAAAAATATCTCCTCATTTACCTCCTACCCCAGCCTCTGGGAGCTATGATTCTGCTCTCTCACTATTAACTTGCGTACTCTAGGTGCATCATATAAATGGAATCATACAAGAGTTGTCCTTTTGTGTCTGGCTTATTTCACTTAGCATAACGTCTTCAAGGCTCATCCACGTTGTGGCATATGTCAGAATTTCCTTCCTTTTTAAAGGCTGAATAATATACCATTATATGTATGCACCGCATATTGTTTATCCTTTTATCCGTCGATGGACATTCGGGTTGTTTCAGCCTTTTGGTTATAGGGAATAATGCTGCTATGAACGTTGGTGTACAAATACCTGTTTGAGTCTCTGCTTTCAATTCTTTTGGGTATATGCCCAGACATGAAATTCTTGGATGTATGGTAATTACATGTTTAATTTTTTGAGGAACTACCATACTGTTTCACAGATCTATGCCAGAGGCATATATGGAAATCAATGTATTAAAGGTTGGACACCCAAATAGTTATCTCAAGGTGGTAGAATTTCAGTTGATTTTGCTTTTTGTCCTGATGCTATTTTAGATTACTTAAAAAATTTTTTTAATCATGATATATGTTATTATCCATATAACTATCCAAAAAGAATTTATTTTTATTGTGGGGAATATGCACATTATGAAACAATTAAATGAGTGGTAAGATGCTTACAGACTCATTTCCACCCTGGTTCTCCTGATTTCAGGGAGTTTCGCCATCAGCTGATGGCATAATGAAGTTGGGTTTGAACTTGCCCTGGGGTTGAGGCAAACCACCTGTCCTCCTTTGTAGCAAGTGTGGTATTCAGACAAAGTGAGGAAGGCTTGCAACAAAGGGCAAAGGAGCCAAGCGCTGGAGAATAGAGTAATATTTAGTATCAAGTGGACTCAAAATTCAGCTCTTGTTCTAATTGCCTAGGTAGGAGAACTGCAATTTTCAGGCATAAACCTGGGGGTTTCTGCACGTGGCCATGATGGCACCACCTCCTCTGTGCTACTGGGCCCTTCCATCCTGTCTTTCAGCCCAGGGCAGTTCTGAGTTATGCTCACAGAAGGCTTTTATTCTTTCTCTAACGGTTCTTGCCTGGATGGAGACTGCCACAGGGCCTTTTTCTTCAGTGCATTCTTTTCTGAGGGTGGAATTCAGCAGCTCAGAGGAAAGGTTAGCACCCAGAATATGAGAGGCCTCCAAAGCTCATTATGTGGCTTCCTCTCTAGTCATGATGTAGGTCCTCCCCTCAAAGTACCATGAGAAAGGGAATGCCACATTATTCACTTGACTGAGATTTAATTGAGGAATGGCCAGTAAATATGGATGACTTCATAACCAAAAACTGTGGCATGAAGTCTTTGTTTCACGTAACCAAGCCTTCACTTGATCTATTTCCTGGGACAGTAAGATCCCAAAGTTGTTTAAAGAATTTGACATAAAAATGTCAGGAAACCTGTCCCCATTTCTCCAGTTTATTTGCTCAATTTACAAACCTGCAGAGCATTTCCAACTTAGTGGAGAACATAGCCAAATAATATTTAATTACCTTTCCATTTCCTACTGTGCCCAGCATGACTTGCTTCGGCTTATTCCCCATCAGACTGTGACACTCTAAAAATCATTCAGCAGTACGCAAGTACACTCTAGGAATTGCTGGGTTAGAATTATGATGTAATGTTTAAGGCAGAAAGAAACAGTAATTAACACCTTCCATGGAAGTATCGAAAGTGAAAGACAAGTTGAAATTATTATTAGCTCAGTTGGCTTATAAAAGTGAGGAAGTTGTTTTTGTCTTTAGAAACTGCAAACTGTGATCTTGTATGCAGACAGAACTAGCAGTTGCTTTCCCAGAATCTACTCCTGGGAAGTTTCTTAATGAAGTGTGAACAGGGCACAACCAGTGACTCGAAAACTTTATTGTGCATAAGAATCACCTGTGGGGCTTATGAAATTGCTAAGCACCCCTGCCAGAGTGTCTGATGTAGTGAGTCTGGATTGAGGCCTGAGAACTGGTATTTCTCACATAATCCTAGGTGACACTGATGTGCTGGTTTGGCTACCACACTGTGAAAACCATGGGGCTTGGCTGCATATTAGAATTACCTGTGGAGCCTTTGAAGTGCCCTCCCTACCCTGTACACTAGCTACATCAGAATGTCCTCCAGGGGTGGTGCCCAGGCATCAGAGTGTTTTTTTTTTAAGCTCCTTCGGTGATTATAATGTGCATCACTGGGTTGGAAAGTGTGTTGACTTGGAGAAACACCAAAGAGGGAGGTTTAGTTAGATAAATAATATTTTCCAGTAGAGTGAACTTTAAAACTGGCCTTTGAAGGCCAAGTCATGACTGTCATGTGCAGATCACGATAGTTTACCACAAAGTCAGACACTTCGATTTGGCCATCTCCCTCTCCTTCTTTCCTGAACTCATGGTCAGTGTCTGTGTAGATTTATTTCATTAAGAGTCTCTGATTCACTTTCCTACTGAGCCTAGTGCAGCTTCAAAACCCTCCCCTACAGAGAGCTCTGGGAGGCGAGATACCAGAGACCCTCTCTGATTAGTGACTATGACTTTCCCAAAGAGACACGCAGAATGCTATGAAGAAGAGAAAGAAAGGTGAAGGGTGAAGAAAACCATCTATGGAGAAAAACAAAGCAATGAGAAGGACCTCCCCTCCTCCAGTTTTCTTGACTTTGAAGAGTATATTTGGATTTTTGTAGATTGTAAGGCTTTGGAACAGTGGTCCTCACACTTGGCTGCACCTTCAGAATTTCTGACTCAGTACACCTAGGGTGGGATCCCAAAATTTGTATTTCTAACAAGTCCTGAGGTGATGCTGATGTTTGGGGACTTTGAGTTAGAAAACCATTGCTTTCAGGTGTTCATGAGAGATCAGAAAGATTAGTATGGCTGGATCTATCCAGATGTTTTTTGCCCAGAACTCAAAGGCAAAGCATAGAATTTAGCTTATGTCAGATTAGATACAGGTTGGTGGGAACATGCTGAGGGGTTTTTATTTTAAGCTAATAGAAGCAGAGGCATAAAGATAGTGTTTGGGATACTTGAGGTATGCAACAGAGTTTGTTTAAAATAAAATTGTTTCCAAGATGTGGAAGCATACCTTGTTTATCCTGCCTGTAAGATAGGAGTCAGTGCTAATTTTTCACCTTGTTTTCTTGAGAGTGGCCCTCTGAGGTTACCATGCACAGATTCAGGTCATTTTGACATAGTGGCTGTTGCAATTATTTTACTGGGATCAGTTTTACCATATTGTCAGTTTCTTAGCCAACATTTCACTTGGATCATTTTTGTTCCTAACCAGTTGATGATGATATTTTTAAAGTAAAGAAGGGCTTGGATGAGGGCATTTTGGCATTAAAATGTCCAACATCAAAATACTATATATCTCAAGAAATTATTGGTAGTGCTTCTCTTTGGGGACAAAGACTGGGAAGAATGGGAAGAGTTTGCTTTTTTTTTCTACCTTAAGCTTCTTCCCTTCTGCATTGGTGAATTTTTTAAAAAATCACATGAATATATTATACCCCTCCCCCCATTTTATTAATTTTTGTGCTAAATTCATATTGAATAGCTGTCCTGAAACCCCACACCTACAATGATACACGATGCTAACAGGGCCTAGGTTTAAATCATTGCAAAACTGTTTAATCCCATCAGCCCCAACTTATTTTCACCTTTTGGGTCATTGTACTTTTTATACAGTTGTTCTAGCTCCTTCTAGTCTACTGGATTTCTTGTGGACTCTTTGTAGTATGAGTCTGGGTTTGGGGAGAATTTGTCTGCTAGTTCTCACTCAGTCTGTATTAAACAGTACAGTGTGTAGCAGGTTTTTTTTTTTTTTTTTTTTTTTTTTTTTAACCAGCCTGAGTAAATGCTGTGACTGGAGGCCTTGTTTTTCTCAGACAGTTTAAACTTAATGCTCACTTGGCACTTCTGTGGGTCTGAGGCTCCCCATCCACTGGTATCCTCCATTCTGTGGCTGGCTTTGCAGGTCCAGGCCACCACCAATTTCATTCTAAATCGATGTCAGAAGACCTCTCTCCTAGCTGCCCCTCCACATGGAGTATTTTTCTGATGGGTTCTCAATGCTGGTTATGCAGCCAAGCAGTTACTTTCCATAATACTTTTCACCAACAGGTGGTGCTAATAATTCCCCTTATTTTCACAGTACCCCAGTGATAATCCTTGTGTGGCATTTAGAACTTACCTTTGTACTTTTTGAGTAGAAACATGGCTGATTTTAAGAGTATATAAGGCAGAAAACACTCAGCATTTCAGACCAAGTCATTAGTATCTTGCCTTTCTCTTGGATTACCGGCCCCTAACTCCAGTTTCTACTTTCATTCCTAGTCTAAACACCTTGATTGGTCTTCCAATAAAACAAGATGGACAGAAGTTATGAGAAAACACAGAGGGAAATACAAAACCAATTTGTTGAAGTCTCTTTGCATGAGGGAAAGGATGACATTAATGTTGACGGTCTGGACTAGAGAACTCAGTGTTGAACAAACTGACTAAACAATCATTGCAGAGCTACTCCAGGCACAGTTCTAGTTTGTGTATACTGAACTCTAGCACCTAGGTTCTGTCCTCAAAGCCTCTGTACTCTAACTGAAATAAGATAAGCACACAAAGTGAGGGTGAGATCTGTAATAATTTTCAGTGCACACTATGTAAATGGGATGGTATTTTCAGAAGAGCAAGTACAGGAAAATACTATGAGAGTTTGGAGGAGGTAAAGAATAATTCAGTCAGTTAATCAATCAGTCAATATTTATTGAACACTTCCTATGTCAGTGTTCTTGGCACAGAGATACTATGTTGATCAAGACAGATAAGATTTCTGCCTTCAGGGGAGGCCTCTTTGAGGAGGTGAGGCCTAAATATTGATAAGAAGCCAGATATGTGAAGATCTAGAGGAGGAACTTTCCAAGCAGGACCGTGTAGTGAAAAGCTCCAAGGCAGAAATTGGCTTGACCTGTTTCAGGGAAGGAGGAAAGCCTGGGTGTCTGGAGGATAGTGAGCCAGGAGAGAGGGGGGTGGCAGCCAGCCACAGATCATGTTGGGGATTTGTAGCCATGGCGAGGAGCTGGGTTTGTGACTTTGGGGAAGGCCTTGCAGAAGAGGCAGGACTTGAGTTGGGAGATGAATTGAAAAATGGATGGATTTGGCTAGGAGGAGGGGAGAGGGAGGGGAATAGAGGTTGAGGGTTGTGGAATTGCTCATTCAAATGCTGTGGTAGCCCATCCTCAGTGCCTGAGTTGCAGAGTGATCAGGGTTGGTGGCTGAAGTTGGTGATGAAGATGATGAGGATGATGATGACAGTGATGATAGCTGCTGGTACTTAACGAGCACTTACCTTTGCCAGGCACTGTGGAAAGCCCTTTACCATGAGCACACTTCTCATCACATCTGCCCGTCGATTTGGGTGCAATTATGTGCATTTCAGAAATGAGAACACAGAGAGGCTAGGTGGTGGTGTGAGTGGTTTGCTGGAGAGTGGTAGATTTATTTTCTTGTTCTCAAAATAAAGAACATAAAATGAGCTAGAATTTGTTTTTCAGAAGCCTGAAACACAGAAGATCAGTGTTTGCCTCCCTCTCTGGAAGAGAGAGGAGAGAGGCAAAGCTCCCTCCGTGTGGGTGATGAGGAATTGGGTGCCCCAGGTCTTATGGGGACAGGCCTTTTACATGCAGGTGAACCTCAGTCAGGCAAGGGTTCTCTGAAGGAAAGCCAGTGTTTGCTCCCACGACTCTCAACCCTTTGGAAAAGCACAGCGTGCTCAGAGGAGACTCACTGCTTACAAGGAAAGCATGAGGCCCCTTGAGATGGGCCGACTTGTACTGATGTCTCCGGCTGTCACTGTTGGCCGTTTGGGCATGTGATACTCTGAGTTCAGTTTCTTCACGTGCAAAATGAAGATGATGGTACCCACCTCATGGGGGTATTAGGAGGATTAAATAAGATGATGTAAAATGCTTAGTGGTGACAGCAACAATGGTTCCCATTTACCTGTGTTTACTCTGTGCTGAGTGCCTGGTAAGTAGGAAGTGCCTAGTTTATGGAGCAGTTTTTCTTACTATTTTTATTCCTCAACTCATCTACCCTTTCTGTTGCTCTGTGGCGCCCACACTGAGGAAATCAGCACTTTCTTTCCCTTTCTCCAAGCAAGTTCTAAGCCCTCGCCCCCAAAAGTTTCCCTGTTCTATGTCCTCTCCTCATGCTGAGCCCTAAATCGTCAATTTTACTGTCTCCTGACACCAAACCATTGATGCTCCTACATTAGTTTGCAAATATTTCACATTCAACTGGTTCCATCCAAGCATCCTCAAAAAATATTTACCCATGCTCAAAATTTTAGATTTTAGTTTAGAAATTAAACAAAGTTTATCTAATTTATTCTTAAGCCTTGTGCTTTTTCAGAGTATGATCTCAGTATTACGGGGTGACCAGAAGGGATGAACGCCAAAACCACTGGGCCTTCCACAGAGTCAAAAGATGGTGTAATTTTGCGAAATGGAGGAAATAGGCATTTTGAATGGGATTAAAAAACCTATTACTCACTTCCCTTTCCTTCCTGCAGAGAGAACCGAGAACATTAAGTAACAGTTTATGATTGACTCAGCATCCCTCACTGGAATGTTAGTCATTAAGTGTGTTCTGAAAGTGGTGCCTTCAAGGACTGCTGAGATGGGTATGGCCAGCGTCTAGCAGCCATGTGCATGTGGGGATTGGGAAAGCCGGCTCCGAGACTGAGTGGTGCCTCGCTCAGAGGGCATAGTTCCTCTGGGGTAATCCAATCTAGACTAAACATTTGGTGATATTAAGAAATTATTGTTCATTGTTTTAGGTGTGATAATTACAGTTACGTTTTAAAAAATTATTTGTAAGATACATATTGAAATTAGAATTGATGAAATGCTTGCATTTTGCTTCAGGGTAATCTAGTTCAGAGTGAAGGGGGTTATTAGTGAGGGAGATGGCTGGAAACATGATTGTCCATAATCTGATCATTTTTAAAGCTGGGTGATAGGTACATGGTAGTTCCTTCTTCTCTCTGCTTTTGCACAATTTTGGGATTTTTCCAAAATAAAAAAGATTTTTAGGTGCATGGTCCCATGCGAGGGTAGAAATTCTATCTCTGAGTGGGAGTAGGTGAGCTTTAGTGCACAGACTGGGTGCTGTTCTCTGGTTATTCAAGACTTTAGGCTCATGTAGGGGTCCTAGGTGAGCTTTCCATGGTGTCGTTCGGGGAGGACTTTGTGTCCCGTGTTGGTGAACATGCAGCCCGTGCCTGATGAACACTGAATGAGTAAATAAAAGCAGAGAGGCTCAGAGCCCTGATCCTTCTCTTCCTGTCTCTGCAGTGGAGCTCAGGGGGAATACGCCGGGCTGGCCACTATCCGAGCCTACTTGGATGGGAAAGGAGAAAAACACAGAACGGTGAGTGTGGTCGGGCGGTGCTTGCTCACCACTGGGGGGCAGCGCGTTCAGCTTTAGGGTCCCTTTGTTCTGTGGGACCCTCCCTCCAAGCTTTCTTGGAAGATGCTGAGGAAACATGTAATCAAGAAACAAATGTCTATGAACTGGCTATTTTAATCCTTGCCTCCAAGACGTTTCACTGGACCAATTTGAGGGAAAACATTAGGAGATAAAAGGCTTTCTCTCAAACCCAGTCTGTAGCAGTCAGCCAGCTGGCTGTGGACCTGCTCTCCAGAGGGAGCAGAGGGAGGAAGGGGCAGGAATGTTGCCATTCTAAGCCGCCCTCCTTGGCTCAGCCCTGGCCCTAGGCCTGGACGGAGGGCAGAGACCGAGCTCTCGTTCTTCTGTGACTCCTACTGTGCCTGAGCACAGTTCTGTTCATATGTGTGCTCAAAAAATATTTATTGAATAAATAAATTCCCTATTAAGTGATTTTCTGCCTTAAGCAACAAAAGAAGACCTGGAGCAGAGTTCACAGATCTGCTTCATTGTTTGCTTTGGGTAAGAGAGTCCATTCTCCAGGGTCCACAGTGCTCGTGGGGGCCTTGTGGGGACCAGCAGGTGCTGTTAGGCTCGTGGGGCCTCCACAAGTCCCCAGAGGCGGTGCCTATAGCAGTGGACCTAAGGACACAGGCTTCAGATTGTGGCTGACGAAGGCTCACGTTCTCAGGGCCTTCATATTGGTGATGGCTACGCTGACTTGAACTTCATGATCCGTGGAGGTAGGGTTAGAGGATGCAGTGGGTAGGAGTCAGGAGCAGGGCAGAAGTATCTGCCCATCCCAGGAGAGTTAGAGAAAAGGGTGCTGGGGTGGCTCTGGCTGCTCACATAAGTGAGATGCAGTGAAGGGTCCCAGTCTTAGTCCATTCCTGGCTTTATTGTTGATGGCTGGTTGCCTGGATTTTTGCAATGAAGAATTAAATTCTGTTTCACTTCCCTTTCATAAAAGGGAAGAAAAAAACATTTTCCCCCACCTTCCCTTGCTTATCCATCCTGATTCCACAGGTGTGTTTTCCCAGACCTTTGCCTTGGTTGAGTAAGAGAATTGATTTTCCAAGGCCTTTGAAAAATAAGACATTTATTGTTTGAATAGGTATTGAATACTGGCCACATACAAGACACTGTGTTTGCCAGTCTGAAGGGAGATCAAGCGATGAAGCAGACACAGTCCCTGACACCTCAGTTGGTTTTTTCACTCGGGTTTTCTCGTGGTTTTAAATTCTTTCACTTTCTGAGGAAGGGTTCATTTAGAACTGTAATTGGTTTTTGGACCTCAGAGTCTCATGTCTGTCACAGAGTCAGAAAGGAAACGTCGGGGCTTCAGTTGTCCCGTGAGAGGATGCCAGACAACTGACATGTAAAGTTGCCTTTTCTGTTTTTCCTGCATGGCTTCCGAGTACTGAGTAGCCCCCAGAATGCCTCATTGTTATGCTCTGTAACCACGAGGTATCTGGGGATCCTGGGGAGGGATCTGTGTGACCATCTGCATGTCGCTCCCCTGCCCCACTCCACTCCTGCCCCTGCTTTGCAGAGAGGGCTCCGAGGCCCACTTTGTGCTGCTTGTAGAAGGACAGTGACCAGTTAACGACAAAAGGCCAGCTGAAATCCAGGCTCTCTCCACTCTGAGGCTTCCCACCCCTCACGTTTCCCCAGCTCCCCAGTCTGACATCAGGAAGTATCTGGGAATGTCCAGGAGTTGGGGACCAAACCAGAAAGATTAAGGAGAAAGATGAGCTACCTTGACTGGGCCTGGGAAGAGTGCTTCTGTGACTCACAGATTCTTTTTAGCTCCTTTTCCTTCTCTTTGTTTCTTCCAGTCATCCCCTCTCTCTGTCCCCGTGTGTGTGATGATGCTTCTGGCACCGTTGTGCACACTGCTAACACCGAAGTGTCGCGAGAGGTGATTCCACTCTGAAGGGTGGAGAAGAGCGGGATGCTGCATTCTTGGGGGTGGAGGTGGGGAGGCAGGGAAGGCTACCCAGCCGTGGAGCTTGTAGAAATACAGAACTCTTGAGTCTGGAAATGTTGGCATCCTTTCTAGATTAAAGATTTTAATTAAAACTGACTTTTTTAGTTGGAGAAAAAGAAAATAATCAGGAAGGATTTTTCCACATCAGAGACATCTGAGACAGTTGCTCTGGTACAGTAGATGCTAGTGGAATCTAGGAAAATATATCCTTCTTTTTTTTTTTTTTTAAGGAGTGTGGGGAAATCATGTGCTACAGAACCTCCTGAGTTCTTGATGATTCTTTTGTTTCAAAGATTTCAAAAATTCTTTCATTTTTGAAAGTTATTTTCACATTTACTGTTAGGTTAAATTTCAGAGTTTCCTATAATGCACCGTCCAAGTTCTTGATTTACCAGTTTAATTTGTGAGAATACAAATTTATTTAACACTTACTATAGAAATTACTGTGTGCTAGCCACTGTCCTAAATATTTTATACTTAATAACTCAATTTTCTAGTCACATACTAACTCAGATTTGCTGATCTGAGACTGAATTTCCTATACAAAGGGAAAACATTTTACCAAAAACAAAAAACACTAATCCCCCCCCCCAAAAAAACCCCCTAAAACTTGTACGTATTTTTCTCTTCTCAACTGCCTGAGGTAAAGTAGTGAGATTTGGTTTTTAGATTTTACCGGTGGTAAAAAATTGATTTCCCTTATAAGGGAGTGCTCCTCCTTAATCCTTCACTCATTCAGCAAGTTTCTGAGGGTGAGCTGTGTTGGGTCTATGCCAGGCACAGTGGGGAGTTAAAAAAATACAGCATCCACCTAAGTTGACATAAATGCACCAAAGAGGGTTAGTGTTGGATAAAACAGCAAGTCTGAGTCTTATTATTTCTGTGTCCCTCGCAACACCACAGTTTCAAAGTGAGGAAGAATTAATATTTTAAAAAGATAGTTAATTAAATTCCTAAAGCCATATAGAAATTCAGAAATGTCCAATAGCAACAAGTCACTGACAGAACCACTGAGACCTTTTCTTTCCACTAATCCTTACATCAGGGTGTGTGCTAGTTTCCCATGGCTACTGTAAAAAATTATTGCAAAGTCAGTGGTTTAGAACAGCACAGGTTTATTTTCTTATAGTTGTGGAGGCTAGGAGTCTGAAATTGGTTTCACTCGGCTAAAGTCAACGTACTGACAGGGCTGGTTCCTTCTGGAGGATCCAGGAGTGAGTCCATTTCTTTGCCTTTTCTAGTTTCTGGAGGCCTCCTGCATTCCTTGGCTCATGGCCCCGACCTGCCATCACTCCAACCACTTGTTCAGTCATCATCTCTTCTTCCTCTGCCTGCCTCTGATGAACACTTGTGAATACATTCAAAGCCCAACCTATAATCCAGATTTCAAGATCCCTCCTCACGGTCTTTATTCACACCAGCAGAGTCTCTTTTGCCAGATAGGGTCACATTACTAGATTCTGGGGATTAGAATGTGGACATCTTTGGGGGCCCATTATTCAGTGTATCACAGGATAAGTGACATTTCAAGCTTGAATGCTTTTGTTTTATCAGAACTTCTCTGGTATGAATTCTTCATTTAGGCCATTAATAGTCACCTTCCCCTTCCTTGATCAATGTTCTGTCCAGAAGGGATCCTTCTATCCAGAGTTCCTTGGGTAGATTAAAAATACCTTGTGGGAAAGGACAAGTAACTCCAGCTTTGGTCCTGAGAAATTAAAAGAATTTAATACAAAAGGGAAACATTTAAACAAGGCAGAGGATTTGAGGAAAACACAGTGTAACCAGCAGAGACCAGTAACCATTCAAAAGAGGCACAAACTTTGTCGGCAGAACAACAACAAGGTAATTTCATGTTTGCTTTGCTTACAGTTCTCTTTGGATACACATGCATTTTGCTTAAGTAGAGGACTTTGTTGTTTTTGAGGAAACAGCAGTAAGCTGAGTTCCCCTTCGTAAGTCCATTTTTGTGATGACCATTTCTCTTCAAGAGGTGGCAATATTGGTTCTGGGATTTAAAACAGAAGAAGATTGTTTCAGAGTGCACATTGCTTCTCTGTGTTGCTTTCTGTTGGGAGAAACTCCAGGATGCACTTTCCTGTAGTGGGACATCATCAGATCTGCCAGAGCATGTGTGTTCACCTGTGCTCATGTGATCTGGGGGGAGGATGAAATGATTTAAATCTGAGAATTCTAACATTGTGCCCACCATCCGCCTTCCACAGAATTAACATGTCTTTAAGCTCTAGCTTAGGTTCTAGCTCTTGAGATACTTTCTCTTGATCTCTTCAGCTTGATGTGACACCCTCTCTCATTTCTATGGATGACAGCATTGACAGTGAATGCGTTGTGTGAGCACAGGGCTGGGGCTGATGGGCATTTGTGCTTAGTTATGGTTCTCGTGGCAACTAACACTTCGTTGCACAGAGGAAGCATCCAATAAATGATGACACCGTTGGTGTGTTGGCACTGGGAGGCCTTGGAATAGGTCCGTGGTTATCTCTCTTGGATCTCAGCAGAGCTAAGCACAGCACTGAAGCTATGATGTGTGCATCTGAATCCTAGAGTTTAACTTCCAAAATCATGTTCTTTCTATATATTATAGCTGAGACAAGGTTAGAGTCAGCCTAGGCCTGTTTTTGGTGTTGTTGGCTTACGTGAGGAGAGTGTTAATATTCTGAAGTCTTTAAGGAACAATATTTGGGGATTGAAGTGTAAGCTCCCTTTTTGGACATTGTTTGCAATGCAGTAATAATGAGATTGTAGCACATTTTAAGGCACCACCAGTCAGTTTAAATGGAGCGTGTGGCACCCACTGAATTTGAGCTCCAAGCATCATCTAGGATTTTTCTGTCATAATGAATAGCCTGAAGGTGATGGGTTTTTTTTCTACTTCCTTCTTTTCATTCCACTTCTAAGGTTTGCCTCATTCCAAAATCCGCACATGGGACCAATCCTGCAAGTGCCCACATGGCAGGCATGAAGATTCAGCCTGTGGAGGTGGATAAATACGGGAATATCGATGCAGCTCACCTCAAGGCCATGGTACCCTTAACAGATGGGGGTGATGTGGGTTGGAAAGACGTGGTGGGCAGGTACTGGATGGTTTATGTCAACGTTATCTTCTTTTGCGTTCTAATTAAAAGACTGAAGTTCCTCCTCTGAATTGTTCTAGGGAAAATAGCGTAAAATCAGAAAACCTAGCCACCTCTATAAGAAAAATAAAAGTAGGAGTCACATTCTTGGTCCAGAATAAAGCTGACCATAGCCTACTTTTGCCTCTTCCTTCACTAACAAGGAGAAGGTCCTTTAAACTGAAATCCCTTTCTCTAATGTGTGCATGTGTAACAAACCAAATGAATTATTCATGGTGGTAGTAAGGGTATTCCTTGCAGGATCTGTCTGCCTCCTGCCCAACCTTACCTTCCTTCCCCCATTAACAATCAAATTGGCAGTCACGGTTATTCTCAATCTTTGTGTTGGGAATTAAAACATAAGTGTAGATTTTGCGGATGTTGGTGATGGTCCCAGCCATTACCTGCTGATTTTCAGGCAATATTCCATATATTCCATCCTCCTTCCTGCAGTACCAACCCCCACTCCCAACCTCCCAACCTCCAGGAAGAGGTTGCCTAGCAACCGTATCTGCTTTCCACTGGTGGACTGGAGGCTGCATCTTAAGAGGGAAGGAAATCAGTTGAATAGCAATGTGATTTTGTCGGGGTTATTAGGCATGGAGACTGAGAACTTCATATAACTGCCTTCACAGGGAAGATGAAAATACACAACTCTGCGCAATTCTCCTATCCGCTTCACCCTTCCATTGCCCCACAGAGTTTTTACTGATAAATCTTCTGGGCCAGTAGTTGTGATTATTAAGTCTCTCCAGTATAGGATGTGAACTTTAGTTTTTGGGTTTTTTTTCTCATTTCCATTTGAGCCTACTCTGACTTGCTGGTCAAAAAACACAGGAACATGCCTTTTATATATACTTGCCTTCTGTCAAAAGGAAAAATTAAGGAGTTTTTTTTTTTTTTAAATCAGAGCAGAACACTCTTAGTGGGAATTCTAATTTCAGTAGAATGGGAGGGAAATGGGGTAAGGGTGGATATGGTGAGATGAGCTGAGGGAGAGAGATTAACTGTAAGAATAAACTTGTCTGGAACCAAAAAGATCTGAAATAATTATTAAGATGGTCTGAGACAAAGGAAAACTACTTTAGAGAGTTGGGCCCAAAATATCAAAAAATCTTCTGAACCGTTTTTTGGTCTTGACCATGGAGACCTAGCCTGAAGGGATCTTGTTATTTCTTTGCAATGATTTATGAAGGGAGAATTGCCTGTGGATCTTTTATTATTGTCATCATATGTTGAGACAGTTCCAGAAATGAAAAGACCAAGACCTCGTCTTTCTTAATCCTTTAAAATAAAAAGCAAGAGTTTGCCCAAGAAAAGCAACGTTTCCTCCCGTTGTGTCCCTCTACCCTTTTCAATCTCTCAGGTGGATAAACACAAGGAGAACCTGGCAGCAATCATGATTACATACCCATCCACCAATGGAGTGTTTGAAGAGAACATCGGAGAGGTGTGTGACCTGATCCACAAGCACGGAGGGCAGGTCTACCTGGACGGGGCAAATATGAATGCTCAGGTGGGCAACGTGACAGGGCTCCTTGAGAAAACGGTTAAAAATCAAAAAGAAAATTTTTTTTTCTCTGACCTCTTGACAGCTGTCTTAAAACATGACACTGAGTTCAGAACAGACCCTGACTTTATTGCCACATCAAACAAAGAATGTGTCACAATTTCACTGAGCTTATAGCTCCTAAGGAGGTCACGGGGGATGCTGAAGAGGTAAAAAGGTTGAAGGGAAGCCAGGAGTGAGTGGAATGTCCTTAGCTTGTCACAGGGTGTGGTCCCTCTGGGGTATTGTGGGCAAGAAGGTCACCCGACTCCCTGAGGGACCTGAGACCCCAGGTCTGGCTACTGGTGGATGTTGACCTCCCCTGGCCTTGGATCAGCCGTTAGTCTGGCTTCAGCTTCATCCGTGTGGAACAGCTGAATAGCTCTGTCCCTGAGGGGCTACTTGGTGGGGGGTGTGGAGGGCGGTCTGTGTGATGTGTACCTTTGAGAGGACGCTGTAGGGAGCCTTTGGAGGACAGACAGTCATCTTTTTTTGCGTCTTCTCAACTTCTTCCTCTCCTTCTTATTTTCCTCCTTTTCCTCCTCCTCCTATTTAATTGTTTTAAACCATGTTGGAGTCTTTCTGCTTTTCTTTTCTTCTAATTTCTTTTGAGTAGTCCAGGGATTGTCTGTTGCTTCAGTAGCATAAATGCATTCTTTCTCTTTGGCCACATTCACAATTAGCCCTAACGCCAAGGAGGCAGGAACACCTGTTGTGGGTGGTACCAGGATGGTCTCAGGAAAACTGTCAGCCTCCCTTCCTCTCCCTTGGCTCAGTATCCTCTCAAACAGCCTTCCACCCCTTTATATCCATATGCCCTAAGGGGCTGTTCAGTAAAGTGCACGACATCCAGCGCTGGGGTGTCAGAGATGCTGGGGTGAAATGGCCTGTTTAATAGTGAGGAGGTACTATCCTTTCTTCTGTTAGGGGTGCTTCCTCTCCTGCCTCTTGGGGTGGATAATTAGGAATTGACTGTATATTCAAATCTGTTTTTTATAATCTAAATTAGACTAAATGGTCAGTTGCTGTTTCCATGGAAACCACAGGCCACGCTGCCGGGATGCCTGTTTTGATTGCTGTCTTAAGGACATTTCTGGGAACAGCTCCACCTGCCTTTCCGTGGAAGGGGAAGTAGCATGGCCACCTATCCAGAACACCCCTTCATGCTCCTGACTTTTGCTTTTGGCTCCTTCCCTTTGTGGTAGGTGGGAATCTGTCGTCCTGGAGACTTTGGGTCTGATGTCTCACACCTAAATCTTCACAAGACCTTCTGCATTCCCCATGGAGGAGGCGGCCCCGGCATGGGGCCCATCGGAGTGTGAGTTCTGGGCTGCTGATTTCAGGATGGCTTTGGAGACTGAGAATGAAAGGTCGGGCCCAAACTTCCCGCTCTTCTCATCAAGGTCTTCAAGTGTCAAGGACATGTAGTATGCCTGTAGGGGCTGGGTGAGGAGCAGTGAATGGGGCGCTTAGGTCTAAGGAGAAAGCATAGTTAGATTTTATTAACCACAGTGTTTGGCCCCACTAAGCTCCCAGTCATGCATAGACAGAGTGGATTTACTGACAGAGTAATGATTAGGGAGCTCTGCTGGAGCATTCTGGAGCAGAAGTGGAATATCAGCACTTGGAAGTACCTCTCAGACTTTAACTTAGAGTTCTAAGCTTTTCTTTATTTCTTTTTTAAATCAGCTGATTGTTACATCAAAAGTGACTTATCTAACTTAACAAACAAAAGAACTCATTGTAGAAAAGTAGTTACCAGGGCTGGGGGGCAGGGAGGGACATAGGGAGAGGCTAGTAAAAGGGTACAATACAACCTTTCGGCTATAAGACGAATGAGGTCTGAGGATCTAACGCATAACACAGTGACTATACTTGATATCACTGTATTGTATAACTGAAATTTGCTAAGAGGATAGTACTTAAATGTTCTCTCAAATACACACACACACAGAAGTGAATTGGGTGGAAGATGTTGAACACTCTGCAGCTTTAATTCTTATTCCATCTAAGTTAGGAGGGAACACACCTTATTATTAGAAATAACTGGATGAAGTCAGAGTAGGACTAAAGCAGTAAAGTAGCCGTTGATACCTTTTTACACTGTGAAATAAAATCAGCTTGTGAAAATGATGCTGAGCAGCCATTTCCTGAGCATTTTCATTCTTCCAAAAATATGCCAGAGGGGTCAGTCTTCATTGATGCCGGGAGCCTTCCCCCTTGCTTTTTTCTGCCTTCCTTTGTGATTACTATTATTTATAGGAAGTGGAGGAGTCCCAGTGTCTCAGCTGTGGGGGAGGTGGGGTGAGTGATGGTCACGTGCTGGCCTCCGATATGTCACCTCCTAGGGCCTCTTCTCAGCAGCATCCTTCTGTATCCCTTAGGTGCCTTGGGAAAGAGGGTGGGGCACTGGGCTGGGAGGGGGTGCTGTGGGGCTGGGATGTCTGCACATCCACGTGAGCCCGCAGCTCTGCTTGCTAGTCCACGGCTGCCTGCCTCTGCCGCATTGTCTGCCGTGGTTCTTGGGTGAGCTGCTGGGATGCTGATGGCTGGTGAGCTGTGCCTCCAGAGGAGGAAGGAAGGAGCACTTCCTGCACATCTGCCTCTTAGCAGGTGTCAAGTCCCTTCCACTGACAGAGCTCCTCTGTTAGGAACAGAGCTTCCTAAGAGGGCCCAGCACCTGCCTGCTTGATTGAACTGGATCTTTTTACATCTTCTAAATTTTTATTTAAAAAAATACAGGAAGAAGCATCTTGTGCCTTTTCTGCCTAATCATCCCATCATTTCAGTGAAGCCAAGC
Source organism: Vicugna pacos (assembly GCF_048564905.1). NCBI lineage: Eukaryota > Metazoa > Chordata > Mammalia > Artiodactyla > Camelidae > Vicugna > Vicugna pacos. The sequence continues at coordinate 31,380,201 of NC_132990.1, forward strand.
GAAGATGCCCAGCCTTTGGGTACCGTCAGCGCGGCCCCGTGGGGCTCCAGTTCCATCTTGCCCATTTCATGGGCTTATATCAAGGTGAGAGGCCTGTGAATGTGTGTTAGACGGGTTGGGGGTGTGGTGTGTGGGTGGGGAACTGAGACTTCAGACTTCTTTCCTGACTTAAAAATGAAGAAATCCATGATCCGAGATGTGGTGCGGTGAAAACTGCTGATGACTTGAGTGGAAGAAACCTTCCTAAAGAGATCAGCTAAAGTTCATTTCATCTCTTCATCAAGCTGTTTTCCTTTGGGTTCTCATAGTGGATTTAACATCAGAGAAACTGACACGCCAGATATATTTTTCCAGATGGAGTTAAGTACCATGAGTCATATGGATGTTCTGGCCACGTCATTTGGTTTCCTGTAGGATTTGTACAGCCCCTTGCAAGTGAAAAACGGTACACATACTAATTATTACACTTGGTTGAGATCCTGGGATAAATTTTAGGAATACATCTCGTTTCACTTTATATTTCTTGGGAGCCTGGAGGACACGATGACAATAGCAGAAATTCACTTATGTGGTGGTTTCCCAAAGCTCTTTGCTCTTTTGGGCCTGTGGAACTATGCTCTCGGGGGTAATTAGACTTTGTCAGAGAACAGGCTTCCTTCCTTTGTGTTTTTCCAAAAAACACTCAGGCCGGAGTTTATTTTATACAGCTCTCCTTCAAACTGGCCTGCCCACCTCCTGGGCTGACAAGAGCATGCATTGGATAGTTAGTTGTTCAGCGGCTAATTAAAGCGGCCTTCCCTAATGGCTCCCCTCCCTAGAGGAAGGGAGGCTTCTGGCGAAACAAACCCCAAACCCAGCTGTGCACATCATGCCGTAGGACCCTCTGGGCTGGTTGTTATTCTTGAACAGTGTGGCATTTATGTTTCTTAATGAAAACTTTCTGGGAAGCTGGAACAACAGTTCTATACCCCAGAGACTAAAACTTGCTTTTTGAAATGATATTTGCATTTTTTTTTTTTTTGCAAATACTAACAACAAAAACAATTATGATAAAGGTCTGCTTCTTTGTAAACAGAATCTAATTCACGCTTCCTTTTGGTCTCTGGGTCCTGTAAACCTGAGTGATTTGTTATGGAATGTTATTTGGGTTGGAGAGGATTTCCCACATATAAGGAATAAATGCACCAAGGCTGGTTTGGCCATATGCCAGGAACACCAGATAGAGCCTCAGTTGAAAAAAGAAGTAAATAAAGTAGGGTTTGAGCTACCCCTCTGACGTTGGGCCCCTTTACTTCAGGCTGGTATTATGTATCACCTGGACTAGATTGCCGCCTTCTCTTCCTGCTGTAGTCCAGCTTGGACACTCTGTACAGGACTGCTAGACTCCCACCAGGGCCCTCCGTCCCCTCCTGGCTTCCCTTTGCCTCTGCCGCCGGCTCTCCCTAACCTGCACAAAACCTTTAGTGGGTTCTTCCAAGATGCACTTGCCCAGGCCCCATCCCAGAGAGAGTCAAAGTCAGCATATGCAGGGTGGGGCGTGGGCTGTCAAGCTGCTGGGCGACTCCGATGCACAGGTCGAGAACCAGTGGCTGACTGAACCAAGTCCACGTCCTGCCCAGCAAGGGTTCGAAGCTTGCAAGAGGTAGTTCCAACCCACCAGGCTCTACAGCAACTCCCAGGCTGCAGCCACGTGCCTTCCATTTCACACCTTGGTTCTTGCCGTTCTTCTCACTTGGAGGGCCTTCTCCTTTCTCTTTGTCTCCAAATTCCACCCATTTTCAAGTTTCCACTCAAATTATAACTCTTACTCCAGGAACCCTTCTTTGACCGTCTGGCAAAACGTGTGCTCTCCTTCCTTTGGACTTCAGGGTCCCTGCTGTTTTATTTTATGCTCTCTCATTTGCTTTTACATTAGTTATGTATTTAATAGCTGTCAAGCCTCCCTCATATATGAGGTGTTCTGGGAAGAAAGTAGGCAGTAAAAATTGGTGTAATCTTGGTTTTAAGCTCTTTACTGGTGATAATATTCACCCCATGTAACCACAGGGACTTGTGAGCCACCAGAAAATGATATGGTCAAACCTGGCTGTTGTTAAACAAAAATAGCCTTGACTACAGACAATTGGAAGATAAACCACACAAAATGGATTCAGTGGGGATTTTGACCAAGATCCCATGGGACTCCTGGCAATTATCAAGGCATCTCAAATTCAGTGAACAAATGAAAACTCCCCAAAATGCATGTAGCCTAAAAACAATTCTTTTTCTTCTGTAGATAACACAAAAGTCCACAGTCAATTTTGCCCTGTTCTAAGCTTTGTTACTATAGTAAGAAATACAAAATTACTGTTGAAAGGAGAAAACCAAAAATTATTTCAGGCTTAGAGGGGACTGACAGATATCATTGTTAGGATATTTCACTCATCTGCAATCCAGAGAGTTGTGGCATGCTAACTTCCTTTGTGAGTGGGATTTATCTGGGGGTGTCTTTGGCTAGTGTCCATTGGGTTTACCTGTTCCATGGTTGATGGCTCTGTTTTTCCATCTGTTGCAGATGATGGGAGGCAAGGGCCTTAAACAGGCCACAGAAACTGCTATATTAAATGCCAACTACATGGCCAAGCGATTAGAAAAACACTACAGAGTCCTTTTCCGGGGTGCAAGAGGCAAGTATGAACTGTAGTCTATATTCACCTTGGTTTTTTCCTTGGCCAAACCAAGTTTGACCCAGTGGATGTGGCTTTCAGAAGAGGGTGGGAAACTTCTGTTTCTCAGCATATACCAGAGAAAAGCCTAGAGTTAGTGGAAAGAACTTCAATTTAGTAAACAGTTTAGGGATATCACTCTTTGTGAGACTCTGCAACACACTACAGCCCAGGCCAGCAAGGAGCCCACACTGCTGAGAAACGTGCACATAAATGCCGCGAGCTCATTACCTCCCCTCGTGCCATGGGGATGCCCCTAAAGAATGGAGTGTTGCAGACTGGGCAGAGGCAGGGCAGAAGAGTTGGGAAAACCTTCTGGAAGGAGCCATCTGAGATGAGCCTGGAAGGAAGAGTAGCAGAACCCCAGTCAACAGGGAGGAGCAAGCCAGAGAGGAGGTGTTGTCTGGGTGGTGGGAGTGTTGAGTGGATTGAAGAACGGGGAGGGAGGAGAGGGAGCAGATGAAGATGAGGCTGGAGAGGTAAGATGGGGCTTTGAAGATCTTGGGAGGCTCTGGACTCTACTGTTGCTGAACAGGGGAATGACAGGATGAAGAGAATGTTAAAACCATTAGCACAGTGGCAGGGGATGAACAAGCTGTCAGAAGTAGAATCAGAGGACTTAGCTACTGATTAGTTGAGTGTGAAGAGAAATTTCAGGTCAGCCCTCTATGGCGTCTAACAGAGGGAATCATAGATGGAGGATCAGGGTCTCTCTGGAAGTGACGGGAAGGGGTGGAACAGGGAGACTGGCAGAGATGTGGCTCTGGGCACAGAATCTTGGAGCCGATTCTTGGAAATGGGGAGACTCAAGGCAAGAGTATTGGGAAACCAGATTGAACCCTCTTAGGCAGATGGCTACATGAGGGGGTGCAGGAAAAGGGGCTCCTGGTGAGGGGGGTCTCTGTGCTGAGGCAGCTGTAGACCACCCCCCCTCCCTGCAGCATCTGACCCAGTGCCCATCCTTCCTGCTCTGCTCTGGCCCCACCTCCTCCCTGAGGCTACCCTTCCCTGGTGGCAAGAACTACTTCTCTTGGCTCCCTCCACCACAGAGGATCCCCCCCCCCCCCGTTTGTCGCCTGGCTCTCTCCTGCAGACCTTGAGCTTCTGCCCAGGGGAGGCTGTGGCTGCCCTGGTCCCTGGCATCGCATCAGCACAGCACACAGATGTGGGTGGTCGTGCCCAACAGGGACGGACAGACTGAAGAGCAGGTGGCTGGTCTCACGAGTCTTAAAAAGAACCTTTGCCTTTCACATTTAGGGGCCTTCAGTCACCTCTGATAGAGGTTAGGGTCCAACAGTGAGGCAGATGCAGATGGAAATAGGCTGAGAAGTGGGCTGAGTTTGGGGAGAAGGGAGCAGCATTCATGTCTGCCGGGTTTGGTGGTGAAGGTGGAAGGCGGGAGCTGCTTTAATAGGATGCAGTTTCATTTGTTTTTAAATAAGAGAAGATCATTTTCAGTTGCCAGGGAAAGGCTGTGAAGAGGGGAGAGTGAAACTCCAATAGACAGACGGATAGAAGAGGGAGTAAAATCACCCTGGAGGTGATGGGAGAGGCGGCGCTAAGAGCCAGGCGGACGGTTGGTGCGTGGGCTGTGGGCACAGAATCCGAGAGCAGGGACCGACGGGTCCAGGGCGGAGAGATGGGAGTCAGTAATGAGCACACCGGACCCGGGGCCATTGAAACGTGGCCCCTCTTTGGCTCTTGGTGTCTGCAGCCCAGGGAGTGTGTATCTACACGGATGGTCTTTAACTTAAAAGCCCATCTTGCTTTGTAAATACGTATCCAAAAGAGTGGTTCTGAAGTTTGAAAATAGAAAAGAACTATATCATCAGGAGCTCTGATTAGCAATGTTCCCCAGAGAGTAGGGAAGAAAGCTGTGGGCAGTATGTCTCTAAGCAACACAATGAAATGCTTCTGAAGTGAGTATTAAAGAAGCTACAAGAGCTACTAATTAACTCAAATATAGCTCCTGAGATGTGGGATGCATCCTGCTTATGTATTGGCCTTCAGGGTTAGCATCAGTATTTGTTTTGTCTGATTATGTAAGTCAGGTACGTATGCTCAACATGGAAAATTTGGACAATCAAAGTTGGAGGAAGAAAATGAAATGACCCATGTTTCCATCAAGCAGATGTGACCAGTTAATATTTTGTTGTATTCATTCTTCTCACCTTAGTTTTAGACAACTGAGATCATATTAAAAGCACAGTTTGTATCCTGTTTTTTTAACTTTACCTTATATTGAGCTCATTCCCTTGTCATTAAATGTCCTTTGAAAGTGGCTACATCAGTTCTGTCACATGGATTTACCATGATTTAAAGCAGTTCTATCAGATTTTCCCCCCTAGTTATTTGCACTTGTAACAATGCTGCAATGAATATCTTTTACTTAGATTTTTTTTTAAACATCTCTGATTATTTCCATAGGTTAGAGCTGTAGAAGAGAAATCATCTCAGAGGATATGAATGCATTTAAGCTCTTGAAATGTATGGCCTTGTTTTCTCCCAAAGACTTAATACCAATTGACGTCACCCTAGCAACATATGAGAGTGACTGTCACACCAGGGCCCAGTGAGCACCACGCGCCAGGCTGGGAAGGCAACGCAAACCAAAACCAAAACATCTTTGCCAATTTGATGAGTGACAGCAATCTTTTTGCTTTAATGTATGAAGTTCAGGGTTCTTTTCCTAATTGTTTATTTTTTATTTAACATTTCCTTAGGATTAAGTTTACTTGACAACTTCATTGAGATGGAATTCACATACCATACACATCACCCACTTAAAATGTACAGTTCAGTGGTTTTTAGTATGTTCACAGCCTTGTGCGATGCAAGCTTGAGGCTTTTAGAGGAGGGATGAATGTGGGGTGGGCCACGCTCCAGGAGGAAAGTGAACCGAGCACGTGCTGCTCAGGTGCCCGCCGCGTGCTTAGCAGTAAGTGACTGCTTTGGGCAGAGACTGCCCCCAGAGATTTGCAACACAGAAAGATGGATGAGGTTTCCATTTGTTTTGACATTTTATCCCAGAATTAAATCATGAATCGTATTTCTCATCCCAAGCAGAAACAGATTGGTGATTACAGACTTTATTACCCAATCCCAAAGTTCATGAAACCAAAAACTGTCTCATGTTTGGTCTGGTAAACACATTCATTATACAATCTGAGGCTTCAGTATTTTAGGGCCTAAAAAACAATGATCACTGTACCTCCTGAGGGCCCCAAAGAGAAATGTTCTTAATAAATACATTGTATTCCAAAACGTCTAATAGCAATATTAGAAGACCATTACTCATCTTAATCACGTTTACCAGCTCTAAAGACTTTGAATTGGAATTATGGATGACTATGAGGCAATAATTTTAATGAACTGCAGGCTTCTCTTTACGAACCACTTCTTTGAGAGATTTGACCAGCTAAACTTGTTGAAGCTTACGGTTTTGTGAAGCAAGGAGATGATAGGCAAGAAAAGGGGTAGGGGAAGAGTGATAGTATTTATTCTGCTAGGATGAGGAAGGAAAGGAGTTACGTCAGGAAAGGTGAGGCATTTTTAAAGAAGGAATTAGAAAAATTCACAGGTGTCTGCTCTTGTGGGAGGCTAGACTTAACGTCTGAGCTAAATGGTGTTCCTGGCAGTGGAGTTAGACAACTCTGTTAGTATCTTGATGTTTTGTTTTAATTTCTTAAATGCCTACCCCTTTTTGACCTTAGACAAACCTAACTCTGCCTGGAAATTCCTGTCCCTGAAGAGGCTTCCTGGTGGCCTCTGTGGGCGGACATCGACCCCAGGGGCTGGGAAGTGACACTCCAGAGACCAGAGGACCCACCAACCTGATCTCATTCCCAGGGAAACGGTTAGGAGTCTTGATTCTGTTCACTGTGGTCCCTGGATTGCCTCTGAAAAGCTAGACTGGCTGTGGATTGCCCTCCCAAGCTTTATAGAGTAATTAGCTAGTGAGTTCCATTTATTTCTAGGCAGTCACTTGGAGGATGCGGGACAAGTAAAGTCAGGTCCCTGCTCTCAGGGAGGGTTTGGGAAGCCTTATCTTTCCGTAGCGTATCCCCATGCCATCTCCACCTCGGGAGACCGTGAACATCTGAGGGGTCGGGAGGGGGATGTTCAAGCTTGGGGCCAAGCCACTTTTGTTTTGCTTTTCCATCATCCCACCCCACTTCTCTCCTTGCTTCTTTGACTCGGTATCTTTTCAGACTCTCAGCTCTAGTCTTGGTTAGGCCCAGAGGAAACACCTACTCAGTGAAAATTAAAACTTGTGCTCATCAGTTTATACAATTTCTACTTCAAATTGCCCTGACTCAACATATGCCATAGAAGGTTTGTGTATCTTTTTTCCTTAAAAACTGCAAACAAAGACAAACATCCTGGGATCCAGCCTCCGACAACCACCAAGTTTAAATTTCACTCCTTTTGGGGCTCAAGTAGAAAGAGAGAGACAGAGAGGGATGCTGAAACCCCACTGCAGTTTCCATTTGAACGTATTAGAATATGGATTTAGAAAATAACATCTGAACCTCATTTTGAAAATGGAGCTCTTCCCAAACCACTTGGCCGTGGTGGAGGCAGCTGCAGATGCAGTCTGAGCGTTCGCAGCGCCGGGCTGGGCTGGGCTTGAAGGGGCCTTTCAGCTGTTATTACTGAACCTCTGCTTGGAAGTCTGCTCTCTGCTCGCCAGCGAGACTCCTCCCCACCGTGTGTCCCTCTCCACCTCCCCTCCTGCCGGCTGAGTGCTCTGAAGAGCAGGGAACTTCATTAGCCTTCCTCCTCAAGTTGTGGTCACAATGTCAGGGTGGCTGCCAGAGGCTCCAAAAAGAAAGGTGACAGCCTGAGCCTGGGCTCCGCAGATGGGGGAGTGTAGCAGGGCACTGAGGATTCCTGAGATTAGTCGTTGACGAGGACTTAAATCATCTCATGGTTTTTTCCCCTGAACATTCCGACTGGTCATGCCTTTCAGGCACTTTTCCCCTGAGTTTACCTACCTCTGAATACACCTTTTACTTTAGAATCACACTCCTTACAAATTTAATCCTCACCACTGTTAGAAAGCGTGTTTTAAAAACATACAGTGGCAGTATATTCAAAGTCTCAGGCGCTCATACTTTTATTTTCAAACCAAGCCCATCCTTTCATACGTGTTCATTACACAAGAAGCAAAGCAGTTCACAGACTGTATCTTCAGGGGCTGCTAATGACTGGGGCTATTCTTCTCAGACCTGAGGAGTTATGTCCACTTCAAGTTCCTCTAAGGAGATTCATAGTTTGCAGAGAGTCAGGAAAGCAGTGCATTATTGTCTCACAAGGAGATATTTTCCTCGAAGGAAGTTCATCTGTTTTGTGGGCCACAGAATTTTGGAGGCCCCCCGGGAATGTTGTTCTATTTAAGAAAATGCTGACTTACTCGATGGCTTATTCTTGGTGAAGGGTGGGTGGTCAACATCTCATGGCGGGGAGGTGTATCCTGTGTCAAGGGAGGCAACTGGTTTACAAACTGAAACAAAGTGAACTGACCCCTATAAGACTTCAGTCACATCCGCTCCCTGCCACTTGTGGTGTGCCGTTTGACAGCTCTTATTTCTAATTCTGAGTCTGAAGCCTGAAACCAACACCCTCAAAAGTTGCTTTGAAGAATCACATAAAATTCTGTATGTGGATATATGTTTAGTAGGTATTTACACACATAGAAGAAACTTATTTTATATTGGGAGAAAAGTTGTTGAAAGGTTGTCAGTGGATCTTTAGCTCTGGAAATACCTTGTGCAGAAGGATCAGGCCTGTGATGACAGGTTTAACTGTTGCAGGTAGGTTTTAGTTCCTCTGAGTAGAAACAGTCTCATCTCCAGGGATCTCTGCGAATGTCCCAGCAGTGCATCTGCACCTGTACCACCTCCCGTCGGCCTCCGGGCTCATGGGTGTGGTGTGCACTGAGGATTGCACATATTGGCCCGACATATTAAAAATTTTATTGGTAGTAAGAGCAGATGAAGTCTTTGTCAACTGTAAACTCACCAAGTGCTGATGGTTTCTTGGTCTTCAATAATACGCATTAAGGAGCTGGTTTATTTGCTCATTTGTTTGGGTAAAATAACAAGCTGATGTTAACCTTGAGCTGCAACAATTTTCCTCAACAGGTTATGTGGCTCATGAGTTTATTTTGGATACAAGACCCTTCAAAAAGTCTGCAAATATTGAGGCCGTGGATGTGGCCAAGAGGCTTCAGGATTACGGTGAGTGGTCTAATGGGATCACCTCTTGTAGGGGAACCTGGGCTCCTGACCTTCATGCAGCTGCCTGTGCCGGCTGTGGACCACAGACCAAATGTGTAGGTACCGTAGTAAACTGATTCACAGGCTGAATCGGGGAGCCCAGAGCTGTGGATAGAGAAAGAACTTTCTCCATGACCACACTGGTATTGCCCTTCGAAAGATATTAAATTGGTGCATCTTGAATCCATCGGCAGCTAGGAACGGAAGTTTTTATAGGTAACAAACTTGAAAATCCCAAAGAAAATGACTGCTGCTCCCTGCCCATGTTTCTGGTAAGTTCTTCCACCTGTCCCACTCCTGGTAAATGGAAAGGTCCACGGAGAGGTAAGCTGAAGGAAGTGGAGCGAGCCACCTATAGGAGTGTTAGATGACTGGCATTTGAGTTTTATAACCACCTCAGTCATTGAATAGCTGTTTTAGCTGCATCTGGAGATGAAGGAATAGGTGCACATTGTCTTCCCAGAGATGATGCGGTTTTCTTTGAAAGACACAGGCCTTCCGCCTGTGTATGGTTAGTGGATGTTCACTGAGCACAACCCTTATTAAAATACATTTTCTTAGTGACACTATTAGTAACATCAAAGACCTTTCAACTCTCAAGAAGGCTAAGTTGGGGAGAACTTTGCCTTTTGATGGATGTGGAGTCCTATCTGAATTTTAAGATGATTTGAATGATTTCTTTTAATAAGCAATGTGAAAACTTTAATTTAGTAGTTTTACTATTGTATCATAATGGGTGTGATTCATTTCTCTCTTGAATGAATGATATTATGCAGTTACAATGATAATAAGTGGGGAAATGAGAGATGATTTTCATTAGTGAAATGAGCAGTTACCTCCTCAAAATCTCTTGGCTGCTCCTGTAACCTGACTTAGCTTTCCAGCTAATGGCTGAGTGTCAGCTGATTCAGGGTAAGGCTTCATTTCTGCGATGTGTCTTCCACATCCCACATCTGACTGCAGCAGCATTTGCAAGGGGGATGGGTTGGGGGTAGGGGGACAGGGTAGGAGGGAGGTGGTAACTGAAGTTACCACCCAGTATTTCCAAGTTCTCGTCTATCTCCAACCTTGATGTTTTGATGTTTGATAGAGTGATGGCTACACTTGCCCTAAGCCCAGAATTGTCCAGGTGCCTGCACACAGAAGGCACTCAGAACATTTGTTTAGTCAGAGAATGAATGAATGGCTAATTAAAAAAAAAAAAAACAACAGAGAAAATGACAACACAGTTTGAGTCTTAATCACACGTACTGAATCAGAATTCCAGGGGGTAAGGCCTAGTAATCTGTATGTACAAGCACTCCACGGATAAGTCTTATCAGGTGAGTGTGGGGCACACTGCTGTAGGGCCGACATTTCCAAACTTAAATAATGGTCAGAATCACCTGATTCTGATATAAGTTTTTAAGACTCATACCATGGACTTCTTGAATCAGGCCCCAGATCCAGGAATCTCTGTTTCCAAGGCAACTCAGACGGTTCCAGAGATGGGAACCACTACAGCAGAAAATACTAGACTGAATTTGCTCACACATGGAATTGAGGTCAGACTTAATGGGTAATGAGATCAGCTTGTTGTTTAAAAAAAGAAATCTCATTCTGTTTTGGGTGACACAGCTGTATGCATTTGTCAAAATCCATGAAATGTTATACTTAAGGTTTCTGCAGTTCACTGTAAGTAAACTTCATCACAAAAATATGTGAACAGATATTGAATTCAGATACTGAATTCTAGATAATGATATGCATGCTGAAGTGTTTAAGGGAGAAGTGTACTGATGGCTGCCACATGCTTGGAAATGCACCAAAAGTAAGATAGATGCATTAGATATGAATAGATCGGACACGCGATAAAGCGAACAGTGTCATTGTAGAATCTGGGGGGATGGTGTATGGGTGTTCACTCTACAGACCTTTCAATTTAACAGAATGTTTGAAAATTTTTCTAATAAAATGTTGAGAAGACAATCCCTTAAAGCATGCAGGCATGACTCTACAGTACCCCATGTAATGATGCACACCAGAATTTGGGAACCATTGCACTCTAGGGCAAACTTAGTTGACAGGATTATCAACCTGGGAGCTGTTCTTTATTTTGTAAAATTTCAGCATAAAGTCTAAGAATTGAGAAAAAGTTGTTTTTGGCTTTTGTGCAGAAAATCTCTCTCTGGACCACGTGTCTTGTCGATTCATCTTACATGTGAAAACTTTTGGAAACACAAACACCTTCAGCCTGTATTCAGCGTAAAGGCAAAGGCGTTCTGTGTACTGGCCAAGCCTCAGTTTTCTCATCTGTAAAACAGGACAGTAGGACTCACTCCAGGCTCCTTAATACTTGTTACCTCATTATTTAACTTTTGGTAGGCTATAATCAATGTGAAATAAAAACCCTAGTCTTGTTTCTTGGCAAAATTTTAGTATCTATTCTTTAAGGCAGCTTCCCTCATAAAATATACATACACATATCAAGTGAATATAAATATATACATTTTGTCATTTTTAAAATAAAAACGAGACATCATCATTAGGTAGTTTCCCTGTTTCACTTAATATTTTTGAATGTTACTTAACAAATATAAATACTTTGAATATTTATCGTATGGATACCCAGTATAATTTGCTTAACTGATCATCTATTGTCAGATGTTAGGTTATTTCCTAAGCTTTTCTTTCATAAACAGTGCTGAGATGAATCCCCAGATACATATATTAGCAAATTTATCAGATGTTTTCCTTCGGTGAATTACAAAATGGGGAGGATATCTTCTTCCAGATTGGGAAAGTCAAGGTTAGTGACATAAGTTCCATCACCCTTGCAGGGTTTCATGCCCCTACCATGTCCTGGCCGGTGGCCGGCACGCTCATGATTGAGCCCACTGAGTCAGAAGACAAGGCAGAGCTGGACAGATTCTGTGACGCCATGATCAGCATTCGGCAGGAAATCGCCGACATTGAGGAGGGCCGCATCGACCCCAGGGTCAACCCCCTGAAGGTGCGTAGCCTCTGGGACTTTATCTAAAACATCCCGGCGAGTAGAAAATGATGTCTGGATAGCAATGCTGGCAACTCCTGAACTCTTATCAGATGATGATATTCTTGCCTAGAATTAGACCTTTCTTCTGAGAAGAAGTGTTCATTACTTGGAAGTTTAAGTCTTCCTGAATCAACATAGCAGCAGTTACTCAAGTATAACGTGGGTATTTCTGATGTTTTAATCTTATGTATTTGTTTGGTGGTTGTGGGAGTTCTTCACCCCACGAGCACCTGGCTGGTTGCCAAAGGAGGGAGCCGAGGCCAAAGGACTCACTTAGTTGGGGAAGTCTTACCATTCTGTGTCTGTTTGATGCACTCTACTGAGATTATTTATCTGTTATACTCTGGATAAAGACAAACTCTTACATGGGAGTAGTTACCTCTTAGAACAACCAGATTGGTACTTGGCCTGAATATTTTACCATGTTTATGGCCTGAACTGAAGAAAAAACTGTTAGGCATTACCTTTCCTCTTCCAGAACATGTTCATTTTATATCTAGTCAGAGCCCCAAGTTCCGTGTTAGGGCCAGACATTTCTAAGCTGGGGGATCATGAGCTTAGAATACCCGGCAGGCTGCGGTTGTGTTGTTGTGGCTCCAAGTCAGAGAGCAAGTCTGAGATGCTCGGGGAAGCTCAGGTAAGTGCCAGAGCTGCCCAGCTGAAGTGGAGTGGTGGGGCCAACGGCCGGCAGGAGGCCGACACCTCGCTCGGTGAGACGGGGCAGTGGAGGAACACAGGATGATTTGCTCTCATTACTGTTTCTCTTTTCTCTTGGTACTGCTGATTCTTTCAGGATTTAGGCTTAAAAAAATGGCAATAGAGCCTAACATTGAGATATAAAAGAAGTGGAGACTACCACTCACAGGATATAAGGTTTAAAGTATACCAGACTGTGCTCTATGCTGTTTAACATAGGCGGTAATAGTATAAAAACTGAGACTGGTGACAGCCAAAATCAAGATACTGGTTATCACTGGGGAGGAGGGCAAGCAATAAGATGGAGAGGGGAAATGCAGGCAGCTTCAACTGTGTTTGTAATGTTTATTTGAAAAGGTTAAGCAAATCTGACACATACTGATTTATGCTGGGTGGTATATGTGCTTATTTTATAACTTTCTATTTGAAATATTCCACAATGAAAAAATTCCTATGAAGATTTCCTTCCCCCTAAACTGAAACCAACCAGCAGCCACGGGCTTCCATCAGCAGCTCAGTGGTTGACGTACAGTGCAGGAGGGGAAGGCCGTGTTCTGCTCTCACCCCTCTCCCACCCATGTCTCTGTCTCAGATGTCGCCACACTCCTTGACCTGCGTCACGTCCTCCCACTGGGATCGGCCGTATTCCAGAGAGGTGGCAGCATTCCCACTCGTAAGTTCTCCTCTGAAGCTGGACGTGCTGGCTGGTTTGGGCTCATGTGTACATGAGGGGCCATTGCCCGCTTGGAGCGGTTCCACTCTTGCTGTCTCCTCGCTCTAGTAACAGTATGTGGGACACCGTTGCAGAACACAGGAACTGGCTTTCGGAGCTCTGAGGTCAGGGTGAGAGTGTCAACCACAGGCCTGGGCATCCTCAGGGGGCACAGTGGAGGAAGACCAAATGGGAGTTGGTTAAGTGGATTAATGTTTTCTACCATCGTCCACTAGGGATACGGCTCCAAATGCAACACATGCCGTCTTTCCTTTGATTCTCCTATGAAAAAGGTTCTCTGCAGTGTTTGGTGGGGTAGGGACATGGGGGACAGTAATGAAGGTTGGATTTTAGCATCTTACAATAATTTTTGAGTACGTGTTGGGCTAATTGTATCTGAGGCTGTGGGGCTGTTGCATTCTCCTCCTTCTAAGAGAAGCCTCTCAGACTCTCCCAGAACATCTCCATCTTTTGTCCCCTGCAGCCCTTTGTGAAACCGGAGAACAAATTCTGGCCAACCATTGCCCGAATTGATGACATCTATGGAGATCAGCACCTGGTGTGTACCTGCCCACCCATGGATGTTTATGAGTCCCCATTTTCTCAACAGAAGAGGGCCTCTTCCTAGTCTTCTCTCCCTAAGTTCAAGTGACTGACTTGCTGTGCTTTGGAGTGTCTGAGAAAGAAATCTTTCATTTTCCACCAGACTCAAGTAGTGGTTTTATATACTGTGTATATTTTTGTAATCTGTCCAGGTAAATGTAAATAGTTAGCCTAGTGAGTGGCAGATCATCATGGAAGAGTGATTTGCTTTGGTGCCTCTGCTTTCTCATGTAGCAGTTGATGTTCAAGTTGCCTTGATTGGGACCACTGTTTTTTTGCATAGAAAATCTGGAATGTGCTAGTAACTTTTTAACTTCAGTGTACCAAGTTTGCAGACGTTATAGAGGCTAGTACTGGAGACTTGATAGACATTTTTATTCCAAATACGTCCTTGTGGACTGTGCCATTTATGGGGAATCCCAGGGCAAATGTTTACATTTTATATACACTGAAGAAATCTTTTTCCTCCTACTAATTTGCCTAATCTGTAATAGCATTTCTGAGTCCTTTCTTTTTTCCACAAGTGTGGTTTTTTTCTTTAATCTGCAATGAATAATATTCTAATAAAAGCACTGCAATTTGAAGAATGCCTTCTTGGTCCATTTTTCAATGCTACTCCCACATACCCTAGGTTCAGACGGGTTTGAAAGGAAAATATACCCAACCCAGTAATATTGTTGCATATCAGTTTTGTCTTTGGCTAAAGAAACAGTCTGTATGTCTTGGTTAGCAGTGAATGCCGCTTTGGCCCTTTCTGTTAGAACTGTGTTTGACTACATATAATTGAAAACCAACCACAGAAGTTTAATCAAACAGCAGTTCACTTTTTCTCATTTAGCAGTAAGTCCAGAGGCAATAAGCCAGCGGCTGTGGCTAGTTTATGCAAAGAGAGCAGAACAGCAAGCCTGAAGGAGCATTTAGTCCTCATCCTCATGTTCTTAACATGGCTGCTGCATACCCAGGCTCACATGCCCATTCTAAATAGGAAAAATGAGGAAAAATAAAAGGCAGATTCCATCCAAGTCTTCTTTTGAAATGCTTTCCCAGTAACTTCTGCTCACTTTTGACTGGCCAGGCTTGGTTCGTATGGCCACTCGTAGAGGCAGGGGAGTATGAGGAAGCCTCTTACCTGGGTCTGTTACTGCCCCAAAGAAAATCAGGAGTTTTTTAATTCAAGAAAAGGAGAATGAGTTTCAAGTAGGCAACTAGCATGCCTGCCACAAATAACTTTCCTGGAGAAACAGCAAATGCTTCGGGTGTTCTTCCCTGATGGTGATTAAGCACCTGCTCCAACCCTGACTACTTGGTTCCCTGTTTGTTACTCAAGTTGTTGTGACAGTGATCTGGACAAAAGGTCTGAGTGCTGTTTGAATGCCGTCCAAGAGGTCCGCTTATTCTCACACTTACGAAGTTTGTAGAACAGTTCATTTTACTCTAAGCAGTAGAGAAGTGGTGGGATCCATTTTTTTTTTACATAATAATAATTAAATCACCATTGAGTACCTCTCAGATGTCATCTTGTTTAAAACATATTATCTCACTGGAGCCTCACAACATTCCACTTTTACACATGAGGGGAGGCTATGGACAGATGCCCCAGGTCACACAGTTGATGAGGACAGCCAGAATTTGAACCCAGGTTGAACAACTCCAGTGCCTTCTAGTCAAAATAGGCTAGCACACTACCTTGGTCTCTGCACACCTGGAGATGCTGCCCTCCCTGAGCTGGACACCAGGCTCTCAACACAGGCTACCATCAAGGCATGAGCAGCCCCTCCTGGGGAAGGACTGGCATGTGAAAACAAACCATCTGAGTGAACAGCAATTCTTTTCATCTTTCTCATCAGACTGTCTAGTGTTAGTGGTCAAGTGCCAAAGGTGTTTCCACAGCTGGTCATCCACTGCTGGCCCCAGAATATATCAGAGGCAAAAACAGCTGATCAAGAGAGTCAAAGTGAACTGTTTGTCTTCACTGTTGCTCACCTGACACCTGCGCCGTCTTTCCCACCTCTGGGTCTCTGCCCGCGTGGCATCCTTCACCTGGAGCACTCTTCCGTGCCACCCTGGCTTTGCTGGCGCCTTTTCTTCTTCATGTTGCAGCATCTCTTCAAGAAGGTCTTCCACATGTCTCTGTGAAATGGGCTGCTACCTTCCAGCCAGGCACTCGGTTTGTTTTCCTAAACTTGTAGCACAGTTAGTAATGACTCTGTTCACTTGGTTTTATCTGCCTCACCAGACTAAGTTCCCTGAGAGCAGGGACTGTATCTCATTCATCATTGGATTCTAGTGCTGACCTAGGGTCTTCCACATAGTATGTGTTCAACAAATAGAAATATAAATTGAATTAATCAATGAAGGAATGATCCTTGATCTCAAAGAGGGACACTGTCTCAGAAACCAGTATTTCCAATGCCTGCTGTGAGAGCTCTGTTAAAGCTAAGTACAAAATGCCTGGCCTTGGAGACAGGGCCTCTGGGCAGGCTTTGTGTAGGATGCCCCCTTCCCCACCTTGTGATAAAATATACAAAACTGACCATTTTAAATTATTCAATTCAGTAGCATTAAGCTTCTACACAATGTTGTGGAGAATGTACCTTTTGAGTAGTTTTGAAGATGAGTCTGATGTAGACATGCACACACATACCGCGAATCGGGCACCCCTCTGGTTTCTCAAAGCCCTGGGACAGGCCACAGGCCACCCTGGAACAACTCTCCCCATATGGCTGTGTGTGATAGGAAGGGGCCCTGGCCCAGTCTCAAAACTCCATGAAATCTCTAGATAAATATAGGGACAGTGTTTTCCAATGACAAAACTGGTGCCTTTCATCCAGATAAAGATGTAGGTACTACTTTTGGGTGCAAGAAGCCATCTGGAACAAGAAGTTTGGAGGTTGAGATGTTAGCACTTTAAGAGGCTTGCAGACCTCTGGGGCAGAACGTTTTGGCTCAGTCATCAGCCAGGGTCAGGGATGTTACCTATGGCAGTGTTTTTTAAATTCTTAGTGTGTCTAGATCACCAAAAGGGCTTGCAGACAACAGAATGCTGCACCCTGGCCCGTTTCTGATTCAGTGGGCCTGGGGCAGGGCCAGAGAATTTGCATTTCTAACAAGTCCTAGGTATTGATGCCTCTGAGCTGTGTTCACATTTCAGAGAAATTTCTAGAACCCCAAGCCTTTAAGGGATGGGTTTGGTAGGCAGGTGGGGGTGGGGAAGAGGCTGGACTTACTCAACTTTGCATTTTTCTTGCAAATATTACCACTTTGAGAGGCAAATTCCTCTTGCCCTTGTTTTGGCTGAGGCTCCTACGACAGGAGTGGATGCTGCCTGTGCTTCAGCCTCGCAGTCTGGTCTGCTAGGCTCATTCCTGCCATTCTGGAGATCAAATCAGCTTTAGCGGCAAAAACAATGTAGTTTTAGATGTCTAGCAAGAAGGGTTTGCTCTCTCCATTTTTTACCCCAATGTCTAAACCTGGGGACACCTGACTCGAGGGAAAAGTTTGAGTCTGTAGAGGAGATACACCAGTCCAGAACTGCTGCCCCCAGGTGAAGAGGGAAGATCAAAACGGGGCTTGCCCCAGTGCCAGTGCAGTGACATGGATGTCATTTGTCGTCAGTCTCCTCCTCTGTGGAGAGCAGTAAGAGGTAGGCCAGGAGGCTGGAGTGTTACGTCAGCAGATGTCATTCCACAGAGAAGACAAGAATCTAGCAGGAGTGGGTGCCCAACACGGAGCACACTCCTTTCATGAGTCTTGTTTACTTTCCTCCTGGAGGTGGTGCAGGATAGTGACTGGAGTACCTGCCCTGTGGGCAGACTGCCTGGGGTCAGATCCCAGCTCCCCTACAGCCTAGCCTATGGCCTCGGAGAAGACAATTAGTATCTCTGAACCTCTGTCTCCTTATCTGTAAAATGGTATTACCTACCACTCAGAAGTGAAAGAATTCAACATATTGTTTGAAAACAGTGTCTGGTACAAAGTAAGTTTGCTCCAAAGTGTTATTTCTTGTTATTATTCTCATCTTCACTTAGATCTAGTGTTCTATACTGTACACCCTGCATTCCCTGCCCCACCACAGGAGCCCCGACCCCAATCTGACCTACCTTGATTCAGTTCCATCTTCCTTTCCTTTCCATTCCTAACAGCCCTTTTCCTTTGGACCTCCAGAGAAAGTGGATGGAATGTGGGGTGTGCCTTCATACAGATCTGGATTAAATTCTCAGATATGCCAACTGTTCTGAGACAACAGGCAAATTCTGAAACAACTTACCCTTTCTGTACTTGAGTTCCTTAAGGTATAAAATAGCAATAATAAACTTACCTCAATTAGGCTTGCTGTGAGGATTAAACGAGATAACAGAAAGTGAGCACTCAGCAGAGTGGGACCCAGAAATCACTAACTTATTCTGCAAACTGACTGAGCCATTATGTACTAGGCAGCATTCTAAATGAAAGAGACACAAGATGAACAAGAAACTGGAAGTCTCAATCTATGCATAATAGGGGTCCCAGAAGGAAAAGAAAGAGAAAAGGGGATTGAAAAGGTATTTGAACAAATAATGACTGAAAATAAAAAAAACTGGATCCAAAAAAATGGACATAAGACCTAAATAAGCAATTCTCCAATGAAGACATACAAATGGCCAATATGCACATGAAAAAAATGCTCAATTATCAAAGAAATGCAAATCAAAACTACACTGAGGTATCGCCTCCCACCAGTTAGATGGCTATCATTAAAAAGTCTACAAACAAATGCTGGAGAGGGTGTGGAGAAAAAGGGAAACTTCCTACACTTTTGGTGGGAATGTAATTTGGTTTAGCCATTATGGAAAACAGTATGGAGATTCCTCAAAAAACTAAAAATAGACTTACCATTTGCCTGGGCATATATCTGGAGGGAACTCTAATTTGAAATGATACATGCACCCAATGTTCACAGCAGCACTATTTACAATAGCCAAGACATGGAAACAACCTAAATGTTTATCAACAGAGGACTGGTTAAAGAAGTTGTGGTATATTTATACAACAGAATACTACTCAGCCATAAAAAATAATGCCATTTGCAGTAATATGGATGGACCTGGAGATCATCATTCTAAGTGAAGTAAGCCAGAAAGAGAAAGAAAAATACTACATAATATCACTCATATATGTAATCTAAAAAAAGAAAAAAGACTAATGAACTCATCTACAAAACAGAAACGGAATCACAGACACAGTAAACAATCTTTTGGTTACTAGTGGGTAAAGGGGTGGGAAGGGATAAATTGAGAGTTTGAGATTTGCAAATATTAACTACTATATATAAAAATAGACAAAACAAATTTATGTTTAGCAAGGGAACTATATTCAATATATTGTAGTTACCTATATTGAAAAAGAATGTGAAAACAAATATATATATGTATATGTATGACTGAAGCATTATGCTGTACACTAGAAATTGACACACTGTAACCAAGTATACTTCAGTTAAAAAAATAATAAAAAAATAAGTTAAGGCCTTAAATGTGTGAGGGTACAGCTCAGTGGTAGAGTGCATGCCTAGCTGCATGAGGTCCTTGGTTCAATCCCCAGTAAGTTCATTAAAAAATAAGTGAACAAACAAAGCTTATTACTTCCCCTCAACAACAACAAAAAAGGAAGAAACTTAAGGCCTCTTTCATGGGGCAGGAATTCTCAATGGACAAACACATACATCAAAATTTCAGTTAAACATTCATCCGAAAACAAAAGCCAAGATGGAACGTGTGTGTGTGTGTGCGTGTGGTGGTGGTGGTGGTGGGGTTGGCACTACTTTATATTGGGTGGCCAGGGAAGGATTCTCTTACAAGGTGACTTATAGGCTAAAATCTTAACAAAAAGAAGCCAGCCATGGCTAGATGTGGGGAAGAGGGGCAGAGAGGGACGGAGCATGTTTGCAGGCTTATTATCTGTAGTCTCTGTCTTATTTAGCATTTAGTTAGTTTCAACCTCATGTATAAAGGGTTTTAAGAATCCCTGGGAAATAGGGACTGAGGGAAAGAAGATGAGGCATAAAGTCTGGCATTGAGGAAAGGTGTGGGAATCTTTCTAGATTCAGGAGTGGGGAGGAAGGGTTTGAGCCTAAGGTTAAGATCATAAGGAATGAAAATAGGGTCCAGAGAGGAAAAAAACGGACCCTGTCTGTCTCAGGAAAAGTAGAGGGAAAAGTAGAAAGAGTGTGTGTGTCTATGTGTGTGTGTGTGTGTGTGTGTTCCCTGGGTCAGGAAGAGAGGGAAGGATTTCTAATTAGGGAAGGTAGGAGGGAGGAGTCAAACTGGGAAAAAGATGCAGATTGGGAACAAGAAGGAAATGAGGGAGGAGGTGGATAAGGGCCTAGGTGGAGATGGGGAGGATTCAGATGTGGAAGAACATCATTAGCTCAGCGACAAGGCAGATGAATGAAAAGTTGTGGGGAGAGAAAAGCCAGATGGTGGTGCTGAGGAGGTGAGAGAAAGCTCTCAAGGGTGGGAATGAAGAAAAGGGAGTTAAGAGCGTAAGCAATGGGCCCAAGTAAGGAGGTGGGAGAGGACTCCCTCTAATTAAGAGGATAAGAGGAACCAAGAGAATTGGGGGGGGGGGTTTAAAAAGTTGGCTTGAGGGCAGGGGTCTGGCAAACGAAAAGGGTGGAGGGTAGAAGGAGGCCCAAGTTCAGGAAGGAGGCAGGCCAGCACAGCAGAAGGCAGAGGAAGGGGAAGAGCAGAAATGGGTGGTGGAAGAGACCTAGGGTCCAAGTTTCCTGGATGAGAAAGAGCACTGGGAGGGGGAACACCAGACTTTGCGGAGGGGGAAGGCCTCTCAGTAAGTGGGTAGAGGGAGGACCCCATGATTCACAGGGAAACGTGTATAGGAGGGGAGGACTTTGAGAGAAGGGGAAGGACAAAGAAGTCCTTAGAAACCAACTAGGCAGCAAGACTGTCGAGCTGAGGGGACCATACAGGAGCCAAATTTGACGCCAGAGGTAAGGAAGTGGGAGGCAGTGCAGTGACTATCCCGGGGTTAGAATGTCTATGAAATTGAAAACTGAGTCGAGAGAGCAGCAAAGCCCTGAGGACAAGGCTGGTGGAAACTTCTCAGGAAGGGAGGCTGAGGAGCTGGAGGGCCTACTTTCTCGTTACTGGCTATGGGCACAGTGGGAACCTGCCGTGTATGACCAACAGAGATGCGTGCGTGCACCTGAGCGTATGAGGTGCTTTTCTTGCTTCTGCCTCTTTTCCCTTCTGTTCCTCTGTGATTTCTACTGTTTGCTTTTGCTTCACTGAGTACTCATCTCCCCCCTCCTCTAATCCTCCTGGATCAGGGGGGCCTCCCAGCTGCAGGTTTACCTTGCCAAGCTAACCTCCCAGCCTTTGTACGTATTGTTCATCTGGAGCTTTTCCCACGTCTCCTCCCCACCTCTCACAGACACAACGCCCTGGGGATGGAAATAAGTCCCTGATATTAAAGAAGCTACAATCCATGCAGTCAGATCACCCATCCCAAAGTTTGTTTGGAATATGAAGTCAATTTGGGGGAAGAGGCAGTCCCTGGTGCCTGGAATTGGGGAGGGTTATTGGATACCTTTTCTGCAAAAGCAGGGCTGCTCAATTATGGTTTAATAGGCTTTTGAAGGGTAACCTGATAATCTATCTCTTTCCTCTATATTTGTACAAATTTATACAAGAGATTTCACAATCTACATCAAATCAGATCATGGCCGTCATCCTTTTGCAAATTAACTTTTGAAATGCAGGTTGGAGATTACATATAATTTCTTCTGAATTCAACAGAATCAATGGACAATGGAAGGGTGAAAAAAATCAACTACAAATTATTTAAATGGACCTACATGACTCTCTGCAAGTCTGGACCTCTTATAGAGGTCTGAGGTTTTCCGAACCAATGCAAGAGAAGTTTTACCATGCTTTTGATCTGTTATTGCATTGTACTTTAACCTCACTAGTAAAACCGTTTGCATAGTTTGGGGTATCACATTTTCAATTTTCTACAAAAACACCTCTGAAGATCATTTGAAAAAATAAAACAAAAAACTTAGTGAGATTCAGAAGATTTAAGTGCTTTAAGAAACAGCCAAAGTCATAAGCGCCCAGAAAACAGGGTGGAATCCAACAGCACCAGGAGTGATGTCAGTCATCCTAAAAAAATGCAGAATTTCCCCCAACGGTGCTGCCACTGGGAACTTGATCCAAAATTGCTACTCACTGTGGTAGGAAGCAGCCAAAGCAGAATTAGATGCAAACAGATTCTTTCTTAAAAGTCTGGCATAGAGAATGGAAAAAAAAAAGATAACTTGCGTTCAAGACATTTTATCCAACGTGAACTACACAGGAATATTAAAAATTCCCCAAAATAGAAGAACTAGATGTTTTTATTGGTTAAGAGAAGTGACTTCAAATGCATTCCAAAAGACAATGAAGAAAATACTTTCCATGGAAGGAGACAGTTGGGTAAGGCTGTTAAATAAACTTGCAAATAGCAAAGGAGTGAGTACAGTGTGTGGTGCCAGCCATGTTAGGGGGGCAGTGTGGAGAGTCAGAACTATTTCTGCATTTTGTCAGAAAGACAGCCTTTAGCCTGGGACAGCGTCTGCTGTTCACAGAAGTGCTGTCAGTCTGAGGTCTAACAGTCCTGAGCATGAGGCAGCGCGAGGATGAGACACTGAAAGATGCCAGTTAAGCAGCTCAGTATCATCCTTAAACAACTTCACTATTTCCCAGAAATTAGTTGCATTTAGGAATGAAGCCCATGGGTTTTACAAATATGAAAATGAGAAGAGTCTCTAAAAAGAGGTGCTGCACAAAACCACTCAGACATTTTTAGATGAAATTTGGTCAGATTACACACTGGTTTTTAAAACACTGTCCAAACCGATTTTCAAAGAGCAAAAGGATGTAATATAAAAATAAGTACTGGAGTAAATAATCAAACAACACAGTGAAGCAGAAAAAGTAGCAGAAAGTAACACACAGCCTTGAGTTTAAATTCTAAGTCTGCTCCTGACGACCTTTAGTGACTTAAAGTGAGTGAGTAACACTCTGAAGCCATTACCTTGTCTGTAATGGAGATAATGCCATTTACCTCACAGCATGTGTAAGTAGTACGTTGGTATGAAAAATACCAACAGCACCCCAATTCTTTTTGGACACAGAATGAACACATAGGGTAACTGTTGCCACCCCGATCCAAAGACATGGATATGCCAGTGAAATACTTTTCATCCCCTCATTTAAAAAACACAAAAATAAAACCACAGTTAAGTTCTTAAGGAAGAAAAGGAAACTTGAAGGTGGCAGAAATGGAGGAGGTACCCAAAGGACCTGAAACTCCGTGGCCCATAGGTGGCTAGACTGGATATGTGTCTTGGGAACTGGAATTCCAAAGATGCCAGGCAAGGAATGTTAGGAATTAAGGCTGCAGATATAACGGACAGTAAGAAGCAGAAACGTGGCATGCTTAGAATGAGGAAAGTCCTGTTCCAATACGAGGACTGAAAAATTGCTATCTACTAGCTCAGGGTCACAGCAGGAAAACAGGCTTTCCCTCCCAGGCCTACGGTGGACAGAAAGTCAGTAACAAGAATCTTTACTGCATGTGAACGCAGAAGCCAGTTTTTTTTATTAGTTGCATTGTGGAAGTCTCATTCAACAAAATTAACTGGTTCAGGTAAACAGCAGATTAGACTCAAAGAGAAAATTCAATGAATTCGAAGATGTAAGGAAATCATAGAGACCACAGCACAGAGTTGGTAAAGACAAGATATAAGATATTAAGGTGTGGGCACTGGACTGTTGAAATCTTCTAGGCTGGGGAGATAGAAAACAGTGGGAGGAACAATTATTCTTAAAAGAAAAGCAACTATCAAAAGACTCTAAAAAGTGGGGAAAAAAAGTAGTAGCCTGGGTAGGCACTTTGGAACTTGGGGAATAATCTGGAAGTTTCCTGGGGTTTTTCTTTTGCCACCTTTTTACTTTCTTTTGGCTTGGGTGCAAGGAAAACCTTTAACCTGAAAACAACAATGGGTGCAGATAAAGGGGAAATAAAGAGCCTGTTTTCATGAGCTAAAGGAATGGGAAAAGGGTGACCTATAGGAAAAAACCCATTTGATTACACACACCCCTCTTCAGCTGAACATCCATCCCCCTAGGCACTGGATGTGGCCAAGACTGTGAGGAAACCCTGTGGAACATCCCTGCCCTGTACTGAGTGACCAGCTGCAAAGAGGCAGCACCTTAACCATCCCAACTAGAAGCTGAGGGGAGGATTACAAAGAGAAGGGAGCTGGAGAAATCTTCTTTTAAATCTGCGTATGAGGCCCTGGACTATGCATGAAATTGACCATAATCACAGCAAAATGAACTCTAAGAGGACTACTGCCCAGGTGTCAGGTTGGTTTCTGGGTAGCATCCAAATGGACGAAGACCAGAATAGCACTGCAAAGGCTTTGAAAATTGACACTGAATCACAGAAGTGGGCCTGAATCCCGTGGAACCTAAACAGTTTGCCTTATAAAATAGAAGATTTAAATAGGAACAAGATTCTGTTAATACCCAAAATGTCTAGGATCCAATGCAAAATTACTCATCATATAAACCAGGAAAATCTCAACTTGAATAACAGACACACGGAAGACCCAAATAGAAATTTCAGAAGTAAAAATACAATAACCAAAATAGAAAAAACTCACTGGTTGGGCTCAGTAGCAGAATATAGATGACAGAAGAAAGAATCAGTGAATCTGCAGATAGACCACAAAGAACTATCTTATCTGAACAACAGAGAATAGAAAGTGAGTAAAAACGGACACAATCTCAGACTTGTGGGACAATGACAAAATTAACATTTATATCATTAAAGTTCCAAAGGAGAGAAGAAAAAGTGCAGGGCTGAAATCACATTTAAAGAAATAATGGCTGGAAACTTTCTAAATCTGACAGAAAATAAAATTTAGATTCAAAAAGCTGAATGAACCCAAAACAAGATAAAACTAAAGAAACCATGCTCAGTCACATCACAATTGAATTTCTGAAAATTAAAGACAAAGAAAAAAATCTTTTAAGAGGCTAGGGAAAAACAACACATTACTCAAAGGGGAACAATATTGAGTAACAGTTTCTTTGTTTTTTTTTTTTTAATAAAAAACCATGGAGGCCCAGGGCTTGACTGGGGGAGAAGCCACTTCATGCTCATTCAGGACCCTGCTGGCTGTTGGCTGGAGACAATGTTTTCTTGCTGTATGAGCCTCTCCATAAGGTAGTTCAAAACATGGCAGCTGGCTTCTCTCAGAGTAAGCAAGAGAAGGTGCCCAAAGTGGAAGGCACAGTACCTAACTTTCGAGGTGACATCCTATCACTTCTATTCATTACATTACATAAATAGGATGAAAGGATTCCAGCCCACACTCAAGGAGAGATTATGATGATCTATTATAGGGCATGAAGACCAGGAGGTAGAGATCACTGAAGACTTCTTAGAGGTTGCCCACCACACTACCAAACAATTTTATCAATAGCATGTAGTCAATTAATTTGGATAGTAAAGAATTCAGTTTAAAAGTAGTATAAATTCTAGTTCCAAAGTATTAAAAAGATCAATTAAATTCAATTTCTTGTCCACTGTTAGGCTGAGGAATTTAGGAATGCTATCAGTCAGGATAGGCTGGGTCATGCTGTGTTAACAGCTCAAAACCCTTAGGGTCTTCAATATTTACTTGTCACTCTTGTTGCCTGTCTATCACAAGTTGGCTGGGGACCCTACTGATAGAAAATCTCTGTGTGCTACTGGTCTCCATGCAAGGGGAGAGAAAACTCTGGAGTGCAATTAAATGCTCTGCCCAGAAGTGACCCACAGCATTTATTACAACTAACTGACCAACTGGTCACATGGCCCTGGCCAACCACAAGGGGGCTTGGATGTGCAATCGTAACACGCGCAGGTGAGAGCCAGAAATACCTGCTGAACAGTACAAGTGACTACTTCAGTCTGTTCACTAAATTTTCAACCTACTCTTGTCTCCTATAGAAACTGCAAACCCTCTAGAATGGTTACAGTGAAATCAAAGGACAGAATCAAGTGTTAGTAAGAATGTGGGGCAACCTGAACTCTCATACAGTACTGGTAGAAATGTAAAATTGTATAAACTACTTTAGAAATATGTCTTTGTTTTTCCTAACTCATTAATGAAATTGGTGGGCTCTATGTTAAGCACATTTAATTTTATAAGAAATGTTAAATTATTTTCCAAAGACAAAAGGTTTGCAACAGTTCCCCTTGTAGTAACAAAATCCTGGAGACAACCCAAATATTCATCAGTAGATGAACAGACAGATCGCAGGATATTCATATATAATGGATTATTCAACAATACATTCAAATTCTGGCAGTGTCCATTCTGTTTTGTCTGTTGCATTTTGTTTCCATAATCATGTTTATTTACAAGAATTTTAATCTCAAATTATTCTTAGCAACAGCAGCTTGCTCTTATTCCATCAATACAATGCAATTTCATACTTGAGGATACGGTTGTAAAACTTATTCTTTCCTTCATTTTTTCAGTAAGTCATTTCTTTCAGCCTGCTTGGTCCTTCTAGCTACCACTTGACTTCTCGTGTCCACTGACTGGTGTTTTTGTTTGTTTGTTTTCTGTGTAGTGTGTGGTTAATCCATGTTACTCAATATCAGTTCTTTCAGATATAAAGGTCAGGTGTGGGGACCAGTTACAGTGTGAGCTGGTGATGAGTGGGCCGTCAAGCTCAATTCCCTCAAATCAGGTAGACAGTCAGGAGCTCTATCTTCCAGGGTGTCCTGAGGAAGAATGGGGAAAGGTTTGGTCCTTGATGGGCAAGTCAGAGCAGATCTCTGTCCTGCTCTTACAAGTAGGATTGATTCTAAAATCCAAAGCTTTAAGCTTTATATAGGTAGGACCCTTTATGTTAGCCAAACTGTCACAATAGGGTTGAGAGAGAGCTAAGGGTGTTTTCAATTGCTAGCTTCTAGAAGATTGCCTAATATGCTTAACCATACTAGCATGCGCATATTTGTTGAATGAACCATATTACTGAGTTCTAAAACTAGAGGCTCTGCCTACTCTAATTAGAAAAAAGAAAAATCCTACCCTTATGAAAGTAGCTGATATATGATATTAAACTGTGAATTAGTGGAACTTACGATGTAACAGCACATCAACATTTGACAATACTGGTACTTCATATTCCATTATGGAAAATTTGTCTCCCAATTTTAAGCTGGAAAGTCACTGGAATAACTGTTTGGAAAAGAATCACAACTACATTTTTTTTTAGATTTTCGGTACGTATGTTAACAATCGTGTACAAACTGAAATGTCTGTGTACTGATCCTCAAAACAACCAGTAAAATCTCAATTATGAAAGAATTTCTTGAAGCATAAAAAAAAAAAGTAGCTGAGTGCTTAGTAATCACTAACCTACTAAATGTAATAAAATCCAGTAAAAATCTTATCTTTCAAACTTAAGCCTAAGAGACAACCCGATATTATGTACCATGTGAATGACAACTACACCACTTATGAAGAACTCTTGCTCCCCACCCCTCAATTCAAATCTTAATCTGGTTACTCTTGAATTCTAACTATCAATCTACAGAAAATAAAGAGAAATAGGTAAGACTATACTGCATAGTTATAATTGGCAAGATCTAGGCTCCAGATGTTAGGCTCCAGAACAATTTCAAAATGCAAATTGTAAAAGGTGAAGGAAAAAAAGAGTTAAGGAAATATACACAGATTAAAGATACTTAAGAGCAATTAATAGGAGATAGCAATTAATAACAATGTAAAGTCCTTATTTGGATCCTGATTCAAACAAACTTAAAATATTCATGTATGACATTTGAGACAATGGAAATTTTAACTAATATTTACTATATATTTGATGATACAATTACTGCTAATTTTTTTTTTAAACACGGGTGATCATGATACTGTTGTTATGCTCTCTGTAAGTCTGTGTCTCAGTCCAGATACAAACTGAAATATTTATAGAAACCCCCCCACAAAATTGCTTAGCTTTCAGACATTCTTGACACTTTTGAACATGTTAAGCTGTAATCAGCTTTTTTCCCTAGCCTACCATTTTATAGCAG
This sequence comes from Vicugna pacos, assembly GCF_048564905.1. Classification (NCBI taxonomy): domain Eukaryota; kingdom Metazoa; phylum Chordata; class Mammalia; order Artiodactyla; family Camelidae; genus Vicugna; species Vicugna pacos. Next base: position 31,408,374 of record NC_132990.1, read on the forward strand.
CGACAACATAGCATTGCCCATACTATAACTATTGGAATCCCTTATTTTGCTAACGAAAGTGGTAGAACCAGTTCAAGTAGCTGAAACTGGGAGGTATTCCCCACACGTCATGCCAGAGATATGGCCAATGCCAGAGGGAATAAAATACTAGATGATGTAATTTGATGATTCATTTTCAATCTAATTTAAACTTGATTCTTCAAAATAAAAATGATTCCAATAAACTTAGTACTCAGTGACGGTAGCTCCAATCACTCTGCTGGCTATGTTTCCCAGAACTTGATTTTGAATTTAATTGAATGCAGAAAAAACACTGAAACCAGTTTGGCTAATATTCAAACGTGGCCTATAAGTAGACTGCCAGGCCTGGACCCAGACTGCCTTTACAGCCTCTTCCTTGCTGTATGAGCTTTGCCAGTTTCTTAACCTTTATAAGAATCCTCTTAGGATTGTCAGTAGGATTAAATGAATACACATGAAAAGGTACAAATGCAAAGCAAATATTCAATAAATATTGGCCATATTTATGACTATGAATTCAGGGGTAGGAAAATTGATTAGATAATATTAAAACTTTCCTCTGATGAAAATTTAACAATATAGTTTCAGACACTAGAGTTGTTTTAGAATATTCTCATATCTGTGAAGTAAGAAGCAATGATTGTGCTAAAACTGAACATAAGACTGAGTTGTTATAGACAAAAGAATAGCCACCAAGTTATTTTTTCCATTTAGTAAAATTAAAAAAAATCAAACCTGAGGTGAAGTCTGCCCCTTAGCACTTAAGATTTTATAGGAGTTCTCGTTACCAAAAATCAAGAGTGAAAAACTACGCAAAATGTCTCGTTCAATAAAAACACACAATGAAATACTTTGGAAATGATCGATTCCTTAAAATATCTACTAAAACAAGCTAGATAAATGTGAAAAAGTAAAGGAAGATGAGCTATTTTTATGATCATAAAATATTTATTAAGGTATACTTTAGGGAATATAGTGAATATAAAATTTAGGGTCACAATATGAAGCAATTTCAGTCCTCTCAAAAAATCAGCCCAGTCCTCAATGCTCTCAGATGTAAAACCACTGGTGAGACTCACTAAAAGCAGTTTGACTAGTACAGAAGAGGCTTTTCATGAACATTTACAACTAGAGTGTCTGAATACCTCTTTTAAGTGCAAAACCACACCACATTACACTAATGCAGCAACAATGCATTCATATTGTTTTCATTAGTCATTAGTAGTCAACTTGCATAAAACACCAGAAAAAAGCACAATGGAGCTCACAAAATGGGCTACAAAATGAACCTGTCCTTGCAAAACACACATTATAATGGAAGAAGACATTAAAAATGTTATTATGCATACTACAGAAGCTGCGTTCATTCCAACAATCTCAAGTGTCACTTCCTTTTCTGTAAAATCAAATTACATGAACCAGGCACAACTAATATTTGGGAGGCAGTGTGTAGCTAAAATTTCATTTAACTAATTATTCAATGATTTAAAAAATCCCCATAAATCTTTTCTGTCCTGAGGTAGTTGCAAAATAAATCATAACGTGGATATCAACTAGAGCTGAGGCTTTGACTTTTTTACTCATTAAAACTAGTTGTTACTCCGAAGAACTACCTTTTGATATTTAAAGACAGTTGAAAAATGGGCCTCTTACTACACACACAAGATGATGGCTACGTAGGAAAGAGGATTAGCTGCTTCAGAATGTGAGAGATATGGTCCACCACTGCTTCCACCCCACCCCCCACCCCAACCATTTTAGATTCTTTATTGTCCAAAAAGCCACTGGGAACAACACAGTAGAAGCAGACAGATCATCGTCCTTTGCTGTAGCCAGGGAAGAAAAGGTCAAGTAAACTCTGCAGAATCTCATTGGGAGTCATGATGTAATTCTGGCCAAGATCATGCCGGCAAGCAGGGCAGGAGAACACTTGAGCCTTAAAGGAGCGCTGTAAGCAATCCTAAGGCAAAACCAAAAACAAAGTAGAACAAAATAAAAACACACACCTACTTTCATCTGAGGACAAAGCATGTAGAAAAGTACTCAACAACTTAGGTTTATAAATAGAAACTAGAAACTTACTGTTTGGCAACAAGAGAAACCTAAAAGACGAACAACTGCAAAGGCCTGAATCTGCACTATGAAAACTGACCTACAGACGTGGTTCAAGTTCCACCTCTAGCACATGCGGTGAGACTTCAGGTAAATGATAACTTTTGTACATTAACTTCCTTGTCCAGTAAAACGAGGGTGTTAGAATTCTGCATGGGTCCCACTAGCCTCACTTTCTAGGTTGGATCTTAATCCTGTTCTTTCCTGATAGAGCACTAAAGAAAAAAAACAATTCAGGAAAGTAAAACTATCTTATGTATATATTTTATCAAATCACCTAACATATAATGTGTTCTCCCAAAATACATTTAGCTCTACTAAATATATTACACAGCTGACTCAAGGTCAAACACACACACATATGTGGAAGGTTTTTTCCATTTTACAAAGGAAACTAAAGTTGAGAAGTTAGGTCAGGGAGCACAACCACCAAGCAGTAGAACAAGAGTCCAAAGTCGGTTTGACTAAAATTCAAGTTTTCCTTTTACACCACACTGATAACACAATATTCAACTCCTCTGGGCACGCTGCCAGATAGAATCTGTTCTCGATTCCATTAAGTACATGAAATTATTTCAGTTTGCACTATAATATATGACACATACATAAGCTGTAACACAGAAAGTAGCAACAACACCTTACTTTCTTTTCTAGTCCAACCCCTCCTCGATAATTTCAAACATGATGGAATGCTGACTATACACATCTGAATTACTATAAAATTAAAACATGCATTCATCACCAAGATATAATTAAATGCTTCCTAACCACCCAGGTTCCTTTATTCTGCTTCATAAAAAAAATGCTTCTTCACATGCTATACACAGGTTTGGAGGACAGTGTCCCCTCTGGCCTAATGAGGGAAAACGAGAAAGGAATTTTACTTACTTTACAGACATTGTGGAGGCAATCTGTTGTCACAGGCTGGTAAACTAGCTCCTGGCAGCAGACACACATAAAAGATTGTTCCAATTTTTTCAGAAAATTCTAGAATGGTACCCAAGGGGAAGAAAAAAAGTTAGCATTTCATAATATATTAATAGCATTCCAAGTGATTGAGGGAAAAAAAGTATCTTAATCACACCTATTTTCTATTAAGAAAAACAAATCAAGGAGTGACTAATTACAAGCAAATGTGTAATAGAAAATTGAAGAAATCCCTTCCATAAGATAAACACGTCAGTTTTAAATCTTAGGACTGGGCTGGAAAGGTTGCAAAGTCAAGACACATAGCTTAAAAAAATGAATGCCCTCCCCTCCAAATCTCATATTCCAGAGAATACTATTTTTCACTTAAAAAAATCATAAACAGGTTGTCTCAAGGTCATTAAATACAGAGCTCTCTATCTTCAAAAAGCTACATAGTATTTTAGTATATGAACATGTATTATCTATTCAAATTTCTGCTTTTATAAAACTTACTTATTTTTTATGCTAAAAAAGATTTTAAAAAGCACTTAGCAAGAATACTCTATAGTATCTAAGACTCCAAGGAATCAGCATTTGTTTCTCTAGGATAGTTTTCTGTGATATTTTGCCTCAATCTAAAAATCTCGTATTTTCCTGGTGCTAATGTTTATTCAAATTGAGACTAAATGATAGAAGGTAGAGCTATCTAACAGCAAACATGATCAGATGGGTACTTTATGATCTTCAAAAGCCATTATTGGGTTCCATTTTATCCTGTTTGTTTCTTTTAAACTAGAAGGGTAAGTATTTTTTGAAGTCACCAGGATAATCCTCCACTCAGTTATTTTTTGATAGTAGGGGAGTGCATTTTATGTTCATTCTTTATGTTAATAGAAAAACAATCTATAAGAATTTTAAGTAAACAAAAATAAACCAAAGATTCATTTCATAGTTTTGTCTTGATACTAACTTATTTATGAACATGGATTATAAAGGTCAAGTGAATTATCGATGACGTACTATGCAACACATTAGAAGACTGTACCAGTTAGGGGGAGATGTGGAAGAGAACTAAAATGTAATAGGAGGTACCTTCTCTCTGACAAAGTACTTTGTTAGTGACTGGTATTTCCCCGGCACCTCCGTGGGGCCTGTAATATGTGTCTAGTATCAGCGCTCTGAGTTCCTGCACTGTGCTAGGCACTCATCTACACAGCAGTGATAAAAAGGCCAAGTCTCTGCTCTTGTGGAACTTTATATTCCTTTAAGAGAGCAATTTCAGTTAGTAGTAACTGAGGAAACAAAGCAAATTAAAGCTACAGAGTAAAGAGTGGCTATTTTAGAAAGGATAGCCAGGGAAGGCCTCTCTGAGAAGTGTAATACTCTATAGAGACTTAAAGGGTATGAAGCAATGAGCCACATGAAGACACAGAGGGAAGAATTCCAGTCAGAGACAGCACATGTGTACAGGCCTAGGAGCAGGAACAGGTTAAGCGTGTGCAAATAGCACAGAGGTCACTGTGGTGAAGCAGTCTGGGCCTGAGAGAGTAGTAAGAGGAGAATGCAGAAGCAGGTAGGGATGCCAGAGCATAAAGGACCTTGGGAAGCTGTCTGGATAAAAACATACATACGTATAATATATGCATTTATTTAAAAGTCACCTTTGGCCAACACCTAATTTTTCTGGTTTACTAAATTTGTTCCTGGCTTATCTGGAAAAAAAAAAAAGGGGCATGATACCTACACAGGGCAATAGTACATAAATGTCCAGTGTAACCACTAGCAGCAAGGTCAGTTACCTGACCTAGGTATGTAAAAGCCTGCCCTCAGGGAACAGGATTTTTTATTGGTTTGGTTTGGTTTTTTTGCTTGTTTGAGACTATCAATTGTTGACTTCCATATAAAAGTTTTATTGAAAGAAGAGGTTGAAAAGTATATTTATTTGCATATACTTACCAAGTCTCACAGGATTCAACCCCTTTGATAATTTTTTTAAACTGATAAACAGGATGTATTAAAAGCCTCAGACTGAAGCCCAATACACATGCCCAACCCAGACAACAGATATGCAAAAGAGAACTTCTGTGTGCACTCAGGCGGCTTTATCCTTCACCCATATTTGCTACTTTGTCTTCTGCCTACTCACAGCTGGAACTCACCTGAGTTGTCACTAACCAGCTGTATTCTCTCCAGAGAATAATGGGACCATGATCAACTGCTTGCTGTTTCTTACTTGCTGTCTGTGAAAATGAGTCTTACCTACCAGAGCCAGACTCTCCACATGCCTGGGTCTTTTGGCTAATGAGCAAGTAACACTTCTCACAGAGCTAACTCACTTTCCTTCTGTCCTCCAGACATGTAAGTCTCATCCTACCCAAGGACAACCCTAAATATCACATTTTTAGACAAAACAAACAAAAAAACCAACTCCAGTATCAATCCAAAGAGTAGTTGACAAACTTTATTCATTTCTAAGTTTAAAAATTATGTCAAGAAGTTTTCATAGTGATGACTAATTCTCAAAAAAAAAAGCAATACAAAAACTGAGAGTTCCCTCTAAATCTAGATAAAAGGCACATACCGATATGCATTAACCTCATTTTAGATATACAAGAAGTTCTGACCAATGCAGCGAGTGAAATAAAGGAAATATTGGAAGGAAGAAATGGATGACAAAATGGAATTTCAAGATACTACAGTTCACCCACAATAGCTGCACATCACATACTCTGAGGGAAATAAAACAGAAAAGTAACTATATTGCACATGACAGAGGCTAATATCTAAGAAAATCTAAGAACCAAATTTATAAACAAAATTAGAGATACAACAAAAGCAGTGAGCAAAGCATAAATAAACAATTTATATTTCAAACCCCTAGTTTTTGGGATTTGGTAAGAAAACTTCATTGCAAAACACAGCTTAACACAAAACCCCCTTGTAATTCCTTTCACTTTAAAACTTTATGATTACCAAAAAAATGGAACAAAATCCAAAACATGAAATACTTAAATAAATCAATGCTGGTTTATTTACCCCTACGTTGAACATGTAGGCATTGAAAATTGTTCTATTAGGTAACTTTAAACTATAACAAAAACTTCTCTGATGAGTTTTAGATTAAGTTGAACGTGTTCCACAACTGACAGTTTTTCCCATGAATGGCACTTCATCATAAATTATTAATTTCAAGCACAGAGAGCTCAAAAACTAACATCTAAGAGGCCTAAAAGTGCTAAACTGCTGCCTCATTTCTGAAAGGTGGCAGTACTGGGTGAGAAGACTGGATACAAAGGATTATGTTTAACTGACCTGTGAAAATGATAATTCATAGGGAAATTATTTTCCATTATTTGTTAATATTATAAACCTATTAAAAAAATTTTTACATACTGGTCCTTCCACAAGAGATGCAAGAACTTCATCCCATAGCTTCTGGTTCTGATGATCTTCTCTGATTAGATGTTGTTGTTGAGGGGTGAGCTGGAAAGCCTCAACTGCTTCTGCTGCATCTGATGCTTTCAACACTTTGGAGGCACTTGGACAATCATCTAGATTTAGTTAAAAATATATCAGCAGACTACAAGTGGTTATAAGCAGAACTATGAAATGAAAGAGTTAATGGGCGCCAGTAATGGTTAGCTGGAAGATAACCAGCCTAAGCAGCACCTAACTTTCCCAGAGTTTAGGGTATTTTGTTGTTTTGGCTCTGACATTATTAAAATACAGAAAAAACCCACCCCACCCCACCTCCACCCCAACAACAACAACAACAACCCTTCATTTTTCTTTTAATTTTTATTCTCTTACTATTTCTCTTTATCAGAAACGATGTTATTAGGATTTATGTTCTGCAATCATTACCTACCATCTGTAGATGGCCTTTTTGAGGCTCCACTGGCCTTCTTTGACTGTCCTTTAGTCTTCTTCCCTTCCTTATCTGAAGGGTAACCTACTGGATACTGATGAGGGAAAAAAGTGCAATGCAGATTTAAGCTTCACAGAGAAGGAGGGGTTCTAGATCCCGGGCAGAAATTTAATTAGTGGAATGGGGAGGAGCCTATAATCTCCCTAAATTGACAGTACTTACATAAAGTAAAGAGACATTTAAAGAAACAGAATTCAAAGGACAGAAGACTAATAAAATCCCCAATTCATAGTAAAACCATACAGTTTTGACTGTTAAGATATTCCATTTTATAATATGATGATCTTAGTTTCCAATCTACAAGAGGAAACAATTTTTTAGGAGTTGTAACTAGGTGGCTTGAAAAGTTTGAGGAAGAAAACTGACACAACATTGTAAACTGACTAAACTTCAATAAAAATGTAAACAATAAAAAATAAAGTCAATGGAAAAAAAGTTGAGGAAGAAAGGAAAGTAGAAACTAGATATGAAGGTAAGTGAGGATCAACCACAGAGCACAAGAGATGGTACACAATAGATGGGGTTACACTAAATTGTGGAGTCAATCTTAAAACAAAACATCCATTAAGGGCCAAATTTCTATCTCCCAAAATTAAGAGGCAGGGGTGGTTGGGGTGGGAGAGCTTTTAGAAGACCTCAAGCCACTAAATTACTCAATTCTTTGTCAACTAAAAGGTTAGACTTTAAGGAATAAATTCTTCCCTTTTACCCTTGTGTTTTACTGGCTATGTTTTTTTTTTTTTAAGTGCTTTGTGATGACACTCATTTAAAGCTCAATGTTTCAGGCCTCATCAATATTAACTCATCCTAGTCAATTGGTTTACATGCTTCTGCTTACTGTTTCAAATTTAACCTATCTAGAACATTACTTTGCTGAACAGTAGACCTGAAAAAAAATCTTTTGAAAATTTAACAATACGTTTTAAAAATATTTAGTTATAAAAGGAATTACTTTGGCAGTTATTTTAGCAGCTGATGGGTCTCATTTAAACAATTCTATGAGTTTAAAAAGAAAACAAAAACAGAAACAGACTTGCACTAGAAGACACACACTCACCTGCCTGGGTGGTCAGACACTTGCCCATAGTTCAGCCCCTACACATGCAGTGTGGGCAGAGCCAGGGGAAATGACAAAGCTGGTAGTCTTTATGGGAAGCACAGCGATGGGGAATGATGGAGGATGAACTCAAACCATGCTCTGAAATCAGTGTCAGGGATAAAGTCTAGGGTGTACAGGCAGTGGAGGGGGAATGTAGCCATACCATCCATTATGCATACAAAACCAACAAAGTCTATATATGGGTTAACAGCTGAGCATGGGCAAAGGGAAAAAAAAAGGCAAAGCACTAAAGGTGGTGACAGGACAGGGAAGCAGCTTTGAGGGGGAAGAGAGAAAAGGGGTGAGGAGAAGTGAGAAGGGTAGAAAGCAGACCACTCTTATAAGCCACCTCCCCCCTTCCCCTACCAGAGACACACCCCCTGTGCCCTCTAGGATCAAGTTCCCTTCTCAAGGCCTCCTACACCTAAATTTTAGGTACCCCTTTCCTTCATACTTCAAGTCATTTCCAGACTGAACTGAAAATACAGTTGACCCTTCAATAAGGCTGGGGTCAGGGTAGGGCCAGTCTTCTGGAAGTCGAAAATCTCTGTGTAACTTAAGAGTTGCCATCTGCATCCGTGGATTCAGCCAACCACAGATATGCACTGCAGTGTCTGCTATCGAAAAACATCTGTGTATAAACGGATCCGTGTAGTTCACACACATGGTGTTCAGGGGTCAACTGTATTTCACTCTTCATTGTCAAGCCTAGCTTTCCCCAAGCACAATTTCTGGTCAAAGGGGAGTCTGACACCTAGAATGCTACTTCTTTTCCTTCTTGCGTGTGATTTTTTTCCTTTCTTATACTTGTGTGATCTCATTCCTCACCCCTTACAGTCCTCTGATCAACTGCTGTGGGTTATATACAATGTTAATGCATGTAGATAGTACAGAGGCATTATGTTTTCATGAACATACAAGTAGCCTAGACAAATGCAATCCAACCTGTAAACGTAGACATAGTCTCCTTGACCGTTCTATTCCTTCTGAGGTCCAAGGAGCAGGTTCAACATCATCTCTTCTTAAAAGATAGCGCCAAACCAAGAATCCGTGGCTTGATGAAATCTCTGGCCAGTATTTCACCACCTAAATCATAATATTTCAGTACTATTTTGAGATTTAAAGTTGAGACTTATTCTTAACATCTTATTAGTATTTTAAGTAAACTTGGTAGAAGTAAGTGCAACTTTAAAAGATATTTGCTTTGCTGTAATAGTAAATAAATTAAAAGCACTAAAATATTGTTTTAAAAATACTGTTTTGGCCTTATTTCCTAATTATGATAGTTCCCATGTAAGTATAGATTGCTATAAATGTGAAACAGTAACAAGATTGTGCTCATTAACTAAAATAATTCTGCATAATCGTAGATAAAAATGGTGGCAATAGATGCCTTCGTTTTTTAAACAAAGAATGTAACCTATTTTCAAAATTATAATGTGCTCTGCTTTGAAAAATTTATCACAAATGAAGTCATCCTGAAAGATATGTGGAAGAATCAGTATCTACAATGGCTCAGTTACTTAACAGTTTTATCACCGAGAATATGTACTTGTAAAAAGCTTAACCCAAAGTATAACTCTGCCCTTATGGACTTCAGATAAGCCTTAAAAGACAAGTATCAAAGTTAAGAGCTTGCTTTGTGCATGTTACATTTCTAGAAAAAGTAGAAACACCAACTAAGACAGTCTGTTTTCTTGAGCCCACCCACAGTAGAGCAGTTCCCTGTGGCAACCCTGTCTTGAAAGCACAGGAAGAATGACTAACAAGATGTCATGCCAGATAGAGCACCTTATAAATGCCATCATATCTGTTGCCTTCTTCAGGAGCATATTTGCTGATCTTCCTCCCTTTAAAACTGCGTATCACTCTGACTGGCTTACCAGCTCTCCAATTCCGAGACTCTGCTCCAATTTTATCATCCAATGGAGCATCACAGTTTAGGGCCAATGCCCTAAAAAGCAAAACAAAGTCTTTATACCAAGTAATCTTTCTTCAAGTACATAATCGCATCATTAGCTTAATTAAAAGGTGAATTATGCCTTACCTGATGGTTAAGATTCTATGATTCTTTCCATATTATTCCAGATAATAGGATTATGCTTTCCCCCACCAGCAGAGAAGACAAATCAGTTTTCTGATGTCACCCCCAAGCCAGGGGATTGGTTCTCAGTTAGCCTGTAGGGTTCTTCTGAAAGTAATAACATCTGTGCCACGTATAATAGAAAACAACTAGAAATACACGGAATTTTCTTTAAATAACGTTTGTTGAGGGAAGGGAGAAAATTGGAAAACTAAGCAAGTGATTGCTGTAATAGTTATTTTTGATAAGGGAATGAAGTAAATTGCTGGAAGAATGTAGAAAGAAATCCAGGAAAATTAATTTGTCAACAGGTCTACTTTCCACATTCCAGACAACAGAGATTCCCTAAAGTTTAGAAGATAATAAGAACAAGTTCAATATGAGAATATTCTTTAAAGACCTCCAGTTGAAAGATTTAAGTTTAAATAAAACTGAAGCATTTAAATACCTGTGCTAAATCATGACAATAAAGATTTTTGGCTGCTCAAGATCACTACATCTTACTGACGACACATGAACAAGGAGGAACACTGAGCTAAGCAGCACTTGATTTAGCTGAAGCTTCCTTAGTATGGTATACTCACTTAGTAGTAATTAATCAGTAAGATTATCAGATATTAGAAGACCTTTCTTAGGAAAACTTAGTCCTGTGCTCCCCCAAACCAAACTAGAATCTACTTAAAGTTAGTACTTTTCTTCTATGACACCTACATAACTTAAGTGAAAAGAAACCACTGAGAATGTTTAAGGTTAAAAACAAAAAAAGGTATCCTTCGCTTCAATTCAGTAAAATTAGATATGATACAAAGTATTTTTACAGGGTATAGTTCTTTTTATGCATGCTTAAAAAAAAAAAGACCTTAAGACTAAATGACTAATCTACTGTAATATCTTTACCATAGTTAAAGTAAATGAATTTGTGTTTCATTAATTTTTTTTAATAGATGTGGTCAAAGAGTTAAAGCTTACCAAGTTATGTTTTTTTTATCTCAAAGGGAAGATGCACTAAAACTCTGAGAGGCAGAAGAAACGTAGCCATCAATTCTAGGGCTATTATTGGATAGAGACATAGTATCTTCATGTTAATGAGTGGAATGCTTTGGTGCTCACAGTACTTTCCATCATAATGACTGCCACCACTAACTGGCATTATTACCTAACTACTAGTTTCATGTAAGTATGTAAGCTGTTCAAGTTTGTGAAAAGAGTCCAAGAGGATGAGACCAGGCATAACAACAAAGCTTTTCCATTACTCTATCTGCAGCTTAATTGGTTGTCTCCAACTGCCCTGATAAAGGACAGCCAGGTTACCTGCTGCCCTCTTCAGTTTCATAAAGTGGAAGAGCTGAGAAGGAATAGGAACAAACTTCTCAAAAGCAAGAAGCAGGTGTCAACCTACCTCTTAGCAGAGAAACAAATATGAATCAGACCATATACTAGTCAGGAAAGAGTATACTATGGGTTAGAGATAAGGGCCTTTCACTTCAATCACAAGGCGTACTCACAGCTTAATGTATAAATTAACTGAAGGTATGTTAGTCTCTATGTTAAGTCAATCCTACATTGTTCTGAGTCACCATTTCATTTTTACTACCACTTCATTTTCACTACCCTCTTATTAATATAAACATTATTACTACTTGTCAATTATTTTCTAAAAAGACAGTAACATATGATAAACAGGGTATACTTTAATTAGATTCTTCAAAAGCTTGAAAAGAATCTACCATGTACAAGTGCAGGTAGTTACATAGGCAGTTTCATTCAAGCACAATAATACCATTATTGAAGGGAAAATATAATTTTCAGACTTGACAACATGAAAAAGCCCTTTTCCAAATTCAAGATACATTTTCATTGACAAAACACATCAAAATATTTCTAACTCCTTTTAAGATCATTCTTCCTAAAGAGCTGCTTTCTTGTTAGAAAAAGACTGCGTAGGGACTGGACTCTTGCCTCAGGAATGTTTTCACCAGCCAATCTGACCTGTCTCCTCTGCTGGTTCAATAAAATAATCCTACTGTCAGAAATAATACAGAAGGAAGACATAAAAACAGATTCTACATAGCCTGGTATGCAACAAAGTCTTGAAATAATACTGGCATATTCTTTACTTCACATGGTAATCAGATATTAAGGGCATACTACTTAAAACTGTGTGCTTTAGACTCAGGAAAGCAAAAAAAATACTCATTTTTACTCAATACACAAAATACCTTTAATAGTAGGATATAAAAATGTCAACTTTATGAAATGATCACAAAATTACAAGTATGACAAGTTATAATGTGGTCATTGCTAACTGATGGTTTGGGTTAATCTATTATTGGTATCAGCACCCATTTATGAAATAAAACATTTGAACTTATTAAATTTTCTACTCCCATGGAAGCTGGAGTATCATGAATACTTCTGTAGAATAAAGATCAGCACAAGGTGGCTCTTTTTTTTAATGCCTTACAAGCATTTAGTTAGAAAAGGTCACTTTTGTAACTAAGCATTTTCTTTTGTAACACTTAAACAACTTTATATTATTATAAACCCTAAAAGCACCTTGTTCTGACTAAGTTATCTGATATTTCACTTATGCATGTAAGTATGGCTCCCAAACATAACCCTATTTCATATTAGTCGCCTCTCAAAATAAGTTTGTTACTTAAAAAGATAATTCTGTGTTGAGTAGAAAATACCTCTGACCTATGTGGTAGTAGATAAGCCACTTTGTCCTCAATTTAACTTAAATTACATAGTTTCCTTTCTTTCAAAGGTTTTAAAAAGCACATGTAGGAATTATGTCATTTAAAAAATGATATTAAGAAATAAGTTAGGAAGCTTAGAAGTAAATATATACTAATCAGGTAAGATTTGAATTTTAGATATATTAGCTCTCAATTTAAGATTCTCTTGCACAGTGTAAGTTACAAATTATAGTCCTATAATAAAACTTTTACACAAAGCCCAAATTCTAAATAGTCTTTACAAACTAACAATAAAGAATACCTGTTCATGTTTGTTAATGTTTGATCAGCCGATGGTGCACCAATTCTTTTATTACCAGCAAGATTTTTACCACCACTCCCAGTGTATGTGAATTCATCACCTCGGTCCTGCAGGAGAACATTTTTGGCATTAAAACACTAAACTCAGGTATGATTTCACCAATTCTCATTTCAGAGTTAGAACTTTTCATTAGGATGTTACAAACTGACATGTTCTCTCAATGTATCTACCGAAATTAGGCAAAATTCAAATTAAATCTTGTGTGTAATATACCTTCAAGTTGTATAACTTGATCTAAAGATTACACTTTAAAGTTATAGCTTCCAACACCTCCAAACACTGCTATTCTCATGCTACACATATAATCAAATAATCTATAGAATGTTATAAAATAAGGTCTTTTGGGTTGAGAATACTGTTTAAATCCATGTTACAAAAATAAACTTATCAATATTAGGTTGTAGGTTCTTTATAGGGTACCATTTTTTTTTTTTAATGGAGGTACTGGGGATTGAACCCAGGACCTCGTGCATGCTAAGCATGCACTCTAACAACTCCTCACCCCATAGGGCACCATTTTAATAAATATTTCATAACAAGTTTCCAAACAACAGCCTACACCATACCCAAGTCTGCTGCTTAATTTCAAATTCAAAATCCTAACAGCCTGGGAGGTTCCCCACATTTTATAGTCCATGGGTTCACTCAAATTACACTTGGATAAAACAATTAATAAACGTAGAAAAGAATTTGAAAACTAAAAGTTGTATAGTGTTTACTAAATGTAAAAAAAAAATGCCAAAGGAAATGTTAAAAACTAGCTGCAGAAATATTTTTGTAGTAGCTACAAATTTATATTGGTATTATTAATTTTTACCTGATTCGGTATTTTTAAAAAACTGAGAAAAGAAACTGTCAGTATATAAAGTAATTCTACTAACACCATCTAAATAGTGGTTTTTCTTTAATGCAAGATTATTTTAACTAGTTCAGGCTGAACTTACAATAACAGAAGTTTTCTCTACTAAATTTTTGCTTGTAGAAGGTCTATCTTGCATTTGTCTATCTTGCATTTTCCCTATCTTGCATTTACCCTTGGGATTAAAAGTCATAACTAAGATCTCATGATTTTAAATGTTTTTATATATCCAAAAACCTTGAATTCACTTTTTACTTATTCAACCTTGAGATCTGTATTTTAAAGAACCAGATGTAAAGAAATTTCATGTTTAGTGTATACTCCATTTAAAAGAATTCTAAAAAGTACGTCTAGAACAGTCCAGAACACTTAAATTGATCAGATGCAGTCTTCCAAATGGTATCTGGATTGACTTCATAGTGCTCATATTCATAACCCTATCAATTTCTTAAGTTATAATTGTGGTAGTGCTATAAAGGAAAAAGTAGTGGGAACTAGGAGAACATAACAGGGACAACCTAAGTTAAATAGAGTTTAAAACAGAGGAACAAAAATATTTCTGATTATTTTTCAGCAAATAATCATGTAAAAATAGTTAAATTCTATGCCATTAACTCATCTATACTTGAATTCATTACTATAATATACCATGAAGGCAAGCAAATGACACAGACTGGGAGAAAACAACTACTAACTACATATCCAATGAACAGTAAAAACAAACAAAAATCACAACCAAATTAGAAAATAGGCAAAAAACCTGAAGAGCTATACCACCAAAGAGAGACATACAGCTAACAAATAAATTATGTCCAATACTATTAACCATTAGGGAAATGTCAAAACTACAATGAGCTGTAACTACATACCTATTAGAATGACTAAAACAAAGAAAAAACACTGAATGCTGGTGAGGATGCAGAGAAACTGGATCATCATACACTACCGACAGGAATGAGAAGTGGCACAGTCACTCTGGAAATCACTTTGGCAGTTTCCTGAAGAACTAATCATACAACTACCACACAACCCAGGAATTGCACTTCTGGGCATTCATCCCAAAGAAATGGAGATTCATGTTTACAAAAAAACCTACACATAAATGTTTACTGCAGCATTATTTGTTGTAAACAATCCAGATGTTTTTCAATGGGTGAATGGTTACACTGTGGTACATCTATATCCATGGAATACTACTCAGCAATGAAGAGGAAACGAACTACTGACATATGCCACATATGCCACAAAAAAATCCCAAAGGTTGTACACTATAGGATTCTGTTTATAAAATTTTTTTAGTGACAAAATTAGAGAAATGAAGAACAGTTTAGTGGTTCTTAGGGGTTAAGGGGGGCTTGGGAGAGCAGACAAAGTAGATGTGGCTAAAAAGGGCAACATGAGGAATCCTTGTGGTAAGGGAAATGTTCAGCATTCTGAATGTATCAATATCAGTATCCTGGTTGTGATACTGGACTACAGTTTAAGATGCTACCACTGGCAGAAATTGGGTAAAGGACAGAGATCTCTGTAGTATTTCTAATGCTACATGTCAAACCACAATTATCACAAAATAAATTAAACTAAAAAAAATGAGCTCTGAAGAGAATGTGACTACTTCTATTGCAATAATCAATTGCCTCATGTATATACAAAGCAAATCAATACAAAGATTAAAGGCTGCCAACTGATTTACCTTGTAACTTGTATAGAATTGACCACTTCAACATAAAAACTATGCTAAAAGAGATGGATTTGATATATCTTGGACAAAATTTCTGTATTTTACTGAATGATCAAGACAGGTTCTAAAGAACAAGGTTGTATCATGACTTACTACTTCATCTGCAAATCCACCAGCCAGGACAAGAGAATAAGCTCCATCATTACTTCGACCATGAATTCCACCAACATGAGGCCTATGGACACCTGCTTCGCTCACCTATAAAATAAGGAGAGACTCAAAATATTTTTCAACACTTCATTAACTTACATTTACAAAACAGCTTCACATGTTACTGGACCCTAAAAGCCTCCAACTAAGAACTGAATGTCACCCAGAATTCCACATTTTGCTCACAGACTATCCCCCCAACCCAACTATATATCCCGCAGATACGGAGTTTTGCTGACACTCAAAATGGCTCAGGCCTCAAATTCTGAGTTTCAAAATAACTATTAGATGATCATCCTCTTATGTCTATTGGTAATTTCGGCCCAATTTGGGTAAAAAAGAATTTACTATCAGTGGTCCAGATCTCTTTTCTTTTTTCTCATTTCTCATCTTTAATTACAGCACTGTTCCCTAACCAAGAAAGGCAAGAGTCATTTTAGCCTCATTCTTCTGTATTCTTCAAACCTGTTTGGTCACAAATACTGCTGATTCAATCTCCTAAATCTCTCAAATCCATCTTTTTCTACTTTCACTGCTATAATCTTAGTTAAGTTATGAATAGTTAAAATACACCCTTTTTCACTGCCTCCAGTTTTGTTCCTTAAACCCATCCTACCCAATGATCCTTTTAAGAACAAATCTGCTTTTAATTTTCAACTGCTTAACATGTATTAAATGGTCTTATAGTATATCAAGCCCAAGATAAGTATTACACATTACCCTCTCTCAGTCTGGATCCTACCTATTCTTCCAGCCTTATCTCCAGCTTCTCCTTCATGATGCCTATACATTTGAGCCAAAACTACTCAATGATACCCAAACATACTACCCATTTGTAGTTTATTCATGCTATTCTTCTACTTCAATGGCCTATTACTTTCCGCTATTTTTCTTCAATTCTGGCTCACCTAAACTTGTGTCACTTCTTTGTGTGCTTCAAACTCCCTAACAGTAGTATTCTTATTCATTTGTTGATCATACAATTGTTATTAGCAGAGAAACGCAAGCTGAGATCCAAGCCTGTATAGTGGGCTAGGAAGAGGTACGTTAGAAGTTAACAAGAAGCTGATAAGAGCAACAGAACCTGGATTTAGGCCTTGGAAACAGCAGGTACTTTAGAAGATAGGACCACACTCGATTACCAACCTCACCAACCCTGGTAATAAATCTGTGCTCAATCTCCGTCCCTTCCTAAATGCTAAATCAATCCTTCTAGCTGCTAAGGCCAACAGCCTCAAAGTCATCATAGACCATATTAATGGTGCTTTTAGAGTCTGGGAATGAATAATAATCATACAAAAAAGAAGCATAAATAAAAAAAAAGGCAATTAAAAATACACTAAGCGTATCTTATCATTTTCATTTCATATATAAATAATATAGTATATGAAATAATAAAATTTTTTATGTATTAGTATAAAATAAACATATATACTATGTGTTATTTACATACTTTTTATATTATATATTACTGTACAGGTATACCTCAGAGTTATTGTAGGTTTGCCTCCAGACCACTGCAATAAATAGACTGCAATGAAGTCAAACAATTTTTTGGCTTCCCAGTGCATACAGGAGTCGTATTTACACTATATTATAGTTTATTAATAAACTGTACAGTAGTATTATGCCTAAAAATGTACACACTTTAATTTAAAAAATAATGCTGTTGGAAAAAGGGCACTGATAGACTTGCTTGACACAGGGTTGCCAAAAACCTTCAATTTGTAAAAAATACAGTATTTGAGAAATGCAATAAAGCAAAGTGCAATGAAATGAGGTATGCCTGTATTTACAGTATTTTTACTGTATTTATAAAGCCAAACTCATAGTAATTTAAGCCTTGAATATTTAGTCAAAATTACAACCATTGCAAAGATGAGAGGATACAGAGTGAGTATTAAACTAAATGCTTGTTTTCCATAGAAAGAAGTTAGTAAAACCAAAATAAAAAACAAAAGCAGTATAAACATGTTATTTAGAAATAAGGAGGCAATTCCAGAAGAAATAACTTTAAAGTGACTGTCTCTTAGAAACAGAAAATGCGATGAAAAGAGGGTGGGTTTTAAAAATATAAATCATACATTAAGGTTAACTCTTCAAGTTATGTACATGTATTACATTATTTTAAAGTTTTATTGATGGCCTAAGCACCAGGACTACTGGACTTACAGTTCAGAATCCTGGCTAACTGGAATCTGCTCTAAGAGATTTTTTTTCTCACATTGTTTTCCAAAATGAAAAAATCACCTTTCGAAAGAACTTAGAAAAATACAATACAGCCTTTTTCAAGAGGAAAAGAGAAGTAATTTTATCCTTGGATTATCTGGCACTTTCTCTGACCAATATCTTAACATTCATTTAGGAGGGTAAGCCTCAAAGACAACACCTGAAGCAAGCTTCCTTGCAGATCAATGACATTAAATGAGAACTTATCACATGACTTAAAGATCTAATATTTCAAATATAAAATTCTGGGCAAGAAAAATTCTTCAGGAAGCTTAACAATCACGTTAACTACAGTAAGTGTAACAAAACAGTAAAACAAAGTGATGTAAAGACTTAGCTGATGCCTAATTTCATGATGTATGTTTCTCTATGAAGGTATGGGGAAGAGTCTACCCATCCTACATGAAATCCTACTATCATAGGAATGCCATGTGGTACTATACAGACACTAACACTACTACAATTTGAGCTACACCCTATTTTACCCTTTCAACTAAGCCAATTTAAAACATACCTGAACTCTAAATCTCCAAGTCGATCCAACAGGAATTCCAGGAATAGGTCCATAATGATTAGAAGGAACGATTGTACATTCTCTAGTGCGACCAACACAGGCCATTCCCTACAAGTCACAGAATAAGCCATTTGAGAAATCAGTTATCTTAAATCTTAAAGTCCTTAATTCCTATAAAATGTGAAAATAAAAACTATTTATATGATTAACATAACAAATTAACAATTTATATGATTGATGAATACAGTTATTTGTTAGTATTTCAGATACTTAAAATATCATTTATACCGTTACTACTATTGGAATCAAAACATTGGACTTGCATTACAGTTATACACATTACAACTAGGAAGAAAAGGAGACTTCTTTACCCTGCCCCAGTCTCTCCGACTTTCAGTACTAGCTGATGGCATCTTTGCTTTCTTTTTACTCATCTTAAGTCTTTCACCAGCCTTTACAACTTCACTAGAATCAGTTTTACAGGAAGGACAATACCTTAAAAGGAAAAAACAAAACAAAAAAAGGAATTTTGATAGTATCACATTAAAGCCAATAGGTTAGAACACATTTTAAGATGTAATATTTGGTGTATATTACAGAGTTTCAGTTGGCATTTAAGTATTAAACTTTTCAAAATATTTACATGGTTAAGGTAGCCAAAAAAACCTTGTCATTCTTCTAGAGAACTTGAAAGATTTTAATATCATCAATTTTCAAATTCAGTGCAAAAGACAAACAAGGCTGTCCAATTCTAATGGCACCATAAACTCTGACCTTATCGTTATCTGAGAGTAAAAATTATTCATTTGAAGTTCTTATCATTAAAAATAGTAAGAACAGATAATTCTAGACTCAACACTGAACCATGCAACTGATATATCTCCCCATCTAAATTGGTTAATAGAATTCTCAAAGTCAAAAATGTAGATAGTCTATATATGTGATATAATATATCTATTATAACAAATATACTGGAATTAAAGATGTTTGTTTATATTAGCCTTATCTCTAGCTCAATTTTAATTCTCTATACTTGTCCTTTAGCTTATTTGTAGTTGGTCATCCTACTGTAACTTGCTTATCATTAAAAGCTGCCTTGTGTAATTTCTAAAAAGCAAAGCATAACTATGTCTATAGAATGAAATGAGATGATACTTGAGTCACCAAGGAATGAAAACTTTAGGAATATCCAAAGATCGACTAGTCTCTCCCCCTATTAATCTTAAATTTCTTCTATACTTTCCAGTTTATAATTACCTACACCATGTGGCCTAGAGAGCAAAGAAGAAGACACCCATCCCTACCAGTTAATTTTGACTGTCTAATTATGACATATTTTGCTTAGTACTATAGAAAAGAAATGTAAGTAATTTAGTCCCTGAGAAAATTAGTCCCACAGTGAGATAGACACACAAATTCAAGGCAAAATTATGTATGATAAGGCAATAAATACTACCAAGTAAAATACCAACTAACTTGGAAATCAAGATGGCTTCTGAAAATTTATTTATTCTAAGAAAGACTATTTTACCTCATGTGCTAAACTTTGTAACTATAATTTTATCAAAGATCTTATGGTTAAAGCAGGTATTACCTCTGATGAGAAAATCAGTCCAGAGGTTAAATGTTAAAGCATCATGATCAGAAGTGGAAGATTTAAGGTTAAGGAGTTCCAGGTGAAGTAAAGGACCTAGCTATGAATGTAGAGATACTTTATAGAGTAATCTGAGACAGTCTTCTAATTATATCATCCTAGTCATCCCTGAGAGGCATCACTTCATCACGTTTGTTAAAAACCCAGACATTATTTTGGTACTGGGTGGAGATAAATGTTTGTGATCAAAAATGTCTATAAATAGTTAAAGAAAACTAGTACATACAATGAAACAATTTTAGAAAGTGGTTAGAGCTAGAAAGGAAATGCATCGGGTTTACGTGGGTGCTAAGAGTAATTAGAAATGGTATGTGTCTTTAGAAAAAATAGTTAAAACTTCTGAGGTAGTATTCCAGATAAGAGCCAGTCCTATCAAGGAGCTAGGGAAGGCATTCCAGGCAAAGAGACATTAAATGTAAAGGTCCTGATGCATAATAAGAAATGGTATGCTCTGAAGAACATAAAAGGAGGTATAGTTGAAGTTCAGTAAATAAACTGGATAGTGATAAGCGATGAGGTTAGAATGCAGGCAGCAGCCAGTTCATAGATGGTAAGGGCTTTTATTTTATTCTAAGTGCAATAGGAAGACATTAGGGGGTTTTAAACATGTGAGTAACCTGATTTAGGACTTACATCATTCTACTGCTATAGGAAAAAGGGTAGCTGGTAGACAATGTGAAAGGAGACTAGTTAGGCATTTATTATACAGTTCAGGGTAGAAATGGTGGTTTGAACTGGGTGCTGAGAGTAAAGAATGACTATGGAGAACTGACAAGATTTGCTCATATGCTACTGGGCATAGAGTCTTTAAGTAGGGACAAGAGGGAATCAAAATGGCAGCTTTCTGGGAAAAAAAAGTCAGCTCTTTGGCCTTTACAAATGGATGAGATGATGAAGATTGTATGAGGTGCAGGATTTTGGGGATGTGTTTGTGGAAATCAAGATCTCCACTTAGACTCACCATTTTTGTGATACTAGTCAAGCAAGTGGTTGAATATAGAAATATAAAGCTCAGGGAACACTGGACCTGAAAACAAATTCAGAACCATATGCTTGGTATTTAAAGTCTCACATAATTACATGAGGTCATCTAGGGAGCAAGTCTGAAGAGAGAAAACAAGTGCTTTGGGAAACTCTGAAATATGATTGATGAGAGAAAACTAACAAGATACTAAGAAGGAAAGGTCAGTGAGGTAGGAGGAAAATGAGATCAGATGGTATACAACCTATAAAAGCACAGCTAGCAGTTGAGTAGTCCAGTAAGGAGAGGACTTCAAAGTGACCCTTGGGTTCAGCAGCACAAAATGTGCCTGTAAGCCTAATATAAGTATTTAGTGGAGTGGTGAGAAGGAAGGTCAGATTGGGGTGCTGGGGTATGAACAAGAAAATAACAAATGGAAATAATCAGCAGAGACAGATCTGAGAAACTTTGCCATGAAGAGAGCAGAGGAATGGAGTGGGCAGCTGGTGGGAGAAATGAGATCCAGGAAAGGGTACATGTGTGTTTTGAAAACTCAAGAGATTCTAGGATACTAATGAGAATTACCCAGTAATGGCAATTTGGGAGAGGAATTAACTGCAGGAGTGACATTCCTGAAAATGCAAAAGGATATGGGAACTGTAAAAACTGGAAGAAGGGTCCACATTTTAGAGAAGCAGGAACCTATCATCCACAGAAACAATAAGAACGTGAGACTTCAGAGGAAATATAGTTACTGGTGATGGTAAAATTCAGGGTGTGACCATGTAAGGTAATGGCAGGGGGTCAAAGGAAGTTGTATCCTTTTCCTTCTCTCAAGTCTACAGCCTCTGTTGTAATACAAGGGCAACCTTTCCAACAGGTGGGGAGAGACCAAAGGAATAGAAGACAATCTATTCTTCACAATGATACCAGCTACCCAATGGTGATGTTAGCATATTTCTGAGTATAGTATGTCATCCCTCTGACTTAATCCTCCATGCTAGCAACATGACCCATAGTTTAAAAAGAAGTCTTAATATGACATTAAGAAGTTCATTGTAACTTTAACTGGACACATTTTCCCCAGTCTCTTTTCTAATAATTTCTTTTTGTAGCTAACACTACTCAGTAGAAGTATATTTTGGCAAGTATATCTAACCTTGCTGCCTGGTTCTACTTATTAACCTCACAGGATTAAATATGGTAATCCATATACAGAACTTTATTAGTGTTTAGCATATACTAAGCACTTAATTAGTAAGTACTAAACTTAAGCACTTAAGTACTATTATAGAACATTTAACAGGTACATCTAAAATAACTGGGGAGGTGGGGAAGGGAACCATTCACAAAGGCTTCTCAGTTAAAGAGATACTTAAGTGGAAACCTGAAGGATGCTTAACTTCAGAATGATGTACAAAGAGGAAAATGTTTTCAAGAAGAAATATGTCAAGTGTAATTCCAGAGGAGAGAAAGAATATGACTTATTTAAGAAGCTCAAAGAGGAGGGAGGTTATAGCTCAAGTGGTAGAGAGCATGCTTAGCATACACAAGATCCTGGGTTCAATCCCCAGTACCTCCTCTAAATATAAAGAAATAAATAAAACCAATTGCCACCCCCCAAAAAAACTCTAAAAGTCAATCTTCAGAAAAAAAAAAAAAGAAGCTGAAAGATATTTAATCTGGCTGGAGAATAGAGTATTTGGGGAAGTAAAAAAGGAAAGTGGTAAGAGATACAGCAGAATCAAGTAAAATACTGTGCAGGGCCCTGTACAGTAACATAAAGCCTCTGAAACAAAGGAGTAACTATCAAATTTGCATTTTTGAAAGAACATAGACTCCCTATTAGAGAAGGGACTGGAGGGGTTAAAAAATGGAGCTAGAGATCATCTTCAGAAATCCATTTTTGGTGGTTCAAATATGTATTTTACATTCAATTCTTAACATAGTAGCAACAAAAATCCCCTGATAATCATACCAGTATTCCTCTTCAGGGATCTTATCCAAAGGTGGATTCAGGCAGTAAATATGGTAGGCCATGTTGCATTCATCACATAGAACTTGCATGTTGGGTTCTTGTTTTCCACCACATATATGACAGGAGCAAGAACGGCATTTCTTATTTGGGTCTCCACCACAAGAGTCACATTCAGGGTCATTCTTCCCTATCAAAAACAAAATTATAGCAAAACCAGTCTTAAAATTATTTTTATGTCTATGCATCTTACAAAGAAGAACCCATGACAATAGCATATAGCTTTTTTAAAGAAGAGAAAACAGCCATAAGGAATAATCAAGTGTAGGACTTCTAGAGTTCCCCAAATGTGCGTCAGGATGCCTAGGGGAAATGCAGAGAACTCACTGGGGCACCATAAGATATTTTAAAATTTCAAGTGAAATACAATACTTGAACAAAGCTGTTTGGACCTAACTGCTTAGTAAATAGAACTGTTAGGTAACATCTATTCTGCAGATCCAAACCTTTCCTTGGGTGGACTGAACTAGGAAGGGTAGGTCTGTTAGGAGAGACCATTTTGGTTCCCATATAAGCTATGCCCCCAACACACTGTTTATGAGTAATAGAAGTGGCATTTCTAATTGAGTTGATTTTTTATCTAAGTAAAATTGGCTCAGAACTCTGGCAAGTAAGAGGTTCCATTTATTGCCTCCTTTCCCCCTACCAGCCTCCCCAATCTAAATCCAAACACTTTGACCAAAGTGTTCACTTGAAATTTTAAGTTATGCATATATACACAAAAGTCTTACAGTATTACTAATACCAAGAGTCAAATTTAAATGTTAATCAAGAGGAACAGTTGAATAGATTTTATGAAAAATAAGGTAAATTATAAAAACTATAATAAAGAGGTAGCCAAATATATTAAATTCAAAAAGGAAAAGGCAGAACAATTTTTTAAACAATTATATAAATACACAAAAATAAATTACAAAGATATAGAAAGATGCCTAGAATGACATACATTGTTTGAGTGATTACCTCTCATGAGTTCTGTAATTTACACAGCTCTATACTCTGAATTTCTAGCAAGTGCTCACAATAAATCTGTAAGGAAATGTACCATATCTGAGCTGACTGAGCAATAAGGGAAATGGGCAACACTACCTGACAAATAAGAGGAGGAAAGGAAAAGGCTACTACCGATTTCAGTACCAACTTTCTGACATATCACACTGCCTATTCTTGCTACTGCATGGAAGGTCACAATTTTGTTTTGCTTCCACTAAGGTGGAGCCATGACAACATGTAAGCAATGGAAATATCACAGACCTAAAATGCCAAAGGCATGTCTAGATTTTTGGTTTGTTGAGTGATCTGCTCAATGGCAGTCTGGCTGTGGCTCTGAAATGGTTTCTTTACACACAAGTTCAAAGTTGTAGCTGTAGCATTAGGCAAAAGAGAGAACAACAAATATATTCAGACATACTGAGTAGGAGATAACAGAAAAACACAAGAAAAATCTAGTCAATCCTGTTTTCCTACTGTGTTTTACTGAGAGCAAGTATGTCACATTAAGTTTACTCAAGTTTCCTTTATTCCCAGAATATAACCGTACAAACAATCATACACAGTATGCCTTATGATTCTTAATTCAAGTCCAGATGTATTAGCATTGCAGCCTCAAAAAAATGTGTAAGGCCTAGACCAATAACATGGAAGTCTATTTACTGATCTATTAAAAGTCTGGTCTTATTCTAACCTTGCATAACTGTGGTAAGAGACTAGGCAGGACTCTTTAGTCCTGAATATATCTTTTCCAGAATATACTAGACATTGACACATGGTATGAAGTCACTGAGTTGCTCTCCACAAAAAAAGTTCAGAATTAAGAGAATATAAGACACTGTAATTTACTTGGAAAGATTAACAATTGAACCACGAATGAAAAGACCTAGAATCTAATCCTACCTCTGTTACCAACTAGCTGTATATTAAGCAAGTAAAATGTATTTTTACAGCAAAGAGACAGGATTACATTCTAACATTCTAACGATTATATAAACCTCATTCATTACCTCCCAGAAGTCCAGGGCTCAAACAGCATTATTCTTTTCAGGCTCCACTAGTATAAAAATAAGTCTCACTATTAAAAACTAATCTTAAATGACCACAATATTACCAAAGTGGGTTTTTAATTTGGACAGACTCTATAATATAGCAATTATCAAGAAAATGGCAATTAAATGCCAAGACGAGAAATTATTTCTTTGAAAACAATTTTATCATTTGAGAAAGTCCACTGAAGTAAAACCGATCTTAGATCAAAACTGTTGTCCTGAAAATAAATTTGTATGGTCTACAGTTTTTTATTTCCTCAAATGTTATTCCCTGGCCAGTAAAAAATGCCAATTATGTACAATATATGAAGTCTCAGCCTGTAAGAAAAATCCATACTTAAAAACTTTCCATCTGCCAATGAAAGAGGATGGGCTCCAGGTTTCTCGATCTTGAAGATTTCATTTACGAATCTTATCTGGCAGTCATTTAATTTTCCTTCAGAACCCCTGTTTAAAAAAGGAAGAAAGGTTAACCTCTGCCAGCAAAATCTAAACCATATGCAAATACTAAATAAAAGTCAGTTTGGAAACTCAACACTATTTACAAATGGGGATTATAGCCATTCTAATCACTGAGTTATTGTTTCTGGCAGTAGGGAGAGTACAGTGATTAATATATGAAGTTGAGTGCAACTTTAATATTAGGGGAAAAAATTTGAAGACTTCACTTAGACTATCTGGTGATAAGATAGCTACTGTATAAATTTAATTTCAAGACTAGGTAAAAAAATACTCCCAATTAAAACAAAAGACTTAAACATTATTTCCAATAAATGTGATAAATTTCTGGGTATATAGATAACCTCTCATTACAAGGAAAAGTCTTTCAAATACTAAGCCATATTTTTCAGACACATTTAAAGCTGTTTGCATATACTTCTAAGTTTCCTGCTATAACTCTGGATTTGTGTATTTTTCCTTTTAATCTGTCAACTTGGCTTTATATTTTTGAAGATATGTTATTGGGTACATACAGATTAAGGATCCTTATAAAATGTCTCTGTATCGTAAGATCTAAGCATCTTATGAAATGTCTCTATTTCTAGTAATGCAAAAGTGTACATTTGGTTTTTTTGGTTAGCATTTGCTTGGTGACTTTTTCAATCCTTTTACCTTCAAACTTAAAGTCAGATACATACAAATGCAGAAAACTGCACAGGTAAGTATATAGTTTAACCAACTGTAAAGTACACATCCTCGTCATCACCAGCCATGACTGGAGATAGGACTGTCAACTACCTCAGCACTTAATGTGCTCCCTCCCAATCTCAACCTCTTCACTCCCAACCAAAAGTTATGTTTACCTTAATTTTCTTCAATCTTGTCATCTGATTGCCTCCTTAAGCACATGATACAATTCCATGTTTCAAAAACTAAATTCCCACACAATCTTTTTCCTTATGATTTGTTGAAGAATCACCATCAGTTGTCCTATACAGTTTCCCATGGTCTTGATGTCGATGTTTGCATTTCCCAAGGCACTTTAAATACTTTTTTTGTCATTTGTATTTCCAGTAAATCAGAAGTTGGAGTAAAGGTCAAAAAGCCTTGGTTTGCTGTCTGTTTTTTTAAGTAAAGTTTTACTGGAACATAAGCTATGCCTATTCGTTTATGTGTTCTCCATGGCTGGTTTAGTGCTACAAAAGCAGAGTTGAGTTGTGACAGAGACCATCTGGTGGTCAAAGGTTAAACTACTTAACTACCTGGCCCCTTACAGAAAAAAATTGCTGATCCTTGCTCTAAATGCTTAATCAAACTCATTCATTTCTTGGATAAAACCACCTATAGGTATATTTTCATCACTAAGCACCTAGTTATTCAGTTTTCTTTTCCTATGATGACAACAGCCATAGATGTTCAATGCTTAGATTAATTTACCTGGGATTGGAAAATGTTGATATTCTAGTTTTACAGTTCCCTTTTCACTTATTTGCTGGAATAATTCCATAAAGAGAAAACTGAACTCATCAATTATTTGGTGACTCAGTGGTATAGCTCATATAACAAATGTAGATTAAATGCTTTCTTTAGCAGTTTTAAAAGAAGTAGTTCTCTAACATCCCATATAGGTGACCAATGAGTTCCTATACCACTAGGGGTTCACATATTTGAGGTGTTCCAATCCACTCTAGTTATTTTCTTTATTGATGCTCAAATTGTTTCATCCTTGGCCAGTGGGATCTTCCAGTTGATTCCCCAACTTTTTCTGACAATTTTGCACTCATTGTGGGCTTCCCTGTTATCTGCAGCACAAGCTGTTCTTAGTTTATCTTGGACATTTTTTGTCCCCAGCCTGGAGCCCTATGTCCAAGGAAGCCTGGTTTCTTTTAGGTGGAAAGTTATTTCAAGACCACAATTTAGGCAGTAGGAAAGCTTACTGCGTCTGGAATGATCACTGTTTCCAGGCTCTTTTTCAGCAGACACAGCTACAAAATTTAGAAATACACATTAATAGATATACAAGATACCTCATGAGTTAATGCATTTTGGTCAAATTCAGGACTAACGGGGGTAAGATGATGATGATGATGATTATTTTACAAAGCAGTTACATAACCGTTTCTCCTTTTACTTGCCAATCAGAAAATCTTAGTTCTGAAAGACACCAGGGATGCCTAAATTAGAATGCTACAAATACTTCTTTGCTTTAACCCACATTACACATAAGACATTTTCTCTAGCTGTCATTATGATTACTGAAAATACTTTAAAATTTCTGTATACTTGTCATGCCTTACAGTTGTATCTACAGTGTCAAATCGTAAAACCATTACACACTATACTTTGTCATTTATATATCTCCTTTAGTCTTAGCTCTAAATGCAGAAATACTTTTAATGTTTATCACCATGCTTTATGTCAAGTTGTCTTTAGTCATCTTGATGGCCTGAAGCTAGTTCTCTAAAAGATTCCCCAGGAAGGGTTCATGAGAACAATACCTTCCCTAATTCTTACAAGTTAATGGCAGTTTGTCTCTAGCCTTTATAATGAATGCCAGTTTGGCTGGACTTAACATTCGTGGCTTACCTTTTCTTGACTATGCACGTCTTTCTGGGTTGCTTCCTTGTAAGAGTGTTACCCTGGTTCCTTATTTTTTCTCTTTCTTCCAATTTTGTAAGGGTTTGACATCAATGCTTTTCTTTTGCTTGCTTTTATAAAATTAATTTTCTTTAATTTCACCTAGGTTTGCTAGTTCACAGTCACAGAGCTCCAGAGCTCACTGTTTTTGTTGTTGCTTTTTTGGAGAAGCATTCAAAACTATGGCTGCTAATATCTAATCCGACAGGTGCTCAGTAGTTGTCTGGGGCCAAGGCTGACGGCACTAGTAGTGACTGTAACTCTAACGGAGCTCATAGGGACTTCTGAGGAGTAATGAAAATGCTCTTTATCTTGATTACAGTGGTCACATAGGTATTTACACTTGTCAATATTCATTTAAAATATATGGTACATATTGCTTTAAGTAAGTTATGCCTCAAAATTAATTTTTTTAAAAAGATACTATGGAACTTAACTTTCTGAAGACTCCTGACTGTATTTCTCTCCCCTATTAACTGTACCCTTTTCCCCTTTGTCTTTATTGTCCCTGTCCTACTTAATTTGGGTTGCATTTCCAGTAGTTTATTCTCAGTGTGGGGCTTTGTCCTAGAATGGAACTTTAGCTGACTAAATTTGAGAGTTCACAGGGTTCTAATTCCTTCAGACTTTATCTTGCAAACTGCTTGCACTCATCCAAACTGTGATGCACATCCCTTTGTGGCTTTAACTGCTATATTACTTACCTACTGTTACATAACAAGTTACCCCCAAACCAGCAGCTTAAAACAAACATTACCTGTTTCCTTGGATTAGCAATTTTGGAGCAGCTTAGCTGAGTATTTCTGGCTCAAGATCTTTCTTCAGGGTTCAGTGAACCTGTTGATCAGACCTATAGTCTCATCTAAAACCTCAAGTTGGGGAAGGACCACTTCCCACACCCAGAGGAAGTGATCTGTGAGACCCCCAAAATGGAAGCTTCAGTGCTTTCAAAACCCAATCTCAGAAGTGGTATATTATCACTTCTGCCACATACTATTGGTCACAAAGAGCAACCTTAGTAAAACGTGGGAGAGAACTTTGCAAGGTGTGAGGACCAGGAAGCAGGAATTACTGTGAGTCATCTTAAAAGATGGTCACCATAATTGCTACTCTCAGCTGATACAGCTTGCTAGGTGACTTATTATTTTGGAGTTCTTAGGTCCATCATACATCCTGTAGTTACTCCGTCTCTCCTCTTGTACAGTTACAGATACCACACAGGTCTTGTAGCTTTCAGTTGTTTATCCTACAGCTATGTTGGTGTTTGTGGGGGATACCACATCACCCTAAACAGCTGTTGATGTTGCTCTGAATTTTTGGATTAGATTTTTTCGTTCTGTATGTTACTACAAGGACATCTAGGGAGATTAAAACACTATGTTGTCATCTTCCTAGAATCCCCATCCATCCATATATTTTCAACTTCTGTGGCTTCATATTTAAGGAGTCTTTCTCATAAGCTGTGTATCAGTTTTGTTTTTATTTTAATCTAGTCTGTTGATCTTTGTCTTTAATTGTAATACTGTTTATATAATATGATGGATGATGTACTTGTTTATCATTTATTACATCTTTTATTTTATCCACCTTTTTCTTATCCTTCTGATTGCCCTCTTCTGTATTATTCTAATAATTATTCTATTTTCATTCAATTTCCTAATTTTTTATTCCTTTTTAGTGGTTCTTATAGAATGCACCATTCAAACCTGACAAATCAATCTGATTAATTTCTGCTTTCATTACTTTCCTGGCTGTCAGAATCTTACAGCTGCATTTACTAACCCAATCCTTTGCAAGGTTATGCACTTTATTCTACACATATTTTAAATTTATTTTTTCAACAGTCTACTTGTACTTGTATAGTTAATTCTGTTCTTAATTACTTTCTGTATTTCCTTATTTCTGAGGTCATCTTCATTCTACTGAAAGAACACCCTTTAGTATTTCTTTTAGTGCAGGTCTGTTGGTATTGATTTTTCTTAGGTTTGGTTTGATAAGGTCTTTATTTTGGTTTCACTTTTGTAGGATATTTTCATTAGAAGTGTATTTCTAGGTTGAGAATTTTTAAAGTCAGTGTTTCCAGATGTCATTCCACTGTTTTCTAGCTTACATTTTTTTCTGGTTAAAACTCAGCTGTCTTCCCTTTGCTTGTATCTTTAGTTTTCAGCAGCCTTACTGTGGTATGCCACTGTATTTTCTTTATATTTATCCTATTTAGGAGCTGCACAAATTTTTCTATCTTCAACTAAGATCTTCAATCTTCAACTGATATCATTTACCAGTTTCCAAAAATTCGAGCTATTACATTTTCAACTTCTCTTTTTCACCTCACTCTCTTTTAGGGAACTACAAATAGATGTAATACATACCTTTTCACCAAGTCTCACTTGTCTAACAGTCTTTTCTATAGTATTTTCCATTATTTTTTCAAGTTTTACTTTGGATATTTTTCATTGATTTGTCTTTGAGTTCACTAATCCCATCTTCTGCTGTGTCTTATCTGCTATTAAACCAATCTAAGCAGGTCTTAGTTTTGGACACTATTTTTCACTTCTTGACTCTCCATATGATTATAGAGTATAGTAATTCTCAGTTGAAATTCTCTATGTTTTGAACTATTTTCTGGAGTATATTAATCACAATTACTGTAAAGTCCCCATCTGCTAACTTTACCAAAATGAAGATCACCTATGACTCTGTTTCTATTGTTGGTTTATCTTCTCCTGGTTTTTGGCTATGTGGCCTTGTCTTTTGGTAGCATAGTATTTTTGGTTCCACAGTGAACAGTATATATAAAACATAGGATTCAGACATTATCTTACCACTAAGAAGGTCCAATCTTCCTTCTGTGGTGGTTTAACATTTTAATCAGCAACTATGCTGAGGCAAGGCTGGTTTACAGCTTTGGTAAGCGACCTGTCTGCTTTAGCCATCTACAGTTTTCAGCTCAGGGTTTGTTGTGTTTTCTGTGGGACCACTCCATCAGTGATCCCCAAATTTACTGCCTTTTAAGAATGCTAAAAACTCCTCTCTGCTTATTACTTACGTTTTTAGCCTCCTACCCAGGAGAACCCAGTATTTGGCAAAAGCCCTGAGAGAAAACAAGTCATATGTTTAAGGTATCCCAAACATCTGCCAATAGCTCTGGTTTCCTGACCCCATACTGCCCCCAGCTGCTCAACTAGGTTTGCACTGAATCCATAATTAGCAGAATCTCCAGGGCAAAAAACAACTACAAAAGCTAACTGCCTTCCAATTCTGTTAGAACTGCGCCCCTCTTCTGCCTTCAGATGACAACGATACTTGCTCTGGCTGGTCTAGTCGTTTTAGATAATAGGAATGTTGATCTACTGCCAGTTATTCTATCTGACCTAAAAACAGAAAACTCCTACACCTTTAAGTGTTTCAGTGAATGTCACAAAAAGATAGCTTAAAATTAAAAATCACTTTTCACTCATTTATCATTTTAGTTGAAGGCCTACTATACCCATTTCACCTGTACAAAACTGATGAAGCCACAGATCACAACCAAAACATGTAAATAAACTGTCAATTCATCCCTTCAGGAAATATCCTATTTCACTGAAATCTAACAAACAGACAATTGTAAAATGCATTATTTTATGCACTACCAAAAATGAAACTGGCCTGCAATGGGTCAGTCTAAGAACCTTCAAGTAAGGCTGGGGCACCAAATGGAAGCTAACAACTATAAGACGTTATTTTATAAAATCCCAAGAAAGAAAAAAGCATGAGATGAAGTGTTTAAGAAGGATCCTCAAATAAAGCTAGGATGATAAACAGCTTCTCTCACTTTAAAGGTAAATGGACAAACCACCTTGCTGATACAGAAAATAAACACGCCTGTTTCAATATTACCCCTGGGTATAAGGAGGAAAAACTATCTCCTGAGAGCTGAGCCACAAGATATGACTCATGCAGGTTTGCAGATATGAGTTCACGCTACCAGTGTGGTCTAAAAAAGCTCAGGCAGAAACTTAAGTTAGATGGTACTACAAGGTGATTAGCAGAAATAAACTCAGATCTCTGAAAGAACCCAACTTCATTAAGTCCAATAGCAATTTTAAGATACATTCTAATTTCAGAGATGTTAAAATATGGAAAACTGTTAATTTCAGATTCTATGAAATATTCTATTTACTGAAAATACATTTTAAGTTATGCTTAGAACTAGGCCTGACACACAGCAGCAACCAAAAAAAAAATCGAAGCATTAACACTGCAGTGGTATGACTGGCAGAACAGTAGGCCCTAAAGATGTCCATGACCAAAGCCTAGGAACCTGTGAATATATTACCTTACACGGCAAAAGGGACTGTGCAGTTATTATAAGTTAATGCCCCTGAAATAGGATTATCCAGATAGGCCAAATATTATCACATGGGACCTTACAAAGCAGAAAAGAAAGAAAAAAGAACCTGAGGGAGATGTGACGACAAATGAACAAAGATGCAACTTTATTGGCTTTAAAAATAGAGGAAGTAGGCCATGGGCCAAGGAATTGGAAGGTCTCTCAAATCTGAAAAAAGCAAGGAAATGAATTCTCCTTTAGTCTCCAAAAAGGAACACATCCCTGTTAACACTCGGATGTTAGCCCAGTGAAACCCATATAAGACTTTTGACCTACAGAATTGTAAAATAATAAGTTGTATTATTTAAGCTACTAAATTTGTAGTCATTTGTTAGAGCAATAGCAGGAAATTAATACAAGAAGGGCAAGAGAGACAAATAAATGTCAGGTGATAATCAGTATCACAGAGAAAAATAAGTTAAAGGGAGAATTCATGTAACCTATGCCTGGTGTGTGTATATATGATCTTACATAGTATGATCAAGAAAGTCCTCTTCCAAAGTGATGTCCAAACAAATAAGACAGAGTAAGACCAATGAGTATCTGCGTGGAGCAGACCAGTCAGAAGAAACAGGAACTGTTTATATGATTAAGCAATGCAAGGAGGGCAACATGGTTGGAACATAGCGAGTTTGATTTATAACTTGATAAAGACATCAAGTGTGTATTCTGTAAGAATGGTACATTCAATAATAAGATTAAGTAGAGATTTCATGATAAACAAGAATGGGTAAAATTCAGTATATAAAACCCTGGAAAAATGATAATGGGAACAAAGTACATCCATAGCTTTAGTAAGCTTAATTTTTTTTTTTTGCTATAGGAGTCAAATTCTACTTAAGACTATTTAAGCTAGTATAATTTCATGTGGTATCAAATATACATTACAATAGTAAGTGAACAAGTATTTTGAAAAATGGATTTAAATCCTGAACTCTGTTTTGAATTTTCTTCAAAGCTAAAATAGAAACAAAATGACAATTTAAATATAGAGGCTGATAACTAGAATTAGACAGTTTAAGCATATTCACTTTTTGGTACTCACAAATTAAAAATAGAAACAAGCATGAACTTTAACTCCAAGTTCCCTTATCAAATTTCCAAGGCAGATAAAAAATCATGTCCTCTATTTGCTTCTTCCTTTGTACCTTCAATACAATAGAGAGGATCAAAGCTGAAGGTTGTTAGATCTTTATAAAAGTCTAGTAAAACTGATTAACCTTTGCTGAGATTAATTAAGTCACACACTAAATTCAGGAATAAAAAAGGGAACATCATAATAAAATCCGTATACATTAGAAGATGAGGCCACCAAAAAAACTTACGACAATAAACTAAAAATAAAATAGGTTCCTAGAAGAATCCTATCTGAAGAAGAAACAGAAAATCTTAATAGTCCTATAATCATTACAGAAACTTATCAAAGAACTTTCCCACAAAGAATACTGAGCCCCAAAGAACATTGCTAAGAAGTTCTACCAAATATTGAAGAAGAGGACACAAAACTCTACCATGTGATAGTAAAGGATGGCTAGATAGAAAGTAACATACAAATTTCATTCATTAACCTAAATGCAAAATCCTACACAAAATATTGTCAAACCAAATCCAGGAAAGCATACTTATAAAATAACTTATCAAACATAACTATTAGTAAAAATTTCAAAGTTTTTTCTTGGCGATCAGAGGAAAAAGATTTCCTGCTCTCACCACCTCCTTCCAACAATGTACTAATGGGAAACAAGTGAATAAAGACAAAAGGATGGAATCAAAGGAAAAAGACAAAACAAACATGTCACAATTCACAGATGATTACAATCATAAAAAACCCTAAAACGATCTACATGTAAATTACAATTAGTAACTTGAGTAAGCCTAATGGATCCAAGATCAAAGGTTATTTGTATAAGAGTAACAGAAAAATGAAATAAAAAAACATTTATAGTAACAAGTAATATCCAAGGTTAAATAAGGATAACAGAAACATAAGATCAGACGTCTGGAGAAAATTATATCAAGCAGAACCATTTAATTGCCAACATTCAAATATTTTCAACTGACAAAAACATTTCATATGGTTCAACCTAAATCAAAATATGACAAAATCATATTAAAGACCTAAATAAATCGAGAGAAATCACATTCATGCATTAGATTTCATGCAGTATCTATCAATTTATGTGAAAATTACCAAGATGACTGGAAAACTCAAATGAAAGCACACATAGCTGAGAACAGAGAAGATACTGAAGAAAGAAGTTGAAAGACCTACTCTGTCACATTATGAAAATGTGGAACCAATGTAAAGACACACAAAACAGACCAATCATACAGAAATCAGATGGTTGCATCAAATATAAAAACACTTAAAAAGAATAAAGATACCTAATGAAGTGATATTGAAGATCAATGAAGGGAAAATGGGATTTTCAATAAATGGTGTTAGGGAAAATGATTATTTGTATGTATCACGGTAAGTCAAACCCTTACCTCACACTGTACAAAAAACCTACTTCAAGTGGATTAAAGACCTAAAGAAAGGCAAAATCATTAAACTTTTATAAGGTAATAATGGAGAATATGTCTTTATGCTCTCTGGGTAGGGAAAAGTTTCTGCCCCATGACCCTATTTCATGTTTTATTGAGATAACTTTCCACTGTGTAAGTTTAAGGAGTACAACATGATTTAATATATGGATATATTGACAAATGATTATCACAGCAAGTTTAGTCAACATTCATCACATCAGTTTTTTTCCTTGTGATGAGAACTTAAGATCCACTCTCTAAGCAACTTTCAAATACACAATACAGTATTGTTAATTATAGTCACGGTGTACATTATATCACTAGACCTTATTTATCTTACAACTGGAAGCTTGTACCTTTTGACCATCCTCACCCATCCCTCACCCTGGCCAACTCCAGAAGACATGGAAAGGCTAAGCACTAGGGGAAATTTCTGATAAACTCAACCACTTAAAATTAACAATACTGTTCAAACACAGTGAGAAAAGATAAGCCGCAGAACTGGAGTAGGTATTTTCTCTACATGTAACTGAAATGGTCAAGTCTCTACAACTAGAACTCCTAAAAATCAGCGAGACAGACTATCTAGTTAACAACAACAACACATACCAATGTTTGGAACAGGAATCCTTACAAGAGATACACAAATTGCTCATAAATCTAAGATTCTCAATCCCATTAATAGAGAAATGTAAATCAAAGCCACAATGCTATATATATTTTATATACCAACCTGATTAGCAAAAACTCAAATTTGACAAAATTAAGTATGGTTAGGAATGCAGAGCAATGGGAACTCTCATTCTACCGTGGAAGTGCAATCTGGTACAACCACTTAAATACTAGGTCCTATTAAAGTTGAAGACGCGCAAGTTCTACAACCAGCAATTCTACTTCTAGACAAGACATGCCCTACAGAAACTAATGCACATAACCACCAAGACACAGGTATTACATCATGGCAGTACTGTTTGTAACAGCCCCAAACTATCTATCAACAGAAGAGCATATTTATATCTTTACTCTGATTATTTATCCACTGTTTCCAGTGAGGGGAAAGTATTTCTAACCATGATAAAAAATCTCATCCACAAGCCACACTGGCTCCTTTCTGGCTCTTGTATTTCTAATATGTCTAGTGAAAAATGACAGTGAACATAATGCTTTATGGACACTGTTTTACTGTTGGAATAGCTACCATATAATTGTTCCCTAGTGAGCTAGTATTTGCCTATCTATAATTTCCATACAATCTCAGTTCTCGTCTCTAAAGCCAGAATGCTCCACTCTAATTGTACCTCAGAATTACTCAGGAAAACATTTTTTAAATAGCAAGCCTTTTAACCTCAATGTTATGAGTACTGTTATATCCTCCCATTATATATACACAGGCTTTTTTTGTACTTTCTACACTCAAGTGCATTATAATAATCCCTATATAACTAAGCTATATAGACACTTTCTCCTTTCCTTCAAGATTTGCATCCCTATCAGAATTTCAAGCGGCTTGGAAATCTGTTAATTGAGTTACATCCTTAGCCTGGCAATAGAAATCACACTTGTGTTTGTAGAATTTCTGAAACTATAAACTCACAACATTCTTTTTCTTTTTTAGGAATCAGCAAACTTTTTCCATGAAGGATCAGAGAGTATGTAAGATTCTGTAAGCCTCCGTTGCAATGAATCAACAATGCTATTGGGCACAAAAAACAATGCTATTGGGCACATGTAAACAGAAGAAACAATACATTTTTATAAAAATGATGGAAAATAGGCATCATTATCATTCTTTTTGTATTTACTCTCCTTTTTTTTTCTTTTTCAGTTTTATTAGCTAATACATTAATGAATGGGCATTGCAGGGTCCCAATAAGGCTTTATTTTCATAACAGGTAGCTAATAGGCTAATAGTTTCCCAACCCCTGGTTTATATTATTAATCATAACTCATCTTAGATTTGTCACCTCCATGTTACAATAGATATATTCATTATATATATATATATGCATTATACATATGTAATATATATAATCAGTTAATCAGAACTTGACATAAGTATTAGTTTGGCTGCTTCCCTTAAGAAAAAGAAAACAGTCAGGGTCATTCCAATATCCCCAAAGCTCAACACAACAAATGTACTTCTAAGAATTCATTCTGAAGAAAAGAAATGCACGAAAATGCATATAGAAGCAAAAATGCACATATAAGGTTGTTTACTTAAACATTGTATTAAAGAACTGGAAACATTTTAACAGGCTTTTAAAAAATTTTTTTGGACTATTTATCCTATAAACTTTATTCAGAAGAACTGAAAATAGAAAGATAGTAATATTTTCCCAAGTATAAAAAGTTAGCTTTGAAACAATGCATACTGCTGTAACACTTAAGGGAAACACTTAGAAGTATTTCTTAAAGAATTAACAATGGAAACATCTGAGTTATTTGTTATCTTGGGTAACATTTTACATTATGCATTCTCTTCACTAAGCTTCTTAAGTTCTTAATTTAAGGAAAATTACTATGAAGGAAAATTTCTGCTAGTCTCACAAGTCCAGCAGAGTTGGTTAGATTAGCATTCACTGCTGTTGCATCAACACAGATCCTCATAACAACCATAGCTATTGAAATGCTTTTGTACATTATTTGGTTTAACCTGTAAGAATCCTGTGTGGTGGGCAAGGATTTCTCTAATTAAATATTCAGTTATTTCCAAGGTGCTTTCATAGTCTTAAAGTTGCAATGGAGATGTAAGGGTCATTCTTAATTAAAAATTTTTCAAGAATTTATTTAAAAGTTCTCTTTTAGTATGGAAATTTCTATCCTTCATAGATTCCATCTTTTTTACTAAAGAATGTGTGCTTAATACCTAAAAATTACATTCCTTGATCAATTCAGTAATTAAATGGCATCAGTGAAGAGAATCTTACCCTAAGAAAACAGTCACACGAATTTCTTTTTTGGTCCTTGAGATTGTCTTCAATGTGGTAATTTCTGCATCAAACCAAAATCCTCTATTACTAGGACTTTCTACATTGTAATTAACCATTACCACATCACCGACGTTTAGCTCATTCCATTTCAAAGTAGTTCTAGCTCGTGGTCGAAGATCCTTGACGTTTATTTCTACAGTACCACTTTCTGGATATCTGAGGAGAGAAAAAGAATAATCATAGAACACTGCTTATGATTATCACCAATGAAGACTAAAATTATATGTAACATATATAAAAACCTAATCATCATATTCTTAATGGCACTTAAATGATACTTATTCCTAATTTTGAATGCCAGAATAAATAACTCTTGCTAAAGTGTTAGTAAGACATTCTTTGCTACCTTGGGAGAAGAATGAGAGTAGGGGCAAAATAAAAAACCTAAGTTCTTTTTGCTCCACATTTTCTTAACCCAAGTTTAAAAATTAGCTTAATAAAAGACTAGATGCTTACCTCTTCCTAAACTTGGAACCAGTTTATCAAGTTCTGCCATCTGCTTTAATGCATAATAAGAACATAAACCTAGTACATTTTCAATGGCCTCCATTTTTCCAGGAAGAGAAAGATTAAGATTCTAGTTCTTACGTGTGGCTAGCTCCTTAGTAATGATAAAACAAGCCAACAAACAAAAAAACACGAAACACAAAACAATCCTGGAATTTTATATGTATCACAAAGTAGAACCACATGAAAGAATTCTAGCAAAGTCTTCATTTTATCTGAATTTCTCAAGGTAAGCTTAATAAACCTAAACCTGGCCTGATACTAAAGCTTTAGAAGATTGTTGAATTTTTGGCCTGACATCTGGTATCAACAGGCCAAAGGTAGCAAAATAACAGTCCACAGTGGTTTCTCTAAAATTAAGATCTGTCACCTTCATGTATTGCTTGGGAATAGAGGGACAAGGAAATGAGTAATGTCTGGTTCCTGCTTTTGGCAAGCTCAAACCTACTGGGGTAGGCTGAAGTACTATAGCAGTGGTTCTCAAACTAGTGTTTCTATCTGGGAACATGGTACAAATGCAGACTCAGGTTCCACTTCTGATCTGAGTCAGAAAATCCAGGGATGAGGCCCAGCAATCTATTTTCACAAATCTCAGTAATTCTAAAGGACTCAAGTTTGATAACCTACTGTGCTAAAGACACACAAGAAGAATTAAATATCATACCCCTGTGTGACAGCATTAATAAGGTAGAGACTAAGAGAACAGACTGTTAACCCTTAACCAACTGAATGACCTACTCAAAGTGTGGGTGTGAAGTTGGAAGCAGCTCTAGCAGCTAGCCTTGGATCTTCTAAATCAAACAAGTACTACGGTGGCCTAGGACTCTCACAGTGTATCTAATTCATTTAGAATCAATGGTTATTAACTGACTAATTTAATCAAGTTTCTTCAAATTTTAGTTAATTGGGGGGAAAAAAATCTCAGGATTAGCAAGGGACCTCAGAGGATCTGATCCATTTACCCTGTCACTGCCACAATTTTTACCACAAGCCTCCTAGATAACCATCCAACCTCTGCTCAGAAAGTAAGTGATGTGAGGGCAGTTTCAACCCTAGGAAGAGCCATCTGACCTTCACATAGGTCTGACATAGAAAAGAGAATATACTTGATACTGGATCAAAGATAAGCTTCGCAACTCCTTCCATGTTTAAGTTCCATCAAGAAATCTGTACACTCTCTCCACGAAAGAACTAATACTTGACAATCTAAAGGTCCGTGCTACCCTCTCTTCTAAGTAAAAACATTTTAAATAAATACCCTTCAACTTGTGTAAGCTTTTGAATCCTTTATCACCCTGGTGTCTTTACTCAAAATATATTCTATTTTTAGCTTGCCTGGGTTTAAATTCCGTTTCAGCTTCTTGCTGTGTATCCCTGAGAAAGTAAATTTCTCTATTTTAGTTTCTCCATTACTCTCTCTCTCATACATGTAAAATATACCTAGTGGTAACTAACTGTACCTCATATGGTTGTTTTGAGAACTAAAATGAGAAGACTTGTAACTAGATATTTAGGGCTTTTCTAACTCTAAAACTGAATGTTTCCTGACTCAACATTCTCAAGGCCAACATTCTCAAGGCCATTTAATCTCAAGGATTAAAAAAACTATTCTTTTAGATGAGATTTTTTTCTGAGCTGTAATGTGATAATTATATTTCTGACATCATGACATGACCATGTATTTCTGCATGTTTAATACAGTAAAAAAGCATATTTCACTGGCAAAAAGTTCTCTATTTGCCTCAGTTTGTCAAAATTAGATACCAAGAATGAAAATACTTCAAAATAGAGAACCTGAATCAAGTTTTAAAATTATATATAAAAACATGCTTATTGGAGATAAGTCAAAATAAATCATTCCTCACATCAAAACAAACAAATTTAAGCTATGTTTGTCCTGAAACTAAATGTACATGGTTTCAGAACAGAATTTTATGGTAGAGTATATGGACAGATAATTTTTATGCACAAAGTGTCTAAAAGTAAGCCATGAAAATGAAGTATACTTTTTTCTAATGCTACTCAAAGAGAAGTCAGTTGCTATATAAAATGACAAACATGGAAGGGACCCATAAAACTACTCTTACTAAAGTCAAGAACATGCCTAGGCTCAAGTATCACTATTATTCTTTTCCTGGGCATCTTCATCTACACATATCTTAACATCACATAGAGTGATGGCTCAAAAGCTCCAATCTAACCCCAATTTTTCTTTTCACATTCATACATCCAACTACATCTCTAACTGATGTATCAGGAACAACTCAAATTCAAGAAACTTTTCCATCCCATAATGTGCTGATGCTCAATATTCTCTATAGGAAATTTTTCATATTCCCAGAAACTAGGAGTTATCCCCCTTGTACTATACTGTTAATACCTTCGTGTAACTGTACCCCCCTAGCGAAGGCCTGCATTTCTCTGAGACTACTGTCAAGGCTCGACACATCTCCCTATCTTTATGATTAGGATTACACCTTAGATTCCACCATACTTTTGCCAAAGATTCTAAAAACATAGATCTACTTAAAACATTGTGAAGTTTGATAACAATCTGTTCATAGGTTGTGGGGAAACAGGCATTCTCATACATTGCTAATGGGAATACCAAGTGGCACTGTCTCCTTGTAGAAGGGAATTTAGCAATACCCTGCAAAACTGGCTATATATTTACCATATGATCCAGGAATTCCACTTCGAGGAATCCATCACAAACATAACAAAACCCCATGGAGAAACACATACACAAGGCTGTTTATAGCCACACTCTGGAACATCAGGGCTAGAAACAATCTAATGTCCGTAATAGAAAACTACTTAATATATATGCTACGATTATATAACAGAATATTATGCTCCTATAAAAAGGAATATGGTATCTGTTCTGGAAAGATACATTAACACAAAAAGACCCAAGATGCAAACAGCATAGTGTGTTACTTTCTACCCAGTGTGTGTGGAAATATATATTTGTATATGTACATATAGAGGTGTGTATGTATGTGTGAGTGTATATGTAATTATACATACACACTTATATTTTGAGACAGAATGATAAACCAAAACTAATATAGTTACAACAAAAAGGTAAAAAAAATAGGGTAGAAGGAACCAAGATGGACACTGTTCTGGAGATTTACCTATAGAACCATATAATGATTCACATGATTATAAAACAAAACTTACAAAGTATGAGAAATTCCTAAAAGCCAAAAGCACAATGAAAAAAGTCACTTAACTACAGAGAAAAACTATTACAAGTGACTTGAAAATACACTATATTAACTGTACATCTGTAATGGAGCTACAATTATTTACTAAGGACATGAAGTAAAACACATAACAAGTTTTCACTAATCGTATTGTTTGCATTAGCACTGTTAGCCTGAAACTACCATATAAGTAGAATAAAGCCTAACAACGGTGGCATTATTAGGTACTGTAATTTTCAAGGTTAGAGAAAAAATTATACAAGGTTAGAAATGAAATTATAATCCTTTAACTCAAAGTTTAACTGGAAATATCAATACAAACATTTCCTAGCTGCGTCCAATGTGAAGACATAGAAACACAAGCAAAACAAACGTCAACGAACAGCCGACTATACGCTCTAACAGGAAAGAACTAGGGCCCCTTGAAGAAACAGTGGAATCCAGGCTTGGCAGCAAATAGAAGAGCCTGGGACATCCTACTGTACCCAAACCCAAAGAAACCCTCAAAAAACCATTATGTCAGGTTCAACTTGAAGGAGCCTCCCCAGGCCAGGGATGAGACAATATGGGCACCAAAAAGAACTAAGGTATATGAAAGTAAGTATTAAAATCCATTATTCCATAATGGTACTTTGTAAAAATCTCCCTGGCCAACCTTTGAAGGATGCTAGTGAATTTACTCATCCTGAACACTGAAAAAGTTAAATAATCAATAGTTTACCCTACCTTTCATATACAGAACAACTGGTTGTTAAGGATAATTTTTTATGAAAGAATTATAGCTAATAAATGAAAGAAAGAATTTGTCACCATTTTTACTGCATTTAATGCAACAGTGGATCTAGGTAAAGTTTTACAGCTGCTAAAACCATCAAAAGCTGGCAACAAATTTCACAATGGATGGATCAGGCTGACAGCACCCAAACGTTACCACAGAAACACAAAGGTATTACATGTCTCCCAATGATATGCAATAGGTAAAAAAATACAATCTCTCAACTAGTCTTATCAAATAACAGAATTTAAATCCAATCAGGCCTCTAAGTACAATGAGCTCTCCTTACTCCATGGTTCTGCATCAGTAGATTCAACCAACTACTGATTGAAAATATTTGGGAAAAAAATTCTAGAAAGTTCCAAAAAGAAAAACTTGAATTTGCCAGGCTCCAGCAACTATTTATACAGCAGTTACATTGCATTTATAACTATTTACAAAGAATTTACATTGTATTAGATATTATAAGTATTCTAGAGATAATTTTAATCATATGAGAGAAGGTACATAGGTTTTATGCAAACACGCCATCTTATTCAAGGGACTTGAGCATCTGTGGATTTTGGTATGTGTGGGGGTCCTGGAACCAATCCCCCATGGATACTGAGGGACAACTGTATAAACTTTCAGGAAATGAGCACTAACAGAGGAATATGCTAAATTCCCCTACAGAGATGTCATCAGTAACATTCAGACTGTGGGAAAACTGAATCAACTTGCTCTTGTCTTGTACAAATAAATACCAAGAAAAAAGTAAGGGGAATTTGTGGGTTCAGTCTTAACCTATCAACTACATGCAATGAGTAGACCTTGATTTTGATCCTTATCTGAACACCCCAAGTAAGTTTTTTACAAAGACAATTAAAGACATCGATATTTACTGGTTATTCGATTTTCGGAAATCATTATGAATTTCATGTGTCATTTGTTGTTGTTTTTTTTTTTAATGTGTTAGGGTCCTCAAAACCACCTCAGATTCAGTGACTTGCTAGGGGAACTCACAGGAAAATATATAGTTGCTCCCATGGCTATGATTCACTACAGTGAAAAGACACAAAGCAAAACCAGCAAAGGAAAAAGGCCAACGAGGTGACATTCAGAGGGAAACCAGGTGCAAGTTCAAGGAGTCTTCTCCCAGTGGAGTCATACAAGATGTACTTAATTCCTCCAGCAACAAATTGACAACATGTGTGAAATATTATCTATCAGCGATGTAAAGAATGCTCAAGATTTTTATTAGGGATTGGTCACTCAATGTCTAGCACATACCAAAATTCCAGACTCCCAGAGGCAGGAGTTCAGCATAAACATACTGTTTACACGGTTTAGGCACAGTGAACCTTTTTTTTTTTTTTTCAATTGGGGAATAATGAGAATCCTCCTGAAAACTAAGTTTCCAAACACCTAACGGTCAACTAAACACAGACCTTTCAGAGACTAATAAATATCAGGTCTGATACGTTAGCTCTTTTCTGCACATTTTAAAAACAATCCTTTCAGGGGGGAGGGCATAGCTCAGTGGTAGAGCGCATGCCTAGCATGCATGAGATGCTGGGTTCAATCCCCAGTACTTTCGTTAAAGAAAAAAAAAAACCTAATTACCTCCCACCAACAACAATACATAAAATTTAAAACAAAACTGAAGAAAAACAATCCTTTTAGCTCTTCTGTCTGTTGGATTTTCTGAGAAGATGTCAAGATGAAGATGAACCTATGAAAGATAGGGAGAAAGGGTAGGTAGGATTAGGTAGCAAAAGCCCTTAGATGATGATGCTGGTCTGTCACTTTGAAAGGAGAGGGAAGAAGAGTTATGTAGGGAAGGCATCACAGTGTAGTACAACTCTGACAAAGTCTTTGCCCCAGAACTTCACCATTACATTGACAAAGACTGACCATGAGCTCCCCAAATGGGCCCAAGTGCTAGGCCCCAGAACTCCTGCCACACTTTGTCACAGGCTGGAGAATGCCAG
Source organism: Vicugna pacos (assembly GCF_048564905.1). Lineage (NCBI taxonomy): Eukaryota > Metazoa > Chordata > Mammalia > Artiodactyla > Camelidae > Vicugna > Vicugna pacos. The sequence goes on from NC_132990.1 coordinate 31,453,207, forward strand.
GAAAGAGCGTGGCTTTGGCTCAAACACTGTGACAGATCTCCCAAATGCTGTGGCTAAAATTTATTAGATAACTGCATTCATTCCTTGTAGCAAGTTATTTCTTGGAGATCTGAGGAGTGTGCCCACCATAGCTCGTGAAAGCCATTTCTGGTTGAAATGATGTAAAGTTGCGACTTGCTTTAAAATAATCCAGTGGTGCTTGAGGATGCTGGCACATGGCGAACAAGGTTGTCTAAAAATTCATAATGGTTGAAGCTAAGTGATGAGTTCATTATATTTTCTCTCAACCTCTGCATAAATTCAAAGATTTCTACAATAAAAATAAAATGCCTTGTGGTTCAAGTTAAAATCCAAACAAAAGGTTATTGGGCTCTTGCCACTTTTAGAAGTTTCCCACAAGTGTACAAAAGTGAAAAAGTTAACATTCAAGACTTACAATGAGGACAAGCAATGAAGTTATATCCTATTCCCCAGATATAACCATTTTCAACTCTCAGCTGTTTCTTTTAAGTAACATGTTTATACATTGCTTTTTACTTTAAACTGTTATTTTACCCATCCCTCATGCACAGTTCATTTGCTTCCATCCTCCTCTTCCTTATAATTGTTGGGACTGCTCTAAGTGTTAACATATTAACAACTCTTAAGATAGAGGTAGGCACTATTCATCTTTTTACAGATGAGGCACGGAAGTTATTAGGACAGTAGGAGGCAGCAGAAACTCTGACCATCTGGTTCTAGACCCATACTTTTGCAAGGATTGACAAACTTTCTTGCTGTTAAGCACATTATAAAAACAGCTGTTTGTAAAAATCAGTATTTTTTCCACATGTTGAGTAAATAAGTGTTCACAGCTAAATAATAGAGTATGATTTAATTACATGTCCTCTCTTCCATAGCTTTGTTTTCCACTGAGTGCTTAACTTTTCTTTCTGGTTGCTGCATGCTCAGTTTTCTATGTACCTATCATTAATTATCTCCATTCTGCCACAGTTAAAGCTCTTCTACATTCAGACATTTCAGGTACTCTACTAATCTTTTGGATTTTAAAACATCTGTTAGAGACCTCTGTCCTACTCTAATCTGGGAAGCTTGCTCTTTAGGCCTAGATCTGTTCCACAGCTGTCATGCTGACATCTCCTTTCATTACTTCCTATGTTGAATTCTGTTTCCTGAATATCACTTTTTCTCTTTCTTGGTTTAAACCTTGAGTAGGGTGGAAGCAATTAAAATGTTCTTTTATATTAATGAACCAAACCTCTTGTTCTCAGTTTTATTCCATGTCTATTTCCAAAGTACCTGGTAAATCCTCAGCCTTCCAAAGTTTCTTCAATACCAGTTTACTTGCTTGTTGTTGGCTTCTCATCCTGTGGTTTCAGCTTTTTCTGGCCTGGTAAGTTAGTTATCTTTTATCCATTAGCTTCTTACCTTTCAAAATTTTGTTGCTTTCTCGTCTCTCTTACTTGTATCATTTTTTGTCCTTGGGGGCTATGCATTTATTCTTTTATTGTCTTCTAGGAAGGTTTAAGAAGGAGTGGAGACAAACATGCATCTTTATCTGCCATACTTAACTGGAAATCTTGAAATTCACCTTTATTTTCATTCCTTACTAATTACACACCATATACCTCCTACACTCCAGCTATACTAACCTACCCTCCTTATTTCCTACTTACTTATCTTTGGTATCCAGCTGTTCTCCTTCAAGAATACAGAAGTATCTTCTCTACCTTGTATTCTCAGAGCTTTTGATATATGCACACCTAGCTTTTAAGAGTGTCTATCACAGTACTCTTACACTGTGGAACAGCAACTTTTCATTGAGAAGCAGGCACCATGTTCAAATTTTATTGTATTTGGGATATACCAGGCCCACAAATGTTTGGAAACATGCAGCTCATTAAATAGAAAAATCTGCTTTTATATATAACTAAAGCTCTTAATAAATTATGACCACTGTATTTCAAAACAATCTCCTTGATTCTGCTCTCTTCTTCTTCCTGAGAAGCCTTAATCTACATAGGCAAGTGGGAACCAAGAACTCTATACAGAGCTCAGAGAAAGGCTTTCAAAGATTATGTTTTTAGTGTTCTTAAAAAGAAGAAACTTGTAGTCAGCTCAACTCTTAATTATACTAGTACTCAAGAAAGTCTTTAAGTATAGGCAGTCTCCAACACAGAATTCCCTGCCTCCCATTAGGTCTGGTTGAAGATAGCCACTACAAATTGGTCAGCATTTGCACTGAGAAACTGTGCAGGAGACTGTATGAAACATTTTGTGAAGTGCTGGAAGTTTGAAGAGTTTCTAAAACAGGGCTCAACATATCCCCAGAGACCTGAAGTAGAGAGGTGCCAATGTATCAAGACTAATTTTACATACACAGTACCACAAGCCAACACATACCTTCCGGAAGGATGAGACTAGGGTCCTCTTTTTCTCTTATACTATATGACCTACTGTTCTCAGAACCTTAAGTCAAGGTATTATTTTAACATAGGTATAAGAAATTATTCTAGTTAGCTACTTTGCATCTTTGAAAGTTTAGAAACACTTTGGTGTTATAAAGTCTATATACTCAGATAAGCCTTAAATACCTCTAAGCTTGTTTTCCCAGTGACATTTTCATTGCTCCAGATATACTTCAGTTATCTTCTAGAGCTATCTTTCAGAGTATATGCTTTTGATTATCCTAAACTATGTGACATCTTAGCAAAAACCAATTTTGTTTTCAATTGACAAAACACTCACTCAGTAAAGCCTGCAGAATTAAGTTTCAGGGAAATTGATTAAGTATTATTTTTAAAATAGGTTTATTATAAAATAGTAAAACTGCATTTCCTTAGGTGACTCATAAGCTAACTAATAATTTTAAAAGACAAACTGTACTTAGCTAACTAATATCCCCAAAAACTTTCTTCAGAGCATGGATTTCTGGGGTTGATATGCTTAAATAAGATTCATCGGGAGGCATGTTCTAGTTTAGCACATTTTTAATGTCATACCACGTGTAAAAAGAAAGCATTTCTTATTCTAATAAATATCATTACCAAGTTTCACACCTTAAATGTGAAGCCTACTGACAGACAATAAAGAACAACTTATTTAAAACTGCTAAAAGTAGGACTTTTATATTAAATGGAAATAAATCTCTTGTTGAATACATTAACAATGGTGTTTAACTGTTCTGATAATAGAAACAATATAACTTGGTGTTACTTAAGAGTACTTACCAAAACATAACCTGGCTTTATTAATAAATGGAAAGCAGAAAGTTTGATTGATGCTTATTACTGGGTACTTTTCAAGGTTATTAGGGGGTAAAAACAAGGTCAAGTAGATATTCACAGGTGAGGAGATTAAAGCTGAAAGAGTTCAAACAAAACAAAGCAAAAAACAAACCAAAGACCTGGAATTCAAACCAAATTCTGATTCTAATTCCTGAAACTATACAGCCTGTAAGAAAACCAATGCTCTGTATCCTTAATAGGCTCCTGGGGTACCTGCTTAAAAAGCAGGTTCCTGGGCTCTATTCTAGACCCATCCAATGCAAGAAGTGGTGGTGGGCTTTGGTGTTCCTAGGAATCTGCATTATAAACACCTTGACTTGGTGAATCCGCAGTGTTGCTTTTTGAGAAATACTAAAGTAGAGGAATGATGTATAAAGTTGAAAAGGTGAAATCAACTGATAACTGTAGTCATTTATCTAAGCACTAAGTGATCTTTTAACATAAGAGCACAATAAGGTCAAAGACCATTTTCTGCACTCCTTTTGACTATCATCCATTCAAAACTGCAAGTCACAGAAACAGGAAATACTCCAAGTCTTTGGCAAACATGTCAGTAACAACCGAAAGACAATGGGGCAGACTAATCACTGCACCAGGGTTCTAAAACTAAACCACTCATTATGGCTCCCTAATCAAGATCAACATGATACTCTGACTTGATTAAAAAAAAATTCTTACTCCCTTTCTGCCATCAAAACCCAGAAATCATTACTTTTTGACATTGCACAAATGGGACTCCTTTAGAAATAGATTCCTGTATCAGTACATTCAAGAAAATCAGTTTTGTTACTTTATAGAAAAACAGCTACTTTTAACCTAAAAATACCACATGATTTTATTCAGAATTGGCTCACTGACTTCTATCTGCAGTAGCCATAATTAAGGCTACTCAAAAGCAAGCACAACAGGCTTAGAATAGCTCAAAAAATCTTAAAAGAACGCTGGGAGCAATGAGAACATTATCCCAAGATGTCTGCCAGATAAGCTTTTAATTATACCCTCGCATAAATTACCCTCCAAGTCCTAAGTGATGCTATGACATTTCCATTTGATCTCAACCCCATGGTAGAACCTTGACAGTGAGTTAAAAGGAGCAGTTTAACCTATTTGGTTTAAAAATTTCTTTGAATACTAATGAGCTTTGAATTTTCCTTACAGAAAAAGGCACACAGGTGTTTTTATGTTTATTGGTTTAAGGATTCTGTTCTGCGAAAGCATCATAACTTGAGACATAAAATTTTTAAGTTATGTAATCATTTAATAATATTTTATATATATTAAAATATTTTATCATGTTTCTTTCAAAATGAGAGGTAGTATGGGAGGTAGGTTATAAGTATGTCCTTTTCTGAATCTGGGTTATGTAACTTAACTTGTTGTTCAGTACTGGGTAAGTTACTTAACCTCTCTAAATCTCAAGCTATTCCTACTTTACACATAAAAAAGTATCTACTTCACTCATTTTTAAAAAGAGGATTACATGAGATAATCCAGGTGAAGTACTTGTATAGCGCCTGGCATGTAGTGTTATTTTAACAAAAGAATTATTGAACCATGCTTTAAAAAGGTCACTTCAGATTAATTTACTAAAAAGTCAAAATAAAAGAATCTTTGTTTCTGAGGTAAACTTACATTTCTATTTTAAATGTGAACACTAGAGCATGGTAGATCATACTGTAATTTTCATGTCATTATGAAAAACGCTTCACATTTATGTTTAAAAATTTCAACTTTGCCTCATCATGGGCAATTATTAAGAAATGATACAGAAAAAAAAAAATGACTGTCAGCATTTTCCCCTCTTCAGATATATACTATCCTTGTCCAAACTATGTGTTTCCTAGCTTACTTTTCTCTTTATAAACATCAGCTAAAATTTATAAATCAAAATCTCTAAGTAAGACCACTTAATTTAAGAAAGCATTTAAAGAAAGCAAGTCATCTAACAAGAACAGTATTCCCAAATTCATCTTTTTAAGTGACCTGTAAGACTAACTAAAGATACATGTTGAATCCTTAGAAAGTATCAGGATATTCTGAGACCTACTTCAGGACTAAGCCAAACTGATAAAGTTTAAGGACCAACTGGTATATTTAAGATTGACTTGAACAGGAAAGCCAGTACTAGATCTAAGAATATTCAACTATTATTCTCCCCTCAAGAATTTACCAACACACCATGAAGGATAAATTCTCCACAAACAACTTACGGACACTGCTTTCTATGCAAAATTGGTATAGGTAAAGACTGCATAGTGGAAAATGGTCCCTCATTTAAATGACATTCATCATTTAGCTTGAATAAAATTATAATTTCTTTTAGAAAAAGACTTTACTAACTGTATCTATATGGAAACAAAATGGAAAAGTCAGTAAGCCATAAGTCACCTATTTATGTACCAAAATAAAGATGAACACTCAGATTCCTCAGGTATTATATATCATCTTCAGCCTTTAATAAAATAGATTTACTATATTTAAACTGTCACATCTACCTCTTTCCTGAAGGTGTGTGATAACAATTAATAAGGTTAGATAAGAGGTAATCCATGAGTGATAATCAAGAGGACTTATTAACACATAGATTGTTGGGCCACTTTCAGAGATTAACTCATTATGTCCGGAGTACATGCAAGCATGTGGATTTTTAACAAGTAATACTTATGTCCCTAGCCAAGGACTATACTTTGAGAACCACTGGTCTAAGGCAGCGGTTCCCAACCATGGTTACACATTAGAATCACAGAGGAACTTTTCAAACATAAATGTCTGGAGTTTCCTCAAATCATTCATACCAGAAGTCCTGGGGCTAAGTCCTAGGGATTCATATTTTTAAAGCTTCCTAGACAATTAATGTGTAGTCAGAGTTGAGAATCGCTAGTCTAGTCAATTAAAATGAATCTAAGCTAAATCCACTGAGAACAGATGTTTCTTAATACAAAAGCAGGATAAGGATTTAAGCCTGTACCTGCAGATAAAGCAGCCAAGTGATAAGTAAAAGTTAAATTCATCAGGGTTGCCTCAGTTGCTCTCATATCCATGGTTTAACTCAATGGAAGTTGTACGTTTGTGTCTGCTTTAAATCCTAGGCAAAGTCTAAATCCCAGGCTGACCTTTGAAGACAAAAGAAGTATAGGCTATTACATGTACCATGTTTAGGGAGAGTGGCAATGAAGCATACAGGTTAATTATTGGGCTTTGGAGTCAGATCATTTAACACATGTTACCTGTGGCAAGTTACATAAGTAAGCCGTGGTCTCTTCATATGGGAGTTAGTCTAACTAACATTAAAGTTATGCTGAAGATTACATAAGCATTCACATCAGAATTTAGTTCAGAGTCTGGCACATAAGAGTTAATGCCATTACTTAAATAAATGGAAAGATATCCCATGCTCTTAGATTGAAAGAATCAATAATGTTAAAATGGCCATAGTGCCCAAGGCAATCTATAGATTTAATGTGATCCCTATCAAATTACCCAGGACATTTTTCACAGAACTAGAATAATCCAAAAATTTATATGGAATCACAAAAGACCCAGAATTGCCAAAGCAATACTGAAGAAAAAGAACAAAACTGGAGGAATAACCCTCCCAGTCTTCAGACAAAACTACAGAGGTACAGTAATCAAAACAGCATGGTACTGGTACAAAAACAGACATGGATCAATGGAACAGAATAGAGAACCCAGAAATAACCCCACAGACCTATGGTCAATCTTCGACAAAGGAGGCAAGAATACACAATGGAATAAAGACAGTCTCTTCAGCAAGTGGTGTTAGGAAAACTGGATGGAAGCATGTAAATCAATGAAGTTAGAATACTCCACACCATACAAAAAAATAAACTCAACATTTTATGACATAAATCATCTTTTTTTCATAGAAAAAAATGGTTTTGTACATGGGAATCTCTGACATAAATCTTAGCAATGTTCTCCTAGGGTAGTGTACCCAGGCAACAGAAATGAAATCAAAAATTAACAAATGGGACATAATTAAACTTAAAAGCTTTTGCACAGCAAAGGAAACCATAAGTAAAACTAAACAACAACCTACAGAATGGGAGAAAATATTTGCAAATGATGCAATTGACAAAGGCTTAATTTCCAGAATATATAAACAGTACATACAACCTAATAACTAAAAAACAACCCAGTTGAAAAATGGACAGAAGACCTAAATAAGCAATTCTCCAATGAAGACATACAAATGGCCAATATGCACATGAAAAAATGCTTAATATCACTAATTATCAGAGAAATGCAAATCAAAATACACTGAAGTATCACCTCACACCACTCAGAATGGCCATCATTCAAAAGTTCGAAAACAATAAATGCTGGAGAGAGTGTGGAGCAAAGGGAACCCTCCTACACTGCTTGTGGCAATGTAGTTTGGTGCAGCCGTTATGGAAAACAGTATGAAGATTCCTCAAAAAACTAAAAACAGACTTACCACATGATCCAGCAAACCCACTTCTGGGTATATATCTGGAGAGAACTCTAACTCAAAAATACATGAACCCCAATGTTCACAGTAGCACTATTTACAATAACCAAGACATGGAAGCAACCTCAATGTTCATCGATAGAGGACTGCATAAAGAAGTTGTTGTATATTTGCACAATGGAATACTACTCAGCCATAAAAAATAAATTAATGCCATTTGCAGCAATATGGATGAATCTAAAGAATGTCATTCTAAGTGAAGTAAGCCAGAAAGAAAAATACCATATGATGTCACTTATATGTGGAATCTAAAAATAGAAAGAGACACTATGAATTCATCTACAAAACAGATATAGACTTGCAGACATAGTAAACAACCTTATGGTTACTGTGGAAAGGGGGTGGGAAGGGATAAATTTGGGAGTTTGAGATTTGCAAATGTTAGTTACTATATATATATAAAATAGATTAAAAAACAAGTTTCTTCTATATAGCACAGGGAACTATATTCAGTATCTTGTAATAACCTTTAATGAAAAAGAATATGAAAATGAACATGTATGTATAACTGCTATATACCAGAAATTGACACATTATAACTGACTGTACTTCAATAAAAACAAAATATCTAAGTCGAAAAAAAAGAAGTTAATGTCATTAAATAGCTGGAAACTATGCTACAGATATTTTAGTCTACTAGAAACACTAAAGAAATGACTGCCCTTTTCCAAGTCTACTTCCCCTTCAGTCAGCATTATGGCTCTTCATTACAATAGCTTCAGGGTCTTTACTTTTACAAGGCTGCAGCCACAGCTTTGTGAATTTAGACATTCAGTATCCTCAAAAGTGTTATACTTTAACTATAGAGAATAACTAATGGGAATAAACACAACTTTTAGCGAGTTATGGAAGCATACATATTACAACCCTACTATACAATAAAGAGAACAACTTTTCTCCTTTTCTTTAATTGATCCCTTAATCACTCCATAGATTTATACTTGCCTGTACTACTTTGACATTTGCTCACTTCTGAATCCCCTTCCCTCTTATTTTCTGTTTAAAATACCACTAAAAATTAACGTTTCAATTAAGCATAGTCACTCCAATGAATACAGCTTTAGGGCTGTGTTCATTTTGTACTATATAGAAATACTGAATCACTATGTTGTGCCCCTATAGCTAATACAGTGCTGTAGGTCAATTACACTTCAATGAAAACAAGGAGAGAAAAACAACACCGTGAGATATCACTTCATACTGACCAGGATGGCTCTAGTCAAAAAGACCTAAGTTTTGGTGAGGTTGTGGAGAAGTTGGAACCCTCATACACAACTGACAGAATGTAAAAATGGTGCAGCTACTTTGGAAAGAATTTGACAGTTCTTCAGAAGATTGAACATACAAATACCATACAAGCTCACAATCCCATCGTCACATACATATCAAAAAGAAATTAAAACAAATATCTACACAAAAAGGTAGTACACGAAGGTTCATAGCAGCAAAAGTGGAAAACGTTAAGTGTCCATCAATTGATAAATGGCTAAATAAAATGTGGTATATAGAATATTATTTGGCATTTAAAAGCAATAAAGCACTGATACAAGCTCCAACATGTATGAACCTCGAATCATCTATGCCAAGTGAAGAAAGCTAGTCACAAAAGATTACATATTATAGGATTCCATTTATATGCAATGCCCAGAACAGGCAAATCCATGGAGTCAGATTCATGACTGCCTACGGCTGGGAGGGGTTTGGGGGAAGGGCTGGTGAGGGTAGAGGGAATGGGCAGTGACAGCTAATGGGTATGAGGTTTTTGGAGGATGAAAATTTTCCAAATTAGATTGTAGTCATTGTTGTACAATCCTGTAAAAGGAAAAAAAAACCACTGAATTCTACATTTTATATAAGTAAACTGAATGCTATGTGAATTGTATCTTAAGCTGCTTTTAAAAAGTTAAAAGAAAATTTAACAGAAATTAAACAGAAGATCTAAGAATCCTCTGGAATCTAAGTTCCTCTAAAGTCTCAATTTAATATTTCTACTGCCAACTCTTTCTCCCCAAGTACTTACTAGGACGGCTGAGTTCTAAAAATGCAAAGCCTTTGCTGTAAGACAAGGGTGATGACAGATGAGTGGTATAGAATAGTAATTACACATAAAACACACAAATATGTTCTTTGTACCAGACACTTTGATGTTAACTTCAGTTTTGCTTTATACTATTTGCAGTAAGTGAATCAAAGTTTACAAGGCCGAATCTAGGCCTTATGATTGACAACCCACAAAATCTTCACAAGAAGCTGTCAACAATTCAGTCTATGTTCATTAAGCAATCTGTAGAAAAGGGACCCCTATCAACAGTAAAACTCTTACATTTCAAAACATTTCATATTAATCTCTTAACATACCTTGCTTTTTGTGAACTCAGAATATTTGTACTCATAAATTTTGAAAGGAAAAGTAGAGAAAGATGAGAAAATAAATGATTTCATTTAGATTCTAAAACAATGTTGACTACTAGGATTTCGCTTTTGGGGTGGGGGTTTGTTTTGTGAAATTCATCTACCTAGTAAACAACATCAATCTGTAACACCTAGTACTCCTCATAGATTAAAACTGTTTTCAACTCTGCTAACTTGAGTGAGGACTCAAGATGCAAGAGTATACCTATTTATCTTATTCTGAGTCAGCAACAGTTTTCAAAATTTTTTGTATTTTTGTTTCTTGTTTATTTTTTTTAAATGTTTCTTTTTTAATAGGTGGGAAGTAATTTTAGGTTTACTTATTTTTTGAATTGAATCCAGGATCCTGTGCACACTAGGCATGTACTCTACCACTGAGCTATACCATCCCCCCAGCAACAGTTTTAAGTTCATTTCGTCTGGTCAGGTACTGTACTAGGATGTCTAGTTCTCCATAAAAATAACTTTTAAATAGTGCCATTTTAAACTGACAAACACTGCATATCCCCAAAGAATTGAGACAGGTTCCTTGGTCTCATGTATAGTACCTCTGTGCCTTGCCTAAACGACAGCTTATTCAAAATACATTGCTGCACTCAGGGGATTGGAGTTATTAAGTAGATTACTTTCAACTTATTCTGTGAGAAAAATGAAGTTACTCCATTTGAGGGAAATGACAGTACTAAATCAGTATAAATGGAATAGGATGGTAGCCTTTAAGTACTTAAAAACTGTTTTGTAAACTTACAAGTACAAAAAAATTATCTAAGAGATACTGTCTTGGAAGTAAGAATTAGATTGGATTAGAAAAATAAAGAGTGATTGGATTAGAAGATGTAACTTTTTGTTATTTCTCTTTGCAATATAATATCTCTATTAATTTTTCCTATGGTTGAAGACAGCCAATGTCTGTTTACTGGCTACTTCTTAGGGCAGACAGTTCCCTATCCTTAGATTTGACAAGTAGCAAGTTTACATTATCCTAAAACCTACCTTCTACGTTGTATAGCACTTTCTATTAAACAGAGCTTTTCAAATATGAAAGCTATTATGATCCAAGTCTTTTCAAGCTGATTATTTAGTTCCTTCAGCTATTCTTCATGATGCTTTTACATCTGTACATTTTGATTTCTACACTGAAAATGCACCTGGGGTCTGTTGGTATTGAAGCATGTAAGATGGAGAATAATATTCCAAGTAGGGAATAACCAGCCCAGTGCAATGGTAGCACCACCAGTCCTGTTCTACATATCTTACTCCTAATAAAACATCCCACCATGTAACTATTTGATAGCCACATGCTGTTGACTAACTTGGAGCTTACTACTTAATAAAAATCTGTCTACTACTGCTAAGCCATACACTCCAAATCTCTCTTCAGTGCATCCTCCATCTAAAGAAGAACCTGTTAATAACTTATTAATGAAATTAATATACACTTTACTATACCTTTTAACTTAATTTTCTGATAATGATGAAGAATGAAACTAACAGGATTTGTTATCACATCCATGTGGGGTCATGATTCTTTCTGGGTGCTTACACCAGCCTTGTGTTATTTGGGACTTTTGTCCAGAAGTACATATATTGTATACTTTATTTTATATAGTCCTTTTCTCTTTTTAAAGATGTTAATGACATTTACCACCAAGCTTCTGATATCTTATTTCTCTAAGAAAGTTCAGCTATCATGTTTAAGTTGCTAGCACTGAAACAACTCCATCATGTAAAATTATTTTGGACAAATAATTTTAGTCTTCTCATGCGTGCTGGGTTTGGACTCCCTTTAACATTCGTCATATCAAGATAAATTTCTCCTTCATTAAAGAATAAAAGCTAAGGTACTATGATTTCTGCTCTAACATTACACAAAACTCAGGCCTATCTCTTGGAAATTCTTATTCGAAAACCAACTAAGAGCTCCTAAAACTGTAAAACTTTAATAAGCCTTAGTTCACTTAGTGTTTAAAGCTTCTTACCCTATTTCTATGTTGTGCCATTCTGGACAGTATTTTTTCACCAAATAAGCTCCTTTATTGGCCAGAAACAGATTCCAGGTCTCCAAGTTATTTCTTCTATTCTCTAAGAACTAAAAACTCAAAGTCACTCAAGAATTCTACTTGTTGACAGCAGATATACAGATAGCTGAAGTCCCCCACTAATACAGTCTTTTATCTCTTTACCACTGTATTCATAAACCAAGAGACTGGTTACTATCAATATACCATCACCAGTTCCTTTCTATCCCAGCCTTGATTTACCAATATTGCTAGTCCTGGCCAATCCCAGATCTTAATATTCATTCTAGTTGTTAGTTCTATCATCATCTACTATAGTAGAAAGCAGTATGATGGCACATTTGAAACAAGTCATGTTGGCAAGTTAGTCACAACCTTAAGAAGCATCAGAAAAGTGAAGATTAAAGAGATCTACTTTTGACCCTTTCCCAGGTATCCTGGAAATCCAAGTTTACACTAAAGTCTTTTATACCATTTTTGGTAACTGCCCCCCTTCCCCCCCAACAAACCACAACCATTTTAGGATCTTGAACTCTTATTCTCTGTAAGAATTTGGTAGCATATTTTCCATACATACTAAGCTTGAGTAATAACTTAAAGTTCATTTACTGTTGAATAAATAAATCTGTCCCCATAGTAACTTTAAAACTATGATTTTGAAAATAGGCAAAGAAAATGATAATTCAGTGTTAGAATCTAGGCCCTCAAAACAAGTTCTTAATACTGTTTTCACATGACCATTTAAAAACATTCTGTTGGGAGAGGGGGATGAGGAAGTTACTGCTGAGTATACGGGTTTTTGGAGGAAAATAAAAATATTCTAAAATTAGTTGGTGATAATGCATAATACTGTGAATGTACTAAAAAGAGTCAATTGTACCCTTGAAATGTGTATATTGTATCTGTGAACTATTTCACTAATAAGCTGTTTTAAAATATATTTCAACTTCATTCTAAAAGCTACTCACTACATTGTTGTTATATACTTTCTAAAATATTATTAAAACACATATTAAAAAAACCCTAATACTAGAAGAGACAAGGAGAAACCCTTACAAATTAAATTAACCCAGCTATTAGGATAGTAAAATAAACAAACCACTTAAGGAGCCAGAGATGCTGACTGTTAAGGAGCCCTTATTACATTATGACCACTAAACAAACAGAAACAAAAACAAATGTAATAGACTGAACAAGACCCCTAAGTTATTTCTTCAGAAAGACTGCTATTTGAAAACAATCTTGAAATCTAAGATTTTGCTTCTATAAACAAAAACATGAATGAAGTCCTCAATAGCATGAGCACTTACTCATCATACTCGATATGATAAATAACGTCTTCATCAGCAGCAACAGAGTCTGAATTAGACGTAGAGGGTACATTGTCCAATTTATTTGTGTTCTCTTTGGAATTATGATTTACATTTCCATTAGTCCTTTTACAAGAACTGCCATTCTTCAGTGGAGTTTTGCCACGTGAATGTCCATCAGAAGCTCTAGTAACACTATGTATACGTGCCTCAAACCAAGCACCAAGGGCGACATCTCTGGCATCCACCAATTCATTTACCTAAAAAAAGTTTAAAATTAGTTAATGAAGCATAATTTCATCTATTGCTTCAAAAACCTTAATATAATTTAAAGTTACTTTGAGGGTTTATTATAGTTAATATTTGCAGTTACTCATGTTTAATTTCAAAAGATTAGATCAAAACTATTCTTTTTTGGTTATACTGTCAAATCTGTTATTTATTATTATGAAAATTATCTTTCCTCCCAATATCCTTCAATGAAATAGATATTTTCTTTAACTATTCCTTACTGGCATCTATACAAGACTATTAAAATATAATTCTTGTGCCCCCAAGAGTCATTCAATAAGAATGTCACTAATGAAAAGCCAGGATTTTAAGGTATTATGACTGTGTTACTAGTTAGTTCCATTAATTTCTTCAGAATCCTAAAGATAACTTACAGTCAGCTTAACCATAAAACAGTGAAGTATTCAACAGAAAAAACTCGAAAACAAGGGACTTACACATATGGGAAGAATCCAGTGAAACCACTTCTACAAAATGGGGTTAAGTTCCACCAACAGTTAGTAACTCACTAGCAAATGCATTATTTAGTACCTCAAAGAACAAAGAACATATAAAAAGAACAGAGCTATAAAGATGCAAAATGATGTCTGTATTTAATTCTAATGAATGATCCAGAACTAAACCATGCAATATAACAAAAGGAAAACAGGGTTTTAGAAAACAGGTATACCAGAGAAGTTGAGAATTACCATAAGGAATCTGGTTTTTTAAAAAATTCTCTCTAAAAAAGGTGAGGTAATTGGTCTAAAGGTCAAGGCCCTTTCAGGAGCAATAACCAAGAGACATGCCTTCAATATTTTTTAAAGCCCTTAAAAAGAAGAAAATGACACTACTTCAAAAGACTAGGAATAGACTTACCATATGACCCAGGAATCCCACTCCCGGGCTTGTATCCAGAAGGAACCCTACTGCAGGATGACACCTGCACCCCAATGTTCATAGCAGCACTATTTACAATAGCCAAAACATGGAAACAGCCTAAATGTCCATCAACAGGTGACTGGATAAAGAAGAAGTGGTATATTTATACAATGGAATACTACTCAGCTAAAAGCCGACAACATAACGCCATTTGCAGCAACATGGATGCTCCTGGAGAATGTCATTCTAAGTGAAGTAAGCCAGAAAGAGAAAGAAAAATAACCATATGAGATTGCTCATATGTGGAATCTAAAAAACAAAAACAAACAAACAAAAACAAAGTGTAAATACAGGACAGAAATAGACTCATAGACAGAGAATACAGACTTGTGGTTGTCAGGGGGGTGGAGGGTGGGAAGGGATAGACTGGGATTTCAAAATTGTAGAATAGATAAACAAGATTACACTGTATATAGCACAGGGAAATATACACAAAATGTTATGATAACTCAGAGAAAAAAATGTGACAATGAGTGTGTATATGTCCATGAATGACTGAAAAATTGTGCTGAACACTGGAATTTGACACAACATTGTAAAATGATTATAAATAAAAAAAATGTTAAAAAAAAAGAAAATGACACTACTAGCACAAGATCATCACCTAATCAATCTAGCTCTTCCTGAGGATATAAGACCCTTAAGGTGCCCAGAAGAATTCTGACACAAGGTTACAACTTGGGGTAGGGGTTAAGGTAAGAATGAACTAAAGTTAAATACCCATATACCACATATTGTGCAAGGCTCCTTTAGTTAGGCTTGTCTAACTCTAACAGCCTTAATAATAAATAATTGATATTTTACAAGATAAGGAAAAAAAGGCTCTGACAAGTTGACTTGCTTCAAATCAAAGACAATGAGGAGAATGAACCCAGGACCTCGTGCTTGATAGGCATGCACTCTACTCCTGAGCTATACCCTCCCCTCGGCTTGGTTGTCTTTCAACTTCTATCTATGTGGGTATCTCTCACTCAGAACACTTGAACTAGGAGGAATGAGTTGGTCTCTGGCCAGGGCTCAGATGTGGGCTCTGAGGAGAGGCACTGCATGTCTCTTGTCCCTGCTGTCACCCTGGGAGAGGGGGCTCCAGCCTCTTTGGCTCCCTTACCTTCATTCTGGGACAGCCTGCAGCTTGGAGCAGTGCTGAGCCAGTGTGGCCCTGTGGCCTCCTGGCTGTGAGGTCTCAAGAGCTCAGCCCTCTAATCTGGAACAGGAGAATGATTTCACCCACCTCATGGGGACAAATGAAGTAGTGGATAGTCAGGTGCCTGTCATAGTGCCTGTCATGTAAGAACTGCTCTCTGTGTGGGCTGTCCCCTTGCTGTGACTACCTTCTCCTGAATGGTGACCCAAAAAGGTGGTCACTGGTAGGGTCAGAGGCCTTCTCTACATACCCTCTTGTTTCTCTGGCATCAGAATCAGTTGGGAGCTGGATCAACACTATCTCAGGCCGGTGACCAAGGTCAATATCAACAGTGTTGCAAGTATGTACTCTAGATACGATGTGATGAAAATGGCCCTTCACCTCTACAGTCTTCCTCCCAATACCCCACAGCCCTTGTCTCTTAACCATGAGAAAAACGTCAGGCAGATTCCAGTAGTGGGGCCCCCTACAAAACACCTGACAAGTTCTCACAACTGTCAAAGACGTCAAAAGCAGTAAGAAACTGACAAGAGGAGCCTAAAGAGACATGACAACTAAATATAATATGGGGTCCTTGAACAGAAACAAAGAACTATAGGTAAAAACAAAGGAAATCTAAACAATCTCTGGATAAAGATTAATAATGTGTCAGTAGTAGTTCATTAATAGTAACAAATCTATCATACTCATCTAAGATGTTAATAATACACTAATACAGGAAACTTGGGGAAAAAAGCAAGTCAGTGAAATGTAAAGTTAGGATTTGAAGACATCTTTATCTTAAAGCTTATGTTCTTGCTACACTATATCATGAAGCTTGATGATAAGACAGGTAAACAGGACCTTTAAAAGGTTAAGTGAAGAACTTAAATAAGGTATTCAAGGTATTAAAGAGGTTTCAAATCACCTTCTAACATAAAAGGTAGAGAGAATACAGACAAAAACAAGAAGTATTAACTATCACTAACAGAAGAGGTACAATATTTGGCAATGAAATAACCTGAAAAACAAAGTTTAATGCAAGAATGAAGAGTTTAGGAGAAAAGAAAAAGACCTCAGGTCCAATCAGGCTAGACAAAGAATCAGAAATGGAATGGACAGAAGCTTTTCTATAATAGTCACTGACAAGTTTAAAGACATGTAGTTTCTTACAGGCAACACTGGCTAAAACTAATGAAAAAAAATCAATATTAAGGTCTCTCATGCTCTTTCTTGGCAAATCAAAAATTAAGAGGTTTCACATAGCATTACACAATTATTCTAGCAGATGATGGGGTATAGAGTTGATACTAAAACACTGACAGCAAAAATTATGTTTAGCAATAAAAACAACTATGGAACAGTAAGAGGTACAAATGAAATACTGAGTTTGCATATGAAATACAAGGCACTAGCAGGCAAAGAGAATATACTATCTGAATACTTCAGTATTTGGCAATATAGAGTTAACAGAAACCTAAGTCAATCAAAATATGGCTTAAACATTACACATATACAAGAACAGTCCACAGAGGTAGAGAATTCTTTGAGTAGTGTAACTCTAGGTTTATAACCAGAAACAAAAACTACAAATTATCCTATTAAGTCTAGTTCAACATTCATGATAATGCATATAAACTGAATGGGGAAAATGCTTTTAAATTCTAAAGGAAAGTTTGTACATATTACAAAGACATACTAAGTTAGGATAAATCTGAATGGGTCAAATTGCATGAAAGAGGATAAAGTTCTTCTGTAAACCTGGGTTTGGAAGATAATTCAGTAGCAAATACTTAAAACTTATATGATTAAAATAAAAACAGAGGATACTGCTAAGATAATTTAAACTGAATTACTAAGAAAGTTAAGAGCTGACAAGCATTTCCAAAAACAAGATATGAAATACCATGAGTGAATCCTAATGTAAACTAGGGACTTTGGGTGATGCTATATCAACATTTTGAGAGACTTCTATACCTTCTACTCAGTTTTACTGTGAACCTAGACCTGCTCTAAGAAAGTAACATCTACTAAAACAAAACAAAAACCCAACTAAAAAGTAATTTAGCCAGAAGAGAGCAGCAAAAAAGCAGACAAAATGACAAGAAAACACAATACGTGTCTTTACACGTGTGTGTGGGGAGGAGAGGGGTGTCTTAGCTACAACCTCAGGATTTTAATTTATGGAGGTTACTGAATGACAATATGGAGAAGCTAACGGCACTGGGAGAATTCCTTACGTTTCTCAAGAAAGTGGGGCACTCTGTGCAGGAACACAATGAGAAGCACTAGGTCTGGTCAGGAGGCAGAAGAAACAAGAGGAAACCATGGCCCAGAGAGTACGTGTTCTGCATGGAAAAGGCAAGGCTAGGCAGGGGAAGCAGCTTCACACTGGCTAGTGTGAATAACATTAGCACGCTCTGGGGCAACAGGGGTGGTCACCAGGTGGTTGGTACCTGACTCTGAATGGTTAGTTGGTATGTGGGTGTGCTTTAGATAAAGGAGGTGGCTAGGGTTGTGGAGTTTGGATTGGTTGGTTTTATGGAAGATGGGTTCACTGACAAGTTGTTCTGTCTCTTACTAGCTAGCCTTGACAGAGGTAGTCTAGCCTTAGCCAGCATGCACCTCCTGCCCTGAATATGTCAAAACATCATAAAAGTTAGCAGCTAAACAAACTATGATTAATGGAGGAGGGGTGTTTGAGCTGAAAAGCCATGAGCTGAAGTTAAAAAAAAAAAACAAACCCACTCACATAAATCTAAGCTGAAGAGCTAGATTTATTCATATCAAAAATGCACAGGCATACATCATTTTATTCTGCTTAGCTTTATTGCACTTCAGATAATACATTGTTTTTACAAATTGAAAGTTTATGGCAACCCTAATTTGGTTAAGTGTATTGCAACCATTTTCCCAGCAGCATTTGATCACTTCCTGTCTATCATTTTAGTAATTCTCACAGTATTTCAAAACTTCGTTATCATATTTGTTATGGTAATCAGTGAGCCTTAAGGTTACTATTGTAATTGTTTTGGGGCACCGCATACCATGCATGCCCATGGAAGACGGGGAACCTAATCGATAAATGTTGAATGTGTTCTGACTGCTCTACCAACCAGCAGTTCCCCTTCTCCTTCCCTCTCCTCAGGCCTCCATATTTCTTGAGACACGACAATATTGAAATTAGGCCAATTAATAATCCTACAATGGCCTCTAAGTGTTTAGGAAAAGGAAGAGTCTCTCACTTTAAATTAAAAACTAGAAATGATTAAGCTTGAAGAAGGCACATTGAAAGCAGAGACAGGCCAAAAGCTAGGCCTCTTGTGCCACACAGTCAATTTGTGAATGCAAAGAGAGTTATTGAAGGAAATTAGACGTACTACTCCAGCGAATGCACAAATGATAAGAAAGCAAAAGAGCCTTATTGCTGATGTGGAGGGATTGTGAGTGGTCTGGATAGTAAGAGCAAACCAGACACTACATTCCCTTAAACCAAAACCTAATCCAGAGCAAGGCCCTCACTCTCTCCAATTCTATGAAGGCTAAGGGAGGTCAGGCAGCTGTGGAAGAAAAGTTAGAAGCTAAAAGAGGTTGGTTTATGAGGTTTAAGGAAAGAAGTCATCTCCATAATACAGGAATGCAAGGTGAAGGAGCAAGTGCTGATGTAGAAGCTGCAGCAAGTTATCTAGAAGATTAAGCGAAGATAATGAACGAAGGTGGCTACGCTAAGCAATAGGTTGTTAACATAGATGCAACAGCCTTACACTGGAAGAAGATGCCATCTAAGACTTTCATAGCTACAGAGCAGAAGTCAATGCCTGCTTCAGAGCTTCAAAGGACAGGCTGATCAACTTATTAGTGGCCAATGCAGTTGGTGTCTTGAGACTGAAGCCAAAGCTCGTTTACCATTCTGAAAAACCCAAGGGCCCTGCAAAATTTACTCTACCTGTGCTCTATAGATGGAACAAAGTCTGGCTTACATCTGTTTATATGATGGTTTGTTGAATATTTTAAGCCCATTGTGCAGACTTACTGCTCAGGGAAAAAAAAGTTTCCTTTCAAAATATTACTTCACAATGACAACACACCTCGTTACCTAAGAGCTCTGATGGAGAAGTGTGAGTTTAATACTGTTTTCATGCCTGCTAACACAACATTCATTCCCATGAATCAAGGAGTCATTTTGACTTTCAAGCCTTATTATTTAACAATTACATTTCACAAGGCTATAGTGGCCATAGTGATTCCTCTGATAGATCTCAGCAAAGTTAACTGAAAACCTCTGTATAGGACTGACCATTCTAAATGCCAGTAGGAACATCTGATTCATGGGAAGAGGTCAAAGTAACATTAAAAGGATTTAGAAGATTCCACTCCTCATGGATGACTTTGAAGGGTTCAAGACTTCAGTGGAAGAAGAAATTGCAGATGTAGAAATAGCATGAGAACTAGAATAAGACTTGAATGGATGAGGAATTGCTTCTTTAGGATGAGTAAAGAAAGTCATTTCTTGAGATGAAATCTACTCCTGGTGAAAATGCTATGAAGACTGTTGAAAGGACAACAAAGGATTTAGAACAGTACATAAACTTAGTTGGTAAAGCAGTGGCGAGGTTTGAGAGGATTGACTTCAATTTTGAAAGAAGTCCTACTGTAGGTAAAATGCTATCAACCTTACATGCTAGAGAACTTGTTTTGTCAAGAGTCCATCGATGTGGCAAACTTCATTGCCTTATTTTAATAAATTGCCACAGCCACCAGTCAGCTAGCAGTCTTCAACAAGGAAGATCCTCCACCAGCCAAAAGATCATGACTTGCTGAAGGCTTAGATGATGGTTATCATTTTTAGCAATAAAGTATTTTTAAGTTAAGGTATGTCAATCTTTTTTTAGATATAATGCTACTGTATACTTAACAGACTACAGTATAATGTAAATAACTTTTGTATGCACTGGAAAACCAAAAAATCTGATTTACTTTATTGCGCTATTTGCTTTTTTGCTGTAGTCTGGAACCAAACCCAGTTATCTCCGAGGTGTGCCTGTAGCAACATTTAGAGAAGAGTTTTCCATGTGCAAGTATTTGATTAAAAAAAAAAAAAACAAGTACGGGAGGCAAAGAGCAATCATTAAAAAACAAAACAGTACTAACGACAAATATTTGAGGATTTACTATATGCTGGATATACTTTCAAGTATATATGCTCTCTGGAAAACATACCAGCTTTGCAGATAAGCAAAGACTTAAAAACTAGGTTTATCACTTATAAGATGTAACCTTGAACAGGTTACTTAACGTGTCCCAGCCTCAGCCTCTTTTTAAAATAACATACTTTGCAGTATATTAAGAGATTAGATGACAAATTTGTATGACGTGCCAATCTAGCAGTCACATAGTAGGTACAAAGGAAAAAACTTTCACTGGGTATCAATATAAGTTCAATGCTAAGACTCACTAAAACTCAGAGAATGGTCTTATTACCGTATCATTCTTAGTAAATACTTTAGCAGTATAATCCTATATACATTATCTCCTTTAAAAGTTAGAATACAAAATCATTCTTACTTTCCAGTGAGGTTCAGAAGTAAAATATGCTTGCCCTCAGGAGATACATAACTGTAAGTGGGAGGTAAGATGATAAAGCTTTCTCTAACTCTGAACACAGTCCTTTCATTATAGCATGTTTCTTCAGAGTTACACATCAAAATGCAATATGGTTCTATTTACATAAAGTTCAGAAAGAGGAAAATTAGGGATACATATGTAGGTTGAAGGTTAAGGGGTCATTAAAGGATAACAATAGGATAAAGTTAAAAAATAGCAAAGAAATAATTATCATGGAAGTTCTGGTATGAGTTATACCTAGGGAAGAGGGAGTTATATCATGAGCGGGCACATCAGAAGTTCTTGGGGTACTGCTATTCTTAAATTGAGTGGTATTTACATACATATTGACTTACTATTTAAGTTCTACTCTTACTTATACTGTCTATTACATTTAATAATCAAAAACTTTACATAAAGCAGCATGGCACTGTAGACAAAAGATACGTAATAGTAAAAATAAAACCCATTTTTACCTAGCTATTGATAATTTTCCTTTTCATTTGCTACAATGAGCATGGACACGTAAAAGTTTACCAGTGCCACACACTTAGCTAAACCCTAAAAGTTTACTATAATCATTCTGAACAGTTATTTAAGCCAGAATGAGTCATTTCAACAGTAGGATCTTACAAGTCATACAAAACTTCCACATCCAAAAGCCAGAATTAAAGCCAATTTAAGGATCAGAAGTCCACCTGGTTTCAGAAAGTAAGTTACTTCCTAGAGTCAGTGTGAAATTAATGTTGTGTTGTACAATGGGGATGGACGGACCCAGCCCCTGCACAATCTGCCACAGGCTCTACAGATGTGATAGTGGTATCTAGCTTCTTAATAACATATGAAAAGACACCTGAAACTTACCAAATATTGCTCAGAATTATCAAGTGCAGCAAAACAAGAATGATACTGGATAAAAACTTCAGATTACTATTTCATCTTAAAGTTTAAATGTTTACCTATGTCTGTTTTGAGTAATGTTAGTGTGAAAATCCACTTTTTGTACCTGCTTATCATGAGGTCCAAAAATATTTTTAGGCTCTATAGAGCACAGGTAGAGTAAATTTTGCAGGGCCCTTGGGTTTTTCAGAATGGTAAACGAGCTTTGGCTCGTTATTTTTGAAAGACGTACTGGGGATTGAACCCAGGACTTTGTGCACGCTAAGCATGTGCTCTACCACTTGAACTAAGCTCTCCCCCTATAAAAGTAAATCTTTTCAAAGTACAAGTTACATAGGCAAGAATTTAAGATGAAAGGAAAAAATCTCCCAATTTTTAAGTGATCCATTTACAATTTAATGAAATTTTGATATACTTCCTTTTCAGAGACTTGCTCTAAGAAAAATGCATAAAATTCAAAACAAACTCAAAATAAAAGTAGCAGCTTCTAAATATTTAAGTTAGCACAAGTTAATACCTATTTAATTCCACGAAGGCAGGGGGCAGTATCGTTCATTTACCCCTTATCTCTAGTACCTAGTACAAATATATACTAGATATCCCAATATTTGATGAATGAATTATATAAATAAGCCTTTCTATAAGGAAAAAAAAGTCACCAGTCAAAAATTCAAATACCTATGACAATTACTGAGCTTCAATCCAAAAAAGCAAGTTTGTGTTAGCCTCTTCAACTAACAAAGGTTAAATCCAGCTTTGACTAAACGTATTACTTTATAAATAACAGTACCCTTTTGAGCGTTTAAGTACTAGAGGTTCCAAGTGTGTTTCTAAATAAGGAAAGGAAGATAATGTATTTACTTGCCAAGTTTGTATAACTCAAAAGCAGCTGAACTGAAATTTGAAACCAAGTCTGAGATAAACCTAAAGTCCTTAACGTCTATTATATTAGTATGAAATGTAAGAGATATTTAAAAACCCAAGCACTAGATAGAAGTAGTTGACGGCCAAAGCGCTAACATTGAAAATAAAAAGTAAAGATCTGCTAAGAGAAGTAGTTTTTCACGATGCTCTTCTGATTTAGAGCGAGGGAGGGGACATGGTATGGTGTTGAGAAGTGCTAAACAGAAATTTAAATTAACCATTACTGCTTAACCTTTATTAATCTCAGATCTGCAGATATATAAGCTGGCCCTCCTATGAAAAGAAATTTATACCTACACTGCCCAAATCAAGTCAAAAATAGCTTCTAACCATTGCCCTTAACCAAAAAGTTAAGATGTAATAATGTAAGCTTAATTTAGATACAGATGGTTACATATATAGATACACAGATACATAGGAGTTATTATACATACATGTGTTTCCTTGCTCTGTCAAGCTGGAAACACATGTATGTATAATACATATGTAATAATACATGTGTTTGCTCTTTGCTACTGGTGGGTTCTTGTTTTTAGAGATCAATGAGTGATGTAAACCATATGGCAAGTGGGCTTTCAACGTTAACAATTCTGTCTGAATTCTGAGCACTACTTAAAGCACTATTTTAATTCATGTAAGTCTTGCGCATATCATGTAAGTTTATTCCAGACTTTTGTTTTGTTACCGAAATTTTTCTTTTATTAAATGATTATAGCAAGGAAAGCTATTGGTATTTCAATAGCTGTTGTACTGCTTGCTCATAATGCTCTAATGCATTTTCTCAGCTTTCCAGGTACTTTTAAGTAAAGACTGCCTTCTCCAGTATTTACAACACTGTGTTGTTTTGCCTATCTGTATTATCTAGCACTTCTAGAAAGATGTTAAATAACAGCATTAACTGTCTTTAACGGGAACATTTTGACTTTTCCCCAATCATTAAGCATATTGCTTAATGTGTGGTTTAAAATACTCATCTATTCCACCTGTTCCTCTTAAAAAGATTTTTTTTTTTGTAACGGAGGTACTAGATTGAACCCAGGACCTTGAGCATGGTTAAGTATGCACTCTACCACTGAGCTATACCCAACCCACAAGGAATTTTTTTTTTAAATCAAAAATGCATTCAAATTTTTATTTAGATGCAGAAAATACTTTGGATTAGATCACTTGTTTTCATTGGTTTACTAACATGATGAACTATATAAAACATTTCCTAATAGTAAACTATCTCACTTTCTGACAAACCATACTTGATCAAGGTATTTTTAAAAATACATAGATATAATTCTACTTGCTAAACATAACTTGGGGTATATGTCAATATGCAGTGATACCAGTGTGCTTTTGTCATGTTTTAAGTATCAATGCTATACCAAATTTAAAGAACAAATGGAAGCTTTCCTTTTTTTTTTTTTAATGTTGTGGGTCGATTTAGGTAACATTCTAATTATCTATTCTTTATGGGTTTAAAGCAATGCATCACCTAGCCAGGCCAGGTACTTTGATATAGCTCTTTGCTACTTTTGACTTTTTCCATTTTTATGGATCTGTCTACATTTTTTCATAGATACAAGGTTTGCATTTTTTCCACAGATCTAAGGTTATCTCTATTTGCATTTTCCTAAGTAATTCACTTCATTTATCAATCTTTAATTTTAGCCTGGAAAATACTCTGAAAAATTAAGTTTGGGTCCCAATTTATTTCAACTAGTAAGACTTAAGAAACAATATAAGGATAGAAAGAGATGGACCAAAACCGTCATTTAATTATTCCTACAAAATTTATTAGAATAGAATTTGAAAAAGCTGCTAGATAACAAAGGGCAATAATAAATCACATTTCTACACAGCACATAAGTCACAATTTTAAAAGGTAACCATTTATAATAGCATCAAAAACAAAGCTACTAGCAATCAAACAAGATATGTAAAGAAAAAACTGAGAAAGATGTCAAAGATCTAAATTAATGGAGACTATCATTCCATGAATGAAGGATTCAACACTGTTAAGCTCATCTATGGATACAACTCCCATTGAAATCCCACCAGATTATTCATCTGCAATGTTTTGACAAGCTAATTCTCAAATTTTTACATTCTAGCGTTAAAAGCTAAAAACCAAGACACCCTTGAAGAGGAATTAAATTTCGGAGATGGGAAAAGAGATATCAAAATAATCTACTAGTACTTTGAACTGCATGGACAGTGGGATAAACCAGACCAATGGAACAAAGTAGAGAACAGTTTGGCAGTATCCTAGGAATGAACAACCAGCACTTCTATTTCTAGGTAAAAATTCCTCAAGAAATTCTTCAACGTGTACACCAGGATACACACAGTAGGTTCAAAACAGCACTTTTTAAAACAGCTAAAACTGGAAATTGCCTAAATACTATCAATCATGGATTAGGTAAATGTACTGGGCATGTTAATAAAATGGAATAATGTAACAGTGAATAAATATAGCTATATGGATGAAATCCCCCAAAGTTGCAAAAAAGTTGAAGGCTATTATATAAACAAAGTTCATATAGGCAAAACAAAATACTGTTTAGAGATACACATGTAAGTAATAGCACTAAAGAAAAATAATCATAAAAGTCAGAACGAGTAGTTTACCTCTAACGGGGAGAGAGGGAGATGTGTTCTGGTAGGGGCACACAGGAGACTCTAAAATGGAACTGGCATCATTCTACTTCTTAACCTTGGTAGAATTACACAGCTGTTTGCTTTATTATTCTTGAACTGGACATATTCATTTTATACATTGGTCTATATATCTTTCACAACTTTTTAAAAACTACTTTTAAAAGTTAAAGTATTAGCAGCCCAATCTTTATTTTCAAATGGCAATCAATGTTTACTTACTTACAACATCCTCGAGAGAACAGAATTATACTCTCACAATTAACAAGTCTGAGGAAGACAACATACCTTATACAGTCCAAAGCCAGGATCAACAAGAAAATCTTGAGTTGATGTAGACGGCTGACTGGAAGGTCCCACCCTTGGGGATTTTTTTACTTTAGGTGGACTATTAGAACAGGGTTTGGCCTGTACATCAGTCTGTTTAGACGTGCTAGGAAGGTCAGGGTCTGGGCGAACTAGTAGCTGAATTATATCATTCAATCCAACATCATAGTCAAATAAAGTATATCCATTTTCCAACTGGAAAAAAAAAGATAGAAAAAGATTAAAATACTTCTCTCAATATTCAATCTTTCTACAGCTTTAGTTACCTAAATGTCTTAGCCTAATTATTAAAATAAAATTCGCAGCATTGCAATTTGGTGATCTTGAAACCATTTCTATTACTTTATGGCCTCTGATGTCAGCATCTTCTCAGGACCTCAGTAAATTCTTTAGAACCATTCTATATTAACTATAGGTAACACTGATAGCTACTGAAACCAAAAATGTATCACTGTTCCTGTGATGTTACCTAGGCAGAAAAACTGTTTCTCACCAAGCTTTGTGTATTTTAATAAACAATGTCTGAATCCACTGCAAGAAAGAAAAGGTGAATTTTCCAAGTGAGCTGTTTAATGACCTTGTGTTCATAGAAACATTAAGTTAACCATTTTATCTTTCTGAAGCATTGTCAGTTTTTTAAAAAAATCAAGCAGAAAAGAATTCAAGCAAGAATAATTACAATTCTTGATCATGCTATTTCAACTTGCCCCAAGTTCTCTGTAAAGGTGATTCAAATTGTGTTATGAAAACTATTCCAGGGTGAATAATGAATACGTTATCTTGCAACTTACCCATATTTTGGCAAGGTCTCTGTAAAGAACTGAGTTGCGTCCACCCACTACCCCCAACGACTCCCTCCCAAATATGTTGAAGTCCCAATCCCAAGTATCTCAGAATGTGACCTTATGTGGAAATAGGGTCTTTACAGGGGTAATCAATTTATGGGGTGGGTCCTAATCTACTGAAATAGGTGTCCTTATGAAAAACTGAACTTTGGACAAAGAGATACACAGGGAGAAGGCAGCCCCATGACTGGAGTGATGCATCTATAAGCCAAGAAACATCAAGGATTGCTAGCAAAGTTTAAGAAGCTAAAGGAGGCAAGGAAGGATTCTCCCCTAGAGAGAGAGGATGGCCCTACTGACACCTTGATTTTTGGGCTTAGAGCTTCCAGAATTGCAATAAATTTCTTGTCTTAAGTCACCCAGCGTTTGGTATTGTTACAGAAACCCTAGGAAACTAAGTTTCCATTTAGTTTCTTCATAAAATTCTTTTTAAAATTCAGTTGGCCATTTCACTAAACTTGAAGATCATAACTCTCACTTCCCCCAAAACATTACCAATTTAATCACTGTTCATTTTTCCCTCTTTCTATATAATGCCTGTCACCATTCACAATCCTAACACAGTAAGGCCATTTGAGAAGTCAACCGTAAAGGAAAAATGAAAAGTCTGTCCTTGAATGACAAACTTACTGATGTACTAGATAAATAACTTTAATTCAAGTGGTCCAAGAACACACTAAACCCACGCCTGCACACTACAGGTGTTCACTATTGTTAAATAGAACAAAGGATTGAGAAATTCAAATTTCCCAGTGGGGGAATTAAATTACAACTTATCTCACAGATTAGTTAACATGCTTATTTCAAATAAGCCTAAGGAGTCTCCCAAGTCAGCAAGCAGATAAACCTTACAGGATAGGATGTTAACACTGCTTATCTGATTAAAAAACAAAAATTTCTAATCCTTAACTCCTGGAAAAAACTCAAGGAGCAAAAAACTACACATTCACACCTTTATTTTCACATTCTTCAACAGCCTTCCTCTGGTTCAAGTAAGACCACACTAATTTTGAAACAACTGAAAAAGCACACTTTGATTAAACACACAGCTGTTGCACATTATGACAATTACAAAAATGCCATGTTCAAAGTAGGGGAAAAATCCCCAGCAGCACAGAACATGCAGATTAACTGGTAGGGTATGCCCCAAAATGAAGATAGCTGCTAACATGGTGAAATAATGGGAAATTCAAAGTATTTCCATAAACATTTTTCCACTGATATTTGAGATGCAAGTTAGAGGGACTCTGGGGGCATTCTTATACGCAGTCCCTCTGACTAGTTTCTACCACGTGATCATAGTAAATACAAGCTGCTTCAAGAAGTACTTGGTTTAAAGGAAAAGCAATATTTTTAAGTCAAACACTAAGCATTATCAAGGCATAAAGCCCTATAACAGAAGTTACGCCCACATTAACATGTAATCACGTCTTCTCAATTCTTCATGCTTGCTTTAACAGTCACTTTAACCCAGGTTATTTAGTCCTTCCCTAATTCACAGGTACCCTCCCAGTTTTCCTGAAACAGTGATTGTTAACCAACGCATAGGAAGTTCCAGTGGCTGAGAAGGCAGGGGGAAATCATTCCTAAGAGGCTATAGATAAGGGATGCAGGTGGAGGGCATTAATAACGTTCATCTGTCACATCACACACCACACACACGTCCCTTTAAATAGGCCAACACTTATTTTGTATTCCATGTAAAAACAGAGTCGAGGGGCAAAAGGCAACTACTCAGTTTTTCTTCAGCTCTAGTTTATGTCCCACATTTACAATCTGAGAATCCTTACGGTGGTATAAGGGAAGGAGTAAGAAGAGGGCAGAGTATCCTTTAAAGGAGAAAAAACTCTGGATTCTCAAAAGATTTAGAGATCCACCAATGTAACTCTTCCTTAAAAACAAAAAAAACCTCCAAACCCCAGGGTGCCAACTCAACTTCCCAAAGAAGAATATCCAAATGAGGTTACCCTACTCTAACCAAACTTACAGCCCTGAATTGCTCTCTCCATTTTGACTCTTAAAAAGTGAAGTCAATCACACAATTACAGCTACTCACATTTAATTTGCATATAGACCACCTGGGGACCTTGTTAAAATACAGATTCTCCTTCAGTAGGTCTGATGTGAGGCTCCCAGGTGAAGCTAATGCTGCTAGTCCTGCTGATCCTGGGACCATACTTTGAACAGTAAGAAAGTGGTAGGAGGCTGACCATCCTTCAATATTCATTTTCAAACTCTGATGTTCATCAGAATCTCCCATTGCTGTCTTGTTAAATTCCACCACTTACAATTCTGGGGTGAGCTGAGGATCTATAATAAATATCCACAAGTAATTGTGATGTATACAGAAGAGGAAAAGCAGCCGACCTCGCATACAAAGATGGGAGGGATCATTTACATCATGAAGACTGCCAATTTGTGGGGGTTTTTTTATGACATTTTTCACTATGTGGCAATAAGGCATCTTGAGGAAGGGGTGCCTTTTTCTAATAAACATAGTCATTTTTATAGGATAAGGTCAGCCTTATGACACCAATTTAGTAGTTGCTTGCTTTAGGTACGTTAATCTTTCCATCTACTGTAGACTCCAAAGAGGAAAGAACAAAGATAATAATCACCACCATGGCTACTTGTCAGCTCGTAAGGAAGTAAACACAGCTGGAGCAATGTCTTCCTTCTCTCTCACTCAGTGGGGCACCCAAGGTCCATTCCTAATTCCTATTGGTTTATTGGTTAGTGAAATCAAAGTGGTGAGTTATCAACTGTCCTGGGGTAAGGAGTACAAAAGGATGTTCTCCTTCAGCAGTTTTTCTCTGAACCTGGAATAGCTTCCTGGTTTACTGGAAGTCTACTTTGTTGCCTTGAATTTAACCCAATCCCTACTTTTCCCTCAAGACAGCCAGATGCACATTTTCCTTTTTAGCACAGTTGACAATTAGACTGTAGGGGTGTTGCCCAGGAATACATTTTCAGGCTTCATTTCTATCTCTGGTGAAGTCACCAAAGTATTCCAGGAATTCATGTACTATTGTCCCTAGCTAGAAAATAAAATTCAGAAGATTTGATTACATGCTTTTGATTTTTGACCCCAAAAATAAAAAGACAGCCACTGGAGGCACAGCAATATAAAGCTACAAAGTATTTAATACATATACCTTTATTTCTAAAGCAAGGTTCATACCTAAATTGAACACTTGTTTTGTACAAGTCAAACACTAGAGCAACAATATAAAATTGGCTGCAAACATATATCAAAGATGCTATCGCTGATTTAAAAACAAAGTAAAACAACCCCTGACTCTTCTTTCTCAGAGTGTAATCGTGTTTCTCTAAAATTTTTGGGCAGTTTTCGAAGGGTAAGCCTATGAAGGGGAGAATAATACTCCTTTCAAACCCTTTGGCTGCAGGAAAACGACTACTTCTATCAAATCAAAGAGAGCTACACTTATTTCAAAACAGAGGATTCGAGCCAGACTATGGTCTATCAACCGGAGGATGCCAACTTCTTTAGTGGATTAATGTTTGTTTTGTTTTGTTTTGTTTTTTTAAAGAAAAGAAAAAGATAAGAAAAATAGCATGGGTCTAGGCCTCTAGGTACAGACCACGAGAGACTAGTGGGTGGGAAAAATCATCAATGGGCCAGACCACGGCCATACCATACAACCACCAGTGACGCCCACAGACACCCTCACCGCCAAAAACACTTTCAGCCTTCAAGTATGTACTGCTGGCTATGCTCCAAACTGCTCTGCTAAAAGCTTGAGTGAGGGGCCTACAAGAAGGTAAGAAATAAGAGAAAAACAAGCTTTTTATACTGCTTTTCACTGTGGGAAAAACACCCTGGCTAATACTTGGCAGTTTAAACCTGGTCCCGGGCTACATCAAGAGCTCCTTCAACCAAGGTCTCTAATCTTCCCCACGACAGATTTGATCCTCCAACAGGAGGTGAAGGAAGCGAGCCAGAAGTTCTAGAAACCCTTCGCATCTTTATTGTATACAAATTTCTTCCACAGTGAGAAGGCAGACTTAGGGTCTTGTTCCTGGGAGGGGGCAGTATCTAAGTTTCTATTTGTGAGCCGGGAGCGTGGTAGAGGTACGGAAGCGATACAAGCCGTTAGCCGGGTCAGCGCTGCCGGGAGCCCGAGCCGCTGGCCCTTCCCACCGGCACTTTGGCATGGCCGCCACAGCCCGATGCCCTCCCCGCCCTCCTGGGGCCCCGGACCCACCAAGCGCGGGAAACAAGGGAACCCAGGAGCTCTGGCTGACTGTGCCTCTGGTTGCTGCCCCGCTGGGAAGAGAGGCGAGGTCTCCGCATTCCGGGTGCCCCCACCTCCGACCCACCTGCACTCGGGGCAGGCGGAGACCCAGCTGCACTCCACCGGCGGGCCCAGGGCCCGCACTCTGAGCCTCGCAGGCAGCCAACCCGAAGTGGAGCCAGGTGCGCTCTGCGCGCGCGGTGCACCAAGCCCTCCCGCCGCCCAGCCCACGCATCCTGGTGGCGCGCCGCTGCCCTGACTCGGGCTTCCCGAAGGGTGCGGTAGGCGCGCCTCACCTGCTTGCCCCGGTAGAAGAGGCGCTGGCACTCCGGTCGCACGTCGAATAGCGCCCACACCCGCTCGCGCAGCTCCTCAATTGTGGCTTTGCGAGACACGTCCTCAATGGTGCGCGTCTGTGAGCCGTCGATGGTGCGAACCTGGATCCACATTTCGGCGCGGGGAGAAGGGTCCGGCCCCGCTTTGTCTCCCCCTGCGCTTGGGGCG
This sequence comes from Vicugna pacos, assembly GCF_048564905.1. Lineage (NCBI taxonomy): Eukaryota > Metazoa > Chordata > Mammalia > Artiodactyla > Camelidae > Vicugna > Vicugna pacos. The sequence continues at coordinate 31,485,088 of NC_132990.1, forward strand.
CCGTGCCCCGCCCGGCCCGCGCCGCTTCCCCGGCGGCTCTGGCTTTCCCCGGCTAGCGGGCGAGCGGGCACACAAGGGAGGAAGACCAACCACACGCCGGGCCAGACAGGCGGCAATGAATCTTAGACCGCGCGCCCGCCCAGCAGACCTGAGGAGGGAAGGAAACCGGAACCAGTCGGAAACGCGGCTGCTACCGCAGCCCCCGCCTCACAAATAGGAGGAAGCCTTGTCTGCACCGCGCCGAGTGTTTACTTATACAGCTCCAGCTCCCACATGGAGGTCACGGCGCCAACCCCGATCTCGCGAGATCTACGCCGGGCTCCGCCTTAAAGAGGAAGGGACTCGGGAAGTGGCTACAGACCAGAGGGAACTAAAATGGGCGGACGCGGGGAGGGCGGGGCGGAGGGGCGGGGCTGCTAAGAGCCGTTACTTGCCTCTCGGCCTGCACCTGGACCCTGGACACGCCCTCTAGCCTTCGGGTGTCTGGCGGTTACAAGGCCGCCCACGCGGGTTACCGCTTTAGCCGTGGTATCGCGACTCCGGGCGCGAGCGACGTCTCAGGTCTAGCCGACTCGTTTCTGTGGTCTAAAAACACACCAAAGATAAGAAACTCTGACGTGCACTTGTCTGATTATGAAAAGGGGGGAGGTGCGTGCAGGCTGGCGCGGCCTAAATTTGTGAGAAAGCGCGTAAGGAAATGATGCCGCTCCACCGCGCTCAGCCAGATACCGCCAGCCACGCGGCCTGGCGGCGCGGGCCACCCGGGAAGCCCCTGGGGACCCTTCTGCTTCGCGAACTCGTTTCCCGCCGCGTCGGAATGCTGCCTTCGCGCGGAAACCCGCTTCCTGGCGTTTCCCGCCGCTTGGCCCAGGTGGCGGCCCTAGGCCTACCGACCGCGGGGCATGCTGGGATCGTCTTCTCAGGCCCGCTGCGCTCTCATCGGACCCTGGGCCACGGACGTGTTGGTGCCGCCGTTCGGAGGGCCGCTCGCCAGAGCTGGACGTTTCCGTTTGTGGACCTTCCGTATTAGTGAGCCTTTGGCCTAAGGGATTGCGGGGTCGTGGAAAACGCTTTTAAGGGATGCAAAATTACAAACCTCCGAAGAAAGGACTCCGGAGAGCCTACTAGGAAAAAATTCTCAGAAATAGGCCCAAAGCAGCATTGCCTAACATACCCAACGGTGGGCTCATTTAAAATGAAAATGTCTTCTTAAGAGGGAAGAGAGCATATGAAAGTAGAAAAATTATATATCTATATAAAATTCAGACTTTAATATTGGTCAAATTCAATAACGTGTATATTAAGACTGCTGCAAATTATTAGCGTAAAGGTAGAGCAGCATTTTTGCGATAACCACTTAAAATAATTGCAGTATAGAGAAATTCAGTAGTATCAAAAAAATGGTCTAAACACAGGAGGGACAAAAAAATAGAATATATACACACATTTCAGCCTCTGCTCTTGCTGAAAATTTTACATTCATTTATATCCTCTGAATCTAACTCATCTTGTCTGCTCCTGATTTAAGTAAAGTAAATACTGAGTATTCATTACATGTGTAAATGTAAAAATGATTTTTAACTTGCCTCGGTAAGGGATCGCTATTTGGTATTATAAGGATATGCTATGCCCATGTGGAGGCATGTTAAGAATTAATTTTTTTAAATTCTCTGCTCACAAAGAATTTACAATCCAGTTCAAATAAGATTTAGAAAAAGTGAAAATATTAAAGAATAATTTAGTACTAAACAGTTCACTGTTGGTTAAAACAGCAATTAGACGTGAGAGAAGGGGGACTAGAAGGATCTGGGAGCTTAAGGCTAGGGGTACAACTTGACCCGAGTTAAATGGCATATTGTAATGAAGGCAGCATTTAAATGTTCAGTTCATAGGCTGAGATACACCTGAATTGTAAACCCAGTTTTGTTGTTTACTTAAAATTTGACATTGGACAAATTATTTGCTTCAATTTCCTCAGTGTAAAGAGGAGCTTATAACATCTAATGAACGTAAAGTGTTTGGCATAGAATATCTCTTGGTAGTACCCAATAAATTATTTTTGTGCTAATATTATGGAGAGACTTTAGATAAGCGGAGAATGCCCAAGGAGAAGAGAGTGCTTAAGCAAAGACAGAAGGTATGCATTTTTACAGGTCAGAAGAGATTGCACATGAGAGAAAGTTTGACTAAAGAGAGAGGGACAGAGTGTGAAGATTAGCGTTCAACGCAGTAGATTTTGTGGGCTCCAAGGAGAAACTAAAATTTTTAAAGGAATCCACTGAAGTAATTAAATATGCCTTTGTGAAGACAGGAGAAAGAATGTGGAGGGATGCCTTAGAGGAAAGTTAAGGGACAGGGGAGAAAAAGGAGATGCCGTCAAAAGCTTTTTAAAGAGGCAATCGTCAGTTTTGGTGAACTTTGCGACAGTAAGTAAGGGAAGAAATGGTAGACTAGAATATTGTAGAAAATCAAGCCTATTAGACTTGTAGACTGTGTGGGGATGAGGGATGAGGGAAATGGAATGGTAAGAATACTTCTCAAATTTCTAGTTTGGGAGACTTAAATGGATGGTTTGGGTATTTGGTGATGCTCTTAACTAGAAGAGGAAGCAAGTTGGGAAAATGCAATGAGTTCCCTTTGCCCTGTGCTGCATTTGAAATGCATCCAAATATAAATGGAGATATCTGAGGGACAATTGGAAATACAAGTCCCAAGTTTTGAAAGGAAGTAGAAGAGTTCTGAAAGAGGAACTAGTCAAGATCTCCTGTACTTACTCCTGTGAGAATTTATCTTTCTTAATGTGGTGGGTCTTTAATGGAGAACCATGGGGAAGTGGAGGGGGAGACTACTACTGTCGAGACTGTTGTCAAAATTGGGTATTTACTGCAGCTCTATGTGATTTGGAAGCTAGTCAATATGGATCCCAATTGTTTGGCAGGACAGGGTTTAGAGTTATGAGACCTAGAAAAAATATATTTGTCCTGTGCAGACCAAATTAATTACATCTGGGAACAAGCTTGTGTATGTAAAAAGTTACTTAGGATATAAATAAAAGTAATTGTTAAGTAGTGATTCCATAAGTAACAAAATAAATCCTTCTGTGTTTCCCTACACAATACATGTTGTACCTAAGTTTTTCTCTTTTTCCCTACAGTGCTGTTGTTGTTTGCTTAGGAAGCTGCTCAGTTGTTAAAAAAAAATAGTTCTCTGACAAAAACCAAATATCAGACAGTTCTGATATATCATGCCTTATTACCAAATGTATAGCTGAAACAACTTAGATGTGAACACGGAAAGAAAAGAGAAATTATTTACATAGAAGAGAAGCAAATGCTGAAGTTTATGCTATCACTCATGACTCAATAGTTGTCCAAGTGAAAAGAAGCAAAACAGAAAGATAAAAAATTTATTATAGAACTAATTATTCTAGAATCTTATCACTCCTCAGAATATCTCATTTTCCCAACTAATGTCTCAAAATCAAAAATTTATATATATATTTAAAAAAGGAATTCCATTCTGGTCTTGAAAGCTCTAATTACTACCTTTTATCTGCACATCTGTGCTGATTATCTTCCTGTTTCTCTGCTAGGGCCACTCTCTACCTGTCCACTGTCCTGGAGTCCAAGGGCAGGGAGTACATCAGTGGGGTCAGTGCTCTCAGGCTTCCAAATAAGTTTGGCCAGTGGAGAGGAAGCACAGAGAGGAAACTGGAGAATGGGAACAGAATGAGGTCAGTATATTTATTCCCCTGACTTTCTCCCTGAAAGGTCACCTTGGGCTGTCTGTTGCCTTCCTGGAAAGTCACTACTCCAAAAGTGACCTGCTCTGCATGACTCACTCTTCCATGTTCTGGTAACCTCTCCCTTCTCTTGTTGCTTTGGGTCTAGGGATTGTAACATTTTTACAGTCATAAATTCGTAGATATTCCTTCAGTTCCCTATACCTTGGCCCATAACCCACCTTGTTTTTTCCTTTTTTTAAAGAATTGAAGTACAGTTGATGTACAATATTATATAAGTTTCAGGAGTGCAACATAGAGATTCATAATTTTTAAAGGTTATGTTCCATTTATAATTATTATAAAAAACTGTATCTCCTGTGTTGTACGGTATATCCTTGTAGTTTCTTTATTTTTTACATAGTAGTTTGTAGCTCTTAATCCTCTACCCCTATCTTATTCCTCCTCCCTACCTTCTCCCCACTGGTAACTACTAGTTTGTTCTCTACATCTGTGAGTCTGTTTCTTTATTGTTGTATTCACTAGTTTGTTGTATTTTTTAGATTCTACATGTGAGTGATATCATACAGTATTTGTCTTTCTGTGTGACTTAAGTTAGCATAATACCCTCCAACTCCATCTATGTTGGGGCAAATGGCAAAATTTTGTTCTTTTTTATGGCTGAGTAATATTCCATTATATATACGCACACAAACATCTTTATCTTCATCTGTTGATAGACCCTTAGGTTGCTAATGTATCTTGGGAATTGTAAATAATGCTGCTGTGAACACTGGGGAGCATGCATCCTTTCAAATTAGTGTTTTTGTTTTTTTAAATATATATCCAGGAGTGGAATTGCTGGGTCATATGGTAGTTTTATTTTTAGCTTCTATTTTTTTATTTTTAAATTTTTGGGTTTGGGATGGTAATTAGGTTTATTTATTTATTTTTAGAAGAGGTATTGGGGATTGAACCCAGGACCTTGTGCATGCTAAGCATGTGCTCTTTCACTGAGCTATACCCGACCCCCCTATTTTTAGCTTTTTGATAAACTTCTATACTATTTTCCACAGGCCCACACCCTTTTAATTGGCCCCTGGTGGGGAAACATTAGAAATACCTTAAGTAGAGGTTTTCTGTTATAATCCCTGAGGCTTTTTTTGTTAAAGAATTATATGTTCTAAGAAGTGAATTAGAATTTCCACTGACTAAAAAGCACTTCATGTGGTTCATTACTTAAACTAGAAATATTTTAGAGGTTGTCCTCTTTTCATTAGAGTCACAGATTTTTACACTAGAAATCTACTTCAGATATTATTCTGGTCTAAGCTCTTTAACAATTGAGAAAATGATTTGTACAGGAACATGTGATCAATGAGTGACAGTGTAAAAGCTTAAATTTCCAGTGTCCTCCCTCTTTAGCCAGTGTTCTTTACCCTTCAGCTGTCCCTCTTTTGTTTCTCTGAAAGCTTCCCCGTTCACTTTGTCCAGTGAATGATCCTTGTCCTTCCTGTAATGAGTGCCCTGGTTCTTTGGAATACCTACCTCATGATTCAAATAGGAGTAGGGGCCTGAGATTCTCACTAAAGACTTAAAATTTATCCCTGTTTTCAGTCTCATGCCTTCTCCTGCCTCCCAAGATCGATCCTTCTTTTTGCTCAACTTTTCTGAGGGTATTAGGATCAGTTCAGCTCAGATTTGTCCACTGAAGGCTTTTGGGGTTCAACTTCCTGATGGTGGGGTCAACTTAGTGTTCAACTTCCAGTTACAACTTGCTGTGCAAAACAAATTTTAGAGGTTTAAAATAACAACAGTCACTTTACTATCTCTCACTTTCTGTGGGACAGGAATTCTGAAATGGTTCAGTTGGAAAGCCTGAGTTCTGGCTTGGAATCTGTCATGCCATTGCAGTTAGATGCAGTTAGAACTGTAAGAGTGGGAACTAGAGTATTTGGGAACTAGTCTTCCTAAGACGACTCTGGACTTCTCCATATGGTCTTTCTGTTTGGGTTTTCTCACAGCATGGCCACCTCAGAGCAGTCAGGCTGCTTACATGATGGTTGAAGACTTCAACCAGTGAGCAAAGGGTAAGCTATATCACTGTTTTTTCTTTAATTTTTAAAATTTTAATATAACTTTTAAAGGTTACTTTACATTTAGTTTTTACAAAATATTGGCTATATTCCCTGTGTTGTACAATACATCCTTGAGCCTATCTTACATCTGGTAGTTTGTGTCCCCCTTTCCCCTACATCTGTGTTGCCCCCGCCCCGTAACTAGTTTGTTGTCTGTATCTGTGAGTCTGCTTTTTTTTGTTACATTCACTAGTTAGTGGCAATATTAGATTCTACATATAAATGATATTATACAGTATTTGTCTCTCTGTCTGATGTCTTTTAGTTACCGTAATATCCTCTAAGTCCACCCATGTTGCTGCAAATGGCAAAACTTCATTCTTTTATGTGGCTGAGTAGTATTCCATTGTATATGTGTGTGTATGTGTATATGTGTACACATATACACATACATATACATACCACATCTTTATCCATTCATCTGTTGATGGACACTTAGGTTGCTCCCATATCTTGGCAAATGTAAATAATAATGCTGCTACGAACATTGGGGTGCATGTATACTTTTGAATTAGTGTTTTGGGGTTTTTGGTTTTTTGTTTTTTGGTATATATTCCCAGGAGTGGAATTGCTGGGTCATATGGTAGTTCTATTTTTAGTTTTTTGAGAAACCTCCATACTGTTTTTTCACAGTAGCTGCACCAATTTATATTCTCATGAACAGTGTACAACTGTTCCTTTTTCTCTCCATCATTGCCAACGTTTGTTATTTGTATTCTTTTTGATGATAGCCATTTTGACAGGTTTAAAGTAACATTTTGGTTTTGATTTGCATTTCCCTGATGATTACTGATGTTGGGCATCTTTTCATGTGCCTGTTGGCCATCTGCATTTCTTCTTTGGAAAAATGTCTATTCAGTTCGTCCACCCAGTTTTAAATTAGGATTTTTTTCTTTTGATATTGAGTTGTATGAAAGCTGTATCACTTTTTATGGCCTAGTTTGAAAGTCACATAGTGTCAATTCTACCATATTCTTTTACCAAAACATTCACAAAAGCCTACTCAGTTTCAGGAGGGAGGGGATAAAGACCCCAGTCCTCAATAGGAGGGGGTAGCAATGTCACATTGTGAAAAGAGCATATGGGATGGAAGATATTGTTACAGCCATTTTGTGGCAATAGAATCTGGAACATAACTTTTCTATCTATTTTTTTCCTTTTTTTTGTATGATCAAGAGGTTTTAAATTATGAAATACATTAGTCATACAAAAAAGGTATAGAGAATAATAAACATTTTTGTATTCACCACCTTGCTTTAGATATAAAACATTTCAAATAGTTAAGATGCCTCTTTGTTTATATTCCCTTTTCTCTCTCTTCCAAAGAGAGAAACATTTTCTGAAATTGGGTATTCATAATTGTCATGCCTATCTTTATGCTTTTAATACATTTATCTCTAAGCAATGGTAAATTTGAGGTCTTTTTAAAAGTTTGTTTTTGGTGGGAAGGTAATTAGGTTTTTAATTTAATTTATTCATTGATTTTTAATATATATTTTTATTGAAGTTTACAATGTTGTGTCAATTTGTGGTGTGCAACATAATGTCTCAGTCATATAGGAACATGCATATATTCATTTTCATATTCTCTTTCACCATAAGTTACAAGATATTGAATAGAGTTCCCTGTGCTATGTAGTATGAACTTGTTTATCTATTTTTTATATATTAGTTAGTATCTGCAAATCTCTAACTCCCAACTTATCCCTTCGCACTCCCTCCCCTCTATCATAACTATAGGTTTGTTTTCTATCTCTGTGAGTCTGTTTCTGTTTTGTAAATAAGTTTGTCTTTTTTTTTTTTTAAGATTCCACATGTAAATAATATCATATGGTATTTTTCTTTCCCCTTCTGGCTTACTTCACTTAGAATGACATTCTCCAGGGCCATCCATGTTAGTACAAATGGCATTATTTTATTCTTTTTATGGCTGAGTAGTATTCCATTGTGTAAATATACAACAACTTTTTTATCCAGTCATCTGTCAATGGACATTTAAGTTATTTCCATATCTTGACTATTATAAAGAGTGCTACTGTGAACATTAGGGTGCATGTGCTTTTTTGAATTAAAGTTCTCTCTGGATATATGCTCAGGAGTGGGATTGCTGGATCATATGGTAAGTCTGTTTTTTGTCTTTTGAGGAATCTCCATGCTGTTTTCCATAATGGTTACACAAAACTACATTCCTACCAGCAATTTAAGAGGATTCCCTCTTCTCCACACCCTCTGCAGCATTTATCATTCATGGACTTTTGAATGATGGCCAATCTGAGTGGAGTGAGGTGATACCTCATTGTAGTTTTGATTTGAATTTCTCTGATAATTAATGATATTGAGCATTTTTTCATGTGCCTGTTGGCCATTTGTATGTCTTCATTGGAGAATTGCTTGTTTAGGTCGTCTGTCCATTTTTGCATTGGGTTGTTTGTGTTTTTGTTATTAAGTTGTATGAGCTGTTTATATATTCTGGAAATTAAGCCCTTGTGAGTCTCATCTTTTGCAAATATTTTCTCCCATTCCATAGGTTGTCTTTTTGTTTTGCTTATGGTTTCCTTTGCTGTGCAAAAGCTTATAAGTTTAATTATGTCCCATTTGTTAATTTTTGATTTTATTTCCATTGCTTGCGGGACTGCCCTTAGGAGAACATTGTGAAATTCATGTTGGATAATGTTTTGCCTATGTTTCCTTCTAGGACATCTATAGTGCCTTGTCTTATGTTTAAGTCTTTAAGCCATTTTGAGTTTATTTTTGTGTATAGTGTGAGGGAGTATTTTGACTTCATTGATTTACATGCAGCTGTCCAGTTTTCCTAACACCATTTGCTGCAGAGACTGCATTTATTCATTTATTTTTAAATGGAGGTACTGGGGATTGAATCCAGGACCTCGTGCATACTAAGCATGTGCTCTGCCGCTGAGCTCTACCCTCCCCCCTGGAGCCTTTTCAAGCTTTACGTAACATGATTCTTTATAACATTGAAACTTACTTTTTAACTCAAGGATTTTGGTGGTTTTTTTGAGATTTATTTGTTGACATATAGCCCTAGTACAAACTTTCTTAAAGTTTCAGATGGTAAATATGTTAAGTTTTTGTGGGAGGACACTTTCTCTTGCAAGTACTTTTTCTGCAGTTGTAGTACAAAAGCAGCTCTATTTAATATGTAAATGAATGGTATACTTGGGTTCTGATAAAACTCTATTTACAGAAATAGGTGGCCGAGTGCAGAATTTGGCCTCTGGGCCATAGTTTGCTGACCCTAGCTCTAACATAAAATTAAGGACACTTCAGATATCTTGTGTTCCCTGAAAGTTATTTTAGGTTATAACCCATCCTCAACCCCAACCTTCTCATGCTTCTCTGCCTTAGGAAGAAATTTTAGAAACACTGACTTAGGAGTAAAATTGCCAGATTTACTAAATTTTGATTTATGGAAAGTCTCACTGGTCTCCACTTTTCATCTTTTATTCTTAAGGGTAAAGGTCAGTAAACTCCTGCCTTTAAACTCCTCTAGCCACCCTCCTTTGAAGTTGGAGTGGCTCTTTCCTAGAGAATTTCAACTCATATGTCAAGATTTCCCACAAATGCCACTTCCTCCAGAATGCCTTTCCTGATACCTCCCAGCTGAAGAAAAGGCTTCCCCTGTATTCCTATACTTAGTTCATGTCTCTAACTCTTAAACTTAGAGCTGTAATTATTTGTTTGCATGACTGTCTTCACCATTAAATTTTTGATCCCCAGGGGAATAGAGACTTATTCTATTTATCTTTTGTTTTCTAACACAAAATTTGGTAGTTGGTACCTAAATATACTTAACAGGTGGTTGTTGAAAGATAGAAGGGAGAAAGGGAGGAGCTGGAGTCTATTCAGGTGTCTTCTTGGAACAAGAAACAAATTTGCATAATTTTCAGGCCTTTAAAGGCAAACTTACCTCTCTTCAGCTTTCTTCCCCACCCATCCTTAGAGCATTTCTTCATGCCCTCCTACCTTCTCTTTGCAGGGAGGTAGATTATCACATCTTTTAAAAATACAGATGGTTATAATTTTGCATAGAAAAAGCTTTGCTGAACATTTTCTTGTAATCTAAATTCCTAGGTCCTAAGATGTTGAACACCCTCTAAACTATTACTATTTATAAAGAAGGATAAGAAAATTGATGTAATAAAAATAGTTTTTTTTGGGTTTTTTTTTGCCTGAACTAGAGGGAAAAAATACAGTGTTTCAAGCTCACTATTATAGTACTAAGTTTGCTGTTAGGATTATTGTCTGTGAAGGAGAAAAATTATTGACATTAAAGTGTTTTCTATAGAAAGGTGTTTCGCCCTCCCCATTTTCTAATTGAAAACACATGTTGATATTATTTTGCAGATTTGCATGAGCAAGAAATACTATATAACTTTTCCATATCCATTTAGCAGTTAGATTAATTAATGCAGATTTAATGAAGTTATGTGGCTTGATGGAAAGAACATGGGCTCTAGGATCAGATAGACCTGAATTTGAATCTGGGTTCTGCTCATTACCAGCTTTATGGTATTGGGCAACTTATTTAATATCTCTGAGCTTTCATTTCTATATCTGAAAAAAGTATAATACCTCTCATAGTGCCACAAGAAACAGATGAGATAAAGTTTCATTGTATAGGCACTCAATAATGGTTACTTTCCTCTGTTTTTGTCACAATATCTGAGTGCATTCAGTCAATAGAATTTATTTTGGTTTTCAAATGATTTTGTTGGTGATTTGAGATAATAAAGAATTTGGGATGGAAGCATTGTTGTCATTTAAAAAAGCGTTTTATGACTTTGGATGTATGAGCTTTAGGGAGCTCTTTCCAATAGTGTTTCTGTCAGTGTTTCTGAAGATAGAGATAAATTATGCAGTACTAAGATCTGCTTGGCAAATTTACATATATCTGAATTATTTTGGTGTTTAATGAGTTCAACAAGCAAATAATAGTATTTGTGAGGCCCTTTAAGCAGCTTTCTATCCTCTTATGAAATCCCAGAGGATTTCCAAAACTCAGAAAGATCTACTGTCTCTCTTCTCTCTGCTCACTCCCAGACCCCAAAACAAAAACCTAAAGTATAACTTTGTTACACCAAAAGCAGAACAGAACAGAACACAACACAACACAGTTTCAAGAAATATTTACAACAACATGACAGTCCCATTTTCTCACTTTTCCCCTGGTACCTAAAATGCTATTTACACTATGCAGATAAACCAGATACATCTAATGCACTCCTTCCAAAACAATACTATTAAAATTACGTTTTACAAGGTTTCCATGCAGTGAGGGAATTTTATTATCTCCTCTAGGTTGTTGAAAGAGAATTTTTAAAGAAAATTTAGCCTACATATTTTCTTTTACAAACTACCACGATTTTTTTATCATGAGCATTAGTATAATTTATTGACTACAATGTATTTTAGCAAAAGACTACGTGAGACTGGGGAGTTAGAAGTGACTACTTTGGGCTAATCATAGCTTTTCTGGGCTATCAACTTCCTGTCTGTAACTTGAGATGAGCAGGAAAGGTAGTACTGGTTTAGTATAAACTACTCACTCTTGGCTGGTGAGAGCTTTATCTTTGGAGTCAGCTTTGGAGTCAACTGTGTGAGGCAAATGTCAGTTTCCACAGCTGTGATTGATTAGGTACCTAGTAGATTTGTGGTAAGAATGAATGAGATATCACATGTAAGTACCTAGTGTACCATTCATACCATCCAGTGAGTGTTGATTGCCATTGTCAGCAGCAGCTATGGGCTGGACTCAGAAGTAAATTTATGTGTGAGTTTTTTGTAATGATAATTAAGAATTTCTTCTTCATCACGTACTTGAGATATACTTCTAGTATTTCATAGATTTTGCTGCCTAACAAAGCACCTCAAAACTTAGCGGCTTTAAACAGCCATTTATTTAACTCATTATTCTATGTGGTAATAATTTGGACTAGGCCCAGCTGAGCAGTTATTCAGCTCTCATATGATGACTGGGTGGTCTAGAATGGCCTCACCTGAGATGGCCTGTCACTGTACCACATGGTCTAGCCTGGACTTGTTCAACATAGTGGATGTGCAGGGTTCTACAAGAGCCAGTGGAAGCCAACAAGGTCTCTTGAGGCCTAGATTTGAAATTGGCACAGTATCAATTCACCAGATTATGTTGAGCAGAGTATGTTCTAAGACCAGCCCAAACTCAAATAGAGGGAAAATTGACTCCTCTTTTTAAAAAGGGGAGCTGCAAAGATTCATTGCAAAGGGGTAGGGAGGGAAATAATTATGGCCATTTTTGTAATGAATCTAAAACACCATCTACTGCCAATCCTTGTCATAATAGATTACCCACTGGTAACCTTTTTTATGGCTTTAGTAATCTTGTTACTTTACTTCTCATAATCTTCCTATCCTTCGGTCTACCACAAATTATTGTTACACGTGTGCTTCATATATTTGCTGGTACAGGATGAATTTTTTTTGTCACATGACCAGTTGATGCTGGTAAACTTTGATCTACCTGAAACTTGTGACCTAATATCATTTTATCTAATCCCTGCTGAGCCAAAAATACATACTTCTTGAATGACCCCTGAGAATATATCATGATGCTATCTGAAAAACATTAGGAATTATTGTGGATTTTAAAATTTTAATCCCTAAAAATAAAAATAACTTTTAAGAATATCACAACAATATGTAATTTCTTAAAACTTTCCACAAGTCCCAGTACCACGGACTCAAGATAAAAAAAAAAACTGACAATATTGAGTGTTAACAAGAATATAGAGCAAGTGAACTATACACTTGTGATGTATCCACTTTACCATATATGTATTATAATATACATAAACATAATTTTATAGATGTCCTTCCTAGAAAAAGTAGGTTTTAAAATTCTATCTGTTAGTGGTATAAATGAAAACGAATCCTATCCCTGGCCTCAGGATTGATCTGTATTGAAAAATTAAAAAGCTTCTATTCTTCCTCCTCCTCTTTCAGAGATTAATTAGGGAGAAGGCCCAGTATAAGAATTTGATCTGGTGGAAAGTAAAGAAAAGCTAAATTTAAAAGCTTCTTAAATGTTCTACAGGTTCCTGACTTAAGGATATTGATGAAAGATTGATCTCTTTTTTGGGGGAAGGTATGGTACATGCATATACACCCATATGTGTGCATATGTATGTATTTGTGTGACCATGTGGGTGCATATACTCTGTGCACACATGTGCATGTGTGTGCGTGCGCACATGGATGTATACGTGTGTGCATGTGTGTTTTCCACTAGATTCTCATAGAAGGAGTGAGGAGGCATAGCTTTCCTCTAAAATAGTGAAGATTTCATGAAAGGGTTTATGCTTTGAGTTCCAAAATTCTGCTGAAGATCCCAAGGACTATTATTCTAGATACAATAATGCAGATTTGGGGAAATATTCAGCTTCAGATGAATTGCCCTAGGTAGAGGTGGGGCACAAGGGACAGAGCCTAAGACCAGTACGTCACTCCTGTCTTAGGGCAAGAATATTTCTAAAGTAGGGTTAGCATCACATTGTGAAGGGAAAAGGAGGAGCTTTCTGGGTCAAAGTGAACTTTGAAGGAGGGTGGTAGAAACAAGTCTAAGAAGTAAGATGCTGGCCCAAATGCACCCTTATTTCTATACCTTTGGACCTATAACAGCCAGTTCTATATCTTCTCCTACACTGTAATTCACTCTATCTTTCCCATAACTTTTCAGGAAAGCATAGTACCCATTCTGCAGCCTTGTGTTAGTGGTGTTGTGGGGACAGTGGGCAGGGAATTGAGAGACAAGGCAGTAAACAGAAGAACGGCCTTACCACCTCACCTGTCCCTAAGGCCAGTGTAACTGGAACAACAGGGTAGAGGATGGTGATCCTAGAATTCAGAAGGCCACAGATAGTAAAGTGAACCAAACCTCCCTGTAGAGGTGATGATTAGGAGTTAAGTGACCACAGAGAAGCTGCTACAACATGGACAAATGCAGGAGGGGATAAGAGACCAACCCCCTGAGGTGAGGCAGGGGTGGGAAAGGTAGGGGAGAGCCAGCAGACACTTGGCTCGCAGTATGGTTTAGGAGCTTTGATAAAGAGACTGGAATGATGTGTGACTGAGAAGAGATGAGAGAATGAGAGCTATTAGATTTTTTTTTATGTGTTAAAATATCCCATGTGTATAATTTTAAAAAATCAAAATTAAGAGCCAAAATGTATTTGCATTTAGCTTCCTAATATCATGAGAATATGGAGGACAAATTGAAGCAAGGGACAAAGTTTAAAAAGTAGGGTTATACTCAAAATATATTCCTTGAGGATTTCAACTATTCTGAATTATATAGGTGGGAAGAAATAATGGATTAGAGATGAATGTGGTTGAAATTGGTGCATATCCAAAGCAACTTTATCCAAAGTCAGCAAATACACTAAATGAATTATAGTTGTCAAAAAGTTAAAAAAAAAAAACCCAAAACTCAAGGAAGGCGAATGTAATTGAGGCAGGGTCATAGCCTTGTCAGATTTTGTATTCAGTATCTTTAGCAAAGTAACTCTTAAAATATTGCTTGAAGGTTTTTATATGTCCTGTGGTTTGGGAATCTAAGTAGAAACAGAATAGATGCCCCTGAATGCCTCTTTTGAATCAGAAAGTCCAGTCAGGCCAATACTGGAGATATTAGTTGTGCACAGAGGAAGTATGATTTCCCTGTATCATTTCTGGGCTCAGTCCCAACCCATATATTGTGATTAATTTGGTAACTCTGAATGTATCCCAGTTTTTGAGCAGTCAGTTCAACCATGGTGTAGTCATTAAAGCATCTAGTCCCACATGGTTATTCTATTTGCTATTGTATATAGAACTAGTTTATTATTTTCTGATGAATTATTTGCAAGATTTCTGAAGAGCTTTTTTTTCCCTCTTCGCATTGGTAAGCATTTATATGTGGCTTAAAGGTACTTGGTGATTTAAATACTTCTCATGTTGTATTAGTTTGCCAGGGTTGCCATAGCAAAATACCACAAACTTGGATGGCTTAAACAACAGAAATTTGTTTGGTGGATGAAAGTCCAAGGATGATCAAGGTGTCCATAAGTTTGGTTTCTCCTGGAGCCTCTTCCCCTGGCTTTCAGATAGCTGCCTTCTCACTGTGTGTCCCATGGTCTTTTCTTTGTTGAGTGCATCCCTGGTATTTCTTCCTCCTCTTATAAGAATATCATGTTGGATTAGGGTCTTAGCATTATGACCTATTTGATTTTAATTATTTCTTTAAAGTGTTTTATCTCAAGTACAGTCACATTGTGGATTAGGACTTCAACATATGAATTTCGGGAGATGGGAACACAATTCAGTCTATGGGATATTGCTACACTCATGAACTTGAAATTGTCTCATTACCCACTTTCCTTCTAAGATTACAACTTACTACTCATTACAAACAGCAAAATGCCTTATGTAAAGGATGAACTGCTGTTAAAAAAACAGAACTAATTTAGAAATTTAAATTTACTTCAGCCAGGTAGAACCTCAAATTGGTAAGAGCTGAAAGAATTTTAACCACATGTTGAATATTAATCTTAGAATATTCACTTATCTAAAATGTTAATAAGCTCACTGGCAAACAAATAACAGAAAACACCTGTGTAGAAAAAGCACTGTGAGAAAGGATACAATGATCTGATTTCTTTTACTTTGCAAAAAAAAAAATTCCAGATGAATTTTTTCAGAGCTATTTTTCTTTTTAGTAGATCAGATTAAATCCTAAAATAGCCCAATAAAGAATTTTGCTTTCTAAAGCTAGATAGTTAAGATGAAATATTTTCCTTAAAAAACAAAAAACTCAATCAAATGAACAATTTCTAAAAATGCTTAGGGAGAAAAGAAACAGTTTAGTATACATAACCCAAAGAGATAAAAGCTGTAGGTATGTGTTGTCTCAAGAATAGTTTTAGAAAAAGAAGAAAGAGTGTACTGAGACAAATCATTTTGAAAGATAATTGTTATTCTGATTTGGCTTTCCTGACGTGAATGCAAGAGAAGAAGCCTTGTGGTTGCTTGGTTGGTTTGTCTGCAAATCTGGAGTGGCTCTTGTATGCTGGCAAGTTTTGGTATGCTTGTTCTCAGAAATTCGCCTTATTTTGAAAATCCAAACCTTTCATTAGGGTTTAAAATATGATGTCATGATCACAAAAAGTTGTAGATATAAAAGATGTTTTTAATTTGCTTTACAAAATTCAAGTTAAAAAATTTACAATCTGTTCCTTTTCTCCAGCAACTGTAACCACAGATATTACCCACTGTAAATATCTTAATTTTTGTCAAAAATCCAGGTAATATATTTTTGTTATTGCTGCTCAGTGATGTTTTCTGAGACAAAAGAAATGTTTATTATCCATATGCCACATTTAATAATTTCTAGAATGGCTTATGGAAATCAAAAGGAAAAGTCTTTCTACTTTCATTTTTCTCACTCTGACACTGGTAAATAATGCACTTCAAAAGCCTGTAAAACAATAGTAAAAACATTTTGTAGGGAGTGGGATGACATGTTCAAAGTTCTGAAAGGAAAAAAACCTGCAACTTAGGGTAATCTGCTTAAAAATATTATCATTTATAATAGAAAGGGTAATAAAGAATTTCTTAGAAAAGAAAAAACTAAAAATTCACAATACTAAACCTACCCTAAAAGAAATGTTGAAGAGTATTCATTGAAGAGAAAAGAAGCAAGAATCTTTAGAAGAG
Organism: Vicugna pacos; assembly: GCF_048564905.1. NCBI lineage: Eukaryota > Metazoa > Chordata > Mammalia > Artiodactyla > Camelidae > Vicugna > Vicugna pacos. Next base: position 31,501,696 of record NC_132990.1, read on the forward strand.
ACAAAATCACAATAGGAAAGGCAAATATATAAAAGGATTGAAGATCATTTAAGTAAGCCTTTAAAATAGATTAAAAAGGAATTAAAGTTGTAAAAGTGATTAAAACTACAATTAACAGTAAAAGGATAAGTATGAAGATATAAACTAGGACATCAAAATCACAGAATGTAGGGGAGGGGAGTATAAAATGTAGATCTTTTAGAATGTGTTTGAACTTGAATAACTATCAGTTTAAAGCAAGTAAATATATTTATGGGTCAACATATTTGAATTCCATTGTAACCACAAATCAAAAATATAGTAGGTTCACAAAAACCAAAAAGTAAGGAACTCAAGCATACTACAAAAGAAACCCATCAAACCACAAAAGGAAAAATAAAACAAAAAGAAATGAACAACGAAGAACTACAAAAACAACTGGAAAACAAGGATTAAAATGGCAATAAGAACATACCTATCAATAATTACTTTAAATGTCAGTGAGCTAAATGTGCTGATTAAAAGATGTAGGATGGCAGATTGGATTAAAAAACAAGAACTTTCAATATGCTGCCTTCAAGAGACTCACTTCAGGGTGAAAGACATACAGACTGAAAGTGAGGGGATGAAAAAATATTTTTTATACAAATGGAAATTACAGGAAAATGAGGGTAGTAATACTCAAATCAGACAAAACAGACTTTAAAACAAAGGCCATAATTGAAAGAATTAATATTGCTATAATGGCCATACTACCCAGAGCAATCTATAGATTAAATGCAATCCCTATCAAATAACCCAGGACAGTTTTCACAGAACTAGAACAAATAATCCTAAAATTTATATGGAATCACAAAAGACCCAGAATTGCCAAAGTAATACTGAAGAAAAGAATGAAGCTAGAGGAATAACCATCCCAACTTCAGACAATACTACAGAGCTATATTAATCAAAACAGCATGATATTAGCACAGCAACAGACATATGGATCAATGGAACAGAATAGAGAGCCCAGAAATAAACTCATATACCTATGGTCAGCTAATTTTTGACAAAGGAGTCAAGAATATACAATGGAAAAAAGACAGCCTCTTCAGCAAGTGGCATTGGGAAAGCTGGACAGCTGCATGTAAATCAGCGCAGTTAGAACACTCCTTTATACCATACACAAAAATAAACTCAAAATGTCTTAAAGACATAAGCATAAGACAAGACACTGTAAATCTAGAAGAAAACATAGGCAAAACAATCTTAGCAATGTTCTGCTAGGGCAGTCTACCCAGGCAATAGAAATAAAATAAAAAATAAACAAATGGAACTTAATTAAACATACAAGCTTTTGCACATCGAAGGAAACCATAAGCAAAACAAAATGACAACCTACAGAATGGGAGAAAATATTTCCAATGATGCGACTGACAAAGGCTTAATTTCCAGAATATATAAACAGCATATACAACTTAACACACACAAAAAAACCCAACAAATCCAAAAATGGACAGAAGACCTAAATAAGCAATTCTTCAATGAAGGCATACAAATAGCCAATAGGCACATGAAAAAAATACTCCATATCACTAATTATCAGAGAAATGCAAATCAAAACTACAATGAGGTGTCACTTCACACCACTCAGAATGGCCATCATTCAAAACTCCACAAACAATAAATGCTGTAGAGGGTATGGAGAAAAGGGAACCCTCCTACACTGCTGGCGGGAATGTAGTTGTTGTAGCCATTTTGGAAAACAGTATGGAGATTCCTCAAAAGACTAAAAATAGACTTACCATATGATCCAGCAATCCCAATTCATATATCCAGAGGGAACTCTAATTCAAAACAATACATGCACCCCAATGTTCATAGTAGCACTATTTACAATAGCCAAGACATGTAAGCAACCTAAATGTCTATCGATAGAGGACTGTATAAAGAAGTTGTGATACATTTATACAATGGAATACTCAGCCATAAAAAATATCATATGATCAGCAATCCCACTTCTGGGTATATATCTGGAGGGAACTCCAATTCGAAAAGATACATACACCCCAGTGTTCATAGTAGCACTATTTACAATAGCCGAGACATGGAAACAACCTAAATATCCATCAACAGATGACTGGATAAAGAGATTGTGGTATATTTTTACAATGAAATACTACTCAGCCATAAAGAAGAATAAAATAATGCTATTTGTAGCAATATGGGTGGACCTAGAGATCATCATTCTAAGTGAAGTAAGCCAGAAAGAGAAATACCATATGATATCACTCATATGTGGAGTCTAAAAAGAATAGAAAAGAAAAAAAAGACACTATGAACTCATCTACAAAACAGAGGCAGACTCACAGACATGGTAAACAATCTTATGGTTGCTGGGGAAAGGGAGTGGAAAGGGATAGATTTGGGAAGTTGAAATTTACAAATGTTAGCCACTATATATAAAAACAGATTTTTAAAAAAAGCTTCTTCTGTATAGCACAGAGAACTATGTTCACTATCTTGTAATAACCTTTAATGAAAAAGAATAGGAAATGAATATATGTGTGTATATGCATGACTGGAACATTGTGCTGTACACCAGAAATTGACACATTGTAAGTGACTGTACTTCAGTTTAAAAAAGTGTAATTTGAAAAAACGAACAAACAAAAAAAAAACTACCTAACCTACCACTTAAAATAATTAGAAAAAGAAGAACAAAGTTTAAAGTCAGCGTAAGGAAGGCAATAATAAAGATCAGAGAGGAAATAAATAAAATAGAGATAAAAAACAATGGAAAAAATCAATAAAACCAGGAGCTGCTTTTTTGAAAAGATAAATAAAATCAACAAACTACTAGGCAGGCTCACAAAGAAGAAAAGAGAGAGGACCCGATAAGCAAAACAAGAAATAAAAGAGGAGAAATAACAACTGATACCACAGAAATACAAAAAATCATAAGAGGAAACTATGAACAGTTATATGCCAACAAATTAGACAACCTAGAAGACATGAACAAGTTTGTAGGAATATACAGCCTGCCAAAACTGAGTCAAGAGGAAACAGGTAATTTGAACAAACCAATCACTAGAAGTGAATCTGCAAGAAGACTGGTGGCTGGTGGGCAGGATATGATTAACTTTACAGAAGCACATCAGTTCATCCTCTAGCATCTGCCATGCAAGTATCTATTTAATGAATGTTTTTCTTCCAATCCCCTCCAATAGGGAGTATCAAAAACTCTTTTTCTTTATGTGGTGGGAACAACTTGGAGTTAATGCCTTATGGGAAAGAGGAGATGGAAAAAAAAGTTGAAAGATAAATTTCTTGCCGTTCAAAGATTCCAGTGTGCAGTAATTCCAAAAATGCCTTTCTGGAGGTATCGTATGTTACCAAATAACTTGTTAAATAAATCTCTTTTAAAGATATGGCCAGCTCAGTACATATGAAAAAATTGTATTACCTTTTTCTCCTTCCTTGCCTCACTTGCCTTTTCCCCTCACTCTTGCCTCCCTGGGACTTAATCTCCAATGAATAATTAGCACAAAGTTTTGCTTCATGTTGTTTTCTAAGAAATCTGAGTTAAGAAAATGGCCCTCAACACTCTCCAAGTGGTTGATCTTAGAAAGGGAAATATAAATACATAGGTAAGCAGATATAAATTTTGAAAGGCAGCTAGTCTTTACTGACCTTCTGAATAGCCATATAGCATCTAATCAATTTTATTTACATTTATCACTTAGTTTGTGTCAGCAAGCCAGTGTCCGTGAGAAATTCTTTTAAGATTGCTAGTACTAAATATTCTAATCTCTGTGTCAGAATCCAAATAGGATTGACATTCTGATTTAGAAAATATTTTAATGAGATAGTCTTGACCATCAGTGATAAAAGTTTGTGCTGTTGCATTAGTTCAGCAATGGGCTTGTGAAATGCTGATTTAATCCTCACACCTTGAAGCACTGAACATATTGGAAGACTAGGAGCAAGTTCCTGGATTTTCACTAAATTAGGCAAGAACTAAAGATGTCTTGAGGGCATCTTGAGCTCTGAGTTTCCCTGGCTTTCTGATTTAACAAAGCCTTAATGAGGTGACATTCAGCTGAGGCACAACTGAAGGCAGTGCTTTTAACTTAACTCTTTTTTTCTAGGAAGACCTAATCAAACATGCTGAGTAATTTTATTTCTTTGTTCAATTATTATTTTCTATATCACTGTATTCCATGTTATGCTGTGTAACAAAGTCTAGAGATGTACATACTAGTGGGAGTGGCCTCCTCAGGAGGATGGATGTGGGGGAAAAGATCCTTACAGGCTCTGGAAACAGGCTTGAGGCTGTTTGGACAGAGCCCTTCGTGGTCCTAGGAATCCCAAGTGTGAGGTACTGGATCTTGGTAGGCATGTCCCTTGTCTTACGGACCTCGTCCTACAGGTAGGGACCTGAATTAAGGAAGGCTAGATGGAGCCCTATTAAGTAGAGGACTCAGGGCAGGGCTTGTGTCTAGGGATGATACAGGAGCTTAGCATGATCAAGGAACAAAAAGACTGGTGAAACTAGAAGGAAGTAAGCATGAGAAGCTGTGGCAATAAGTTGATACTGATGAGCTAAGTTTGAAGACCATGAAAAGGCATTTATTTGGATTTTTGTTTTATTGGTATCTTGTTTGCAGTCAGACTGTACTTAAGTCTGTAGAACCTTAAGTGAGAGTTGATTGGGACCTTGTCTGAGGCTTATCTGCAAAGCTTTTGGACTGGAGAACTTTTGAAAGAAGGGACTTGAGATTTCAGCTAGTCTGTGGTCAAACAGAGGTCAGAGTAGCCCAAAATATTCATTTGGAGCCAAAGTGATACCACAGCCCCAAGGAAGGAGCTTTTCTATAATAGGATTCACTGATGCACACCCCTGGACTTGGAACCAGAAAGAGGATCTGTTCCAAGTTACCTGAGAGCTGGGTAGGAGGTAGAAATCTGTATACTTTGCTGTGAAGCTGACAAGTCTGCCTGTGTATCCTTTTATGTTTCATGGTGTCTTGGTTACACTTAGGAACACTCTAAGGTTCTTTGCAGTAGTGCTCTTGGATACCTTTCTTTGCTCTCTCTCTTCCCGTAAAGTGAACCACAGCCTGATTCTGTAATCCCAATCTTTGTTCTGTAATGCCAACCTCTGGCTTTTGGGTTATGTATTAGCTTTTTGTCTTGCCAGCTTTCCAATGTAAGCTTTCCCTAATGGACTCTGAATTAGCTGGCTCATCTGACCTCCTAATGCCACATGGCAAACACTGTTCCAGTTCTGACCACTTGGAATCTAACTTCTACCCTAGCTAGAACAACCTCTGCCTCCTAGCAAGGAGAAATTGAGCATTTTGTTATGAACCACTGGGTTCAGAGCACCTGCTTGGTTGCCCTGGCAACAAGGCAATGGTTCTGCTTTTTCCTTCAGTCCCTGGGCCTGGGGAATATGACACTACAGAAGGAAAATTCAGAGCCCTGAGGACTGTTTTCTGCTGGGTTCATCTAGTCCGTAGAGGTTAGCATGTAGATCTAGACCCTGCTTTCACAGATAGTGGGTCTAGCAGCTGCTGTGGGCAGCTAAGCCCATCTCTATTCACCAATCCAGAGAAATTTAGAGGCAATTCAGCAGAACTCTCTGAGATTAAGCAGCCAAAAAGATTAATGAATATCTAGAGCTTTGGTTGTTGGTTGTTGGTGAGTTGGGGTGGGGAATACTGTTAGGTGCAAAGTAATTGCATTTCTCATATTGCATTTTAGGAGATGTGGAGGGTGATTGCTTTGATCCAGAAGCACAACTGTCATTTCCCAGAGGAAAGGGGGAGCAATGAAGGTCCACCCACAAGAACTGTTAGGCATTGCTCATCTACCAGGAGGAAGGATTGACACATCTAGAGCTTTATGGGCTATCCTGGGAGAAGTGATCCAAACTTCCACTGCAGTCAGCCACAGCCTCAAGAGAGGATTATGCAATGAGCTAGCTCACTGTCACTGAGCTTGAGCCTCTCAGTATTAACAAGTCTCTGTATAAGGCTGGAGATGGGACCAACACATACCTCTCTCTAGGGTGATAACAGAGCTACTCCTCAAGGTGCATGCAGTGTATGCACACATGCATACACCTGTGTTTGCCTTTCCCCTCTGTTTGCCAGCTCCCCTAAGCAGGGCACCCATATCCCTACAAAACATGCTCATTTTTATGCAGTTTGCATTATTCATGTTCTTAGGTACTTGCTTAAAGATTGTCTATTGCACAAAAAGCATAGGTTAATTTTAAAAATTTGTTACTGGTAATAATGTTCAGAAACGCCTTCCTCTGGCAAGTGCACTCTTTCCTACAGAGAAACCCTTTGGGAGTGTGTCACACATGATGCTTGCACTATAAAGATGCCCCTGGGCAATCCTTGGTAATCATAGCTAACGTTTAATAGCAGCATCAGGACTTCTGCCATTTGGGAGGCAGCAGAGTAGCTGAGAGCCAGGCTCTGAGTCAGATGCATCTGTATTCAAATGTCTACTCTGCCATTAGCTGGCTTCAAAGACTTGGGCAAGTTCTTTAGTCTATCTGCCTTAACTTTTTCAGTTTTGAAATGGGAGAGTTAATTTCTTCCTTAAAATAATTTAGTGAGGATTAAAGTAGATAATAGAAGTAAAGGCCTTAACACATAGGAAGTGCTCAAATGCATATAGAGGTTTACTGGACTTTTTTTACATCACTGTCCTGACACTTAGGAACGCTTTTTAAATGTTTGTAGGGCATTTCTTATATGTAAAAATGTTAATTACTGAAGAGTCACTTGAAAAAGCTTGTTTTATCTCTTGCTATTTTCAAATCATGTTTTTCCCTCAGAAGAAAACTTACAATATAGAACTATTTCTATGTACTAGAAGATGAATGTCCTGTTTTGCTAAGGGCCCGCCAGAAGGATAAATATGATTTAGTGGCTAGCTTGCACATAGACAGTGAACTGTAGCTCACTTAGTAATGACATCTTTTTAGAGTTAGCTAGACTTTCAGCTTCACTGAGAAGACAGCGTGTCATTTTCTCCACTTGCCCTCAGTGTGTGCTTGTGTGTATGCACACACACATGATTATATTAGAGTGCCTAAAGTACAGTTTATTAATCTGAATTTAGATGAACTTGTTCTCTGAGCCCACTTTTATCAGGTATGCTTTAGTGGTTTTCATGATCAAAATGCCCAGAGAAGCTAACGTTAAACTTTTTTTTTTGACTTTTACTTGTTCTCTTGCATTTCTAAGCAAATGAGACACAGCACTTTTGCTTTAACACTGCAGGAATCAATGGATGTGTTGGTCAGTGGCCTCAGAATACTTTAAGGCCTAGCAAGAAGGAAAGGAATGTATTTCTTTATCTCTAGATGATCAAAAGGCAGTATAAGAAAGCTCTCAAGCAAAAAGGACACACAATCTTTCCTTGTCCGATGAAGCTAACAATCCCAAGACACATTAATGTATCTTCCTCTCTCACTTGAGAGTTACACAGCCTGTTGAAATGACAGAATTCCAGCAGTTCTTTTGTAGAAGTGAGTTATGTGGAACTTAGAATGCATTCTCCATAAAAACAAAATTATGCATGGTGGTTAGTATGTTTAACCCATAATGCTCTGAAGTTGAGTTCCAACAGAACTTTAGGGCTTGGCCATTCAATGAGTGGTATTTTTCAGGGAGATGTGTTTAGGGGTCCGACTAGGGTTGGAGGAGGAATGGAGATTCTTTTCCCCTCCCCTCCCCCACTTCTGAGCCTCTGTCACCTGGGGCAAGGAATCTCCCTAAGAAATGACTGGGAGGAGGGTAATGAGGTGTTGAGCTGGCGGCTTTCAGGGTTTGGGGCCTGGGGGATGATGTGTTGTGAGAAGACTTCTTCCTTGCCCAGCTTTGAAGTAGCTCCTGGCACACTTCCTTTCTTTTCCTGTCTTTCACCCACTGACCTCAATAATTCGTCCTCTTCCTTCTTCCTCCAGTGCCGCAAACAACCTCTTCCTTCAGAGAAGGATTTCTCTCTTCTTACTGGATCAGAGCAAGGATTTCCTCTACTTGCCTGGTCCTGAAGTGAATACGCAGAATACATGGAGTCAGATACTCTATGGAGTTAAAAAAAAAAATCCCCCCTGACCTTCTTTTCAGTACTCCAAGTAGGTGCTACACGTTAAGGTCAAAACGCTAGTTAATGGTAAATCTTTTTCTGTATGAGGTGTTGGTGTGAGGTTTATCCATATTTAAGGGAGAGTCACAGATTTAGGCTTTAATGATAAACATTCATTAAGAGATGTGACTGATGAAGTTTTAGGGATGAACAGGACAGTGGGGTTTGTGTGACACAAAATGACAAAATAACAGTGTGAGTAGCACCCCCTAGTGTTGAGGAGAAGCTATGAGTAGAGAAGAGCTGGTTCAGAGTGACAGCAGGCCAGAAATAACTGAGATGGTGTCCAGGGTGGCTGCTGCCAAAGTTCACCCCAACTGCCTTAACTGTCCACCATCAGGAGAGCTTCATGAAAGGCCCTGGCCAGGGTTGAGGACATGTTTGCAGCAGGAAGCTGATTTCCACCACCATTTTCCCAGCTCCATAATGGCTCCGTGGTATTAAGTACCATAGGGGAGGGACAAGGTACCAACCAGCAGATGTCTAATACTTCTGTGTGCTCTGGCTTCCCAGTCTAGGTTTTGGGGCTGACAGATAATATGTGAAGTTGGGTAAAGATCTAGATGGACCAGGCTCCTCAAGGATCAATGGAAGACAGGATGACTATGCAGGGATGGGGATAATTAGATATCAACTTCCACAGGGCAGATAAAGATTTTGAATATGCTAAGGAAGAAATATTCCAGTTTTGTGCAGGGTTGAGTGGAACAGTTGTTTCATCTCCAGTGCAGCCCCAATCCAATGGTCATTGGTGCATTTGATTTTTTACGCCTCCATTGGTAGTCTGTGGCTTTTCTGGGTGCCAACCACTAGGGTGTTACTAATGATCAGGAATTTGGAAATTTGGGGTAAATAATGATCTGGAAGCTATAAGAGCTATGGAATGGTGTATGTTGGCTGGTGAAGCAGTGCTGTGAATTATCACATGCGATTTTTGTGGTGGTAAGGAACATTGACCAGATGAATTGTAAGAAGTCTTTACCGGCTAGCATAGAGGCACAGTGCCCTTTGCTTGTGTTTGTGGAGCTTGAAAGACCATTTTGTAGGGCAGCTTCCTATTGCCTGGTTTTTGTGTAATAAATAACATTGGCTTGTCATTGTCCCTGATTCTTCGTAAGGCACCTCTAAATCCTTGGAATTTCCTGAGTGATAGGAGTGTCTTTGTTATTCATGGTAGGGGCCTGGATAGTTTCAGGATGGAGGCTGGTAGTGCTGGAAAGAGCCAACCATGTGATTAGAGGTCTAGGGATTTGAGTCACATGGTATCAGCCTGACCACCCACATTCTAGAGAGAGAAGGAAGCTGGAGATTGAATTCAATCATTTGGCCAATAATCCAATCAATCATACCATGTACTGAAATCCCAATAAAAACTCTGGACACTTGAAGCTCAGGTGAGTTTGCTAGGTTGGTAATCATACATGGATGTGTTGGGAGGATGATGCATCCTGAGGACATGGAAGATTCAGGTTTCCTCCCAAATCTCATTGTGTCTCTCTTCATTTGGTCAATCCTGATTTGTATGCTTTATAATAAAACTGTAGTCATAACTGTAGGGCTTTCCTGAGTTCTGTAAGTCATTCTAGTGAATTTTGGTATCTGAAGGAGTAGTAATAACCCCTGAAGGTTTGTAGCCAGTTTATCAAAAGCATAGTTGGCCTGGGTTATAATACAGGTTTCTGAGTCAATATTAGGATATTTGAAGCCATACTATCAAGTTAAAACATGAAAAATAAAAAGGAGAGGCTAAGCATGTTATGAACCCAAACTAATTAAGAAGGAATCAGTTTCATCTTATAAAGTGTTCATAGCCTCTGGAAATAGCTATTCTGGGTTGTAAATTGTGTGGTAGATGCATGGGTGTTTTTTATCATTTAATTTTTTTCCTCATATGAATGTAAGCTCTATGAAGTCAAGGATCTTTTGTCTTTTTCTCACTGCTGAATCCTTAGCACCTAAACTGTGCCTGGTACATGGTAGGTGCTCAATATTTGTTGAATAAGCAAATAAACTCTTTCATAAATAAAAATCAACAGTATATTAGGAGCAGAGGTTTCTCCTCTTCCCTGGCCAGGGTACCAGGGTCTCCCTAGTTTTCCTAGTAGTTCCCAAGACTGCCCCTATGATCTATAACTTTCCTAAAAGGAGTAAGTGATTTCTGTCACCTTAAAAACCCAGATGACTCTTTTTTTCTGACATGGACGTGGGACTTGAGGAGTATCAGAGAGCATTTCTGTAGTGGTTAAGTTTTGGCATAACAGCCCAGCTCACATTCACTTCTTTGAAATTGTACCCTGCCCTCAGCCCTGACTAGGTGGTCACATGGCAACTCTCTGTAGAACTGCTCTGGTCTCCTTACAGTAGATTCCCTTCTGTGTTTGGATATGTTCCAAAAACAAAACAAAAAACCCCAGCCCATATCTATATGATGGTACAGATCAGTTTCAATCTAGTTGAGTCTTTTCATCTCTTACTTCTAATGTTCTAAAAAGAAATTTTGGCTCAGCCAGGTCTATGAATTATCCCTCTGAGTTAAGTAATCATTTTTTCTCCACTTAGCTACCAGTTCTAATGCTATAGGTCTGAGACCTGGTAGCCAGGACTCGGGTAGAGGTGACCAAAACCCTCAACTTCTAGAAGGACCCACTTCTCTTCTTGAGGTGGTCATGTATTTGGGTGGTAGTATAGTAGGTAAACAGGGAATGAACTTTTAAATTACTAGATGATCTCTCAGGAATTACCAGACTTTTTTTTTTTTAATGTTTTAGGGTCCTTCTTAGTAACTTCTGAGAGATGACCAAGTGCCATGATAATGTGTCATAGTAGCTGGCCATGGTACATTATCAGGAAGGCATTCTTCCATTTGTCACTTGTCTTATGGGAATGAGATTCCAGGCACTGGAAGTCATAGCATCACTGAGCCTCCCACCAATTGGTCTAGTCAGCAGGAGTGGTCTCAGATAGTAATTACATGGAGGCCTTAGTTGATAGAGTGGTACTTACCATTTTTTCTTACATTGGAGTTCATGGGCAACAACTGAAATCCCATGGCCCAGATGCAAATGACCTCATCCCCTATCAGAGTCAACAAGTGGCATCATTTTCCCCTTGATAGGTAGGGCTATCAAGCACATTGCCTAGCACTGTCAAAAGACCTTTACAGTTCTGAATCACTGCCCACTTCTCTGCAGTCTGTGCACATTCTGAGAGGAGATACGTGATATAATTTCTCTCCAATCTGGAGCTTAGAATAAAGTAGTCTCCGGAAGTGCAGGTGAATTTCTCTGGGAGTGATGCTTGTAATATGTTGGGGTATGTTTGATGCTTGTTCAAGGGCTTGGTACTCTGCTTCCATTCTTGCCAGCTACATGGGGAGTATCATCTGTGGGAGTAAGAACTTTCAAGCTTGTTTCTACCTTCCACCCCAACCCCCTTCTCGTATGGGCAATGAAAGACCAAGAAAACTGAGAGTCTCGGAATTTTTTTCCAACATCACTCCCAACCAGTGGTTCTCAGGGGTTGAATCAGATGGGGCATCTTTGAGGGTTTGCATATTCTGAGGATTATTGGAAATTGCATCCTTAAGTGGTCTAGTTAAAGTTAAATAGACTGAGGTTAGGTTACAAAATCCAAATAGGGCTAGATGGGCAGAATTGATCAAATTATGAAGGTAGACGGGCTAGAGAAGGAGGGTCAGCAATGCAGGGGAAGGGTAGAGCAAGTGGAAGAAAGAAAATCTGGAGGAAAACTTTGATCCAGAGTCCACATGCTCATAAGGCATTTTAGTTGATGTCCATAGCTGCTGATGCAGGTATGCAGGAATCCAATAAAAAAGCCAAAGCAAATTGAAAACAAAGCTCTAGCATTGTCAGTATCAAGTCTTTTAAATTCTACATCTTTATCAACTTGCAAATCTATCCATCTCTCTCCCCTATGCAGTTTCCTAAGTCTTGGAGATTCTATCTCTTAAATACTTCAACGTCTATTTCTGTAGTGACCAGAGTGATCCATCTAAAAATGAAATTGATTTAAGTAACTTTGATGCCTCCTCATTTCCTACAGGATTAAATACTCATATCAGATATCATTAAAGACTGTTTATGGTCTTGTCTCTGCTTATTTCTCCATCCTCATCTCTCACCACTTACCCTCTCTTTCTAGCCACAATGACTTATTGGTATTTCCTGGAACATGCCATTCTATTACATTCCTTCATGACTTAGTTCCTCTGGATATTGTCTGGAATGTTCTTTTCTTGTATGTCTGGCAAATTCCTACTTGTCTTCTACGACTTTCTGCCTCTCTGTATTCTTTTCTGACCTATCAAGGCAGAGTTGAACACCCTTTCTTTACAGATATCCTCTACTTTAGCATCTACTGCAATGAATTGTAATGATTTGAAAATCTTTTTCTAGAGAGCACGGGCCATGTCTAATTGATTTCTGTGCTTTCAGAGCCTGGCACAGTGCCTGACACATAGTAGGGTCTCAAATTGTCTTTGAGTAGGGAAATGTAATGCTTCAAAAGCAGGAGGAAACTGTCAACAAGTTCATGTTGTTGATAATCTCTTGGATCCAAGATTTGATGTCTGAAGTATGTGATACTGATTCCTTCATTAACTACTCAACAAGTATTTATTGATCATCTACCCTAAGGCAGGTGTGGGAATACAATGATGAACAAAAATAGTTATGTTCTTTACTGCTCTCAAGGAGTTGAGGATTTATTGGGGGAAACTGTTACTGCATTTATTCGAATGACTAAATAAAATAGAACATATTCTGGGTTTGGCCCATGATGTCAGCCTGAGATTTTGTCTAACAGAAGGCTTTCTGCAATATGGGGTCAAAGCATTTGCCTGTTGGGCTACTTTGGCTTCATGCATGCTGCAAGTTTGTGTCTAGTTCTTCAGCATAGAAAACCACAGCAAATTAAAACACAAAATGTAAAATAGTTGAGCATCTTATTTTAATCCAGGCAAAACTTTGTCTTCAGAAATCTGTGGACTTTATATCAGTAAATTTACAGTTTATCAAGTGCTTTTGCGTTTATAGTGGTATTTGGTTTTGCTTTAGGAAAACCAAAGGAATATAGGAGGAGCGTTCAAAATCAACAAAACAGGCTCACCTTCTTAGGATGTAGGGACTACCTTTAGGCAGTGAGACATTATCAGTATATACACCCAAGCAAATAAAATCCTAGTCCCCTTGCTAAAAGCCAATATAAGACACAAATTTTTAACTCAGGCAGTGTGACTGGAGGAATGAAAAAAGCTGCCAGGTCCTGGCGTTTTGAAAATGGAAAAGAAAAAAAAAATACCCCAAAACATAGCTCCTGTGAAAATCAGATTAAGAAAGTTCAAACAAACCCAAAACAGATTCCTACAGGGTGCTACTATCCTGATGTCCCCTGAGGGTGGGGTTCTGTTTCCTTCTCCTTTGGGGTTAGCTATAAATAAGGGCAAACTTGGAGTCAACATGACCAGTGATGTATAATCAGTTAGGTCTATTCAAAGACATAATGGCCAGAATTATAGGGGATGGACATTCTGTTTTGAAATGTCACTTAAGACAGGAGTTTATCTTTCTAGAATGTGGCTAGGCTGTTTTCCCTCCAGTCCTTCAGCTGGAGGTGATAACTAACTAGGAATTGCTGCAGAACAGAGAAACAATTTTCTTTCTTTTAGGTGGCATGCCCTGCTGTGGCAGAGACATGCTGCCACAGGGATTAAGTTATAAAACCCTCATTTTGATATATAAAAAGGTTATAAAGTACAAGGCAAAATAAACTTGCAATTTCAGCTTGAGTCCAGAGTAGTTAACAATCTTCTAAATTGAAGCTAAAGTTACTTTGCTTAATTAGGAGCTTCAAAAAATCAATTTTTATAAAAGTCATAGTATTATGTAGCAATTAGTCTATTAATATTTTTCCCCCTTTCTGAGGGTCTCAGAGAAAAAAAAACAGTTTTCTTGATCATCTTTTTAAAACAAAAATCATAGTCCAGGTAGAGCTTTCAAGCTTCCTTCTGAGATTTAGGGAAGGAAGGAAGGAAGTAGGGAGGGGATAAAATTACAGATTATTTCATACCTTTTCCTAGTTCTAAACAGAAACCTGCTTTGGACTTCTGATACACTAGTTTTCAAAAAAATGAGTTTTAGCTTTGTCCTAAAATCCCTCTGAAACTATTGTCCTATCCCTTAAAATGCAACCCCAGGAAGGCTAGTATAGTGACACATTTCACCTACAAACTTTAGTGTAAAATAACTGGGTACAAAATGTTGGGTTCTTTATCTCAACAGCAGCAAATATCTGTATACAAATAGGCATTAATTTCTCACAACTGAACTCTGTCCATTTCCTGAATTAACTTTACCACTGTAGTTTGGTTGCTTGTTTCTGGTGGGCAGAGTGCAGTTGGGATTAGGGAAGGGAGTTCTTGCATTGGTTAGGTGGCCAGGCAGGGTTATGAGGAAGCTCATTCTGGCTCCAGAAAGGGAAGTAGATCTTCCTTACTCCCTGGAACTGGATCATTCTTGCTCCCTGAAACTGGGAGCAGGTCATCTGTACTCCCTGAAACTGGGGGTGGATCATCCCCACTTCCCACTGAGAAAGGAAGGCAGTCACTGCCAAGCTGTCTGCCACCTGCGACCCTGGACTTAATTGTCCCCATCAGACCTTCAAAGGATCTGAATGTGGCTGACTTCTTCATGTCTCCAAAATTCCTGCAGATGGCAGAGCCCATGGTGGACAGGGCAGCTGATGTCTTTTGTTTCATGTAGGCGTTAGAGACTTGAACATCATGCCAACTCTTGGACAGATTCTGCATCAGTTCCACAAAGGCCGTAAGGCCCAGCTTCCTCTTAAGCTCCATGCAGTGTCTCTCTTTGGCTGCCAGCACATGGCGTAGGGTTACAATTTCTGCTTGCAATTTAGTGAGTCAGATTTGAGCTCCCGTTGCATGGCCTCTGTGAGATCCTCTAGTTTGGCTATTGAGTGGGATTCATATATGCCCACAGAGGTCACTGTCATGGCGCCTGGCATAGACTGAGAAAGAAGATCTTCATTAAGAGAGTCCAGGTCCAGTTCTTGGTAGAGAGAGTCGAACTTGTGGCCAGAAGAGAAATAATCTTGGTCAACAGAGTCGAAGTCTAGGTCTGCAGGGTCAGACTCTTGGCTGGTGGGGTGGGACTCTGGGTGGGATGGATCCATATCTTGGCCGGTGGAAGGCTATCTTGGCCGGTGGGTTGATGTCCTGGCATGTGGAGTGGATGTCTTGGTCCACGGGTTCCACTTCCGGGTGGGATGGAGGGTTAGGATTGGGTTGGGGTCACGGAGGTGGGACTTCCTGCCTGAAGACGGCAGAGGGTGGAACCCGTGCTCAGCCGCTGTGCCTCCCACGCTCATAGTTTCGACATCACAACGTCCTGGTGAGGTAGGTACTGCCGCCAGTTATCAGGGAGGAGAGGTATGTTTTCTCTCTGTCTCAGTAGGTGACAGCCTTCGAACCAAGTCTGACTCCCCTTTCGGACCTCTTTCTACCACACTGCCATTTTTAAACCCCTGAAAATCAGTTGAACTTTTTGTGCTAACAGAAATTTATGACAAAGCCCCATACGTAAAATAAATTAAAACTTCCCCACAGTGGGACAAGGAGTCTAGAACTCCTGGTCTCGTACCCTCCCAGGTTCCCAAAGGGGCTTGAGAAACTCTTAGAACCACTCATAAACTGTATTTAAGGCTCCACAAAGCTCTTTTAAGTCCAGCGGTGCTCCCATGGCATGAAGTATCGACAGTGGCAGAGACTTGGGATAGCAGAACTCAGAAAGAGAGTCTGACCAGTCAAAATTCCCTGTTATTTTGTAGAGAGAAAAGGAAGGAGAATGGCTAAATCCATAATAGTTGTGTCAAGTTTAAGCTTAATAAAAGCAAAGGCTGCTGTACTGTGAGAATTTAGTAGAGAAAAAATAAGACATTTGCAAATGGACAGTGCATGGTTGTTCAGTATTGTAGCTGCATTTTCTTTCTTTTCCAAGCATCCACTTACATTTCCGAAGGCATGCCTACCCACATAAATGATTATCAGTTGTGGGAGGTACTCTTCACAGTAAAGTAGTAATAGTTTAGCAGGAACTGTCAAGATCCCAGCCCACCATACCTCTTGTTTCTATTCAGAGCTGGTAATTTGTACAGTGGAAAAATCAGGACTTCAATCCGTTGAGGGCAGGTGGTCAGATATCACTTAGCTCATTGCCTGGCTGCCCTTTCCCAGGGAATAGCCTTGAGCAAATCTTAGTTTTTAGTGGTTTTGTTGGATATTCTGGTAGTTCTTGCAAGCATGATCTTCCTGAAGCTGATACAATCCTCAGCAAATTTCAGCAATTTGCTATACGCATGTTTGTGTAGCTACAATGAAGCATCTAGCTGGAAATCCAAACCAACTTCAGACCTTTGAATTTATACTAAATAACCCTTTCATATATTCAGTAGTTATTATTTTCTTATCTTGGAGTATGTGCCTCCCTAGATTAAAAAATGAGGATTGTCCTTATTGGAAACATGAAGGATGATGAGGGATTTGGCTATATGTATAAAGGCAGCTGGCCTGAAAAGGGCAGCAAGGACTGCCTAAAAACTGTTTTGTTCCAGAGGGTAGACTCTTCTTCCATTGCCTGCAGAAACACTGATAGTTTCAGGAATGTTCTGCTCTAAACCAGTACTCTTCTTACAAAACTGTGGTTGAAGGGTAAAGAAGACCCTGAAATAAGCCAAATAATGTGAAACACACATTGTCTATTCCAAGTTGAGATTCCAAATCACCAGATTTGAACTTGCACTTGATTATACTTCTCTAAATTGTTTCAGCCACCAACCTCACTGCCTGTTTTCTTATTTCTATGCTTTCTCGCCCTTCAGTTCGAAGTATGAAAACTTCTGTTAAGCTTTGATTCTTTTTGGTGGAATAATGAGTTCCCTCATAGCAAAATTGACCTGGTTCTCTCAGCAAACACATATTTTGAAACAAATTTTGTTTTGTTTTGAAACAAATAAATTTTGTTTTGTTTTGAAACAAAACAAACACATGTATCTTGAAAACATAGATCAAATGAAATTTCACGTAATTTATAGTAATTCTAACCAACTCTTTGAATAAACTTATAATAACCAAATTATTGCCCCATGATTTTAGAACCTCATGTCTCTAGATTGGACAATGAAATAATCCATATTACACAGAAAGGCTCACAAAACTGTTAATCTGGAACTGAAAGCTTTTTGATGCCACTTAGGTACTAAAAACAGCCAAAATATTTGATTCAGTAACTTATGGAGAAAGAGCTTGAAAATTATTTTTAATCCTACAATGGTTTGCTGTCTTTTGTTTCCAAGGAAGACATTATTGATCCATTTTAGTAAAAAATTAACTTTGAATTATTTTTCTAGTAAGGGTGATGAATTTATGTCAATCCTTTATAAATGTAAATGATACAACAAAATGATAATTGTATTAATGTTTAGAAACCTGAATGTTATGTTTTATAAATAAATTATTGAAAATTGAGTGTAAATGCAAAGCCATACCTCTCACCAGGTCTGGGTAGTTTGGGGGTGGAAGAAGTGAGATTGTAGTAATTGATGCTTGAGTCTAGAAATGTTTAGGGACTTGTACCAGTGTCAGCAGTTTTAACCATTTTACTTCTTCTGTTATAAAAGTTCAATATGGAGCTACCTGATTACATCAGCTTTGTAAAATAATCTGCATCAGTGGTTCAGATTGCTTCTAAAGAACTGACAACTCACCCTGTAGTCCAGCCATTTGCACTGCTAGATTTAACCATATCGAATTCTCTAGGGCTTTATTTCTATTATGACAGAACTACTACCATTAATATTTTGTTCATTTTAGTTGAATACTAGGAAAAATGTTTAAATATTCAATTGAGCCTGAAAATAAGGCATATAGTTGAAAACCTAATCCAGTTAGAATGTTTCAAAAGTAGGAGGGGAAAATTAGTAGTTGGGCTTTTCCTGTGGAAAACCATAATATTATATTTGATTTCAGTTTGCAGATTATTTTCACTACTATCTCACATCATAGCCCAGCTCCATCAATAATATATGCACCCTTCCCATAGATATTCTCTAGCATGAATGGGAATGTTTGCTGTAGTTTACAGCTGCAAGGGTTATTGATAAGAATCCTCATATTTCAGTAGTTGAGGTGACCTGATCTTCATTTAGGACCAGAATGACATTTCCTTTCAGCAGCCTTTCTACATGGACTAATTAACTGAAAAAATACTACTTGTATATATTACAGAATAGGATTTTCCTCTCTGAAGCCCAAACATACTATCAGGATATTAAATTGGACCTTATCATTAAATTGGAGAGTTATTTAGTCTCTTTGGTGGTGTATATAATTGCAGGCGGTTTCCCCCGGGGGGAAGGAGTTAAAATTCAGAATCAAGTTGAATCTGAAGAACTAGTATCCTCCTCCCTGCAAGTGTTCACCTGCCTGAGATGGTATGTATGGATAAAGGGGCTTGTTAGGGGTAATTCTGTATGTAGGTCCTCAGAGGAAGAAGAAGAATGACACGGAGGTGGGGAGATAGAAGGGAAAGGAAAATGATCAAAAGGTATAGGAACCTCCCTAGATAAAATGAATATTCTTCTTGTTGGAAACATGAAGGCTGTAGATATAAAGACCTACAAAGCTTAGAATGGCTTTTTAAACACGATTTTGTTCCGGAGAATGGACTTTTCCTTTGATGCTTACAGAAACACTAGTGGTTCTAGGAATTTTCCCAGACCCTGAACTAGAAACTGCCCTCTTTACTGAAGATAAAGAGCAAAGAAGCCCAAGAAATAAACTAAAAAGGCAATATTAAGAAGAACAGTATGAACAGATGGTGTTCTCATTCCCTTTTTCCATTTAGATGAGGAAAGTTGGAAGAACAGATTCTCCCTTCCCAGAACTTTTGCCTTTTTTTCCCCTTCTTGCATGTTGGAGGATAGCATGTTAGGAAAAAAGTCCTAGGAGCAACAGTGCGAATCATCTAAGAGAAGAATGTGGGTGAAGCTATCACATGAGCTAAGAAATATTTGATTAGTTGTGGGCTGGTGGGAATAGGCTGTGTGCTGCCAGGGAACCCAGGGTTTGGTATTTTTCTCGTCAGGATCTAGAAATTAGGAGGATTCCTTAAAAGGAAACAAGGAATTGTAAAAACACAGGATTGAGACTTGCTTCTCACCATCACTCTCCTCCCCAGCCAACACACTTCCTGAATTACATGTAGTTTCAACAAAGGCATAGGCTGCTGTTAAAATGTCTATTAGGGACCCAGATTACTTGACTCTTAACTAAGCAGAAATATTTATCTGGAGGATGTTCACATTTTGAGTACCAGGGGATACACTTTCCCTCAAGGATGAGGCACAGGCTGGATATTTACAGAGAACAGATTAGAGGCATATGGAGGGCAGTTCCTGAGCATTGAGGACTCCAAGAAGTAACTGGGGAGACTTAGGGGTGGTGGTACTTAAGTCTTGAGCATCTAAGTCCTAAGTTTAGCACTAAGAGTTTAGAACCAGCAAAATGTGATGGTCAAAGCAGTTTGACTCACTTATATCCATAGGCTGCAGAGGTCTGGGGACAATCAGGTTACTAACAGAAAGCTCACAATCTTTTAAAGGTTATGACCAAAGGTGGTGGATTTGCTGTAACACAAAAAATCCAACGCCTGGATTCTACCCCCTAGTTGCTTATCTATTCTTGTCTTAAAACTGTCATGCCTGCTATGGCAACAGCATAATTTCTTTATTTCCTTGATTCTGAGACACAATCAATTGTAAGCCACATCTTCATTTTAATAAGAGGTTTCTAGGAGGGAAAAACCTGTATGAAATCACACTGATTAAATCATGCAATCCCAATTTTAGGACCATTAAAATGCCACAAAATGTGAATATAGAACTGAAGAAATACAGTACTAATGCAGCAAGCTATAAACACTAATGATTCTTCTTGATTCTTCTTGGAATTTACAATGGACCTTCATTTGTACTGGTTCCTCTTCTCTTTCTGAAAGGACAGAAGGGAAATTAGCACTTATTAAATATCTGCTATAATAATAAAAATAATGGAAACATTAATGTTTATTAACTGCTTATTATGTGCCTGGAATTGTTCTAAGAGCTTTCACTTATTTTATTTCATTTAATCCTTATAATAATCTTAAGAGGTAGATATTAGAAGTACTGTTAATCTCTGTGAGACTCAGTTTCCCCATTTTTGCAGATCAGGAAACTGAGCTGCACAGAAAATAACTTGTCTGAGGTCACTTAGTTATTAAGTAGCAAATTTGGGATATTAATCTGTAAACCTAGGACCACTTTTTTAAAACTCATTTTTAAACTTTTTATTATCTTTCTTAAAAATTCTGAAATGTATCATGCATACAAAAGTATATATAAAACTTAAAAATTATAAATAACAATATACTTACCATTCAACTAACAAATAGTATGTTTCCAGTGTTTCTGAAGCTTTGATATATGTCTTTCTCATTCTGTTTCCTTTCCCTTCTACTCCAAATTTTGGGGTAATCATTCCTTTTTCTCTTAATACGTTTTTACCACTTATGTATGTATCTATAAATAATATATTATTTAGTTTTGCCTGTCTTTGAACTTTATTTATTTTTACTGAGATATAATTGACACATAACAGTTTCAGTATGATATAATGATATGATATTTGTATATACAGTTGACCCTTGAGCAACATGGGTTTGAACTATGCAGGTCCAATTATACATGGATTTTTTTCAGTAAATGAGTACTATAGTACTATATGATCCACAGTTGGTTGCATGCATGGATGTGGAACCATAGGTATGTAGGACCAGCTGTAAATTGTACATAGATTTTCAACTGCTCAGGGGTTGGCATCCCTAACCCCAATGTTGTTCAAAGGTCAACTTTATTGCAAAATGATAAACATAATAAATCTAGTTAATATCTGTCACTTTTTTGAACTTTATATAAATGGAATCATACATTAGGTATTCTTCTCTGACTTGCTCGCTGTTTTTAGGATTCATCCATGTTGGTGGTAGTGCTGTAATTTATTTGTTTTCACTGATGTACAGTAGCGCATGGTATGCATATGCCACAACATATTTATAGTCTTATGAAAGTTTTTACTTTACTCACACACTGAATGACTTGAAGGTCAGTTTCTCTGGTATACCACTCTAGGCTTCAGGCCTGTCTCAAGTCTGTTCCTGCACATATACGTAATGTTTTCTTGCACACGTGACTTCATATTTGTTCACAGTAGACTTTTCTCTTCTGAAATATATCCTGAAACATATTTAAGATGTTATCATTCCAGGCTCATTTCTTCCACTTCCCATAATACATTTTATACTCCAGGGATAAATTAGTGAAGTTTTGAAAACTTCAAGTTCACTGTGTTCTCTTACATCTAGGCCTTTGCACATGTTGCTCTTTCTGCCTGGAATGTTTATTTCCTGGCAAACTCTTGCCCACCTATCAGGAGTCATCTGGTTACAAAAGCCTTCCTCCACTCCTTTCTAGCTTGGGGCTTCTTGAGTTAAGAGAGAGGACTTCCTGCTGTCATCTCAGGGTTTAGTCAGAGTTGGTTTTCCAAAGTATCAATATATTACTGAATAAAACCCCATAGTTGCGTTTGGTGCGTTTGTATGAAGGATCTATTTTGTATACTAGTAACTCTAATAAACAGGAAACATGGAAATACAACTTAGAATTGCCAGTATCCAACTTTTAAAATGTCCTTAGTTTGGGGGTAGGGAACAAATCACATCTTTGTTGGTGAAAGTGAGATGGATAAATACATATTATTTTCATTTGCTTTAAGGTCTTTTGGCTGGATTCCAGAGGTCTTTCTCCACGAGCGTAAGATAAAACCCACCCTCTTTGCCTAGAGTTAGTTCTCTGGCCCGGAAAAGAAAACCTCTCATTTGTTTCCTCCTTGTGTTTTTCTGACACTGGCTGCTTTGTCTGTTGGATGCCTCTCCAAGAAATACCTCAAGGGATGGGTGAAGATAAAAATCAAAATAGTTGTTTACATACTTTTAAAGAAATAACCTTTTGATTTTTGAATAGTTTTAGATTTGCATTAAAGTTACAAAGATGGTACAGAGAGTTCCTGTATCCCCTCACTCAGTTTTCACTCTTAACATCTTGTATTACCATTCTACATTTGTCACATCCAAGGAACCAACATTAGTGTTTTACTGTTAAATTCCACAATTTGAATTCACTAGTTACTCCCTAATGTCAATTTTCTATTCCAGAATACTACCCACAGTACATTATTACATTTAATCCTAGTGCCTTCTTAGCTCCTCTGGCCTGTGACGGTTTTGAGTAGTGTTGGGCAAGTATTTTGTAGAATGGTTATCAGTTTGTGGTTGTCTGATGTTTGGGGGAGGATAACCACGGAGGAGAGTGCCATTCTCATCACATTATATCAAGGGTACATGCTATCAACATGACTTATCACTGAGTTTACATAATTTTAATATCTTTAGTTAAATGACTAAATGGTGAGAACATCAGTGTTGGAGTTGGAAGACTGAATTTGAATCACAGCTCTGTCATTTATTAGTGTGTGACTTGGGAAAGTTACTTAATCCCTTTATTCCTTAGTTTCCTTGTCTGTAAGGTGAGGATAATGATAGTATCTACCTTACTAAATTGGTAGATACGTAAAAAGCACTTAGAGCAGTGTCTGGCACAGAGGAAGTAGGATATAGGTTTTAACTATTACTGATATTATTGACTAACATGAAATTTGTGTATTTCTATTATACATGTCTTCTTGTCTCTGTTTAACTCAGAAAATTAAACTATTGGTCTTTAGTGATAAAACAAAAATCACAAATAACCTGGGTTTTAAACTTTGTACATGGGAAGATCTTTGTCTTATTGTTTCTTAAGAGTTTTGAATTATCCCTAAAATACTGTACTTTCTTTTAAAATTTGCATTGTCTACCAATAAGAATCCTTTACAGGAGACTCCTTTGAAGGATAATCTATGAAAAAGAATTATTACTGTTTTCTTCCCTTTCACCCAAGCAAAAGAATTCGAGGGCGTGTTTCAGCATTTATTAGTATTACAAATGAAGATTTTTTTCACTGCATAGTTAATGATTGATCTTAACACTTCCAATAAGGGGAAACAATTGCATTTACCAACCTGTATGTCAGTTTTCTGATGCATTTTCCTGTTCTCTATTTGAAATTCTAAGTGATAATTTTGGCTACTATCTTTGAATATTGAAATATGTTCTTTTGCTGTTGGGATTTCTGAAAATTTCATTTGAAGCTTCACAAAATGTTTTATGCTAATCAAATATGTATACTTTAAAATATTTTTGTCTAATACTTTATATTTTTCATGGAAATGGTGTAACACTGGCTGTTAGTCTCTCTTCTTTGTGCTTTTGTTTCTTGGTAATTTTGGCCAGTGGAATAGCGGCATTTGTAGAGAATCTGTGTGAGTGTCATGTGTCTGTGTGTATGTGCATGCGTGCATATGTGTGTGTGAGTGGATGCTCACGCATGGACAAAGAACTTCTACATTTACTATTAGCAGCAGAAGAAATTTTTACTGAATACTTACTATGACCCACATACTCTTTTAAGCACTTCATCTGCATTATCACATTTGACTTTTACAATAATCCTATGAGGTCAGTACTGTTATTGTTCCCATTTTTACAGATGAGGAAACTGAGACAGATGGAGGTTAAGCAACTTGCCCAGATTCACAGAACTAATAAGTGGCAGAGCTGGAGTTCAAACCTAAGCCTGTCTGACTCCAAAGTTCATCCTGTGTACTCTACCATTGCATGTTCCCTAGAACATCCTCGTTATTTTACTCTTCAGATATGGCATAATATCTTTGTGTGTATTTGTCTAGAAATATATCCTGCAAGACTTAATTTTTA
The DNA here is from genome assembly GCF_048564905.1 of Vicugna pacos. Lineage (NCBI taxonomy): Eukaryota > Metazoa > Chordata > Mammalia > Artiodactyla > Camelidae > Vicugna > Vicugna pacos. The sequence goes on from NC_132990.1 coordinate 31,525,833, forward strand.
CAATTGAGATACAGTGTATATAAAGTGGCCAGATTTTTAGTGTATAACTCAAGGTATTTGTACATATGTACACACCCATATAACCACCCCCCCAGATAAACACATGGAGTATTTCTAACACTCTAGAAGACTTTCTCATGCCCCTTTCCAATCATAGCTGTTCCTCTCACGTGAGTAGTCACTAATCTGGCCTCTATCAGTAAATTTTGCCTCTTCTTGAACAGCCTATAATGGAATCATATAATAAACACTCTTTTTTATGTGACTTCTCTTATTTAAAATTATGTCTGAGATTTATTTATGTTGTTATGTGTTTATTTTGTTAGGTCTTTTTTTAATCTATGTATAATATCCTTTCAAAGCTAACATTTTTCTTTTTGCAAAACTGATAGATTTTCAAGCAGAGAATTTGGAAAATATGGGAAAACACAGAAAGAAAAATAAACATGACTGCTACATCCACTATCCAGAGATAATTATTATTAAAGCTTGATTATACCCTGCCAGGCTTTTTTACTTCCCTGTGCATATGTGATTACTAGATATGGATTATATATACATTTCTGTTTTATAACATGTTTTTTTCTTAACAGTTTATCATGAACAGTTTTCATGTCATTAAACATACATTCTTTTACAGTGATTCAAAAATATTTTTAAAAGCATTTTTATTTTAATGTGTGTGTGTGTGCATATGTGGTGATGGGAGAATATGTAAAGCATTCACAAGACGCAAAATTCAAAAGGTACAAAAAGATGTGCAATGAAAAGTCTCCGATCCTTGCCCTACCCTGCCTGCCCCCCCACCCCCTCCAATCCAGGATCCAGGGTTACCATTTTCAAGTGTATCCTTCTGGAGCTGTACTATGCACATATAAACAAATACGTATGCATGATATTTTTCCACCTTCTTATGAAGAAATGTTAGCCTACTGTACTGTTTTGCCTCTTGATTTCTTTACTTACTAAGGCTTCTTGGAAATTATTCCACATCGGTATTTCTACATCAGTATCTAGAGCTTCCTTGTCCTTTAACGTATTATAAAATGCTTACTTTACTCATACTAAGTGAAATACAAATTATGGCTACACTGAAATACCATGTTTTATCTCATTGTCAAAAATAAAATGGCATTCTGTGTTGTCAAGGGTATAAGGACATAATAATGACAATAATAATAGTTAAGCACTATTCTAAACAGTTAACTTATAATAAGTCATTCAATCCTAATGGCAGACCCTATGGAGTAGCTACTGTTTTTATGCCTATTTTACAGAGGAGTAGACTGAAGCTCAGAGAGTTTAAATAACTTACCCAGGGCACCCTTACACGTGTTGGGAGACAGTAAACTGATGTAATCTCTATGAAGAGAAATTAGGCAATAGCTGTCAAAATTATGCCTTTACTCTTTGTCCAGAATTGCATTTCTACCAATTAATTTTATCATATACTTCCACATATGAGCAATTATACATAATGGAAGGTGATTTTTTTGTAGCAGTGTTTTTAGTAGGAAAGTGTCAGGAGCTGAGCTGGAGAGAGAGCTGAGCTGCCAAAATGAAAGTAACACTCAAACCCTTTCGTTCCTTACTGCTCTAGTATAAACAAGAGGTTAACCAAGAGAAAGTGTTCCATTCTTTGGGGAACAGCACCCAGCGAGGGTCAGGAGGATCAGTGTACATGTGGAAATCTCTCTGCCAAGGGAACCCTCCTGAACTAGATACTGGCCATTTTATGGCCTCAGGGGCTGGGGGGAGGAATATGGGAAAGGAATAGGAATGGAAAAATAGTACTCACTGAGTACTGAGTCACAGTTAGAGAAAAGTGTCTTCTAGGTTCCTCTCCTTACCCCTCATAAGGAGGTCTCAGCAGAGGTGTCTGGGAAAAGGCCCCTGATAAAGAGGCCTCCAAATGGAGGTGCCTAAGCTAGGATATTTAGATATGTGAAAGAGCTTGATTGGGTGGAGTGCCTGTATCCTAGATTATTAATTTCTTTCTGAGACTGTAGTGTGCTGGCTGTGCACTAAGTCTGGTGTGGGAGGGCAGCTTTTCCCAAGAGACCTGCCAGGTAAAGCCTGTGTAATTGCCCATGGTCAGGCCTGAGAGATCACACATAAGTTTTTGGCCAGAAGTTAGACTCCCCACTATGATTAGAAATACTTTAAATGTTCTTCAGTAGGATATTGGTTGAACAAATTGTGGTAAACTCGTACAGTGTCTTAAAAAATGATTTTCAGTGGCAGCAAAGTCAGAATGCTAACTGAAAATAGATGATTTACTTAAAATGAATAATTGAAGAGAGTTTAGGAGAGGTTGAAGAGTAGTGCGTCCAGGGGTACAACAGGAAAGGCATATCCCTAGGCCTGAATGGGTACAAAAGGGAATGGTTACAGAACACCCTTGAGAAGCACATAGCCACTGTCAAACCATGGCCCAGTGGGAGGGAGCAGGAGGAAAAAGCATCTTGACCTCTCCCCTTCCACCCTTTGATCAGAACATCTATCTCTGGCTGATGTTTTCCATCTGCCACACCTAATCTGAAGAAGAGGGCTAGGGAACCTATTCAAGGCAGTCTGTAAAGAATAACCTTTCAGGGCACAGAGTAGGGAAGAAAAGAGTAGAGAAAGTGGAAAAGGCTGGAGATTGAAGCTGCAGAGGCAAAGAAAGTATCTGGTTTAATGATTTTTCATTGTATAATTTCCTTAACTGGATTTTCAACCTGTCTTCGTATTTTTAGTCCCATTTTCATACTATCACCCTCCTTTTTCTACTTCCAGAGACACTGGTGCTCCCAATTTCTGAGCCTTTTGCTGTAATTTGCTTTGATTCTTGACTTTCTCAACTACCAGCTTAGGATTCAAAATTCTTAGGTTTTCCAAGTAAGTTACTTTTCCCTCTGCTTTCTTCATTTTTGTAGTGGTTATCTCCTTTTGATCTCTTTGTACTTATGGATTATGCCTTAAAATATATATAATTACTCTATTTTCATTTTGGTGAGTTCATTGAAGGACATGGAGTTTTAACAGAGTTGAGTTTGTTATCTTGAAGTTGAAAGTGTTTTATTGGGCCTTGTTTGGTTAGTAAATACTTCAGATGTCTCATAGCCTTAGAAGGGTTATAAAGGATAGCTATTTCGATCAGAGAGCCTTAAAGTTACCCCATATCACTGTGAGGGAGGCTCTTTTATTGATGAGAATTCTTTACCAGACCTCTTAAAGGTACTAAACAGTTGGGTTGCTCATACAGAAACATTTATGAACTTGTTCATTTGCATACGATCTATTAAATCAGACAGGTAGGCAGTTATTATATTCGCAATGCAGGTAAAGCCTCTCAGGAATATAGCAAAATACTTAACAACTGATGATGCATGAGCACTGACAATCAGAATGGACAGTGGCTGGAGTAGGATCCAGAAGGCCTTCTGTTGGTTTCTTATATGCCAGATCATGAGGTGATATGGCCACCGGCGATGCTAAGAAGGAAATGGTGTGAGGGGAGAGGGATGCTTTGAAGGCTCATTTCAGCTGCTGTTTGCAAACTAGCATGGAAGTATTTTCATGTTTTACGGTAGTTATGATCATAATGGTACATAAAAATAATTATCAGCTCTGAGCCTTTTGCTCTAACTATATTGTCCTTATGTGAATCATTTATCCTCTTTAGGATGCTCTAGATGTTACTTTAATCTGTGTTTTACTTGTGTTGTCTATCACTGCGTTGTTACTCAGTAGCTTTCCCAGCTTTCTACAGATAATGGATCCCATCTATTAGACTCAGGCCGTCACCAGTTGCTGAGCCAGTCCTGAATATGATGGCAGTCTAATCAATAATAATCAGAAGCCTAATGCTTGCTTTCCAGCAAGAGCCCTGCCTGTCTAAGTAATTGCTGAGTTGTAGCTTTCCCTTCCATCCCCTAATTTTTGCTTTAATTTTTGCTTTTGTAGGGTGGGCTTTTGCCTCAGTTTCCCTCCCCAGTGTGCTTGGGAACTAATACCTTTTGCCTACTTCCTTTGATCCTCCCTCTCCCCTGTCACTTTCTGTAGTCTTGCGGCAAACAGACAGATATAGCCTGGAATCATGAGCCACCTGCCACCTCTGTTCACTATCCCACTCCATGGCCATGTATTGCTGTGCCTTTTGGATGCTATGTTATAGACTATCCAGCTCCTTCCACAGGACTATATTTCATACCTTGAATTGGGCAAATTTACCACCCTAAAGAAAAAAAATCAGTGTTCTATTAGCAATAGTGGAGGGAAGAATGGTTGACAGGTTAGCTTTTAGACAGCTTTTGGCACACCATATCACATACTGGCATTGGGGGTTCCCAACTAAACAGCTCCTCCAAAATATCTAATGATAAAGCTCACAGTGAGAAAATCCCACCCAGTTACACAAAGCTTCCAATTAACTTTTCAGTCCTGCTCTCTTAACTCTGAGAAGACAACCAAAGACTATCAGACATTTGAGGAAAGCTATATACACGAAAGGAAGATACCAAAGCATGCAAACATAAATAATTACTTGGAGAAAATAGAGATAATGTAGGAAGGAGAAAAAAGTTTTAAAATTATCATTAATATTTTTATAGAGATAAGGGAAGATACTGTAATCTTGAAACAAGAAGAGAACACTATAAAAGGAATATTTAAGGAGTAAAAAAGAACTCTTGGAAATGAAAACTAGGATCACAAAAATGATAAACTCAATAGAAGAATTAGGCAATGAAATTGAAAACATCTCTGAATATAGAGCAAAAAATAAGGGAAATGAAAAGAGAAAAGAAAAGAGCATTAGAGTGTCATTCTAGCAGATCTAACAGCTGAATGTTAGATTCTGAAGAAGAGAACTGAGAAAATGGAGAGAAGAAATTTGTCAATAAATCAAGAAAATTCCCCAGAACTAAAGGAATCAGTTTCAATGTAATGTCCATTATTGTAAAATTTCAGAACACATAGAGAAGAGAAGAGGAGAGAGGAGAGAGATGCAATACAACAGGCTAGGAATCAGAATGGCTTCAGATTTTTCACAAGCCATATTGGAATCTAGAAGGCAATAGAGCAGTGCCTTCAAGATTTATCCTAGAATTCCATACTCAGCCAAATTATCAGTCAACCATGAAGGTAGAATAAAGACATTTTAATACATACAAGGTGTCAAATTTCATTTACCATGTGCCCCTTCCCAGAAAGTTACCGGAGGATATGCTCCACCAAAACAAGAAGAAGACATAGGGTATGTGGAACAGGTGATACAGATGAGGTCAAGGAATTCCCAGGATTGATGTTGAAGGGCAATCCCAGAATGAGAGTTATACACCAAAGCATTTAGTGCAACTAGTCCAGATTGGAGCATTTCAGGAGGCTCTGGAAGAGGCTTCTTTGAGAAGATGTAATTGATTGATTACCCGATACATATGAATATCTCAAGTCAGATTCACACTACTGGAAAAAAGGTTAATTCAAACTAGGGAAACAGAGAAAGCATAAAGTGGATTCACACTTGGGAGATTGTTTGAGCAGGGCAGGAGAAATCAGCATAGGAGAGATATCACCTATAATAGGAAGGAGATTCTCTTACTCCAAGAGCCAGATGGAATACATGGTCTAACTTGGTATTTATTGGTATTTGATTCCTATGTGGCTTGTTTTGTCCTCACTTCTTAAGAAAGCAATAACCTTAAGAAAGAAGTGGCTAAAGGTATTACAGTTATGGTTTTATTACAATTTTCCATTTAGATCAGAAGTATGAAACCTCTAGGCCTTAAGTCTTAAAATTATATCCTTTCTGTCTAGGTAGTTCCTCCAAACAGACTCAGCTTTTCTAAAATATTATGATAGCAGCTATGGGGTTTATGTAACACATGAACACCCAGACGGCAGTATCTGCTGTGCTGACTCTAGATAATGGAATCTCTACTGCAGCTGTCAATTAGATAGATGCTACTGTAGTCTTGTTCTAGCATCTTATTGGTTTATGTTGACCTTGATCGTCTTCTGTGTCTGATTCTCCTAGAGTTGATTTGCTCATTTCCATGTATCAGGGACTTCATACTGATACCAGCTATTTCTCAGTCCTTCCACCTGAACAACCACCTCATTTAGTATAGAGCCTTCAATAACTACATGGAGATTTATAGTTCTCTCTAACAGATTCTCTCTCAGTTTCTATCTCTGTCTCTCCCTCTCCCCTGTGTGTTGCCCTGAGCTTTCCTACACAGGCAGGAAGGGGTGTTAGGACCCCTATCTTTGAAAATAAACAGAACAGATTCCAGGCTGAAAAAGATTGTTTAGTACATTGTCTTAGTTTGGGCTGCTGTAAAAAAATACCATAGACTATGTAACTTACACAAGATTTTTATTTCTCACAGTTCTGGAGGCTGGGAAGTCCCAGATTAAAGTGTCAGCAGATTTGATTCTTGGTGAGAACTCTCTTCCTGGCTTGCAGGGCTCTCTTCCATAGAGAGAGAAATCTCTGGTGTTTCTTCTTAATAAGGATGCTAATCCTGTCATATGGCCCCAACCTCATGACCTCATCTAAATGTAATTACCTCCCCAAAGCCCTGCCTCCAAATACCATCACATTGAGGGTTAGGGTTTCAACATATGGATTTGGCAGAGACACAAACATTCAGTCCATAAAAATGCCTAGAAGCCATTACATTTTTTTTTTCCTATGAGCTTCATCAAAAATCGCCGGTGCAGTCACTTGTGTATTTACTAATTGACTAGTTCACATCTACTATTTATAGAGTAGTGCTTCTTTTTCTTTTTTAAAAATTGAAGTATAGTTGATTTACAATACTGTGTTTTTGGCATGTAGCAAAGTGATTCAGTTATATGTACATACATATATATGTATATATGATTCCTTGTGTTATACAGTAAATCCTTGCTGCTTATCTGTTTTATGTATAATAGCCCGTGTCTATTAATTCCATATTCCCAATTTATTTCTCCCCCAAGTCCCTTTCCCCTTTGGTGACCATAAGGCTGTTTTTAAGTCTATGAGTCTGTTTCTGTTTTGTATATAGGTTTATTTATATTAATTTTTAGATTCCACGTGTAAGTGATGTCGTATAATATTTGTCTTTGTCTGGCTTACTTGACTATGATATTCTTTAGGTCCATCCATATTGCTGCAAATGGCAATATTTCATTCTTTTTATTACTGAGTAATATTCCATTGTGTGTGTGTGTGTGTGTGTACCACATCTTCTTAAACCAATAGTCTGTTGATGGGCACTTGGATTGTTCCTATGCCTTGGCTATTGGAAACAGTGCTGCTGTGAACTTTGGGGTGCATGTATCTTTTCAAATTAGACTTTTCATCTTTTCTAGATATATATCCTGTAGTGGGATTGTTGAATAGTATGGTAGTTCCATTTTAAATTTTTTAATTAGAGGTGAAAGAAAGAAAACTTCCATAGTGTTTTCCATAGTGGCTGCACTGATTTACATTCCCACCAGCAGTGTAGGAGGGGTTCCCTTTTCTTCACACACTCACCAGCATTTATTATTTGTAGACTTCTTGATAATAGCCATTCTGACTGGTGTGAGGTGATACCTACCTCATTGTAATTTGATTTAGAGAAGTGCTTTTTTAAACTTCAGTGTCCATACAGTTCACTTAAGAGAATCTTATTAAAATGCATATGATTCCAATTGTGGGGTAGAATTTGAGAGTCTATATCTAACAATCCCCTGGCAAATGCTCGTGTTATGATATAGGGACCACACGTTGAGTAGTCAGGGTATATATAACCACAAATACTCAGAAGTATTGATTTGGAAATTTGGGACAGAAAGAATTTGAGCTTTGTTTAAAAGTACCAAGCATGATTGTGTACAAGTGAACAATTGCTGTCTATTATCTGTTCAGTATAGCTCAATACATTAAAAATCATACTTGGTCTCAGAATGTTAGGTAGTACGGATTTATACCTGGAAATTACGGGTGATTCCATTGACCTAATTCTCTGTAGGTATTAGGGGATCTGTCCTCCTGAGATGGGAATGAGCAAGAACCATCTCCTTTTGTAAATGGAGTAAATGGAGGAAGGACAGAGATAGCACAGAGGATGTTAGGATGGACAAGGATCAACAAAATTACTTGCTAAGAGGTCTCTCCTTGAAAATATCATTGAAAATTAAACTAGCATTTCTCAAATTTCTCACATAAGAATCACCTAGAGTACTTGAGCACAGTACAGATTGCTGGACCCTATACCCAGAGGTTCTGATTCAGTAGGTTTGGCAGTGGGACAGGGGAAGCAAAGATTTGTATTTTGAACAACACCCCAGATGAATTCAAGGCTGTTAGTCCCTTGACCATTGTTTTAAGAAACATTGCATTAGAAAGATTGTTAGTGGTCTCTGGAGAAAGAAAGTAAAACAAAACCAGGCAAATATTTATATCTATTTTGATTAGAGTCTTTTTGAGTTGCTGTATGAGAGAAACCACTGGTGAGCAGACAGGCCTATCATCTAACTGTAAATTAAGCAGGCTCAAACCCTGTATCAGGACTCTGAGGGTGGATTGATGGCCATAATTCATAGAAACACAGAATTTGGAGCTGATTTTTTTGTTGTTGTTATATTTAAATTAAAAGATTCTAGTCATGACCCATAAAATTGATTATATGTCTACCGTGTTATAACTTGCCACTTGAGAAACACTAAACTGGGGCAGTCATTTTATTTTACAAATGAAAAATAGTTTTGGAGAGGTAAAACTGGTTCAAAATAACACAGTGAATAGTAACTGTGAATAGTAGAACTTAGAGCTAGAACTTAGGTAGCAGACTTTTAATCCAATGATCTGTCTGCCATGGCCTACTGTATATCTAAGTGTTTGGTTAATTGCTCTTAGCCTATTTTCTCTCAGGGCAAAATGGTCTATTTATATGGACTGGATTGCCTATCTAGTTGAAACATTTTGAAGGGTACAAATGTCTTTTCCCTAAATGAACCACTAGATGGTAGTGTAAACTCTTCTGATGGTGGCCTATTCAGCTGATCCAAGGTGAATTCAAAGCTGCATAATTGCACCCTTATAATATTTTATAGATAGATATTTGTCTGTAGAACTTTATGCCCATCCTGAAGAAACTATTTCACATGATTTTACAAGCAGATACATTTTGTTATTTGATACTGTTTTTTTAATCTGTGTAGAAGAGAGATTTAGAAAAATGAACAAATATATATATGCTTCTAGTAGTCACAGAAGGATCTCTTGTTTTGTATTCAATATATTTTTCTTTTTCACATTATTATTTTATAGGACTTTAATTATTTTCTGTTGTTTCATTATTCCAGATTGAAAACTAAATTTCTTTCAGAGTGGGAAGCCTGTATGGGCCCTTTCAGGTTTGAAATAAGTGAACAAAACCTCCAAGCCCCAAGCAACTTTATATTTAGTTTCTCCTGGGAAAGAAAATTAATGTTCTGCTTTACAAAATTTTTTTTTTCCTTAGCTGCAGCCAGGCTGGCTGAGTGATCTATGCATATACCAGGGGCTTCTGAGGGAGGTGAACATGATGACAGTGCTATTTGTTGAGATTTCAGAGTTAAACAGGCGGAACAGTTAATCCCTTCCTCAACCATACCTTCCTCACAGCTTAAGCTGAAAGAAAAAGAGAAAATCAGATGGCTATCCTTGATGTGTTCCTTCTGTTGCCTACTCTCTTCTCCTATTCATGTTCTCCTTAAAGAAAAATGAATTCAAGGATGTAGGAAAGAGTAAGGTATGTAACAGTTAATTTTATATGTCAACTTGGCTGGACTGTGGTGCCCAGATATTTGGTGAAACATTATTGTGGATGTTTTTATAAGGATATTTTTTAGATGAGATTAACATTTAAATTGTTAGGCTTTGAGTAAAGTAGATTGCCCTCCATAGTATAGGTGAGCGGGCCTCATCCAATCATTTGAAGGCTTTAACAGAACAAAGACTGACCCCTTTCCCCCATCCTCTCCTAAGTAAAAGGGAATTCTGCCAGCAGACTGCCTTTGGACTCAAACTGCAACTCTTCCCTGAGTCTCCAGCATGCTGGCCTATCCATCATATTTTGGACTTGCCAAGCCTCCACAATCATGTGAGCCAATTTCTTAAAATAAATCTCTCCCTCTCTTTCTTTCTACATACATACATACACACACATACATACATACTTATATGTGTATGCACACAGGCACACATTCATCCTCCTATTGGTTCTGTTTCTCTGGAGAACTCTGACTAATACAAGAAGTAAAAAGATAGGTAAGAAAGATAGGGAACTTCAGAATGATTAACCCAGCTTACAAATTAAAAACTCAGCGAAAGCAAATAGAAAGGCAACTAGAACACTGCTATTCTGTCTTCTGTCTTCTCCCACAACTTCCTTTTTCTCTGAAACCTTGACAATTGCAAGGACTAATTCTGTTTTCTGCACTATTATATCCTCAGAACTTACCACAACTTTTGGCACATTCTAGACTCTTGATATTTGTTGGTTGAATGAATGAATGAATGAATAGTGAGGGTTATTACTTGTACAACAGGCAGAAGGACTGAATGCTCACTGTCACATAAGATGAAAATATATAATAGATTTACAGAATGATGAATAGTTCAGAGTTCAAGGTATTTGGAGATAGGGTGGCTAGAGATGAATCTGGAAGGGTAGCCTGCTGAGAATTGGGACTTTATCCTTGTGAGAAGCAAAGCTCAAAGGCTTTTATTTTTTATTTTTATTGTGGGTTAAATTGCCTTAAATACAAATATATCCTCTTGGCTCTGCTTATTTTAAGTCTCACTAGTTAAATTTTTGGCTACTGACACAAATTGGTAAAAAGAACCTGGGTCTTGGATTAATGTTGAATCCTGGGTTTATTGCTTAGAAGCTTTATGATCCTGAGCAACTGCTTTACTTCTCAGCAGCACGATTTCTTCAGCTTTGAATATCGGCATAACTCAATATTGAAATGCTGAAAGCATTCCCTTTAAGATCAAGAACAATTAAAAACAGAAAACTCAATGGCTCAGATAGGACCTGAGCTAAAGGTAGTCAAAAGCAGATTAGATAATGCAGAGGAACGAGTAAGTGACTTTGAACACAGGATAATAGAAATCACCCAACCATAAGAACAGATGGAAAATTAAGTGAAAACTAATGAAAGCAATATAAGGGACCTATGGGATAATGGAAAGCATGCCAATCTACACATAATTAGGGGTTCCAGAAGAAGAAAGAGAAAAAGGGATGAAAAAGTGTTTGAAGAAATCATGACTGAAAACTTCCCAAACCTAAAGAAGGAATCAGATATCCAAGTACAGAAAGCACAGAGGGTCCCAAACAAGAACAACTCACAGAGTTACACCAATAGACCTACACCAAGACATGTTATAATTAAGATGGCCAAAGTTAAAGAAATGATTCTAAAGGCAGCAAGCGAAAAACATAGAGTTAGTTACAAAGGAACAAGGGAACCCCTGTAAGATTTTCAGCTGATTTCTTAATACAAATGTTCCAGGCCAGAAGGGAGTGGCAAGATATATTTAAAGTCCTGAATGAGAAAAAGCTGCAACCTAGGCTACTCTATCCTGCAAGACTGTCCTTTAGAATAGAAAGAGAGAGAAAGAATTTCTCAGACAAGCAAAAACTAAAAAGAATTCAGATACACACACACACACACACATATATGATTAAGTTGCTGATCTCTTAACTTCAAATGCATTTTAAATACCCTGAGTTTGTACCCTCATCCTTTCATCATTACTGTTTTTGATATCATATTTTACACCTAATTGTTTTGTGTAACCCTTAACTGCTAATTGTGGATATAGATGATTTTTATTACTTTTATCTTTTATCCTCCTACTAGTTTGTGTGTGGATGATTTCCTACCTTTACTGTATGTTTCCTTTACTGGTGAGATTTTCCATTTCATAATTTTCTTTTTTCTAGTTGTTGCCTTTTCTTTTCTGCCTAGGGAAGTTCCTCTAGCATTTGTTGTAAAGCTTGTTTGGTGGTGCTGAATATTTTTAGCTCTTGCTTGTTGATAAAGCAAACTAAAAACATTTGATTTCTCCATCAAATCTTTATGAGAACATTGCTGGCGAGAGTATTCTTGATTGTAAGTTTTTTTCCGTTTATCACTTTAAATATATTGTGCCACTCCCTTTTGGTTTCCAGAGTTTATGTTGAAAAACAGCTGATAGTCTTATGGAGTTGCCTTGTATGTTATTTGTTGCTTTTTACTTGTTGCCTTTAATATTCTCTCTTTATCTTTAATTTTTGTCATTTTAATTACCATGTGTATTGGTTTGTTCCTCTTAGGATTAGTCCTGTATGAGACTCTCTGCAGTTTCTGGACTTGGGTGACTGTTTACTTTGACATAAAGGGGGATAATTGTAGAGAGAAATTTTATGTTTTAATGGAAAGCTCTAGCTCACACTGGTAGATTATGTACTTGTGAACTAGACTGGATCCTGAATTCTTCCTCCAATATCTAGCTACAACTCTCTAAACTAACGTTTACAACTTTTCCCTCAACCTCCTGACTTGGCCTCACTGAGAACTAAAATTGCCCTTTCCCCAAACCCTATAAGCTGAAACTGGATAACTTAGTATAAACTTCAAATAAATCACCACAAGAAATCATGTGGGGGCAACCTTAATGCCTCCTGCTATGTGGGCCACTCACAAAGTTTACCAGAAGATCCAATGAAATTTTCTTTACTGGCTGCCCTCTGGACTCAGAAATTAATTTTCCAATTTTTAATCTTTTTCTTTTTTCCATAGAAATTCTTCTCATTAAATGCCTGACTTCTAGCACCATCTATCAAATATCCTCTACTCAAGTTCCAACAGGTGGTTCAGCTGGTTCTTAATGATCAAAAGACTGCTGAATGAGAAATGCACTTAAGTAGTTCTAAGGAAAGAAGGATGTCTCTTATTTCCTTAAACAGAAAATAGACTAACAAACACTCTCTTCTTGACCAAACTCTAGTCAGTTTCCTCAGAGAAGGTTTTAAACTAGGCTCCGTCCTTGGGCATGTCCTCAAGAGCCCGGTTTTAGCAAGCATACTGCTAAGTCCGTCTAGCTAGAATCCTCCATCTTCAATATCTGATCACCCTTGATATTTGATCAAATTATTTATTCTCTATCATTCCCCAGTTAATATTTGGTCACCCTGACCCACCTTCAGCAGGAATGCCCTTAGGACAATTTAGAAAGAGTTTCCCTAGTCTCTTAGTAATTTCCATCCAGTGACCAACCCCTGCACCTTTGCTCCTTGGCTACAAATTCCCACTTCTCCTTGTTGTATCTGGAATTGAACCCAGTCTCTCTCCTGTACTGTGAAATCTCATTACAACAGTCCCATATGTCTATTGTGATAGTCTTGAATAAAGTTTGCCTTACCATTTAGACAAATGTGGTGAATTATTTTTTTCTTTGACAAGTGCTATGAATTTTCTTCTGCTTACCATTATAAATGTATCCTATAGATTCTGATATATAGTTGTTTTCACTCTCATTTTTGGAATATCCTGTAATTTCAGATGTATTTTTTTCTTTCACTCAAGAACTCTTCAGTAGCAGTAGGTGGGTGGGAAGGCCTTTCTTATTTTGTGTTTATTAGTATTTTCTATATTTATTGTATTGTGATCAGAAAGTGTTGTTTGCAATATTTCTTCTTCATAAAATTACTGGTATCTTCTTTGTGATCTAATATCTGACCCATTTTTATGAATATAACAAAGGATCTTGAGAAATTGTATTCTCTATTTTCAGGTGTAGGCTCCAATATAAGTCAGAAGACCTGTGTTATTCAATCTATTGTTTAGACCTACTTTATTCCTTTTTTTATGTCCAATTGATCTGTCTAGTGCTGAGAATCAGTGTATTAAAATCCTTACAATTAGTGTGTTTCTACCAGGTCTACTTGTAGAGATCTAACATATTTTGTTTAAAAAAGGCAGTTTCTGTATTATCTAATGCATATTCATCTGTGTTATATCTTTTTAATATATATTTTTATTGAAGTATAGTCAGTTTACAGTGTATCAATTTCTGGTGTACAGCACAATACTTCAGTCATATAGGAACTTCAGACATACATGTATTTGTTTTCATATTCTTTTTAACCATAAGTTACTATAAGATATTGAATATAGTTCCCTGTGCTGTACAGTATAAACTTGTTGTTTATCTCATATGTGTTATATCTTTATGAACTGTGACTTTTAGCATTAAAATTATGCTACTAAAATATGCTATTAAAATATTTGTTCATTTTCCTGTTTTTCACTTTTGTGATATTAAAGTGTTTTATAAGGTTCCTAATTTAATAATGCCTTGTTCTCTCAGTAATAGTATAGAAATGGATTTTTTCTTGTTTATTTTGGAGATGAGGGGAAACTTGGATTGTAGTTCTCTTTTGTCATGGAATCTGATGTTCCCCTTCACCACCAAAATGCAAAGGGAAGTTCTTCCTTCTTTTTTCCCTGTTTTTGCTTTTAAAAGCAGTGCATTTCAAAGACTACACCTTCAAATTGTGCATATCTTCATTTCTCTTCCTTGTAGTGTACCAGAATCTCTTTTAGTATTTTAGACTTAGTGACTCAGTCTTTTGGGCAGTGGCTTTATATGTATCGACTATAGGCTGCTTCATTAGTTTCTCCCTTCTGTTTTCTCCATAGTTTTTCTTGATCTGCTTTTACTCAACACAAAACACGTGGCAGCTGCAGAGAAAACATGCAATGTGATTTGGTGATTTTTCTCTTTTACTTACCATTATTTTGGAGTTTAGGCTTTCTCTGTCTTCATTTTATGCAATGGTATAGTTTTGTGTAGATTCATTTTCTCCATTTTCTTCTCTATTGTACTTGGAGGAAATATGGTGAGATAAGTACCCATGTGGCCACCATTGTCTTTAGCTGTCTGAAACTCCATGGGTATTATTTTTTATCTGAAATAATTTTCTGAAAATAGATCATTATTTTATTTAGAAATTTATAGAAGCAGTTTAATTTCATAAACATTGATTTCAGTGTAAAGCCAATATCTCAGTAAGTCACTTGCTTGTTTGACAGCTGTCAAGATGGAGTCTGAAGGGCTATAGTGAAAGGACAGTTGTATACTCATTAAATAAAAAATAAAATTGAACTCCTTGCTCAGTCCATATTTAAAAATCAAGTCTAAGTAGTTCAGAGATGTAACGTGACAAGCAAAACAACTAAGCTTCTAAAAGAATATGTAGAAGACTATGTGCATGACCTTAGGGTAGGGAAATATTTTTCAAAGGAAAATATAGAAAGTGGCAATAATAAGGGAAGAAATCAATACATTGTATTATACTAAGATTAATAACTCCTGTTTACCTGTTCATCAAAAGACACCACAGTGAAAAGACAAGGCACAGGGAGAGAAAGGATATTTGCAATGCATATAATCAACTGACGAAGGACTTTGAGTGTGTGTATGTAAAAACTACTATAAGTCAGTAAGAAAAACAGATTGCTAGGAAAATGGATAAAAACCTGAATAGGCATTTCATGAAAAGTGAAATCCAAATGGCTGATAAATATATGAAGAGAGGTTCAACTTCATTAACAATCAAGGAAATGCAAATACTGATTGATATCTACTAGATTGACAAAACCTAAAGTCTGACAATACAAAGTACAGTGAAGATACTGAGCAGTGGGAAATCTCTCATATACTTCTATGTGGAGAAGGGTATAAATTGGAATCACTACTTACAAACCAAAGTTCAGCATAATCTAATAAAGCTAAATCTAAACTTAAACCATGACCTCATAATTTCACTACTAGGCATCTCATAGAAATGCATGTTATGTACCCCAGGACACACATACAAAAATCACATGTACAAAGAGGTTCATAGCAAAATTCTTTGTAGTAAGGCCAAATATTCATTAAAAGTAGAATGGATGAAAATTTGTGATATATTCATATCATAGAATTATCTATCATTAATAATCTATAAAACTGAATGAACCACAGATACATAAAACAACATACATCAATCTTGACATAATGGTCAATGAAAGAAGTCAAACTGCAAAATACACCCTCTATAATTCCATTTGTATAATGTTTGAAACCAGCAAAATTAAACTGTCTTGTTCAGACAGTGAAACTATAAAGAAATACAGGAAATGGGTTTTATCAAAGTCAGGAACATGGTTCCTGCTGAGGGGATATTGGATTATGATCAGGAAGGAATGAATGTGTGCGTATTTGTGTTAGTGTGTGTGTGTGTGTGAGTGTGTGTGTGTGTGTGTCTTCTGGAGTGCTGCTATGATTTTGAACTGGGAGGGGAAATGTCACATGTGTGCTTTTTTATGATAGTTCACTAAACTGTGTGTTTATACTTAATGCACTTTACTATATTCAACAATACAGGTAAAGTTCTGTAGTAGTAGAATATGTTAAAGACAAAGAAAGATATTAACAATATGTTGTAAACATTTAAAAAATCTTAAAATAATAGTCTATATGATATCATTTTTGTGTGAAAATTATATACAAATATAAACTGACATTTCCATTCATCATATATGTGAGTGTGTGTGTAATTTATTATACATTTACATACATTTACTATACATGTAAAGTTTGTACACTTTAGTTTATATTTTGTATGTATTTTATAGAAAAAATATAAATTTGTGCCCAGAAAAAGAATTGAGATGTACACCAAAATATTTATTGTAATTATTTTCATGTGGAAACATACATTTGATTTTCTTTATGATCAAAAACATAAAGAAGGGGCCTAGTATTGATGGATTCAAAGGTTGCTAAAGGTTCTTCTCACTTGCCAGTAGTCAACCCTCCATTGTAAAGGGCAGACTGATTCCATTACTTAAGCGTGAGTTTGATTTTTCTCTGTAGGACTGTAGGAGAATAGGAGAAAGGACTGCCTGGTGGAGGAGTCTCAAGTTGAAATTACTGTTTAATTCTAAAGTAGAAAAACTGTCCCAGACTGATGAAAGTAGAGTGAGCAGTGGTTCCAGAGTATTCATGTTACAGCTTCCTACTGAGATTGATGTTACTTATTAGAATATTGCATAACGCACCCAGTGTATCAAACAAGGAATGCTCATGGATTGTGATCAAATTCAACTATTTTTGTCTCCCACCAAATCTTTAAACTTTATTCAGTGGAGTTACAACTTCCTTTTCCCTGGGCAAAAACTTGGACTGCTCTTAAAGCTTTCCAGTTCATTTTTAGGGAATGAACTTTTAGTCAGAAAAACAGTCTTAATTCACTAGTTAGTATATCCAAATCCTGAACCTGACTTGTCATGGAAAATGGAGACTTGGTCTTTCTGCTCTCTTTTCTTTCTCTGCCACAGTTCTTCCCATTCAGTAGCTGTTGTCACTCAGTCATGGTTGAAGATGAAGGAGAGGTAAGGACAGTTCTTCAGCACATTGTGTCTTTTGAGCTTAGAATATGGTTAAAAGTGAATCTCTCAAAGATGCTTTCATGTGCTCTTCAGAGGTTCCTAGCTGGGTCCAGCATCCTGCATCCCCTTTGTCCTGGACAGATGTATCTCTGTTACTCTAGGTGGACTCTTTTAATTCATCCTTAGCCCCTGGGTATCTGGTGATATATTCTAGCCAATTTTGCTCCCTGTAATGTAGAATGGCCTTACTGGAAAGGGCCCTAGAATATCCTAAACTGACTCTGTTTCCCACATTTGAACCTCAGAAACAACTCACATCTTGCTTAAATAGTTTTGGGGAATGCTTTATGGAGCCAAGTTCTCATGATTCTACTGCTGAAAACTTTTAAGTCAGTCCATCTCTCACCCTCTAAATTTCCCAGGCAGAAATCAGGCCCTAGTTCACAGTCCACTGTTGCGATCATGAGTTGCATTCCTGCCTTGTTTGTGTCACTTCTGCAGGGAACACATTTAAAAGTTCATTAAAAAAGATGGTGGAGGGTGGAAGTGGGTAGATATTCATAGCCTGGCAACAGCTCTCCTAAAAGCATCTTTTCACTAATTGATATTTGTATCCTTATCTGACTGAGGGGTCCAAGGGTCCCAGAGCCCACATTCTTTGTAAATCTGAACATGGTGAAGACAGGGGAGGAGGATTCTCTGATAATAATCATTATCATGAGTATCCCTTTGTACTTCAGGTGAACCAACTGCCATACAATGCCTCCAGCTTCCTCAGTCTTATACCATCTCTCAGGGTGCAAAGCAATACATACTCTTTTCCCCTGAAATGTTTGCACTGTTGAGGAAAAATTTGTAAAGCTTTGATCTGGGCAACAAAACCAGCAAGGTTTTTTTGGGTCATATTCTAGAATATAAGTACGTATTTTAAGTCTAAGTCTAAAATGGTTGGCTAGAAATGAAAATTCATAAAATATACTTGACCTTTTCCTTCCATGATCCTGAGAAAGACAGAATTTTTGTACCAGGAGTAGGAGTTGTGAAGTGGCCATCAAATACAGTGTCTACAGTTCATGGACTTAATTTGTATCATAGAGTTTTCAGAGTTCTCCAGTTTAACTCCTTTGTTTTGCAATGAGGAAATTGTCCCAATGTCTGGCATATTGTCTTTAACATTTCTTTAAATTGAAGTGTAGTTTATTTACAATGTTGTGTTAGTTTCAGGTGTACAACTAAGTGATTCAGATATACTATATGTGTGTATATATATATATAAAACCTTTTTCATATTCTTTTCCATTACTGTTTTATACAGGATATTGAACATAGTTAGGATCTTTTTGTTTATTTTACATATAGTGGTTTGTATCTGATAATTCCAAACTCCTAATTTATCCCTTCCCCATCCCTTCCCTTTTTGTAACCATAAATTTGTTTTGTATGTATGTAAGTCTTTTTCTGGTTTCATTTATGTTGAATTTTAGATTCCACATACAAGTGATATCATATGGTATTTGTCTTTCTCTGTCTGACTTGCTTCACTTAGTGTGATAATCTAAAGTCTATCCATGTTGCTGCAAATGGTGTTATTTCATTCTTTTTTATGGCTGAATAATATTCCATTGTGTGTGTGTGTGTGTGTGTGTGTGTGTGTGTGTGTGTGTGTGTTTCATATATATATATATATATAAATATATAAAACACCACATCTTTTTTATTCATTCATGGACATTTAGGTTGCTTTCACATCTTGGCTACTATAAACAGTGCTGCTATGAACATAGGGGTGCATGTATCTTTTCAATTTAGAGTTTTCTTTGGATCTGGATCTGAACCCAGGAGTGAGGTTGCTGGATCATATGGCAACTCTATTTTTAGTTTTTAAAGAAACCTCTATACTGTTTTCCATAGTGGCCACACCAATTTACATTCCCACTAACAGTACAGAAGGATTCTGACATATTGTTGATGCTAATTATTTGTCGAATGAATAGCTTAAGTGACTTGCCTAAGGTTTACAGAGGCAAAGTCAGCACCAGAACTCAGTACTACACTGAGCCTGGCACCCATTCCTTTGTGCAGATACACATTAATCCCCAGAGTGTATACCTATGTCCCTAAGGATGTGGAGCATCCAGTGTCACTGAAGAAGCTTCAGACAGAGAAAATTACTCAAGGCAGAGAATAGATCTGTTTATTTCTGGTCTGTCAGAACCACTCACAAGACCCCATGAAATCATTTGCTTGAGGGGTGTAGTGAACTTTTTAAGCTAGCGTGCACTGTGAAGCATGAAAAGCCAGCAGATGATTTATAACAGTAGGAAGTTTGGCTGATCTTGAATTTTCATTGAGAAAAATTTATCAGAAACTAGCATTCAAGCTCAGAATGACAGTGGGGTTACTGGAGGTCATCAGTGGGTTTCAGGAGAAAAATATGGATTTCAGATATTCTCAAGCCAAATCCAGTTATGTTCTTTTGAAACTCACCCACTCTGTCTAAGTGAATGTGGTCAGGTGATGTAGGAAGCCTGTTGGGAGAATGTTAATATTCAAGTTTCCTTGGAAAATGACCTTTAAGATTCTTTTTGAAAAATTAACATGGTTAAAAGAAATAACACCCTAGTAGCAACAGACACACTCAGATCTTGGTTTCTAATACCACTCTCTGATAAGACCAAACAGGGCTCTTTGGAGAAATGCCTGAGTCTGTGACTGGGATGGAAATACACATGATGAACCTGGAGCACTTTGTCACAATAGAAAGTAAGAAAATGCAAAAGAAAAAAACCCCACCCACCCCCAAACACCAAAGCTCACAATGATGGGAGTATGTCAAAGGAACACAGGAGCCCAGTAAAAGAGCTCCCTCCCACGGGCCAAAACTGGAATGATATATGCAACAAAATAAAGTAGTATTGAGTTACAACCCAAAGCATAAATGAATATCCATGGATCCATACTGATATAAATAAATAAGTTAAAAATGGAGAGACTAGACAAATTGTCTCATGTAGAAAAGCTCCAAATAAATTATGTAGATATCCCACCCTAAAGGACATAGAGCACAACTCTCCACTCCTTATGTGTCACACAATGACTTCCTTCCAAGAATACAGTATAGAAAGGTGGGGGAAATAAAGAGTAATTTCACAGTGGAGAAACCTGACAAACACTTCTTAAGCCGGGTGATCAAGGTCATAAGTCATGTTGATAGTGTATGATATGAAGAAAATGGCACTTGACCTCTGTGATCTTTTTCTCAGAAATCCATAACCCTCATGTATTCACAAGAAAAATATCAGACATATTCCCCAAAAGGAACATCCTACAATATACTTGACTAATATTCCTCAAAACTGTCAAAGTCATCAAAACCAACGAAATTCTGAGAAATTACCACAGCCAAGAGGGGGCAGAGGAGACAGAACAACTAAATGTAATATATTATTCTGAATGAGATAGTGGAATAGAAAAAGGACATTAGGTAAAAACTAAGGAAACCTAAGTAAACAATGGGCTTTAGTCAATAATAATTTGTTAATATTGATATATTAATTGTAGCAAGTGTACCATACTAATGTAAGATGTAAAGATAAGAGAAACTTGTTTGGGCTATAGAGAACTCTGTACTATCTTCTTAATTATTTTCTAAATCGAAAAACTGTTCTAAAAGTAAAATCTATTAATTAAAGAAATTAAAATTGTCCCAAACCTGGGACAGTACTTATTTGCAGGATATGATTCACAGTCTCCTTCTGAAAGGTAATGAAAATTACTGATAAGATGCTTAATTGGTTTTCTGATAAATTTTAGTGTGAAGACTTGTTCTGGGAAACTAGTTATTCATTTAGCCAAAAAACTGTCAAGAGTTTAGTGACCTTTCTTTAACCAGATGTTCATTTGGGGGGTGGGTATGTAGCAATGTTTATCTGAATCATTCTCTTTTCTGAAAAGTTTTCTTAACCAAAAATGAAAATTTGAATTGACATAATAGGGGCTTTTTCATAAAACTTTTGAATCTGTTCATTATTTAATTGTCTAAAAAGTTGTTTTCAGAACGTCTAAGTCTTAGATTCCATTATTTCAGAGACATTATAATGAATTGTTTTCACTGGCTATTACTAATTCCTCTTTTCTCCTTTTTCTCACATTGTCAAACTAAGACAGCAAAGACAAGTTAAAGTTTTTAAAAATTGTGTTGGATTCCCTTGATTTGGAGAAAATGAAGCATCTGTTGAAGAATTTCTATTTGGGAAACAGTATTCTTCTCATGGGCATAAGATCTTTAGAAAAGAACTCTAAGGTCCCTTTAGAAAAATTAAGCCTTTTAGTATGAGGTGGAAGAACAAAGGGTTTCAAAAATTGCTTTTTAGACGTATTGGAAAGGAATCTGGAAGATTCCTCTAAAGTTGTGTTTTCTATATAGAGCAAGGAGAAGAGAGTGAAAGTTATCCTTACCAAGAACTGATCGTCCTGCTTCTCTGCTGAAAGCTGTGTGGGGAGTGGGTGTCACTGGTCAGGATGCTGATCTTGGTGGCTGAGGTGCTCTAAGAGGCCAAGAATCAAATAGACCTAAGGAGGTAGGGAGGGTCCCTGTGAGAACCTTAGCCATGGACAGTCTCTCCAAGTTTTGTGTGTAGGCTGGGCAGTGTTTGGGACTCTACTGGGTTAGACTAAAGCCATGAGTATCTGGCTTATTAAACCAAGCATTGATCCAGCAACCTGAACAAGACAAAGAATTCCCAACCACCCAGGACTGGCAACATTTTATAGCTAGAACAGAATAGAGCTTTTTTGGTGATTTGGTTGGATCGGCAGTGTGGTTGGATCAGTCATTCTGTCATGTAACATCCTACATTTTTAAAAACTTGCGTTTTTTCTCATTTTTAATAATTAAATTTTATTTCTTAGAGTTATGCAGACTAATCAAACATTTACAAAACACATATAAAGAAAATTAATTTTTTAAAGAAACCTCCATACTGTTTTCCATAGTGGCTGCACCAATTTACATTCCTACCAATAGTGTACGAGGGTTCCCTTTCTCCACATTTTCTTCAGCATTTATTATTTGTAGACTTTTTAATAATGGCCATTCTGACCAGTGTGAGGTGATACCCCATTGTGGTTTTGATTTGCATTAGTATGGAAAAAGAAAAGAGACTAATGTTAAATGTTAAATGTGCATGGATTCCAAACTTTAAACTGCAAAGATAAATTAATAAATTATATAGCATCAGTCAAGTGGTTTTGAACTGGTAATGGAGTTGTATTAAATCATCAGTATCATCATACCTAACCCTTACTAGGAGCAGAGGCGTTTGCATAAGAGATGGTTACTTTAGGAGGAAGTTCAGTCTACTGTAGTCTTTTTTTTTTTTTAAAGTTTCCTCATTATTTATTTATTATGTATACTTATTGAAGTATAGTCAGTTTACAGTGTTATGTCAATTTCTGGCCTACACCACAATACCGTACATGAACATACATATATTCATTTCATATTCTTTTTCACTGTAAGTTACTACACGGTATTGAATATAGTTCCCTGTGCTATATAGCATGAACTTGTTGTTTATCTATTCTATATATATCAGTTAATATCTGCGAATCTCTAACTCCCAGTTTATCCCCTCCCACCCCCTCTCTCCCAAGTAATCACATGTTTTTTCTCTATGTCTGAGAGTCGGTTTCTGTTTTGCAAATAAGTTCATTTATCTCTTTCTTTAGATTCCACATATGTGATGTCATATGGTATTTTTCTTCTTCTTTCTGGCTTACTTCACTTAGAATGACAATCTCCAGGTCCATCCATGTTGCTGCATGTATCTTTTTGAATTAAGGTTCTCTCTGGATATATGTCCAGGAGTGGGATTGCTGGATCATATGGTAAGTCTATTTTTAATCTTTTGAGGAACCTCCATCCTGTTTCCATAGCGGCTGCACCAAACTACATTCCCACCAACAGTGTAAGAGGGTACCCTTTTCTTCACACCCTCTCCAGCATTTATCATTTGTGGACTTCTGAATGACGGCCATCCTGACCGGTATGAGGTGATACCTCATTATAGTTTTGATTTGCATTAGTATGGAGAAAGAAAAGAGACTAATGTTAAATGTTAAATGTGCATGGATTCCAAACTTTAAACAGCAAAGATAAATTACTAAATTATCTTGCATTAGTCAAGTGGTTCTGAACTGGTGATGGAGTTGTATTAAGTCATCAATATCACGTTACCTAACCCTTACTAGGAGCAAAGGCATTTGTATGGCACAAAGTTACTTTAGCGGAAAGTTCAGTCTATTGTAGCCTTTTTTTTTTTAAATTGATATATAATTGACATATTAGTTTCAAGCATACAATATAATGATTTGATATTTGTTTATATTGTGAAGTGATCACCACAGAAGGTCTAATTAATTGTTAACATTCATCCCCACACAGTTAGAAATTTTTTATTTTCTTGTGTTTGGAACTGTTAAGATCTACTCCCTTAGAAGCTTTCAAATATACAATACAGGCAGTCTACTGTGGCCTTATCCAAAAGATTTCAACTGGCATATCATAAACTTTTGGCACACTGTGAAGGAGCCCTTGTTGTTGAGCATGAGATTAGAAGTCATGGAGGTTGTATCTGGTAGATTGTCATTATTTTCTGAGCCGTGACAAATTGCTTTATGCAAGTTTAGTCTGGCCAATACCTAGGATTTTCAAAAAGAGAGAAAGAAAGGGAAAAGACGGGGGAAGGGAAGGGAGTTGAAAGGAGAAAGAGACAATGGGAAGGGGGTGATAAAGAGGTAGAATGTAAAGGTCAAAGATGTTTCCTGGTTGAGAGAGTTTTTTTTAAAACGACTATGTTCAGTAACTTCACTGGATAGTTTGACACTTTGGATAAAGTAGCTCTGGTCAGGATTGGGTCAGAGAACAAAGTAAAGAAAGAAGACACAAGATAGAGAGGAGAGGAAGGGGTAGGCTGAGTAGATGCCTTTCCTGGCTTGCCCTCTGCCCTGCCTCCTGAGTCCAAGAATAAAAGTTTGTGGAAGAAGTCAAGTTTGAAGATCTCTGTGTATAGGGCCCACATTTTACCGAGCTTTCCTCAGGGGCCCTGTGTTACATGACTCTAGGGAGAGCTATTCACATAAAACAGTGCATTAATAAATGAACATACAGGTAATCTCGGCATCTTGTTAAAATGCAATTCAGATTCTATAGAGTGTAAAATTCTCCATTTCTGACTTGTTCCCAGGTAAGTGTGGATTTTGCAGGTCTAAGAACCATATTTTGAGTAGCAAGGTTTTAAGGGAATTATGTATATTAATTCATTTAGTCCTCAACTATGATGTAGCTACTACAGTATCCCCACTTTATAGACAAGAAAGCTGAGAATAAATCACTAGTTTAGTTTACCGAGCTAGGTAAAGAGCAGAGCCAGGATTTGAACTCAGGTAGTCTGCGTCTATCATCTTTTGTTTTCTTTCTTTTTTTAAAAAAATGCTTTATTTTTTAGAGCAGTTTTAGGTTTATAGAAAAAGAATGGAAAGTACAGGATGTTTCCATATATTGCTTCCCACCTTCCGACAACTTCCACTGATTATTAGTATCTAGTATTGGAATGGTACATTCTTTATAACTGATGAACCAATATTGAAACATTATTAACTAACATCTCTAGAGTTCACTCTTTTGTGTTGCACTATACTATTGGTTTTACAAACGCATGTCATATATCCATGATTACAATATCATACAGAATAGATTCACTGCTCTAAAAATCCCGCATGCCATCTATTTATCCTTCTCTGCTCTGTTTCCTCCTGAAACTCTGATCACACTAATCCTTTTACTTTCTCTAAAGTTTTGCCTTTTCCAGAATGTCATATAGTTGAAATCAAACAGCATGTAGCCTTTTATTTTTTATTTTTTTCTGTTGAATTTGGTATTTTTAATAGACTGACTTCTTTCGTTCCAATTTTAGTATATGTGCTGCCAAAGCGAGCACAGTAGACTGACTTCTTTTATGTAACAATATGCATTTAGAATTCCTATGTGTCCTTTTGTGGTTTGATAGCTCATTTATTTTTATTGCTGAATAATATTTCATTTTATGGATGCACCGCAGTATGTTTATCCATTCACCAACTGAAGGACATATTCTCAGTCTGGGGCAGTTATGACTAAAGCTGCTACACATTCATGTGCAGGTTTTTGTGTAGACTTTAGTTTTCAACTCATTTGAGTGTATATCAAGGAGCAAGATTGTAGGATCATATGATAAGACTATGTTTAGCTTTGTAAGAAACGGCCAAACAATCTTCCAAAGTGGCTGTACCATTTTGCATTCTCACCAGCAATGAATTTGAATTTCTGTTGCTCCACATTCACAGCAGCCTTTGGTGTTGTGTTTTGGACTTTAGCCATTCTAATAGATATGTAGTGCTATCTCATTTTAACATGTTTTCTTTTTAGCTATTATGTTCTACCACTTCTCAGTGGAAGCAGTTCATCTTTCTCTTACCCTAAGCAAGAGCAAATTCCCATCCCACTGAGGAATTTGGCATTGTGCCAAACCTCAGGTCAGTTTTTAATGAAACAAACCAAAATAAAACAACCAAAAGCCAAATCAAAACACTATTGTGCTTTTATCTCTTTATTAAAATCCGAAAAATTTCACTTATAGGCTCGTAGGCCAATTCCATACTGCATAGCAGCAGGCCAAACTGCTGTTTGACTTATTTTTCAGTCAGATTTATTGAGGGCTAATCTATCTTTCTCTTTCTTTTTTCTTCCTTCCTTCCTTCCTTCCTTCCTTCCTTCCTTCCTTCCTTCCTTCCTTCCTTCCTTCCTTTTGAGTAAGTGCTAAGGATTTTTATTGTCATAACAAGTATAACAGAAGACACAAATAAATTAATTGTTCTGATCATTTTAGACTACAGGGTGTCTCTGTGGAAAGTTCAGCTCAGCTCCTTGTGCCAACACAATACTGTCCAAAGCCTAACCCAAAAGCAGGAGCTTGAGACAGTGTTCAAGACAATGACTGAACTTGGACATAGTGAGGATAAATGAAAAAGTGGTTTCCCTAGTTCCTCTTCTTAGTAAGATACACATATACAAAAGTATGAGGCTCATCAAGCGGGATAATTTTTATACATTGAAACTCATCCTTATTTAGTGTATTGTTTGATGAGTTTTGACAAAATGTGCAGATGTATAATCACCATCTCAGTCAAGATAGTAATGTTTCCATCACTGCAACAACTACTGCCATGCTGCTTTGTAATCTGTCCCTGCCCTAGACAACTACAAATCTGATTTCTGTCTACATAGTGTTTGACTTTACAGAGTGTCATATAAATAGAATGATACAGCATGTGCTCTTTTATGTATAGCTTCTTTCACTTAACATACTTTTGAGATTCATCCATGTGGTTGCATGTATTAGTTGTTTGTTCCTTTTTATTACAAAGTAGCATTCTATTGTATGGATATATCACATTTCATTCATTGACCAGTTGACAGGCTTTTTGATTCTTTCTAGTTTTTGGCTATTATGAATAAAAAGCTACTATAAGCATTTACATACCAGTTTTTATGAGGAAATATGTTTTCATTTCTCTTAGGTAAATATTTAAGAAGTAGAGTTTCTGGGTTATACAAGTGTCTGCTTGTTTTATAAGAAACTGCCAAACTGTTTTCCAAAGTGGCTGAACAATTTTGTATTCCCTCTAGCAATGTGATAGCAATGTTGTAGTTGTTCTTCATCCTTGACAGCACTTGATATTATTGTTAATATTTTAAGTTTTATCTACTATAGTAGTTGTATGGTGGCATGTCAGTGTGGTGTTAATTTGCATTTGTTGGGCATTTTTTCATGTGCTTGTTTGGTATCTATATATCTTCTTTGGTTGAGGGTTATTTGTATTGTTGTTGTGTTGTAAGAATTTTTTTTTAACTTTTTTTTATTGAGTTATAGTTACTTTACAATGTTGTGTCAAATTCCAGTGTAGAGCACAATTTTTCAGTTATACATGAACATACATCTATTCATTGTCACATTTCTTTTTACGCTGTGAGCTACCACAAGATCTTGTATATATTTCCCTGTGCTATACAGTATAATCATGTTTTTCTATTCTACATTTTGAAATCCTAGTCTGTCCCTTCCCACCCCCACCCCCTTGGCAACCACAAGTTTGTTTTCTATGTCTATGAGTCTGTTTCTGTTTTGTGTTTATGTTCTTTTTCTTTAGATTCCACATATGAGCAATCTCATATGGTATTTTTCTTTCTCTTTCTGGCTAATTTCACTTAGAATGACAGTCCCAGGAACATCCATGTTGCTGCAAGTGGTGTTATGTTGTCAGTTTTTATGGCTAAATGGTATTCCATTGTATAAATATACCACATCTTCTTTATCCAGTCATCTGTCGATGGACATTTAGGCTGTTTCCATGTCTTGGCTATTGTAAATAGTGCTGCTATGAACATTGGGGTGTAGGTGTCTTTTTGAAGTAGGGTTCCTTCTGGATATATGCCCAGAAGTGGGATTCCTGGGTCATACGGTAAGTCTATTCCTAGTCTTTTGAGGAATCTCTATACTGTTTTCCACAGTGGTTGCAGCACACTGCATTCCCACCAGCAGTGTAGGAGGGTTCCCTTTTCTCCACAGCCTCTCCAGGATTTGTCATTTGTGGACTTTTGAATGACGGCCATTCTGACTGGTGTGAGGTGATACCTCATTGTAGTTTTGATTTGCATTTCTCTGATAATTAGTGATACTAAGCATTTTTTCATATGCCTATTGATCATTTGCATTTCTTCCTTGGAGAATTGCTTGTTTAGGTCTTCTGCCCATTTTTGGATTGGGTTGTTTGGTTGTTTCTTATTAAGTCATATGAGCTGCTTATATATTCTGGAGATCAAGCCTTTGTCGGTTTCATTTGCAAAAATTTTCTCCCATTCCGTAGGTTGTCTTTTTGTTTTACTTAACGGTTTCCTTTGCTGTGCAGAAGCTTGTAAGTTTCATTAGGCCCCATTTGTTTATTCTTGCTTTTATTTCTATTGCTTGGGTAGACTGTTCTAGGAGAACAATTTTGAGATGTATGTCAGATAATGTTTTGCCTGTATTTTCTTCTAGGAAGTTTATTGTATCTTGTCTTATGTTTAATCCATTTTGAGTTTATTTTTGTGTATGGTGTAAGGGAGTGTTCTAGCTTCATTCATTGCTTTACATGCTGCTGTCCAGTTTTCCCAACACCATTTGCTGAAGAGACTGTCTTTATTCCATTGTATATTCTTGCCTCCTTTGTGGAAGATGAGTTGACCAAAAGTTTGTGGGTTCATTTCTGGGCTCTGTATTCTGTTCCATTGGTCCATGTGTCTGTTTTTGTACCAGTACCATACTGTTCTGATTACTTGAGCTCTATAGTATTGTCTGAAGTCTGGAAGAGTTATTCCTCCAGCCTCTTTCTTTTTCTTCAGTAATGCTTTGGCAATTCTAGGTCTTTTGTGGTTCCATATAAATTTTATTAAGAATTATTTATATGTTATTCTGAATACAAGTCCTTTATCAGATAGGTGTCTTGGAAAGATGTCTGATTTTATATTCTTAGTGTCTTTTGAAGAGCAAAGGTTTTAAACTTTTACAACATATAATAACAATTTTTCTTTTACAGATTGTGCTTTTTTGTGTGTTCTATCTAAGCAAACTTTGCCTAAGCCAAGATCATAAAGATTTTTTTTCCAATTTTTTTTCAGAGAAATTTTGTATTTTTAACTATTACATTGAGATCTATGGTCCTTTCAGATTAATTTGTGTGTGGTGTGAGATGGGGCAGATGTTCATTTTTAATCCCTCCCTCCCTTCTTTACTTTCATGTATGAATGTTCAATTATTCAAGCACCATATGTTGGAAAACCATACTTTTTTCATTGATTTATATTTTTGTCAAAGGTAATTGACCATATATGGTTAAGGCTAGTTCTAGATTCTCTATTCTGTTTCACTGATCTGTCTGTCTGTCTTTAGGCCAATACCACACTGTCTTGATTGCTATAGTTTTATATCTGATCTTGAAATCAGGTAGTGTGAGACTTCCAGTGATCTTTTGAACTTTTGGGGGCTCTTGTGGGTCTTTGGACTTTCTATGTAAAATTAAGAAACTCTTTGTCAATCTTAGTTTTTCAAAACTCTGTTATGGTTTTGATAGAAATTGTAATAAATCTATAGATAAATTTGGTAAGAATTGACATCTTAACAATATTGATTATCCCTATGCATATACATGGTTATCTCTTCATTTATTTAGATCTTTTATGAACTGTTCTCAGCAATATTTAATAGTTTTCAATGTATAGGTCTTGAAATATATGATTAAATGCATTCCTAAGTATTTTATGTTTTTGATTCTATAGTATACAACATCAGTTTTCAATTTATATTTGGGGTTTTTTGCTAGTATATAAGAAATATATATATTTTTTGTAAATTGGCCCTGTATCTTGTGACCTTACTAAACTTATTTATAACTTCTGTTAGTTTTTTTGGTTGATTCTTTGGAATTTTCCTTTATATAGGATCATGTCATCTACAAACAAAGGTAGTTTTACTTCTTATTTTCCATTCTGTGTGGCTCTTAATTCTTTTTGTTGTCTTGTTGCACTGGTTGGTATCTCTAGCCCTATGTTAAATAGAGGTGGTAAAACCAGACATTCTTGCTGATGTTATTCCTGATCTCAGAGGGAAAGTATTAAGTCTTTCAGAATTAAAGATGAGATTAAATCTATGTTTTATGTGGGTACTTTTTTATCATGTTGAAGAAGTTCCCTTCTATTTCTAGTTTGCTGAGACTTTTTGATCTTGAGTGAATGTTGAAACTTGCAAATACTTTTATGTATCTGTTGAGATTATATGATTTTCTTTTTATTCTGTTCATATGGTAAGTTACAATGATTGATTTTTTAAAGTTTTTAATTAAAAAATTATTATTGAAGTATAGTTGCTTTACAATGTTATGTTAGTTTCTGGTGTACAGCATAGTGATTCAGTTATACATATATAAATACATATTCTTTCTCAGATTCTTTTTCATTATAGGTTATTATAAGATTGAGTATAGTTCCCTGTGCTATACAGTAGAACCTTTTTGTTTGTTAATTCTACATGTAGTAGTTTGTATCTGCTAATCTCAAACTCCTGACTTATCCCTCCCTCTTCCCCTTTGGTAACCATAAATTTGCTTTCTGTGTCTGTGAGTCTGCTTCTGTTTTATAAGTAAATTCATTTATATCACTTTTTTAGATTCCACATACAAGTGATATCATGTGATATTTGTCTTTGTCTGATTTCACTTAGTATGATAATCTCTAGGTCCATCCATGTTGCTACAAATGGCATTATTTCATTCTTTTTTTTTTTTAATGTGGAACCAACATACCTAGGATAAACCCCACTTCATGATGCATCATCTTTTTATATATTATTAATTTCAACATACCAAAGTCTTATATAAGATTTTTCAGTTGAAGTTCAGGAGGGATACTGGTTGGTGTACTTTCTTGTCTTGTAATGTCTTTGTCTGATTTTGCTATTGGGGGTAGTGCTGTCATTATAAAATGAGTTGGTAAGTGTTACCCTCCTTTTCTGTTTTCTAGAAGAGTTTACAGAAAATCAGTATCATTTCTTCATTAATTGTTTGATAGAATTTACCAGTGAAGCCATCTGGACCTGGAGGGTTTTTTGTTTGTTTGCTTTATGGCAATGTTTTTTGACTATGAATTCAATTTCTTTAATAGATATATGGCTATTCAGATTACCTATTTTTCTTGAGTGAGCTTTGGTAATTATTTTAAGAAATGTGTCCATTTCATCCAAGCTATCAAATGTGCTTGCAAAAAGGTGTTCACAATATTCTCTTATGCTATGGGATCTATAGTGATGTCTCTTCTTTCATTACCAACATCAATAATTTTTATCACCTTTTATTTCTTGATCAGTCTCGTGACAGGTTTATCAGTTTTTGTGAGTTAGTCAAAGAACCAATTTGTAGTTTCTTTGATTTTTTTCTATTTCACTGATTTCTCCCTTTTGTTTTATCATTTCTTCTTGGTTTGGGTTTAATTTGTTCTTGTTTTGCTAGTTTACAAGGAGGCAGCTCAGCATTGATTTGAAACTTTTCTACAATAAATATTTAATGTAAATTTCTCTCAAGCATCACTTTGGCTGTGTCCTACTAAATTTGACATGTTCTCTTTTTATTTTCATTCAAATAAAATATTTTCTAATTTCCATTGTGATTTCTTATTTGACCCATAGTTATTTAAAAGTGTATAATTAATTTCCAAGTATTGGGGATTTTCCAGGTATCTCTCTCTTCTTGATTTCTAATTTAATTCCAGTGGGGTCAGAGAACATAGTATGATTTCAATCCTTTTGTATTTCCTTCTTAATGAATGTTCTGTATGTCCTGAAAACAATGTATATTCTATTGTGTTAGGTGGAATGTCCTGTAAATGGTGGTTAGGTCAATTTAGTTAATAGTATTATCAAAGTCATCTACATCCTTAGTGATTTATTTTGGTCTATTTGCTCTGGCAGTACTGAGAGAGCAGTCTTAAAGTTTCCAACTGTGACTGAGACCATCCTACATTCTTTCCCAAGTGTGCTTTCCCAGATTTAGTATCAAGAGAGGGCCTGCAGTAGAGCAGGCACCAGCCAGGCATTTTATGGGAAGTGTTCATTTTTGGTTTCCAAGAAATGAAGGGAGGGGATTGTTTCTCTTCACAAGCTTAGCATTCCTCCTCTGCTTTTCTATCCCTTCCAAGTCCTCTTTTGCAATGAAGGGGAGGGGAATGTTGTGGGTGAGATGACTTGCTCAAATAGCTGAATTTTAAATATTGGGTAATTACTGTTTTTGTTCCCAGCAATGGGGCCTTGTTAACAATTCAGGGGAATATAGGAAAAATCCTGTTAAATGATTTGTACCTGTGTGAAACGGAATTACTAAATGAGTTTATACTGTTCTCCTTAAAATTTTTTTACTATAATTACTTCAGACTGCTTACTGAGGAAAGGCTGTTAAGGCCAAGCAGCTGCTGGACCAATTCCAAAATCCTCAAGTGTTTCCTTAGATAATGTTACAGAGTAATCATTCTTTTAATAGATATAAAAGCAAAGTATTGTGCAAGGGAAGTACATCATGTTATCAGCAGTAAACAGTAGAAAAGTATTTAGTTTTCCTCTTACCTATGTTTGACTCTACAAAATGCTTCTGTTTGAGGATCCCATTTAGCTGCAGTGATCTGAGGGAGCATGTCTGTTCCTTTGAGGCTAAGCAACACTAATTTAGCCATTTTTGTTTGTTTTCCTTGAATGGGGTTCTTTGAGGGAAACAAAAAAAGGTCCTATTGAATATTAAATTACAAATGCCTGTGTAGGAAGAGAAATGGGATTAATTTTGGTTGATCCTAATATAGGCCAAGCACTGTTCTAGATGTTTACAACCATTTCCTTATTCCATCTTCTAAAGAGCCCTGTCTGGGAGATATATTAAGCACATTTTACAGGCAGGCTGAGGTCCAGTATGTGGTCCCATAGGCAGGAGAAATTAAGATTAGAATCAGAATCTCTTTAGTACCAAAATTCATGCTCTCTGCTGTCCTTGATGATTCCATTAATGTGGAAGTCTGCCACAAAAGCAACCCCAAATCCACAATTTTATTAATTAATTCTGTAGTTTCTGGAATGGTTTTGCTCAAATGTGGTTGGCAGTTGAGTCCATAAAACACCCTCTCTCTCTTTAGATTCATTGTGTTAGGAAAGCTTTTATCATATCATGCACCTTAAACAGAACCTGATATTTTGATCTTTGATAAATTTGGCATGGTACAATATTGATGTTTCTTTGGACTCCAGCCTTTGTAAATGTTAGGCTTGAAATCAAGACTGGACAGATGGCAGCTTAGGGCCTTTGGTCTAGGCAAGGAGGGTGGAGTAGGAAAGTTCAAAGATTATAACAAGGTTGAAACCAGAGAAATGAGGAAGCAGGCAGGTAGGCAACTGTAAGTATCAGAATTCAGGGCAAAACAGGTATCAGAGACCTGAAAGGACTTGCTACAAGAGAGAAAAAACATGCAGAGAAATAATCCAAAGTATAAGTCATCAGTGGCTACACACTTGTATGAGCTGGAAGGAACATTGATTATCAAAGTGTGATCCTCTGAGCAGCAGCATTACCATCATTTTGTTAGGTTGTTAGAAATACAAATTCACGGGTTCCACGTTCATCTGCTGAATTAGAATCTCTGTGGCTGGGGCCCAGAAATTGTGTTTTAAAAAGCTTTCCCCATCATCCTTATACATGTTAATGTTTGAGAACCTCTGAATTAGAGGTACACAGCAGTAAGTAGCAGGAGGGTGCAAACTAGAGTCACAGAGGCTTGATTGACTGCTACATATATTTAATACAAAATTAATTGAAAGTGCTTGACACTGTGTTAGGTGCTGGTAATACAGAGATGAAAAGATAGAGTGTTGTGTTTGAAGAATCTAAGGCACATCTAATTGGTAGTGTCTTATAGACAATAGGAAGCACAGATGCTCTGTAACTCAGGAAAAAAGATCTAGTCTTTAGAGTTATTAATTCCTAAAGGAAAACTAAAACCGTGGGAGCTAATGGCCCTGGGTTGGGTTAGGTCATGGGGTGGCAATGTAGAGTGAGGAACAAGAGGATCAAGAGTCTGAGATTCCTTAATGCCTTGTTAACTACTCTCTCCCCAACCAGCAATAGGCTGTCAGTGGTCTTACCACTTTTTATTTACCCTGTTAGTGAAGGAGAGGATCCCTGCTCTAAATAGTATATGGGATGACCAAACACACAACATCTGACGTGGTCAGATGAGATCGGCAGCAGTTTGTTAGTCACAAATACTCACAGCCTGTGAGGAGGAGAACACCACATGCCATGAAGGGCCACATGAAGGTTGCTCTTGGAAGCAGAGTGCTGTGGGCAGGCTTTGTAATGACAAGAGAGTGAGGTGACCCTTGATTCCTGTTGATAGTTGTGGTTTGTTTGAATAGTGTCTCGGGCTGGGCAGATAGAAGAAACCCATGGGTTGAGGACCAGATTGGGTGTGGCTGGTTCAGTCGATCAGTGAGTTAGCTGGGTGGGGAACAGAGGAACTCATGGTAAACAAGGTAGCACATGGAATTTCAGATTTTACAATTAATCAGCATACGTGGAAAATCCACTTCAACATCCCTCTTTTAATGGAGCTTCTCTGGACTAAAGCTTTCTTGTTTTCTTTTGCTTTTCATCCCACTACCTGAAATTCAGTTCCGTCTCTTTCTGTCTCTCTTTCATTCTCTCTCTCACACACACACATACAAACACACATGTCTTTTTGTATCAACAATAGGTTTTGACAGTGTTCCTAGCTGTGAATTCAGCAGGCAGTCACATTACCACCCCAGGGCCCTAGGCTATAGAGGAAAGTGCCCTGTGTTCCTTGAATGATCCAGATATCTAGACTTGGCACTCCCTTGCTTATTCCATGCTTATCTGGGAAGGCCAAATATGTGTATATAGGATCACAGATATTTGAGAAGGCAGAGAAAAAGAGAGCCTTATAGGCAGCCAAGAAGAGGGGAAAGAGTAGTTGGAAGAGAAGCAGGGAAGTTGTTTCATGAAAGAGACTACCTAGTAAAAATGGAGTGGGGAAGACTTACGCAAGCGGGAGTTCCAGAAGAAATGGACTGAATAGTAAGTATTGGATTTGTCATTTGGGCAGTATTTGTGCTACCTTACTAGACCAGTTTTAATGGAATGTATGTATAGATATGTGTGGGGAAGGGGTGGGCAAAAGATAGATGAAGCCATGTAACAGTGGGAGTGGATGCTGAAGTACTTAATGGGAGAAATTATGTCCTTTAAATACTCCAGGAAAAAACAACGTATTTAATGGGGTTGGATAGGGAAATAATTTTTTTAAAAAACCAGAGAAACTTAGATAATTTTTGGAGCTACCTGATGGGGCCTCATTATTCTATTACTAGACTATCTTCTCTAACTTGTGATATGTTTTAAAAGGTCAGTAATAAAAGTGCTTCCTGTAGACCAGAAGGGCCATGCAGGAGAGAAGGCCATAATGGGAACATTTGTGAGAGGGCAAGGAGACCTCAGGGGAAAAAGGATAGAAGTGTATCAACTAATGACAATGGGCTGAGGAAGAAACTAATATGTTTCAGCCCTCCTAACTACCACCTTTGCAGGAGAACAGCAAGAGACAGGAGCCCAGCAGGGGAATCTTTTTTCAAGGGCCCCTTGAGAGAAGGCATCAACTTTAATTATCTGCCAGGCCCATTCAGGGAATCAGCTTTAATTTACTGCCAAGTTTGGCAAGGCTGAAGCCACCCAACTAGTAAAGAACTGTTTTATCCCTTTACCTCCCCTCTCTCACTCTCTCTGCTCCCTACTTCTGCACCCAGCTTCAGTCGGTAAGGGGAGCAAACCTTCAGGTAGCAAGTAAAGGAGAATGTTAGCAGAAGCCCCAAGCTCCCCTTCCTCACTACAGGATTCCAGCCTGTAGGGTAGGAAGGATGAGGTGAAAAGATCTTATGCCAAATTAAGTTCAGTGGTTTGACCATTTCATGAAACTATACATTCTAATTACTGAATTGAGACTGTGTTTGCAACTTAAGATGACAGTAGGACTGTCTGTTATTTAAGAGTGAGTTATAAAGTGTAAGAGGCAGGAGTTGAATCAAGGGATGGTGGAAGATAACAAATGTTTTGATCAACTATGCTTCAAGGTTGTGGACTGTACCAGTTATATTTCTGTCTGTATTTGCATATCATGGTCCCATTGTCCGCTCACATTCAACTCATTCTCTTTTCCTACTAATTCCTTTCTCCCACCTTCGTTTCTTTAACCAGCAGCATCATTTTCCTAGTCTCTCAGGCTCAAAATCTAGGAGTTAATCTTGATTCTTCAGACAACAAGTTACTGATTTTTTCTTCTCATTAGATTACTGACTCTACCACTCACTGACTGTGCGGCCTGGCACAATGGAGGAATGTGTTCTTGTATGCCTACAACCCACTTCTCTGCTGTTTCCACTAGTAGCCCCCAGTGAAAGTGTTCATATTTGTATTATGTGAATGTGACCTTATGGCTGCAGCCGACTAGTCCAGCAATCAAGAGTAGCTTGTGTATCTTGTTAGATATCTTAGGGCAATCTTACTCGTTCTCAAGAATGTAAACCAATACCAAGTTTTTGTTGAGAAATTTTGAGGTTTTTGTTCCTAGTGATTAAACCAGCTCTGAAGGAAGAGACAATATCTAATTCCTCTAAGCCTTAATCTCTGTGTTTTTAATATTTAATCTCTGCTCCAATCACGCATACTAGTAGAGTCATGCTGGGCAATTTACTACTTCTAAGCAGTGTCACTTTTAGAAATTTAAGTATGATTCATGTACCATAAAACCCACTATTAAAAATTGTATAGTTCAGATATTTTAAAAAATCAAATTCACAAATTTGTGCTGCCATCACCACCATCTCACTCCAGAACAGTTTCATTATCCCAGAAAGAAACCACATACCTGTTAGCAGCCACTTCTCATTCTCTTCTTCCCCCCTGTCACTGGAAACCACTAATCCACTTTCTGTCTCTGTGGATTTACCTATTCTGGATATTTCATATAAATGGAACCACACAATATATGGCCTTTTGTGTCTGGCTTTTTTCACTTAGCACAGTGCTTTCAAGGTTCATCTGTTTTGTAGCATGTATCAGTACTTTATTCCTTTCTAACACTGAATAATCCATTGTATAGATATTATTAGTTGATGGTCATTTAGGTTGAATATACTTCTTAGCTATTATAAACAATGCCACTATGAACATTTTGTACAGATATTTTTGTATGTGTGAATATTTGTTTTCATTTTTCTTTGATATATACTGGGGAGTAGGATTTTTGGGGACAAATAGTAACCTTGTGTTTAACTTTTTGAGGAACTGGCTGTTTTCCATATCATTTGTACCATCTGTCTTCTCACAAGCATTGTATGAGAGTCCCAATTTCCCCATATCCTCACCAACACTTATTATTTTTCTTTTTTTAAAAAATAAATTATATCCTTCCTGGTAAGTGAAGTGGTATCTTGTGGTTTTTATTAATTTTCTTTTCAAATAACTTTATTTTCAAAATGGAAATAGCTATTATTTTCCCCATTATCTTTGTTCATTGTATTGCAATCAAGTAAAACAAACAGCTATCAGTATGAAAATGAAAATTGCTATAAATCCATCCACCCAGTGATGGCCACTGTTAACTTTTGAAGGAGGACAATAATTGGAGGACTGTTACAGCTAGGCTTTCCAGTAGCTCCACTGTTGAGTATACCTCCACGGGGACTGAAGTTCTTATTTGCCAGAGTTCTTGGATAAATACGGCCCAATTCTTAGAAAGTGTCCATCCTTCTCACCTCCTACTTCCCATTCACACAATCTTCAGATAATTGCTTAAAAACACTTTTATTTAGTCAAATGCTTATCCAGTCCAGATTGTCTTAGAAGTGAGAAAAGGACTAAACATTTATTGGGCTCCAATGAAATGCCACGCATGGAATTAAGGCACCTTCATTGTATTACCTTATTTAATATTCAGAACAACTCTATGAGGAAGGCCTTTTCATTTTTCTCCACAGACTGAAACAGAGGCTAAATGATATTAAAAGTAACTTACTGATAAATCTAAGGCCATTAAAAGGTGACTTACTAATAAATCTAAGGCCATGATTTGCCAACTCAGGTCTGGCAACTGAAAAGCTGTTTTTTATTTCAACATGCAACATTATATGTGCATTACTTCTTTATTCTATTGCAGTTTTTATTTATTCAGTTAATCATATATTTTAAGCAATTAGTGGTGATTAACTATAAGGACAATGCAGTAAGTAACTTAGTAAGAAAAGCACATTTGAAAAATACAGTTATTAACTATTGATACTGTAGGCCTATTAAATATCTTTAAAAATTCTAGATTTTATCAAAGCATAATGGATAGCCAGTAAACTGCACATAATTAAGATGAATGATTTGATAAGTTTTGAAATATGAATACACCCAAGAAGTCGTCCCAGCAGTCAAGACAGTGAACATATTGAACATGCCTAGAAGTTTCCTCATGTCCCTTTGTAATTATTCCTTTCTTCTCCACCCATGTGCACTCCCATTTCCCCCAAACCACTAATGTGTTCTCTGTCACTATAGATTAGATGCATGTTCTATAGTTTTTATAAATAGAATTATTATTGTGCATTATTTTTAATCTGGCTTCTTTCAGTCAGCTTACTTATTTTTAGAGTCATCCATATTGTCAAAGATTGCAGTAGTTTTTTTCCTTTTTATTGGTAAGGAGTACGTCCATTGTATAGATATACTGTAGTTTATTTATTGATTCACTAGTGGATGGATATTTAGGTTGTTCCCACATTTTTACTCTTACAAACAAAACAAATATGAACATTTATATATAAGTCTTTGTAGGGAGATATGCTTTCATTTCTCTTGGGTAACTGCCTAGGATTGGAATGGCTAGATAATATAATAGATGTATGTTTAGTTGTTTTAAAGATCTTTTTAAAAGACAGCTTTATTATCCTAAAGACACTGCCAGAAAACTACTAGACCTCTTCAATGAATTCACTAAAGTTGCAGGATACAAAATTAATATACAGAAATCTATTGCATTTCTATACACTGGCAAGGAAATATGAGGAAAAGATAAGGAAACAATCTTATTTGTCATCACATCAAAATGAATAAGATACCTAATAATAAACCTACCTAAGGAGGCAAAAGACCTGTACTCTGAAAACTGTAAGACACTGATGAAAGAAACTGAAGATGACACAAACTGATGGAAAGATATACTGTGTTCTTGGATTGGAAGAATCAATATTGTTAAAGTGGCAAAATTACCCAAGGCATGATATAGATTCAGTGCAGTCCCTATTAAATTACCAATGGCATTTTTCACAGAACTGGTAAAAAATTTTTTTAAATTTGTGTGGAAACACAAAAGACCCCAAATAGCCAAAGCAATCTTGAGAAAGAAGAATGGAGCTAGAGGAATCATGCTCCCTGACTTCAGACTATATTACAGGGCTACAGTAGTAAAAGAGTATGGTACCGGCACAAAAACAGACACAAAAATCAATGGAACAGGATGAAAAGCCCAGAAATGAACCCATGCACTTATGGTCAATTAATCTATGAAAAAGGAGGCAAGAATATACAATGGAGAAAAGACAGTCTCTTCAGTAAGTGGTGCTGGGAAAACTGGAGAGCTGTATGTAAAAGAATGAAATTGGAACATTCTCTAACACCATATACAAAGATAAATTCAAGGTGGACTAAAGACCTAAATGTAAGACCAGATTCTCTAAAGCTCCTAGAGAAAAACATAGGCAAAACACTCTTTGTTATAAATCGCAGCACTCTTTTTTTCAGTCTGTCTCCTAGAACACTGGAAATAAAAGCAAAAACAAGCAAATGGGATATAATTAAACTTAAAAGCTTTTGCACAACAAAGGAAACCTTGGACCAAATGAAGACACACCCTACGGAATGGGAGAAAATATTTGCAAGTGATGGAATAGACAGGACT
Organism: Vicugna pacos; assembly: GCF_048564905.1. Classification (NCBI taxonomy): domain Eukaryota; kingdom Metazoa; phylum Chordata; class Mammalia; order Artiodactyla; family Camelidae; genus Vicugna; species Vicugna pacos. Next base: position 31,565,941 of record NC_132990.1, read on the forward strand.
TAATCTCCAAAATATCCAAACAGCTCAGACAGTTTAATATCAGGGAAACAACCCAATCAAAAAATGGGCAGAAGACCTAAATAGACATTTCTCCAAAGAAGACATCCAGATGGCCAACAGGCACATGAAAAGATGCTCAATATTGCTTATTATTATAGAAATGCAAATCAAAACTACAAAATGAGGCATAACCTCACACTGGCCAGAATGGCCATCATTAAAAAGTCCATAAACGATAAATTCTGGAGAGGGTGTGGAGACGGGAAACTTTGTATACTGTTGATGGGAATGTAAATTGGTGCAACCACTATGGAAAACAGTATGGAGATTCCTCAAAAACTAAAAAATAGAGTTACCATATGATCCAGCAATCCCATTCCTGGGCATATATCTGGAGAAAACCCTAATTTGAAAAGACACATGCACCCCAATGTTCATAGCAGCACTATTTACAATAGCACAATAGCCTACATGGAAGCAACCTAAATATCCATTGACAGATGACTGAATAAGGAAGATGTTGTGCAGATATATATGCAATGGTATAGCACTCAGCCATAAAAAAGAATGAAATAATGCCATTTGCAGCAACATGAATGGATCTAGAGATTATCATATTAAGTGAAGTAAGTCAGATAAAGACAAATATCATATCACTTACATGTGGAATGTAAAAGATACAAATGAAAAACAAAAAACAAACAAACAAAAACAAAGCATAAATACAGGACAGAAATAGACTCATGGACAGAGAATACAGACTTGTGGTTACCGGGGTGGGGGGCGGGGTAGAGGGTGGGAAGGGATAGACTGGGGTTTCAAAATTGTAGAATAGATAAACAAGATTACACTGTATAGCACAGGGAAATATACACAAAATGTTATGATAAATCACAGAGAAAAAAATGTGACAATGAGTGTGTATATGTCCATGAATGACTGAAAAATTGTGCTGAACACTGGAATTTGACACAACACTGTAAAATGATTATGAATCAATAAAAAATGTTAAAAAAAAAGATACAAATGAATTTATTTACAAACCAGAAATAGACTCACAGATATAGAAAACAAACTATAGTTACCAAAGGGCAGGGTGGGGGATAAATTAGGAGTTTGGGATAAACATATACATACTATTATATGTAAAATAGATAAACAACAAGGACTTACTGTATAGCACAAGGAATTATATTCAGTATCTTATAATAACCTATAAGGAAAAGAATCTGAAAAAGAATATATGTATATGTATTACTGAATCATTTTCCTGTACACCTGAAACTAAACTAATGCAACACTGGAAATCAAATATACTTCAATAAAAAGAAAATTAAAAAAAAGAAAAAAGCTTTATTGAGTTATAATTTATGTATCTTAAAATTCACCCATTTTAACTGTGCAATTCAGTGAATTTTAGTTATTGTATAGAGTTGTGTAACCATAATCCAGTTTTAGAAAATTTCCATCATGTCAAAAAGAACCTTGTCTCCATTTGTATTCACTCCCTGCTCCTGTCCTTAGCTCCAGGCAGCTACTCTCTGTTTCTATAGATTTGCTGTTTCTGGATATTTCATGTAAATGGAATCATGCAATGTGTAATGTTTTACATCTGGCTTGTTTCATTTTGTTTAATGTTTCTGATATTTATGCACGTTCTGTTATGTATCAGTACTTCTTTTTTTTTAATTGCTGAGTGTTTATTCATTCATCCAGTGGTTGGATATTATGAATAATGGCTCATTGAACATTTGTGTACAAGTCTCTATATAGATATATGTCTAACTTCTCTTGGCTAGAGTCTTAGATGTCAAATTGTTGGGTTGTAAAGTGAATTTATTTTTACCTTTTTAATAAGCTGCCAAACTATTTTCCAAAGTAGTTGTACAAGTCAAAATTCCAGGAATGTATGAGGGTTCCAGTTTCTCTATAACCTTGCCAACACTTGTTATTGTTTGTCTTTTGATTATAGACATTCTACTGGGTATGAAGTAGTTTCTCATTTTGGTTTTAACTGACATTTCCCTAATGACTTACATTTCCCTAATGTGTTTATTTGCCATCCATATCTTCTTTGGTGGGATGTCTATTCAAGTATTTTGTCCAATCCAAAAAGCTGAGTTGTTTTATTACTGAGTTTTTTTGAAATAACATTGGTTTACAATATTATGTAAGTTTAATTGTATACAACATTATAATTTGGCTTTTGCATACACTACAGTGTGCTCACCACCAAAAGTCTACTTTCCATCTATCATCATGCAGTTGACCCCCTTTACCCATTTTGCCCTTGACCCCCTCTGATAACTGCCAATCTGTTCTTGTTCTACATGTGTTTGTTTTTGTTTTGTTTTGTTTGTATATTTAAAAAATTTCACATATGAGTAAAATTATGCAGTACTTGCCTTTCTGTGTCTTATTTCATTGGCATAATACTCTCAGTGTCCATCTATGTTGTTGCAAGTGGCAAGATTTTATCTTTTTTATGGCTGAGTGGTATTCCAGTGTGTGTGTGTGTTTATGTCTGTACTAACTCTTCTTTATCCATTCGTCTACTGGTGGGCAATTAAGCTTCCACATCTTGGCTGTTGTAAATAATGATGCAGTCAACATAGGGGTGCTTGTAACTTTTCTAATTAGTGTTTTTATTTTCTTCAGATAAATACCCAGAAGTAGAATAGCTGGATCATAAGGTAGTTTTACTCTTAATTTTTTGAGGAATCTCATACTGTAGTTTTCAGTGTACAAATCTTTTACCTTTTGATTAAATTTATTCCTAGGTATTTTATTCTTTTTGTTGCAGTTATAAATAGGATTTTTTTCTTAATTTCTCCTTCTGCTATATAGTATAGCAGATAGTATATAGTAACACAACAGATTTTTATATATTGATTTTGTACCCTGCAACTTTACTGTATTGGTTTATTATTTCTAGTAGTTTTTTGGTGGGATCTCAAGAGTTTCTTATATGTAAAATTATGTCATTCACAACTAGTGACAGTTTTATTTCTTCCTTTCCAATTTGGATGCCTTTTATTTCTTTTTCTTGACTAATTATTCTGGCTAGGACTACCAATACTATGTTGAATAAGAATAGTGAGAGCAGGCATCCTTGTGTTGTTTCTCATTTTGGAAGGATAGCGTTTAGTTTTTTCACTGTTGAGTATAATGTTAGTTAGCTGTGGGTTTGTCATATATGGCCTTTATTATGTTGAGGTATATTCTTTCTATATCCATTTTATTGAGAGTTTAATCATAAATGGATGTTGAATCTTGTTAAATGCTTTCTCTGCATCTATTGAGATGATTATATGATTTTTTAATTGAAGTACAGTTGATTTACAATAGTGTATAAATTTCAGGTATACAGCATAGTGATTCAATCTTTTCATAGATTATACTCCATTTAGAGTTATTATAAAATAATGGCTATATTTCTCTGTCCTGTATAACACATCCTTGTTGCTTATCTATTTTATACATAGTAGTTTGTATCTGTTAATACTACATCCCTATCTTGCTGTTCCCCCTTTCATCTCCCACAGGAATCTACTAGTTTGTTTTTTATATCTGTGAGTCTGATTCTGTTTCATTATATACATTCATTGGTTTTATTTTTCAGATTCCACATATAAATGATAATATACATTATTTGTCTTTCTCTGTCTGACTTATTTCACTGAGCATAACACCCTCTAGGTCCATGCAAGTTCTTGCAAATGGCAGAACTTCATTCTTTTTTATGGCTAAGTGATATTTCATTGTATATGATCACATGGTTATTATGATTCATTTTGTTAATGTGGTATATCACATTGATTGATTTTTTGAATACTGAACCATTCTTGCATTCCTAGAATAAATTCCCCTTGATCATGACTTATGATCCTTTTAATGTATTGTCATATTTGGTTGGCTAATATTTTATCGAGGACTTTTGCATCTATGTTCATCAGAGATATTGGCCTGTAATTTTCTTTTTTGTGTGTTCTCCTTGTCTGGTTTTGATATCAGAATAATGTTGGCCTTGTGCAATGTGTTAGAAATTGTTCCCTCCTCTTAAATTTTTTGAAAGAGTTTGAGAAGGATAAGTATTAAATTTTCTTTAAGTGATTGGTAGAAGTCACCAGTGAAGCTGTCTGGTCCTGGACTTTTGTTTTTTGGGAGGTTTTTGATTACTGTTTCAGTCTCCTCACTAGTGATCAATCTATTCAGATTTTTCATTTCTTCATGGTTTAGTTTTAGAAAGTTGTATGATCCTAAGAATTTACTCATTTCTTCTAGGTTCAATTTATTGGCATAGTGCTGTTCATAGTAGTCTCTTACAATCCTTTGTATATCTATGGTATCCATTGTAATTTCTCTTTCATTTCTAATTTTATTTTATTTGAGCCCTCTCTTTTTTTCTCGATAAGTCTAGCTAAAGGTTTGTGTGTATATGGTTGAGTCTATTTTTGAACTCTCTATGCTGTTCTACTGACAAATTTGTCTATCTTTATAGAAATACCATACTGTCTACATAAATGCAGCTTTATAATAAGTCTTGAGAGCAAATAGTAGAGACCTCTATTGTTGTTCTTCTTTTTCAGAATTGTTTTGTCAGTTCTATAGATCCTCTACATTTCTACATAAAGTTTAAAATCAGATTGGGATTTTGATTGGGATTGCATCAAATCTATATATCAAACTTCAGGAGAAGGGACATCTTAAACATATTGGATCTTCTGATGCATGAACAAGGTATGTTTCTCCATTTGTTTAGGTGTTATTTAATTTCTTTCATGTTTACTTGGTAGTTTTCAATGAACAAGTCTTGCACATCATTGTCAAATTTATCCCTAAGTGTTTTTAAATTCTTAATTGTATTATAAATGATATTTTAAAAAATTTCAATTTCCAGTTCTCTTTTGACATTATACAGAAATAAAATTGATTTTTGTGTATTGATCTCTTAATACCTTGGATCATTGTTAAACTCAATTTTTACTTCTGTTAGCTTCTTTGTAAATTACATCAGATTTTCTACATAGATCATGTTGTTTTTTAAGTAAAGATAGTTTTGCCTTTTCTCTTCCAATTTGGATTATTTATTTCTTTGTCTTGCCGTATTGCAATGACTAGAATCTCCAGTAAAATATTTGATAGAAGTGGTGAGAGAAAAAGAAAAGAAAAAGAAGTGGTAGGTGGACATCATTTTATTGTTCTTGGTCTTAATCAGTCTTTTTCTATTCAGTCTTTCCCATTAATTATGATGTTATCTGTAAGTTTGCTTTGGTCTATGTCCTTCATCATGTTTCTGTTCTGCAGTAGTGATTTCCACTAATCTGTTTTCTAGCTCATTGATCCGTTCTTTGCCTCATTTAGTCTATTCTTGGTTCTGTCTAGTGTGTTATTCATTTCAGTGATTTTATTCTTCAACTCTGTTTGGGTATTCTTTATATTTTCCAACTCTTCGCTAAAAACTTCTCTGTGCATCTATACTCATCTTGAGTTCTCTGAACATCTTTGCCATCGTTACTTTAAACTTTTTCTCAGATAAATTGCCTATCTTCCTCATCACTTATTTCTTCTTCTGAGATTTTATCCTACTCCTTAGCCTGGGAGATATTCCTCTGCCCCCTCATATTGTCTATCTTTCTATTTGTATTTTCAGGTAGGTTGGTTATGTTTCTCGACCTTGGAGAGGTGGCCCTCTGTGGGAGACTACTATACGTCCCAGCAGTACACACCTCTGTTGTCACCCAAGAGCCAGGGTCCAGCCCATCCCAGTGTAGAATCTGGTCTGTGTTCGTGGATTCCTTCCAGAGGCTTTGGGATTGTTGTTTTCTTTCTGGTGTCTCCCCCTGGTGGATGAGGCTGGACTAGAGGCTTATGCAGGTTTCCTGTCAGGGGGAGCTGGTACCTGCCCACTGCTGGATGAAGCTTGGTGCTGGACCTCTGGTGGGTGGGGCTGTATCTAGAGGTATTTGCAGCTTAGGAAGTCTGCTGATGGGGCTGTATTCCCACCCAATATGTTGTTTGTCCTGAGGCTTCCCTACAGGCTGTTGGGTGGGGCTAGGTCTTGGTGCTAATGATCCAATCAAGATGTCAGCCTCCAGGAAAGCTCATGTAGGTGGACACTCCTGGAATGTCTGCCACAAGCTTTTATGTCCCCTGGGTGAGCCATAGCTGTCCCCCACGTCCGCAGGAGGCATTCCAAAACCAGCAGGCAGGTCTGACCTAGGTTCCTATGAAATCAGTTCCTCTGCCCTTGGACCTGGCACATACAAGATTCTGTGTATACTTCCCAAGAGAATGAAGTCTCTGTTTCCCCCAGTTTCAGGGCTCCTGGAGTTAAGCCCCATTGGCAGCAAAAAGTCACATGTGAGTTGGTGTCTTACATTAGGTTCTCAAAAAGCAGACCCTGATTAAGGGATTTGTGAGCATGTGCTTTACAAAGGAAATATTCCCAGGAAAGACTGCTAAGGGAGTTGGGCAGGGCAGGGATGGACAGGATTCTAAACAAGAATATGATCTCATGCTGAAGTCCAGCAGAGGGTAGCTTTTGCATGCACCCTCCAGGGGAACTTTTGAGTGAAATTTAAGACACAGATGTTTAACCCAAAATAAGGGAGGTAGACTTTCAAAAGTCTTGCGAGGCTGGTGAAAGGAATGCAAACTCACAGAAACTTTCACCTCTCTGTGCAAGAAAGCAAAGCAGCACCAGTACTATAAGGGCAGTCCTTATAGGAAGAACTGCAAGTGCTGGATATTGAAAGCACACAGAAGGTGGCAGTGGTGGTGGTGGTTGGTGGTGTGGTGTACAGTACACACAGAAATGTTATAAAAAAATCCCATATAAAGGAATCTGAGGAGATTTGACAGAACACCCATATTGTTCTCCACGCCAGGGTTCTTTCATCTTTCCCTCCTGCCATTTTTAATATGTAAGCCTTTGTTCCCTTGGTTAGTGCCTCATGGTCAGAAGTTTTCTGCTCTGTGTTTGCCTCATATTTATGGTCTAGGTGTAAAGAAGTGGAGAGAGTGAAAGACTGTAAAACGACATGCCAGCTGAATATGTCCCCTTTAAAAAGGTGTTTTTCAAACCATTATACTGTCTATATTTTATTGTCCAAAACAGTATCAAATGGTTACCACATTACTGTGTAGGAGTCTGGAAAGGAGTGTACTTTTAGTTGGGTATATTGCTGCCCGGTACAAAATGAAGTTCTGTCAGTGAGGAAATAGGCGTGGTGGTGTTAGATATTAAGTAAACAACTAAAATATTTGGTATCTCCTCATTTTGCAGAGGATCAACCGAGTTTGAGAGAGGTTATATAATTTGCTGAAGTCACATAGCTAGTAAACAGTAAACTAAGCCTATGTTCTTAATATGCTAAGCAGTGACTCATGTGTTCTCTTTATGAAAGTGTCCTCTGGGTTAAGGACTGTAATCGAACTTGGACAAGTGTTTTCATCATCTTGGCACCTCAGCAGGAAGTAGCTAATTGATATATCCAGTATACAAGGAATGTATTTAAGGAGTATCTGCTAGAAGATGAGATTTCTGGGCTGCAGAGGTGATAGTATAAGGATAGAAGGAGCTTTAGGACAAGTCTGTCCCAACCACCCCTGGAGTATCCCAGCTTAAGATTTCTCTATCCAATACATGTAGTTTCTCAGCATGAGGCACAGAAACTGAAATTGTGTGTGTGTCTTTTTTTTTTTTTTTGGATTGTTTCGTTCTGCAGACATGGAGGTTGTGAATTAATCCTTTTAGGCTTTAATCAAGCTGTTGCAGTCTAATTTTTAAAAAAATTTTTTTTAGTTTTTTTTTGGGGGGGGTGGTTAGGTAATTAGATCTATTTATTTAATTATTTGTTTAATGGCAGTACTGGGGATTGAACCCAGGACCTTGTGCATGCTGAGCATGCACTTTACCACTTGAGCTATACCCTCCCTCCTATTGCAGCCTAATTAAATTAGCAATTTTCTTTCCCAAATTCCCTGAATTTCAACTCTTACTTAGTTTTCTTTTCCAATTTTAAGTCACTTTACTCATTCAAATAAAATTTTCTTGACAATGTTTCACGGTATCCAATAAATACATAAAATGTAGAAAAATATAAATAAAATGAGGGAAAGTAAGTTTTGTCATTATCAATAATTGTCATTTTTGATACAGTGAAATGGGCAAATTTTTTCCAATAATGTGTGTTATGGACTATCAAAACTCATGCAAGTAAGTGACAAAAAGCCACCACACATTTGAATATTTTAATCGAATAATACTGACTATGGTGATGGTGAAAAGTATTTTTTTTGAAAAAGGGAAATTAAAGTAAAGTAAGATAACCAGGTTGAAAGATATCTAAATAAAGAGTCAGAGATCTCAGGTTAAATTTCTGATGCTATTACATGTTAGCTGTTTGATCTTGGGTAAAAGTCACTAAATACCTCCTTTGTGCTGGCCGCCATCATGGGCACTGGGAGTACAAAGGTAAAAAAGACACAATCTCTTCCCTGAAAAATCTTGATTAGTTTTGAATCAATACAAATATTAGACAAATGACCTACCCTATTTATCAACATTCATGGGTTGGGGTATGCTTACTTTCACTTAAGATTTCACAATATTGGGTCATTTTACGATAAAATCATTGTGATCTCACATACTTTTGAAAAATACAGTTTATTCAAAAATATAAACAATATAATAGATATATTTGGTTACTTAATAATCATTTAAAGTATATCATTTTGTTTAGGATATCTACAAACAAACTTGGTGTTTTATTCCGGTTGTGAAATGGTCAGTCTCTATAGTTCCCAGTTGTCTTTTTATTAGTGGCTCTAGTGTTTGAGGCTATTGTTTGGAACTGGGGAAAATTATGTCCCTATGTAGCTCTTCAAAATGGATCCCTGTCTAGTGTGCAACTGAGGATAAGGCCCTTGCTTCTCCCCAGAGGCCAGAGGCCTCAGCTCTAAATACAAAGTTCTTTCTGGATTGAAAGTAGAAAAAAGTAAAGGTCAGGCTATATCTCTTCAGAATGTTGGCATGTTTATTTACCAATATGCTATTTAATATACCAATACAAGTATGTATGTAGTGATACAGAGGAAAATAAAAACAGAACTGATGGATTACAAAAAATATTTTTATACATAATAAGGAAAACATTCCACAGCATACTAAACATTCCATTTCCCTTAAATGTTATCTGTTTTTTTGTTTATCTCTCATCCCTTCTTCAATGGTAACTATTTGGGCTACTCAACCCAAGATCAACAGCTTTCCATCACATTAAGTTTGAGAGCTTAAATGTGGTATTCTCTCTATTTGAATCCTCGGGGTGTTCGCCTCGTTTAATTAGAGCTAGGTGGTTATCCTTTACTCCTAGAAACACTCCAGGATTGCTCTTACATTCAAATGAAACACATTTGGAGGACTGCTCATGAAGGACAAAGAAGGCCTGGTCTGGCAAAGAGTTTTCACATTTTTGTAGCTGAGGAAACAAGAGAAAAAGCAACCAATATGTGAGTGGAAAGTCCAAGGTTAACTTTACATCCTCATGTTGGAAACAAAAGGAGAATAATTATTCATAACTTAATGTTTCTAGTAAGCCTGCTTACAGAGTAAGAGATGGGAGGTGGGGAAGAAGGAAGTGAGTAGAGGGTCAAAGTTGGGGGATTTGATTTGATTCACTGATGGTTTATTTTGGGACACATTATGGCTTAGAATGACTGGAACTAGATGCAGTAGTTCTGGATTTGTACTTCTTTTTTGCCATGTACTCTCTCTGAGACCTGGGAATTTTGCTTTACCTCTCAAGCCTCAGTTTTTCAGTCTAGCCATTTTTCTAAGTCAGTCAACCCCCAACTTACTGACAGATATAGAGTGATATAAATTATTATCATTTTTAAGAGTTGGTAATGGTTTGTCACATGGCAAACCTACTCAATGCAGTAACTTCATAAGAGAGTTACTATGAGAATTAAATGAGATAGTACTTGTAAAACATTTAGCACACTGCTTGGTATATAGTAGAGCTCAGTAGGGGTCAGCTCTTATTATCAAGTTAGTTATCTATGCCAAAGACATATACACTTAGGAATGTTTTGTTAAGGGACATGCTGATTACTATCCAGTGTTAGTTAATATCTTCCATGACTATATTAGATTTATAATTTGTGTATTTATATAATTTATCTTCTATATTATGCTCTCATGTTTTCTTCTTTATCTCCACCTTTGGCTTATTTGTTCTTCAAGAAGTTTATAATTCTTTATCATGACCAATATAATACTACTGTTTACTAACTGAAGAAGTGCAGTGAATCCGATGATTAGAATGTAGGTTGTTATGCTATCTATAAATCTTGTCATATGGAAATGTTTGGCCCTCTCTTTAGCAGTCTCAGAGTGTAAAATTATTTTTACATTTGCTTAAAAAAGTGATATTTTACAAGGAAATACTTCCTGGAAGAACATAGTAGTTCCTAAAGCCAATTAGGAAGGACCTGAGATCGTTCTATATAGCAGTGCTTCTCAGACTTTAGTGTGCATATGTATTTCCTGGAGATTTGGTAAAATGCGGATTCTGATTCAGTTATGAGAGAGCCTGAAAGTCTACATTTCTAACAAGCTTCCTGGTGATGCTGTACTGCTGTCAGAGACCAGACTTTAAGTAGCAAGTCTATACACCGATTCCCCTCCTTCCCTACTCCAGAAGCAGGTTATTAATAGTAACTGATTTTGTTTTATGTACAATAGCACAAGCAAAACATCTTCAAAATACCCCAAACACCCAAATCTGCACAAATGGGTGGAGTCAATCGTGTCAGTTAGGTGCATATTTCTATTACCTCCACGGAGTGCTCCTTACTGTTGGCATGCAGCAAAAAGTCTTTGTCTTTTGTGGGGCTCAGGTTTACCATTAATTTCCGATGATCAACACCACCATCTTGCAATTAAAAAATGCAAATTATAAAGTTAAGAATTGTAACTCATTTTAATTTAAATGGATTTAACCACTAGTAAAAGAGTCTAAGATGTCATGTAAAATAACTACTTTATTCACCAGCACATCTCTTAGAAATATTTATACCCAAAAGAAACTTAAAGAGCCATTGAACAATAGAGGGTAACTCTCAGTTTCCTTAGGAGAGCAGTTAGTTTTCTTATAAGCTTTCTAATTGTAGAATTGTGATCTAATGAGTATTTCTCTGGGTAGCAGCTTCCCCATCTGCATAGAAAGCCACTGATAGTTATCCCTCAATTTCCAACTCCTCTTTTTGTGTAATAATAAAACATTTCTCAGCCTGACTTATAGCTAAATGTAGCAATATGTCTAAGTTCTGATCAACGTGAGGTGACTAGAAGTGTCAGGTGCAACTTCCAGGTTGTGTCCTTAAAGGGAAAGAGAGTTCATGCATCTAATTTCTTCTGTCCTGCTGATTGGATATTGTCGTGGTGGCAGGGAATCTTGAAACATGTGGATTTTGGCAGAGCCACAAAGAGGAAAGGAGCTGGGTCTCTGGGCAACTTGTTAAACAGAACTGCCATTCCAGCCCTTCTAAGACAGATAAGTTTCTGTAACTTAAGCCACCATTATTCTGAATCTCTGTTAAATGTAGCCAGATCTTTATGCTAATAAAGTACGAAATGGATGAGATAGAGTAAGTCCTTTTAGAATCTAAAATCTAAGATTTTTATCATGACCTTGGGTGGGAGAGAACCTTCTGAGACTGCTTTCTTTACCTTTGGAGCATTTTTTTGATTTGTCTTTACCTTACATTTAAGAATTCAAGCACCAAAACTATCTAGCCTTCCAAATTACCTGTTGCACTTGAGGGGCATTGGGAATCATAGTAACGGAGGAACACCTTGTCTGAAAGAGAATGCATAAAATCCCTTTGGTGAGATACAGTTTTATCAAATGGTTTATCAAATGGTCAAAACACATCAGAAAATATATTTTTATTATATATCAATAAAAGCAAACCTTTTGTGGTTTTGAGAAAAGTTTTAAAAATATCTAAATATGCTCTGAGGAATTCTCCAACAATGTTGATATTAAAATATTTGAAATATTTTTCATAGCATTGGTATATTCTTCTACTAGAAGTTGTACTTCGGTGATATTGTAAGACTGGAAAGATCTAGTAGGTAATGTACCGACAGCAAATATGTATGATACTTTCTTCCATATTTCACAACAGATACCACTTCCCAATATCATCATTCTTCCCTGATAAACCCTAACTAAGCTTCTGAATCCTCATCAATACAGTGATATTCAAGCATCAACTGCCAATGCATTGGAGTTAACATAGAGCCTAAAATCTATTTGCCATGCCTGAGTTAATCTTAACATACAGCCTAAAATCTATTTGCCATGCATGAGTTAATCTATTGTTTATGGTTTGGTCAATTTATTTTTTAACTATACTAGTTATCATTATATCATTGTAGACAAAAAGAAATATTCTACCTTTCTCTTGGTCTTTTCCCAAGTCTTCAACATAAATCTCATAACTTCCATCTTCAAAGACAAAAGTAATGAATTGATCGTTGTATGTACTCAGGGAAGCAGAATGTTCTGTAACAAGTAAAAATCTTGTTTTTAAGAAGTTCAAAAAACTTGTTTCCATGAACAATCTTCCAGAAATTAAAAAAAACCTTTTTCAACATGTTGTTTATTTGTTTGTTTGTTTCTCAATTTGAGCTGCATTTTGTCCATCACTGTTGGGTTAATGAAAGCCTTTGGCACAAGCTTAACATAGCTCAAAGGCTGAAATGTGCCACATGAATGGGAAAGGTGCTAGTCTTCTGCATGAAGGCCATGGGAAGCCATGTTAATGTGCTTATGGGAGGATCTGGTGGGGAGAAAGAAGATGGAAAAGTGGTAGATATTGCCTGAGGAAACCTCTGCTTCCTGGCTCCCCATGGTCTAGGGAACTATGGGCAAGAAGAAACTATATTTTGATAGACATGGATAAGTGAATATCCATCTGTAAAGTGTGGAGTTACTCAGAGACTTCTAACAGTCCTGGAGAATGCAGATGTGAGCCTCATTCTGTCCTCTGGCTAATAACAGAGACACTTAAAGCAGTACCCTCAATTTTTTTTAATATACTAGTACACATAAAAAATGATAATATTTCTACAGCATGCTGGGGTAAACTGGAGCAAATTTAGGGACATATGGGTCCTGGAGGAAAAATCTTTTTATTTTCCTAATAGTATAGAGTTATGCTAAGAAAAATATAAAATATTAAGGAGAATATTAAAAAATTTATTTGCACAAGTAGATGATACAATTTAAAACCATTTTAACAACTGTTTAAAATGTTTGAGTTGAAATTGTGTTTTAAAAATATAATAACTCTCATTTACTTTCACTGTCAAAATGTTGAAGTTTGGGGAGATAATTTGTCTTTTTACCCCAATGGGTAATATATTTTTCTGAGGAATAATGTGTATGAGATTCCAGTCTACAGCAAGCATTTCAAAATAATAATGGGGTGCTAACTATAGAATTCATATACATTGTTAGAACAACTATTCTGTACCTAGTTTGGATACTACTAGGTATGGACAGAAGTTTCTGATATACATGAAATTGTAGAATTGGGGCTGCTTCCTGGAGCAGCACTTGCCAGAGTTCTGTGTTTTATCTCCCTCCTCACCCTCACACCACCCCTGTGACCAGTCTTGCCTTTGATACTTGGAAAATCAGTTGGTGTATTATGTTTCTGGACCACAGAGTTATCAAAGGTGAAGCTCTCCACAGACCGTTCATAGTGTTCCAGGTGTTGCTGACTGACAGCCAGTACCAGATGTTGCTTGTCGTACTTTCCAGCTGCAAGACAAGGGTAGAGATAGGAGTGGACTCTCAGTCCTTACTCTGTGCAGATCCCTCATCCATCTCCCCTTTGAGGATTTCAAGTCAAGGCTGACTGTGATGACTGACCCCAGGGCTTCGGCCACCTCATGGGCTGAAGGGATCAATACCTCCTACATATTTATATCTCAGTAGGGCACACCCACCGGAATCTAGGCAGAAGAAAACTCGTCACCCATGGTCTCAACCCTTAAAAGGCAACCACTGTAACATTTTAGTTTACTTCTTTTAAGTGAAAGAAAAATAACTTGAAGAATATTATCAATGTATTTGTAATTTGTTATCCTCTGTTTTCACTTAATATTATAACACAACTATTTCTCCCATGCTACTAAAAACTCTTTATATGCCCTTTTGAGAATGGCTAAATAGTTCATCATCCTTACTCTTTTCCAGAAGAAATTTGGGTGAGGGAAAAAAATCATGTATCCTGATGTGGTAAGTGAAGATAAATAGATGCCCATCACTGTGTTGAAAAATTACTGGGAAATACAGTTTCTCCTTACCTTTTCTTGGTGAATGCCTTTTGGTAGTTTTTTTCCTGAAGTAACAGGCCTTCTTTTCTATGATAAGGCCAGAACGTAGCTGCATAAAGTACATCTGGCAAACTTCTTCAGCTTTCTGTCGGGATTCTAAGCAATTGAAAAAATTATGATACCGTTTCATTCCATCTGTCTTTATCCTTTTACAAACCCTGAGTATGGCAGACCAGGAAAGCAACTTACGGACCCATAGTATCTCATCAGAAACCTTGGGGCCAGTTGTATTTCAAAATTCAGAGTCTTTTAGATCTTAAGATTATCATGTAGAACATATATTTTATATAACTAGCACACCCAGCAGGAACTAGGGTGGAACCTCATAAAAACTAATAATTTTTGTAGTGAAACAGGAAAATTTATATAAAGTGAAATACATAAAGACCTCATGTTGGTTCAGGTTGGGATTTAACTGTCAAATGAGTTCAGGTCATACTTTGCTGTCAAACGAATTATGAAAAACTAGGTCTTTAGAAAAAAATTTTGGTTTCAAAATTGATGTAGAGGAGTATGGATCTACATTCAGTGTATATCTTTGCCTAACTGAGGGAGCACTCTTATGGTCATATGAAATCTATGATCTTTTCTACTTATCTAGGATATACTTTTAATAATTTTGGAGGGATGGCTATAGTCTATAAATAGTCACTAATATTAAAAATAGCTGACCTGTGTCAAGGAGCTTTTTGTCTTTGTTTTCTTCTAAGAGTTTCATGGTTTCAAGTCTTAAATATAAGTCTTTAATCCATTGTGAGTTAATTTTTGTGAATGGTGTAGATAGGGGTCAGATTTCATTGTTTTACATGTGATTATCCAGTTTTCCCAGCACCATTTATTGAAGAGACTATCTTTTCTCGAGTGAGTATTCTTTGCTCACTTGTCAAATATTAGTGTGTACAGTGGGTCAAGCACTGTGCTGGTAATTTTACATGCTGTTTCATTTAACCCTTCACAAATAATATTGTAAGGTAGGGATTATTCTCCTTATTTTATAGATGGTGATTTGAAGTCCTTAGTAGTCATGACACTTGCCCAAGGTTACAGGTCTGTTGAGAAGTTGTGACTAATATCAAACCTACTCTTCTATCTACCTCCATCTAAGAATTTTAGTGACTAACAAAATGCAAATTGAAATTATATCTTTTGAAGTAAAAAAATAAATTATTCACTAATTCTTATTTTGTTTAGCGAAATAAAAATTAAAATCTCAAATAAAAAACTAAATTTGCCACTTGGAAATCATAAAAAGCTTTTCAGAGTCTAATAGAAAAGAAAGTTGTAACACTTGAGTCATAGGATCTCAGTTTTCAATAGTATAGTAAATGAATTATCAAGCAATTTATACATTATAGCCAAATGCCAATTATTCACAGTAATTCAGAAAATGAAAATAATTTCTTGGGACTGAGATTCATTTTGTGATCTTTTTTTATTCTCCAGAAGATTTGCCTTCCTGTTATGCTTTTCAAAGTTAAATGGAATCAACTTTTGTTACCTACTATTTTGAATTATCTGTATCTTGCCTACAATTCAGATGGGTGTCTACTTTAAGTATCTTCAGCTATTTGAACAGGGTAAGGCTATTTAATCATATTCATCCACCCTGGAACTCTCTAATATTTCTTCACAATTCAGAAATATCAGCTATGATATTTCATATTTATATAGTGCTTTTCAGTTACAAAGTAATTTACAGAGCTGTGCCAGAACCAGCATTGAACTTGGTTTCCTGACAACTAATTTAATACAGCTCATTATTAATTGTATATTGTGTGCTGGTCTTAGCCTTTCAATTACCAGTGTTGTGTTTGGACTGGCCCTTGTGGTTCTTATTATGATTTCATGCCCTTCAGCAATAACTATGAGGTAAATGAAGAAATAAAGGTTTAATAATGATCAGGCTTGGAAATTATACCACATACTGGGATCACACAGAGAGGCCACAGGTAGAGAGAGTGCATGGGCCTGGGGTTCTCCTTTATTGAGGTTGAGAGTGGGAGCCTAGGATATTGAGAGCTCACTATTTATTGGCGAATTTAAAACATAAAAGCAGGAATTTAAAGCATGAGAAGAGAAAAAAGTAAGTGGCTTAAACAGCCAATTATGGAAGTCACCCAAGATCTCTGGTTCTTTACCTAGTGTTGTGTTTGAGATAGCCATCTTTGACGTGGATGCCTCATCCGTCAAAGCTAAAGTAAGGCAGTTGTATTACAAAAAAGAGAAACAAAGCCCAACTGTCAGGGTGTACACTGTATGGTATCACAGTGTCTCTTCAGATGGTACTCTACGCATGTCATTCCTTATGTGCTTATCTTTATGTGTAGCATCCTGTGGTGACATGACAGGTATGTCTAATATTGAGTGAACTCTGTGGGGAGCAGGTTATGGGTCTTGGGTAGTTAGAATTGAAGGTCAAAATATTGAGGAAATATTGCAGATGTAGAAGAAGAGAATTAAAGGCTAAAGATATGATTGTAGGGGCTACAATCTAGCGGGACAGTCAGTGGGTGTAATTCATTGGGGGCTGACTATATTTGAAGTATTTAAACTACTTTGGATTGGGAGAATTTGGAAGAGGTATACTTTGCTGTTCAGGGCAGCTGAAACTGTGGTGCGAGGGTTGAGAGGAAAGCATAAAGCCGACATGGCCATGGGAACTCTAGAAGAGAGTGCTTCACTAGGATCAAAGGGCCAGCTCAAATATATAAGAGCTGTTGCTGTTTCCTGTGTCTCCATTCTGCTTGATATCTGATGGTAGTATCTTTGTATGGCTTTTAAGAACATTCTCATAACCACTTTCATCATAGCAACAGCATGATGAAATCCCTCAGGCATTTCTGGTGAGTAAATGGGAAGAGGCCTGGAAATCTTTTTATAGTTCTGCCACTGAGAGAGCTAGACTATGGCTGACAGGAACTACAGAGATGAATCACTTCATCTTTCATTTTTTCCCCACAAAACACTCATTTCACCAGGGTCTCTTCTCACTACTTACTACGTTTGACCTGTCTGTGGCATTTGACTTGGGGACCACCTCCTTCTTTGAACTCTTCTTCTCTTATTGTTTTATCTCCAGTCTCCTTACATTCTCCTTGTTTCCCTCTGAACAGTTCATCTCTGTCTTTTCGTTAGTTCTTCCTTCTCTGCCTGCTCTTAAAATGTTGGTGTGCTTGAGGATTTTGTCCTTTACCTTTTTCTCTCACTCTAGACTTTCTTTCTGGGCAATCTGGCTTGCTCTAATGACTTCAATCATCTTTTTATATGCAGATGACTCCCCAAACTGTAACACTACCTTTGGTTTCTCTCCTGAGCTATATATCTATTGCTCTTTCCCCACAGAAATTTTGATGCCACAGGGCATTTTGACTTCAGTTACCTTAAAGCTTCTCTATTTCTATCTATGTAGAGCCTCTGGAATTCTGGACACCTCTACCTGGGTGACCTACACCTACCCCAAATTCAGATATACTCATAATAAAAAAAGTAACTTCTTTGTCTTTCTCTACCCACAATGTATTCCTCCAGAATTCCCTATCTTGAAAAACAGTACCACCATCTGCCATTTTCTGCCCAATTCTTAAATCCAAAAGCTGAGAATCATTCATTTCCCCCTCTCTCTTCATCCCTCAATGTATTCAATTTGTCATTAAACCTTATTGATTTCACCTTCTGAGTGTATCTAAATTTTAGTCCTCCCCTTCCATTCTGTTGTCTTAAGTCAGGTCCTCATCATCAGTGCCCTAAGATGAATGCAGTAGACCTATGACCAGCTTCTGTTTCCACATTTTCTTGCTTTGTTACTTGGAGGCTCAGAGCAGTGTATTTAGAAAAATAAGACGTGACATTTCTTTCACCTTGAGTTTTGAGAAGCAGTTCATACCTATCACACACCACGCCGGTATCTGTTGAAATTTTAGCCATTAGTATTTAAATAACAACAATCTTAGTATTACACTGAGCCAGTATTGTTGGGAGGGAAAATCTGCTAGGGAACAATAAAAATAATGTGATATATTCCAAAGTCATATGAATGATTTAGGGATTATCATTATCATTGTTTCTCTAAATGGTATAAATAAGCTGTTAGGGCCACTGCGCCCTTAAAGAAGGGGTTACATTTTATTTTTCTTAATTTTATTTTTTAAAAATTTTTTGAAGGGTCACATTTTAATTTTCCATCAATGACAGCAACTCTGGTGTAAACTCCAGCCTGCTCCCCTACTCCAGTATCTATAGAGAGGCCACATCTCCTAGAATACGAAGAAAATGCATTCTTTATTAAGAGGGAATTTGGGGACACTTCTAATGAGTCACTGTTTCTACAAGAAGCATTTTGACTCAGATAAAAATAAAAGTATTAACTTAGCCTTGATTTTCTGGTGATTTCAGAAACCACAGTCAAATTACTAGTTTCCCTGCTTACGAAAGAACGGCATGGGTGGGCCAGGGCCTCAGGGAGGACTGAATGATGTTCTTTAACATTTTGTTCTCTTCTAGCCTAACATGTTCAGGGAAATGGAGAGGAGCACAAAGGACAAGGCAGATGTGCTAGTCACCACCATCATTTCTCATTCTCTGTTTTCTCTGTGGTGCACCAGAGCTCTGTTAATTCTTTTGTGTTACTGCTCTCAAATGAAAAATATGAGTACATATTTGCATAATTCTTTCCTAGGATAAATAATTTTAAGGATCAAAGATGTATATATCCCTTTCATCTTGAAGCTATAGTTGACTTTATTACCTTTTGACTTATTCCAAACTCTTTGAGTTTATAACTGGATAGACTTGAGCATCATTTGGTCTGTTCTACTTTATTTGAGGCCTGGATTATTCAAATATCTTCACTTGTTATTCTCTCCTTTGTCAGAAGTCAAGCCAAGATTACAAGTTTGATACACCAAAGGTCTTAATAAATGTTTGTTGAATAAAAGTGGGTCAGTTTAAAATTTTGTTAATTAATCTGGTAAAAAGGTTTTAGGATTTGGTGGCAGGAGGTGTGGGTAGAGAAGGGATCGACATGAAGGGTTATAATTATGTTTATCACTATTAGCAGGTTTAAGTCATTGAAGCCATTCCTGTTCTGTGATATAGTAAATAAGCAAGAATTGGCCATATATAGTCAGTTTTAAACCAAAGCCTGCTTTGTTACATACTTACGGGCCATCCCTTTCCATTTTGGCTCTTGTATTCTTAGTCGCTTTTGGTAAGGTAGCATGCATAAACACTGGAATGATAAAGATTTGGTAACAGATAAAAAAATAGTGTGTAAGACAATCAGAAAGGCCTTACTTCTCAACTTGGGAGATTTTACCAAGGCTTTGCCTGCTGAGCTATTCATCTTTGCTGGGGAAGTTTTGGTAGTTGAATACTTCATTTTAGGCTTCATTTTTTCCGGCTTCTGTTGGATTAAAATATAATGATAGTTCAATTGTCTCAACTTGAAAACAAACAGAAACAACTGTGACTAACTCAATATAAAATTTATAACATAGCTACACAGAAAAAATAATTATTTCAGTAAAATTTGAACATGGTATCCTGACTATATATCTATGATGAAATAATAGTCAAAGGACAAAAATAACTGCAAAGAAAGCTTAACTTTTGTGTTGTGGGTTTATTGTTAGTGGTAATATTGCTATTGAAATTCTGAGACTTTTTGCTATGCTATGGAATAGAACAAATGTATTGTTATTAAAGGCTTTTCACTGCAGGGGAAAGGAGATACAAAATAAAAAAATAAGGGAAATTCTCAGTAATGTTAGATTTGAATTAGCAATATCAGTGTGCCCATATCTTAATTTCTAAATTTTTTCTCCACTAAAAGGAACTAGGATTCTAAATATGGGCTGGGAAAGTTGAAATGAACATGGAATATCTTGTGCCAGAGAGCAGTGAGTCATTCAAAAACTAGTGAGATTGTGTTAAAAGGACACAGGAGCTCTCTTGAAGGATCTTCTCCTGGGCAAATTTGGCATAATTTGAGCATCAAAAAAAAATAATGATAGTAATTGACTGTAAAGCGTTTTATGAAAAAAGAAAACTGCAAGTCCATAGCAATTCTCAAGAATGAATGAATGAGGGATTTAGAAGGAATGATGAAATTAGAAAAGTCACCATTTTACAGCCTCCAATTTAATATTTGATTCAGGAAAAGATCATCAATGATGCTGTCCCTTGATTATCAAGCTGGATTGTAGTATCATACTAAAAAAATATGGAGCTCCCTGTTACAAATTGCAGAAAACTACGTATTCTTTCAGTAGGGTACTGCAACCTGGTTTCATCATCAAGGTAAGGTACTGGTGCTGTGGTTTATAGAGGGAGCAAGACTGCTTCTCCAGTCTTAAATTCTCTCTGATATTGCCTGAAATTTTATAATATTACTGTTTCTTTTATTAAACCTTGCCCTCTTTTCACTAGGTTAAAAAAAAAATCCAGATTATCCCAGGAGTGGTAATGATTCAAGTCTCTTTTAAACTTCTTATGGAACAACTTTTCTAGCAGAGTAAGGGAGCAGCATTGAGTTCCTGGTTTAGAGAAGTCATTGGAAGATAAACTTTGTGCACTTTTTTTTTCCTTTTTCAGTTTTATTAGGTAGAATTATTACAGTTTGGCTGCATGTATGTACATTATATTGGCATACACTTTTATTTTTGTCCTGGACAACCCCAAACAGGCTGAAATTCCACATTTTCTTGTTTAGATAGGACTAGAATCTTACATGCAGCCATTCTATTTACAGCCAGTCTCATGAACAAAATCTGTCAATGATAACATAGCTGAGATTCCCTATTCTGCCTCTGGGAATGAATGTTTTCTTCGGATGGGAGTGAATATTATTCTCACAGAGCACAAGGGCCTCACTTCAATCATTACCTGTTTCCTCTGATTCTCCCACCTTTATTGATCAAGAACACTTAGAAGCAGAGAACCTTAGACATTATTTACTGGGTCCCTACGTGAGTAGGCTAAGACTGAAAAGTTAAATGCCTTGCCCAGATCATAAAAGCAGAACCAGGACCAGAATCTAGTCTCATGACTTCCATCTTTATGCCAGAGCTTCCCAACCCTGTCTCCTCTCTTCTCCCTCTAAATGTAGAAAGGAAATAACCAGAACTGGGAATTTAACTTCAAATGCTCAGGCAGTTGTCCAACTTCTTTAAAATAATAAACTTTAGGATATGGTATTTAATTTGTAACATAAAGTGGGATTGTGCAGTTAGGTAACCTTACTGTGTTAAATTTTAAGTTGTACAGAAAACAGTTCAGATAGTACCCTGCACACAGAATGTGTTCAGGTAACACTTTACTGATAACATGAGAATTGCATTGCTAGTATTTTATTTGTCTTTTTTCCAGGGATTCTTATGTGCTAGGAAAAAAAAGTCTCCTGGATAGACATTTTAAAAAATTGTATTTTCAAGTTAATCTGGGAAATGTTTCGATCTATATTCCTCTCCCTGGGAAATCAGAATTCACATTAGCATAGTAAAGGTGTTGACAGTCCCTCTTTAAATAATTGTGAGTATCTTTGTTTAATTATTTTCAGTAATTATTTGATCTTGTAACCTCCTCAGCCCCCACTATTAACAATCCCATGGCTAGTTTGAGAGAACACACTTGGAGGAACTCTACTCTAAACCAACATTAGCTTGCACAGTTTCAGATGAAAAACTGAAATACTACATTTACAGTGGAGTCATTAACACAGACAAAGTCAGCTGCTTTTTAAGACTCACATGATAAATCAAAAACCTAGTCAGGAAATATTTTCTAATCCTCATCTGAAAAACCAAGCATTTTCTTTAAACAACCTACAAGTTTTATATCTTAAAAAATGTGATCATTCTTTTCACCATTTTTTCAGACTTAAGATGTACTCTTTAGTCTCCTGTTTATAAATCAGAAATATTACAGAATATATGGCAATATAAACATCACTGCTTCTTTTGTGCTGCTTTTTCTATTAACATATGGCAAACATTCTTGCATACTGATTATGATACTCACCTAAGTTATAAATGTGAAGGGCTGATCTCAGATGATGAGGTTTCCTTGTCGTCCACACTTGGTAGTAGTTGATGCAGTTATATTCCAGCTCCACTTATATATACACACACTTAGATTAAGCAACATTGGATGACAGTATTTGATGAATGAGGCGATGCAAATAGAGTAAGTTGAATGGGTTAGAATGAGTGGGAACGTATCTTATTCCCACAGTCAAATCCTAAACAGAGCTTTTAGATTATTTTAGCGGTAGCACTTTCAGTGAGTTATACTCAGTTAGTCATTAACTTTTATAAAACCTTTATGATATGGACTCTACATAATGTTTATTGCTCAGTGTATAGCATGCAAGGACACAGAATATTTAATTGCCTTTCTGTTCTGTATAGAAATTTGAAAACTTAAGTAATTTTTTTCTGGTTATAAAAATGATGTATGTACACTTAGAAAATGTGTAAATAACTGTAAATAACAGGAAGGCATGAATGCTGTAGATCCTGACATTTTTTTTCAATGCAGAAGTACCACACATATCTATATTTTAAATAAAAAAGTAGAATCATACTCCAAATATTCTTTTGTAAGCTGCTTTTTTCATTATACAATTAACACTCATCATGATCATGTCCACATGTCAGAAATATTTTTTTTTACAGGAAGCATTACACATAGAATCCAATCATATAAATATACCTATTATCCAATAGATTTCAAAAAGTTTGTATTAATTTATAGTTTTTCAACAATTCAGGCCCTTTTCTACACTGTAGCCTTAGCAGCAATGGGCGTTATCACCTTTAAAATGTTTGCCTTTCTAAAGAGTGGAAAATATCTCATGTTTTTGAATTTTATTTCTTTAATTATTTAGTGAGATTGAACATCTTTTTAAAAACCATATTTATTGTCAATTTCTGTAAATTAATGATTTATATGAACTCTTAAATTAAGAAATGAAACCCGTGTCTCTGATGTGTGTTGAAAAATTTTCCCCAGTGCCATTTATCTTTAGACTGTTAATTGCATTTAAAATTTTTTTAACATAACTTTGGAAATATTATGTGGTAAAATTTAATGTTTTCTTACAGAACGTCTGGATTTTGTATCCTTCTTTAAAGACCTCTCCTCCTCCAAGATTATAAATAAATTTATTATGCCATTTCCTAAAACTCTTATTCTTTATTTTTTAATGCCTAAATCTTTAAGCCACTGTTACTTTCAGTGTGAAGGGTTAAGTTAGTGATTTCTTTCCCCAAATGCTCATCCCGAACACATGTGTAATCCAATTTAGATAAAGTGATGTTTCATATGTTATATGGTGACTAGCATGCAGAGAGAGGTGAATACAACAGTAAGAAGTTTGAATTTTATCCTGTAGCCAATAGGAATTTTTTGAAAGTTTTTTCATCAAGTGAGAAATATCATCAAAGATATGTTTTATGAATGTAACTTTATGACTGTGCAAAGGACCAGAAGGAACGAAAGAAGGCCAGTTAGGAGACCAATTAAATAGCCCACGCAAAAAGGAGTGAGGACATAGGTAGGGCAATGTTAGTGAGACTAGTAAGGAGGGGATGAAGGTGATGAGTGCTGCAGGCATTTCATCAGAGTCCTTGAATGTTAGAGTGAGAAAGGGTCCCAGAGATCCCTGTTCTAGCTCCATTAAGTCACACAGCTCCTCAGTGGCTGAGTGAAGATTAGAACCCAATTCATTCCCACATCAGAGTTGTGTCCACCACAGAGCCTCCACAGCTCTTTTTGGATATGAATGTATCAGCTCTGGACTGGGGAAGGAGAGGTAAAGGGAAGTGAAAATGGTGCCAGTGGTTCAGAGTAGGAAACAGATGGGAATTTCATTGGTAGGAAAACGTAATGAATGTGATGTGGGGCAAATGGAGTTTGAAATATTTGAGGAACAATTATATGGAAATTTCATCAGGGAGCTAGAACTGGGTTGTGCATCAGGGAAGCCAGAGTTAGCCATGTGGAGTGTTCCTTTGTGACAGCGTAAGAATTGATGTTGTGGAAGCAAATGATATTGTCTCAACTGAGTGTGGAGCAGGAAAAGAAAGCTGTGCCTAGATGGAACTGTGGAGAATCTTACATTGAAAGGGTAAGAGAAGAAAAGGAGTTAGCAAAGAAGATCAGAAAGAGAAGTGGAAAAAAAGAGGTCATATTATAAAGGCTAAAAAAGAAGATTGTCTTAAAAAGGATCATTTGGTGATAAGCACTACAGACACCACAGCAGGAGATTAGAGTCCTTAGAGAGAGTCTTTTAAGCTTGATGGGAGACTTTGTGCATTGCACAGTGTGAAGAAGGAAGGAGTGAGAATTTTTCAAGAGATATAGTAATGAATGGGAGCAAAGAGAGAGTGGTGTCTTGACAGTAGCATGAAGAAGGGAAGATGCTGCTCCCTAGTTAGGTGATCTTGAGAAAGTTACTTGATGTCTCTAAAGCCTCAGTTTCCTCAAAATAATAACTTTTCTTATAATAACTTAGACTCATTGGGTTGTTGTGAGAATTACATGAGAAGGTATATTTTAAGCACTCTGCACAGCAGCTGGAACATAATAGGAACTTAACATATGTTGTTATTGTTGATTTTTTTTATTGGGATATGGAACTCTTAGGTACATTTCAATGCAGGAAAAAAAGGAGTCAATGAAAAGGAGAAAACTGATATAACAAAGTCTCAGAGGAGACAGAGAAGAGAGAGGGGGAAAGAGCACTAGTGGAAGTGTCATCTTTGAAAAAGAGGAAGCATGCTTCTTTGTGTAGGAGAGGAGGAAAAGCTAGAGAATGGGAGAAATGTGAAATGTAAGGTCTAGGGACATGAACTTCCAATGTTCCCTATCTTGGAGGTAGAGATGTTCTGATGATAGTGGTGGTCAGGATGAGGCTTTTTGGGTGAGCTGTGGAAGAGTACTTTAAGGAGTTTTTAAAATAGGCACTCATGTCACCAAGAGTTACAATAGCAGAGGCACCATCAAAAAAGGACATCTGGGTCCCTGGTAACCACAATGGAAAGAAATTAACATAAGTAGTTGATCCCAGGGTTGGGATTACCAAGGCCAGTGGAAAATTAGAAGTGTCTGCTTTCTCTGTTGGCCCTGGGAGATGGGCACACAGTGAAAGAGAGTGGATTTTGAGAATAATGGTGTCACCAGGGGAAAGCCATATTTTAGATAATAAAAGGAAGTAGAAAGGGCTTTTTAAGAAAAACGGAGGGAGGACAGGGTAAAGAGTGTGCATGTAGTAGGAGGGGAAATTTCCAGAGGAAATACATATATTTAAGTTACAAAAAATAAAAAATCTGAAAGGAGATTTTAATTAATTAAGAAATAGTTTCTTAAATGGAAATTCTTTAGTTACTAATTCATTTCTGAACAACAGCAGCAGCAATAAAAATGTAAGCAATATAGTCATGTCCAAAGTTGCCAAGTGTGTGGTTGCTTCTTTTGCAGAAGGCTCCCTACATTCAACAAATATTAGGTGCCCATTATTTGCCAGGGAGTATGTAGTCCACTAGCATTAACCCATGAGACACTGCATAAAAACTTTCATTTTACTTTGTCAAATTGTCTACATCTGATCAACTGTAAAATTGTTTATTGAATCATTACCCTTCACTTACATGTCAGATAATGCTCTTTGATGAGCAAATTCCATCTTTTAAAATACTGACACCTTTAAGAATGTTAAGTAAGCTGCTGGTCTTTCTTTCCTTATTGTGGATTCTACTTTTGAAATTAATTTAATCAGATTGATTTCTTGTTAGGAGTCTTGTTAAAATGCAGAGTTACAAGAAATTTTTATTAAAAATACTTGTTCATCATGGAAAATTTGGTTGATACAGGAAATAGAAAGTTCAGTCTTCAATGCCCTAGAAAGTAGTTAAATACTTTGAAAAGAAACATGGCTAGTAATGATTATAAGAAAATCCTGACCTCTCTTGTAATCCTGAGTTCACAAATGGTACTGGATTGTACCTGTTCATACTACAGCACAGAGTGCTGCCTAATAATAACAACAATAAAATAACGTTAATAAATCAAACACTTGTCTAGTGCTGGGCTAGGTGCTGAGGATACAGTAGTGAAAAAGCAAACTTTTTCCTGCCCTCTTGGAGTTTACTCGTTTTGGGGAATGACCGATGTTGAATAAATAATCACGCAATTGAATCATTTATGAACATACATAAGAATCAGGCTAGTAAGGAAAATAAAGGGAGTAGCATGGTACTAAGGTAGTGTGGTCAGAGAAGGTGGCATTTAAGCTGTACCCAAAGGATGTGAAGAACATACAGAAGAGAGGGGACAGAGAGGGAGCCTTCTGGACTGAGAAAACTCCAGGGGCAAAGGCCCTGACAAAACTTGTAGTGTTTAGGGAACTGAGAAGTCCAGTGTGGCTGGAGAAGATTAGGCAATGGGGAGAGTATAATGTAACGGGATTGAAGATGGAAGGCGAGAGAAGCCAGGTAGGGCTGGGCCCTGGAGGCCAAGGGAAGGAGCTTGGATTTTACTCAAAAGTGCAATGGGAAGCCAAAGAAGAGTCTTAAGTTATATGGAATGTGACTTAGTTTTTGTTTTTAAAAGAGTGCTCTGGCTACCCTATGAAAAACAGATGGACCACAGACAGTAAGAAGGAAGGAATGAAATCAGCAAGGGTCTGCATTAGTTCAAATGCTTAATAATCATGGTGGTGATGATGATAATGGTGATAATAGTTACAATGGCTTGGGCATCTTCTGTGAGTCAAATGCTTTACATACACTATGTCTAATTGTCACCATGAACTAGTATTTGGATATGATTGCCTCTGTTTTAGAAGTGGGGAAATAGAGGCTCAGAGAGATTAAGTATCTTGCAAAAGGCCGTTTAGCTAATATGTAGTAGCAACACCAGAATCTGAAATCAAGCCCATTTGATTTTCTTTTTTTCTATGGGAGACATTAGTAGAATGAGGTGGAATTGAATTCCTGGGTTTTAAATTATGTTCATTGCCTTGTCAAGCTTGCATGTTCTTGGTTGGGCAGGGGATCTGTGAGGATATGGTGGAATTATACAAACCCATTGTTGAGTACTAAAAAATTACTAGAAGAAGTCAACGTCCCAGAACTGGTCCTGGCTGGTAGGAGGGAGAGGAAATGGGGAGTATGACTAAGCAGGGCAACACTGTATGACTTAATTCTGAGAAATTTTTCAGGGAAGCAGAGAGAGAAGGTAAAATGGGAAGGTGCTCACAACTGACCCTCTGCTCCTTTGGTTGTGGTGGCGTCACTTTTTTCTTGGAGGAGATAAGAAAAATTGATGTAGAAAAGGCAAGGCTGAAGTTTGGGTAACAGTGAGACAGCACTCTCGTTACTCAAACTGAATCACTTCCTGTCCCTTACTCCCCGTCTCTCTGAAGGATTCTGCATGCTACTTACCCAGATCTGGGAGAGAACATTTCCCCTGGGGAGAGGAAACACTCTATAAAGAAATCTGTCAAGCTAAACCTTTTGTAAGTGGAGGGGATGGATGGTATGAGTTTTTTAGGGAAACTTTCTTTTATGTCATCATGGTGAATAACACAACATTTGTAAAGCACTTCTATGCTTTTTTACAGTTTACCAGAATGCAGTCTTAACCAAATATTTTTATACACTGGTACAACCTGCCTCTTCACCTTTTCTAGCCTCACACAGCCCCTCCCTCCATGTTACCACACATTTCACACCTCCATGCCTTTGCACAAGCTGTTCCTCTTGCTAGAGATGCCTCTTCCCGTTTCCCTGGGAAACTTCTATTTAATCCTTACAGCCCAATTCAAATGCCTCTCTCTCCCTAACTACCCACAATCAGCTATTTATTGCTTCATCTCTTAATTGCTTATCATATCCAACTTTTCCCCCTCCCTCCTCCAATGGACTGCTAGCTCCTTGGGAACAAGGGTTATACCTTAGTCATCTTTTGTTTTCCAAACAATTGTCCATAAGCAGCAGGCACTCAGTAAATTTTGTGTAATTTGGATCAGTCCTTGTAAAAACCCTGCAAACTAGGCAAGGCAGACATCACCAACTGGACAGAATTGGAAACCCTGTCCAGATCTCGAAAATCACTGCATAGTGGAGGATCTGGAACTGTGGGTTAAGCAGTGTGAAACTGGCACTACTGCATTTTGACATACAAAAATGACAGTTTTATATAGCTCAGCCTAATAGAACCCATGTCTTCTTGTTCTTGGGTCAATGGTTTTTCTAAACCATTTAAAGAAGCTGACTTTCTGTTTGGCTGGCAGCCCTGCAGTTTTAGTGTGAGCAAACATTTCAGTTCATTGTGTTATTTTATCTGCCTTGGGTGCCCCTCCCCATGCTTCACATACTTTGGAGATCTAGATATGTGTTGGACCAAGTCTTTAGTGATTTTTGGAGTAGCAGAGGTAGAATGACCTCCCATTCCCAAGCTTAGAACCGGGATTTGCTCCATCCCCACAAAGTTTTTCAGCTTTCCAGGTCCCAGTTTTCTCATTTCAAAACTGAAGAGGGTGCATAAAAGCCAGGGTCTTCTTATCCTTTTGCTGTCTTTCTTGTGCTCCTATACAGGCTTCCAGTTCAGCCCCTTCCTTCCCCTCTGCCTACCTGCAGGAGGGGACAGCTTGCAAACTTGTTTGTTTCAACTCTGGCACTAACTGGAAGGGAAACCACTGCTCTGAGAATTTGTCACCTCATTAAAAGTCAGCCCGCACATGGGTTTGCAGTCTGAAATCACACTATTTGTGTGCTTCCAAAAGCCTGAAATAGAGAATTAAATATAAAATGGTTTTAGGTTGATACTATTCCAAGACAAGTTGGAAAGGCAAACTAAAACCTTATCTTGATAAATCTTAATCAGCTGCAGCCCAAGCCACGAAGTATTCACACAGAAAAATTCCTAGGGTGAATGAGTAACTTGCAGTCAACATTTATTAAAGCAAACAAGAATACTAGGCACCATGATGAGAGCCCACAGAGGGACCAGACAGCAGAAACCAACCTATAAAGGCTTCAATGTATTAGAACTGTCAGAAGTGACATATAAAACAACTGATTTTAATATGTTTAGGTAGAGTTCTAAAAAGATTGAAAACATGAACAGAGAACAAATGGATTCAGAAAAGATCCAAATAGAATATCTAGAAATGAAAACTATATTGTTGAAATTAAAGCTCCATGGATTGATTAAGATAGACACAGATGAAGAGAGTCAGTAGACCAGAAAATACATCTGAAGATATTCTTTGGAATACAACCCAAGCACATATAAAGATGGAAAATATAAAAAAAAAGGGGGGAGACAAGAGACTTTGAGGACAGAATGTGGCAGTTTAATGAGTATCTATTTGAAATTTTAGAAGGAGATGACAGTATAAGAAAGGGATAATATTTGAAAATATAAAGGCTGAGAACTTTCCAGAATTATTGAAAGACCCTAATCCTCAGATCTAAAAATACCAATGAATCTCAAGTAGGTTAAAAATAAAAGAAATCTACATCGTGATACATTAATTATTAAACAACAGAACACTTTTTAAAAGAGAAAAGACTGTAATCAGTCTTTAGTCAGTCACTAAAGACAATGAAGCTATTTGGATGAGCAAAAAGGAAATTTTGGTTGGCTTATGGATAAATTTTAGTCTTAGAGTAGCCACAGAACCTGTGGAATTAGCATCAGATTTTTGCAGAACCACTAAAGCAAGTTTGCAGTCCACCGAGTACCGTTTGAAACTACGGGGCTGGCCTAAACCTCCTTATTCTACAGATAAGGGAAGTGACGCTCAAAGCGGATCTTACTTAAAGTAACACAGCTAGTGAGTGAGTACATGATGGAGCCTGTACCAGAACATAGATCCCCAACTCACAGATCCGTAACTATGACTGTTCTTTCCTGTATAACCTGCTGCTGTTTCTTCAAAATATTAAACAACAGCAAAGAAAAACAAAGTGTGAAGAAACTATAGGGAACAATTCCATTTTATCAGGGGACTTTTGATGCTGTATTTATGTCTCACATATGGAATTTAATGTTTGAATACATTCTTACACAGTGCAGTGTGCCATCTCTAGGGACCAATGATACTGCCCACTGTTTTGGATGAGGATAAGGGGATGTAGCCTTGATTTGTTTCCTTCTAGCTTGTTAAAGGCAATGTGAGGATAGAATGAGAAAGGTTTTAGAAAATTTGATTAAAACTGAGTCACTGAAAATAGTTCTGGCACAGCATTTTGTAGAAGGTGGCAGGGGAACAAGGAGTGGGGCAAAATCTCAGCCTAGACAAAGTCTTTGCTGAGAAATATGCAAGGTGAAAGAAAGCAGGTGCCAAGCCACAGCATATGAATATACCTGAGTCAGTAGGTCATAAAATCAGCATGCGGAACTGGAGATAAAATCCAACCTGTTTTGTTTCAGTTCACTG
Organism: Vicugna pacos; assembly: GCF_048564905.1. Classification (NCBI taxonomy): domain Eukaryota; kingdom Metazoa; phylum Chordata; class Mammalia; order Artiodactyla; family Camelidae; genus Vicugna; species Vicugna pacos. The sequence goes on from NC_132990.1 coordinate 31,596,810, forward strand.
CTTTAGACCTGGCATGTTTTGCTTTCCAAAAAGTTTATAACTGGATCCACAAACGAAGACAACTTGCAAGGGTAGGCAATGATGATATATCAAACTGTATAATCCCTGTTTATTCATAAAAAAGATAGTGATTGCACCTATGTATATGTATGCTTGGAAGAATTATTTCTGAATCTTCCCCAATTCTCCACAAATTTATACCAACAAGTATGAGAGCATCTGGAATTGGCAACAATAAACCAAAACAGATTGCTTAACCAGAGATGGGAACTTGCCCATTAATGTCAGCTTTAACTCTGGGAATAGTGCCCAGATTCCAAAGCCTAAAGTGGCTTAATATTTGTACAATATCAAATCCTAACAAGAATACGGTTCTTTGGGTAGCATCTGAAATTCTAGCAGATGATTTACTGTTCTTTTTTTTTTAAGAGAAACGTGAGATCAGACAAGCAAAGCCATAGATTTTGAAGTGCATCTTCAAAGTAGAATGCAATATATGTTTTTAAATTGGCTCATTTGTAAAGAAGCAGGCTAATTTAAGTATACTACATTTCTTAACTACATAAAACATTGATAAGAAGAATTTATTCCAGATGCCACAGATATATATTTAAAGCCAATGAAAATGTACCTAACTTCCATTCCTGCTGCATAGGGATGCCACTGGATTCTTCTGGAATTGAACCTGGAGGCTAGTAGGCGTCATTTGAAGGCAGATTTGGAAAACTAAGGAATAACAGAAGGAGCTTCTGAAAGGATGAGCCATATGTTTATGGTAACAGGAAAAGAAAGACTCTAGTCTCTAAAATGTAGGACCAAGAGAAGGCCCCCAAAGCAGCAGTTGACATAGCAAAAATTTGCACTGGTGGAATATAAATGTACCAGATCTGCTTTAAAAATAAAAATTAAAAAAAAAAATTTTCCTCTTTAAGGATGGAAGTCAACTACTGGTTAGTAAAGTGCTTGCTAATTATATTATGAAGACTAAATATAAGTTCTAAAAATGCCTTTTGCTTTGTCCGAACTTTCTATTTTAAGGTTCCTGACACCCAACCAGAAGATAAGAATTGTCTTGTACTAAAAAAAAATGAAAAACCAAACCAAACCAAAACAAAACAAAACAAAAAAACCCCCAAAAAGTAAACAATAGCAGCAAACCAAACCAATCAGCTAATCAGCTTTTGGTGCTTTGATGTCACATGTGGAGCCTCTGTGTTACCTGGTTTATCAAATACATGTGATAAATTACACAAAGCAGATACTTTGTTATATTAAATTATATTTGAATAATGTTTTAATTAAGAAAATTAATGAGGGTAGATTATTATTAGCTCATAATGATTCAACAATAACTTGACTAAATTTTCTTAAAGTATGATATATTCAAAGCCTATAAAAACTCAATTTGTGATCAGGGGGTTAAGAGAAGTCCATTTTTTCTAATATAGTATAACATTTCAAAAAGTGATTCCTGACTGTTTTTTTCTGAAACCCAAATACAATATAATGGCTTGTTTTTGTCATGTTTTCCTCTTTAATTAATGTTGCTTTGCAGCTGGTACACAACAGAGGAATACCTCAACTCCAAAATCACAATCCTAGGGAAGATATTTTTTTTCTAAAGTGTGTTTATCAGCTAACTCAAGTCTGGGGAAAAAGTACTTGTTGCCGTAGCCTGAAACAACATATTTCTAGGAAAGGTAAAGAAAATGCATGTATTAAAGTTGAAGAAGAACCACAATGCCTACCTATCAAAATGGCTAAAATGAGGAAGACAGAAAATGCCAGATATTTGGAAGGATTTGGGACAATTGGAATTCTTATACATGGCTGCTGAGAGTGTAAATTGCTACAAACACTTTGGAAATTAATTTGGTAGTATCCACTAAAGCTGAACACACACCTACCTTTGGCCCAACAATTCTACTTGAAGGTATATGCCTAATAGAAGGTATAAAAATGTTTGCCAAAAGATATGTAAGAGAATATTCCTAGCAGGCCTAGTCATATATCTCCAAGCTGGAAACAATGCAAATGTTTATCTACATTATAATGGATAAATTATGGCACATTCATTTAGAGGAATTTGAATCAGTAATGAGAATAAACAAGCTACATCTATGTGCAACAACACAGAGGTGTCTCACAAACATAATGTTGAATGAATGAGGCCAGACCCAAAAAGGTATATAATATATGAATTCATTTATAAAAAGTTCAAAATGCCCACAGGCAAATTGAATATGTGATATTAGAATACATAATAATGTCTTTTCTTGAGGTAGAAAGAAGTGGCAACAAAAGGGCATGAGGAGGCTTCTGGAGTTCTTTACTCTTCTGTTTCATTTTATGGTTACATAGGTTTGTTCACTTTGTGACAATTCACTAAACTCTATAGTGATGATTCGTACAACTTTCTGTGTGTTTAGTATGTGTTAATGAATTTTTTAAGTTAAAGGAAATAAGAGACTGTCAGTGAATTCTAAAAGGTAAAGATTCTGCATTGTCAGGTATGGTGGTCAAAGAGATTCATTGACAGAATTAAATAAGCACTCTGTTTCATGGTTAAGAAAATTAAAGGGGCATCAACATTTGTGTTTAAGAATGAATTGAGCTGACTAGAAAATGGTCAGATGGGAAGCAGACACATTCCTCTCGTCCCTTAATATGAAAGAAGTGCTTCAGACATGCCTGATTAAAGACTTAGTTTTCTGTCCTAAAAGAATTGAAAATCAGATTAAAGAAGATTTTTGAGGTGTTTTTCAGACTAAGGCAGAATCCTTAGGGTGACTTTGAAAAAAATTTGACTACCCTTCTCAGGAATGGGCAAGAAGTTCTTAAAAACTAAAAACTGGTTGTAGTTCTGTAGAAATTAGAAGACACTGAGAGTTATCTGCCCTGAATTTTGCTTCTTAGCTGGCAAATCTTTTTTCTTTCCCCAAAGAAGTAATGTTAGTTATGCAGAACGTAAGCCATTCATTGGCAGTACTGCCATCAGTAGGTCTAGGTGTAGGCGTGTGACCCAGATCTTGCCAATGAGACAAAGGGGAGGTGTGCCTATGACTTTGGGGGAAGATTTCTCTCCTTAGAAGTAAGAGCTTTTTGACTTCCACTCACTTGTCCTCTGTAAGTGTGAGATGCTCAAAGCTGGGCCAACCATCTTCTCCCATGAAGGGAGAGATTATGGTCAGTGTGAGAATGGCAGAGCCGAAAGGTGAGAATAGCTTGGGTCTTTGCAGTGTCTTTGGTTCTTTGCACCAACTCTGGGGCTACCAACTTAAGAACTTTCTGTTAAGTGAGCAGTAAGTGTCCTTACATTTTAAGCCATGTTCAATTTGTTATTCTATAGCAGCTAAAGCATATCAAGTGATACAAATTCTCCTTATGTATTTTTTGTCTAAATGTAATCTGCATTGGCCTTTTCTAAATCCTAAAATGAAATAGCCAACAACTAACATGTTCTGGACATTGACTTAATAACATCTTTAAATACAGTTGGATTGTTTAAACATTCCACACCCACCCTCATGCTTAAAGCTTTTTTTCTGAAAAAAAATTTTAATTGTGGTAAAATATACAGAATATAAAATTTAACCATCTTAATGAACCATTTTAAGTGGACATTTCACTGGTGTTAGCTACATTCACATTGTTGTGCAACAGATCTCTAGAACTCTTTCATTTTACAAAACTGAAACTATATCCACACACAGCAACTCCCCATTTCCCCTTCCCCAAGCCCATGGCAACACTGTTCTACTTTATATTTCTTGTGTTTGACTGCTTTAACACTTCATTTAAGTTGGATCATACAGGATACAATATTTATATCTAGCTTATTTCACTTAGCATAATGTCCTCAAGGCTCATCCCTATGGTGGCATGTGGCAGGATTTCCTTCTTTTTAAGGATGAATAATATTCCATTGTATGTATATACTGTATTTTCTTAATCCATTCATTAGTGGACATTTGGATTGATTCCACCTCTTAGCTATTTTGAATAACACTACAATAAAGTGCAAATATCTCTTCAGCATCCTGCTTTCAATACTTTTGCATATATGCCCAAAAGTGGGATCGCTGGATCATATGTTGGCTCTACTTTTAATTTTTTGAGGAACCTTCATACTTCATAGCAGCTAGTTTAAACCTTTTTGGAAAAGGATAATTAGGTTTATTTATTTATTATTTTTTTTAGTGGAGATATATACTAGGCATTGAACCCAGGACCTTGTGCATGCTAAGCATGTACTCTGAGCTATTCCTTCCCCCTAGTTTAAACATTTTGATTTAAACAATGTTGCATTTTAAGTAAAATTTAAAGTATAATGATATGGATATATAAATTGATATATTAAAATCAATAAAAATATGAGAGAAAAGCATGATATTTCAGAAATAGAAAGGATAAACTGAAAAATTTTTGTATAAGGACAAGATTTTCAAAATTTATAAGTAACTATTTGAGATGTTCTTTTTAAAAAAATATACAGATTGCCAATAATGGTACTATTATTACTATTTTTACTATTAATTTTACAGATTGCCAATATAGTACTTTTATTGCTATTTTATTCTTATAAAACACCAATTGGGTTTGTTTACCAAAATTTTTATGTATATAAGTTTGTGTATAAAATTGATTATGAAAATCATATACATATAATCATATACATATACATTACATTATTTTGGGTGGACAAATAGTAGCAAAATGAAATGACTTGTACAGACATTGAAGCTCAAACTTTAGTTAACATCCTATTTACAAAGTAAGCTGTTAGGCAGGTTTCTACATCCTCCAGTAACTAATGTAGCAACTAGGTTTTAAAAACTGTCAATTAATAAGACATCAACATTTTCAAAGTTAAAAGGAACTTAAACAGTTGGACCAAAGTGTAAATCAAAGAAATGTTTATATAGTCATAACAAAATAAAATATTAAAAATAATATATTTTGACATATTAATGAAATAGATAAAAACTCAAATAGGTATGTAGTATAGTATTGTTAAAACTCCATTCATAATGCAAATATGAACTCATGATTATATATGTAATGTATAATTTCCTCCCCTATCTCTATAACTGAATTGCTTTAATTTCAGTGTTAAGATGAAATAATCCAATATATTCCAGTGCCCAGATTTTGGTAGTCTAATAAGTTCTCCACTGAAGAAATTAGGACTCTTTGGATAATTGCTGATTTCATGTTTTTTGTAGAAGAAATGCAAGGTGAGCCTGAATAACTTATTGCCTGAAAGTAGTGATGCTTATTTTAAAGTTCTGAGGTAGGTAGAAAAAGAGCAAATGACCACCATAAAGGGACTTCTGTGTGCCAAATCGTGACAATGTGACTGAAAACAACAAAAAATTATAGTTAATCAAAACAAGTATGTAAATGAGTTAATTACAGTATCACCAAAAATCATGAGTCCATAATGATGGTCAAAAGGGAAAAGCACTAAAAACTGTTTTCTGGTCAAAATGTTATTTCAGGTTGCCTTTATTCAGAAGTTAATTTTAAATATATTTATATAATATGTGAAAATGTTCCCTTGTCCAAAGACTTAAGTTATTAACATAACTTTTATAGGATTTTTCTCCTATGTCTGAGATATGCCTGTTGAATGGTGACAGCAACACTGGTCAGGTTGTTAAACATTCTGTAAATCTTTAGATATTCTATAGCACCTTCACTACCACATTATCCTAAATTAGTTAGTATAGTTCAAAGTCAGAATAGGAGTCTCTTTCTGGTATTCAGCTGATATGCTCCACATGGCTGGTTCCTTTCTCACTTATCTCCGCTCATGCCATGCCAGGTGTTAAATGTTTTGAACATCACTCCTGGATAGACCGTTAAGATTTTCTTTTGCAACCAAATGACCAGCCAGTGATACATACATCATGTATTAGATATTAAATTTGATTGTTAGAAGACATTTAAAAATGTAGAGTGTGGAAGCTTGCCATTTACAGATGTGAGTTCCTGGCCATTGACCTGAATAAGCTAAGCCACAAACCAAATGCTGGATATTTAATTTCTATAAAAGTTTCAACAGAGCTACCTTGTGCAACAATCAGAAAATACAACTCAGAGACCTGGAAACTTGTCCACCCTGGTATGACAAGCCTTTGTCTCCCTTGCCTACTTTTGGGGCTGCAGCAATTCCCCAGATTGCTGATGCCATCATCCTTACATGGGATTCTAAGTAGACTCAATCTTGGTTACCTGGCAGCTGGCTTTAAGGTGAAAAGTACTAGAGTGGACTGTGCTAAACACCTCTCTTCTCCAAGATAAGACTTAATCATTTTCCTCCTCTGGACAGTTATGACCTCTTCCTGAGTACACCTAATGATGCAGAGCAAAAGAATGTGAGGTATCCCCCTTCTTTGCCAAGAAAAGGTGTTGCATATAACCTAACAATGAACCACAATCCTAGGGGATACTAGTCACTGCATGATTCTGCCTAGAGGTAGGGAGAGCCAATGAGTCTAAACCCAGATGCTCTTTTGGGAGCATTTGCCACAAATAACCAGAAAAAAAAAATGGATGCTGCCAAAAAGTGGACTTCTGGTTTTTTATGCTTTTATGAATTAAAAAAAATACAAGAATTTTTAAACAGTTTTTCCCCCAACTGGCACATTGCAATGCAAATGACTTTAATGCTTCTAAATGCTGAGTCTGATCTCATGGACCTCACAGTACTAAAGAGAAATCCTCCCACTTGACATAATGAAAGGTAATAATAATTGGACAGCCAGATGTAAGCCTGTGCATAGGACCCTCCAGACATTTTTAGGAAACAGCTTACACTCCTTTGAGACAATAACATCCAATGTATTCTATTAAACAATTGTCATCACAAAGTGATAATTGTGATGGTTTCGCAAACCATATGGCACTTGTGTAAGTGAGTGAAGTAAAAATATGCACCCTCTTTGATAAAATAATGCTACATGTACATTGAGGTTATATGGCTCTTATACAAGTCATAATGAAGAAAAAAAAGGAAAGCTAAAAATAGCCACCAAATTACATTAGAATGATTGTTAGCACCTATGTCTGTGGCTCAAGCTCTTAAAAAAGATTAGAAAGAAATATCTACTCAAGGAAATTTATACTGATTTACCAGTATGAAGCATTCATGCTGACTGCTGGATGAAGCATTGTTTAAACAGGATTGCTAAAGAATGTGGACAAGTAACACATGAATATGTATAAAAGATAGTGAAAAAATAAAACCTCAGGAAGGAAAATTTTTAGAAACTAATAAATTCAGATTAGAGAAAGACTAAGAAGTTAAGAGAGGCTGAGATTTGAACACAGTAGATAAGTAAAACTATGAAGTTCTATCAAACTCTTTAAGAAAATATTGAGTCTCTGCCAGGCAATTCAAGAGAATTAATGAGCAAAACATTCTTCAGTTGCAGGGGTTCTCAGATTGCTGGGGAAAATTGTGATGATAGTGCAATTTATGAGCTGTTCAAAGTGAAGGGGAAAATAAATGTAGACTGGTATGCTGGTTAAAAGTGAAGCCAAGTTTATGAGCAGATACCTTGGTTCTAGCATTACTGGTGGCAATGGCAAAACATATTATGTAAGAGAATAATGGCTGGCAGGAACTCTTTCCTTCAGGTGGACATGAATGTAGCCTTAAGGAAAACAAGGGAAAGTTTTAATGTTACCTCACTAATACTTTTGTTTGAAAATGATGGGAACTTTGAATATAAAATGGCTTCACAAGGAGGATTAGAGATGCACTAAATGAAGTCATTTGGAATCCATCTTTGTTCTTTTCCCTTCACGGAACTTGAAGCATTTTAATTTGGGTCTGAAATTTGTTGATTGTATCATCTTGGGTTAGTATAATCTTCCTAAATCTCACTTGCTTAATTTTATAAATGGAGAAGGTAATATTTATCTTACGAAGGTACTATGAGGATTAAATGGAATACTGTGGAATGAATATCTCACATTTAGTAAATGTTCAGTGATGACTAACAGTTACCTTTCATGACTCCTTCTGACTTGTTTTACCTTCGTAAACATCTCAACATCTCCCTAGGGTAGAGTGTTTTGTTATTTTTTGGTTTTGTTTTTGATTTATATTTTACAACAGAGAAAAAAACTTCAGTCTCAGGAAAGTTAAGAACCAAAGTCACACAGCTAGTCAGTGATACATGTAGTTGAGGACTGTCTGACTGTAAAAATCTGTGGGTTTTTTTTTTTTTTTACTATTAATCTATACTGTACTCTTTACTTAAAGCAAAAACCTTCACATGAACAGTAACAAGGGCAGCATGTGAGCATGGGCCAGGAGTCTGCTGGAGGGAGAAGTGCCCCAAATTCCTTATTCCCCCTCTACCACCCCAGACAGTGAACTTTGCCTGTCCCCTAAGGCTGGGTTCCCTTAAAGTTTCCTTTTGCATACAAATATCAGTACCAGAGAACCCAGAAGGGAATTGAAAATAGATTAGGGATTCTACTGTGATTTCCTGAAGTCCTTGAACCAAGCATCACTTTTTTTTTTTTAAAGAAATAAGATTTCTTTCTGCTGTTCAAGGAGATTATTTTTAGTCTTAATGTTTCTTAATGTCCCTGCTGCAAACCAAGATATAACAAGGAGAATTCTGTCACTTGATTCCCATCATGCTTGCCAAAGTTTCAACTGTTTGAATGAAAGATACATTGATTTTGGCAGTCCCACTCACATCTCCAGAAAAGACTTCATGCTATCAGATTTACTGACATATATGTTTACTGACATATATGTTGTATGTATTTTTCTTCCCCCAGTGCTGCCCTCTCTGCAGTTCTTATTTAATTCTGCACTCATATCTCCAAAAAAGACCTCATGCTGTCAGATTACTGGCATAAACAATCCTTGGAGTTTTTTCTTCCTTCAGTGCTATGCCCTATCCCCTCCCCTCAGCTCCCATGGTATTTCCCTGTAATGATTTAATTCCTCCGTGGAGCAGACCTTTTTACAGCTGAAACTCAGGTACATTCTCTGAGGTTAGTTGCAAACTGTGTCTTTAATCCTCTACAGACTCTGGCTAGGAGTGACAGCTCCCATTTCTCAATGTCTTACCTTACTTTCAGCCCTATTTCAACCCGTAAGTGAAAGGTTCCCCTCAGAATTCTTCCCTCTTTATAAGTAAGAAAAGGAAATCAGTACATTCTGGGAAAGAGGAAAACATCTAGGTCAGTACACTGCTGGGAAAATGAATTATGCAGCCACCAGTCAACAACTGGTAGGAAATCCAAGATCCTTTCTGAGAAGACTGGAGGAAAAAAATGTGAAATTTGAGTTTCAGAGACTGCTGCCCATGAGAGTTCTTTACTATTTAAGGACATTGCCTAGCTGTGTGACTCAGCTCAAGTACCCTAACTTTAAGAAATAGAGGATTCTGAAGTTTTCTGAACAGAGAGCTGTGCCTTTACAGGGTCAAAATTAAAAGAAGAGCAGTAAGTATTCAAAAGGCAAGTGTGAGAAGCAGTAGGTGGGGATGGAGGGAACAGCACAGGATGGCACAAAGCAGTGCATACAGTGGCATACAGGGAAGATTCAAGTTGAAGAAGCACAGTGCTGAGGAGGGAGTGAGAGTCAGGATAATCCAGCCACACCTAGTCTTAGATCTTCCACTCTCAAGTCTCCAAAGACCTGGAAACAAATAGTGTGCAGCCACAGTATTTTAGGGTTTTGTGTCATTTCTTTATTAAAAGAGTCTGGAGGCACGTATTCATGCAAGGAAAGATAAGGCAGAGAAAAGAGTAAGGAGAAAAAATTCCCACGAGGCAGACAGCAAGAAATAGAACAAAAACAGTTTTCGCTCTAAATGAAAAATAGTAGGAAAACTGAGTTTTTAAATTTACCCATTTATAGAATATCAATTTCTTATTTTTCACAAATTTATTTTTGAGAGGACTTTTTTTAGGAGATGGCACCTTTCAGTTCTTGTATTTGTCCCTCTTTCTTAAAAACCAATTGTAAATGATTGTGAGTGGATTTGTCTTTGGATAAGCATTAGAACTAGGAAGTACAGTTATCAACTTTTTTGATGAAGTTTTATGGTGGTGGAGGGGAACATGTACTATAAGACTGTTATATATGTCTATTATAGCAATTTATTAATAATTATACAAATCACCCAAAAGAAAGCAAAATGGAATTCTAAGTAGCAACTATTATCATCAACTTTTATTTCTGTTGGCAATAATAATATATCAACCTAATCGTTTATTTTATAGAAATAAAAAAATCTCTCCATGGTTTTTACTTTGCAAAACAACTAAAAATCCAGTAGAATATTGATTTCATTCTTACCTTGTGATCTTGTTTTGATTTCTCCCCTCAAAGGCTGCAGCTCTGTGTTCAGAGAGCTTGCAGGCTCTATTTATTGCTCAAAGTTTGGCAGAGAACCAAACTGCTGCGGAAGGGAGATCTGAGTAGGTGAGATTTTAGCAGGTTTTTAATCGCGTGTAAAGAGCCAATAGTTACAAGCCTGTCATCTAAGATTCATTGCTTTCTGCCTTCTCCACATTTCCATCTTAAAATTAATCCAGCAATTATGGCTTTTATGTTCTGTGTTTTTTTCCTTCCAGCTTATATCAGGATTATCTCATATGCAACCCTCACCCCATCTCCTACTCACAACCCTTCCTCTGCCCTGACACATTACAACCTGGCTCCCTTCAGAGTCGAACTTCGCAACTTCACCTTCAGCGCTTTTCATGTTGAAATTCTTTTGCCGTTTATATTTTTCCTTTTGGCCATTGGCTTATTCATTTACAATCACTAAGAGGTCAGTTTATTCTTCCAAACTCTTTTTTATGTAGGATCAACCTGTATTGCATATCAATAATATGCAGCTCATCTGCAGATAAACGCTCTCAAATACTTTATACATCTCAGTATACCTGATCTGCCTCTCTGCTCTTCATTATTCATCTGTTCTTCCATTCATCCCCAGAATCTCATGGAAGATACTGTTTTTTGTTGCAAAAGCAAATCCTGCACTGTAGATCACAACTCTTCCTACCTTATGAAAAATTTTGCTTCTACATGCCCTCTGTCCCTCTCCTCTGGCATCTATAATACAACCATAGCAAGGAAGGGGTGAAGGGATGCTTTTTTAAAACTTGGGCTGTTTCTGCATTCTAAGATCATACGTCAGACGGAAGACTGCTGTTGTACTTAGAGAGATATTTTGGTGGGACTGTTTGTTATATACATGCAGGCCTAGCAAACCCCCACAACCATCCAACCCACCAGTTTAGAAGGGTGAACTTGAAATGAAGGGGCAGAAGGAAATGTTCTGCAAAATTAAGTAAGAGGAATCTTTGAGTCTTCATCTTGGCATACTGTGGCATAGAGTGTTAGGTTTCTGGAATCCAGGGGAATGTGAAGATGAGATAGCAACAGGTGGCTGACCATGGCTTGGGAAAGATACATCTGTGATAGAGTCCCCTTTGGAAAGAGCAACTGAGGAACTGAGGAATACTAAGATCTGTGATCCAGTTTAAAGCTGTTTCCCATTCTGCGTAGTAATCCCCTTTCATCATTCCCAAATTTGAGCAATTATCTGCGACAAGCCATAGTGTTGTGTTTGTAAGCGAGGAAGGAAGAGGGCTGTGCCTACTCTCAGGATAATGCAGTGAAAGAGTAATTACACTGCAAAGTCAAACTGACACAGGAAGCATCTGGGCCAGTGCTCTTTGCTTCCTTCTGTTTTATAGGCACAAAGCAAGAAGGAAGCCAAGATGATCCATCCTGATTGGAAATTAAGCTGTGTGCAATAAATGGGAGGGAGAGGTAACAGGTAACAACCAAGGGAATATCATCATGCTCCACCCTGGGAATTCTTGGAAATACTGAGATTACAAGAGATGAATAGGTGGCTTTATTATGTACTCTGAACTCTTCGTTGTTACAAAATGTCCTTCTTTATCTGTATATTTAAGAAGTGTCTCTTATAAGCAGTATATTGTTGATTTTTGTTTTGGTTTGCTTTCAACCAGTTTGACTATTATTTGTCTTTGAACAGGACTACTTATTCTATTTACATTTATTGTGATTATTGACATATTTGCATTTATTTCTACTATCTTGCTTTATTTTTCTATATTTTGTCCCCCTGGTTTATGCTTTATTTTCTTTCTTTGTTTGCTTCTTTTGGATTAGTCAGTTTTTTTAATTATGAAAATTTCTCCCAGGAGTCATGCAGTATAATTCTTACTTCAATAGAGTAAGACTACAAAACAAAACAAAAACTGCCAAAACTTCAGCTCTGCTTTTAAGGGACTTTCTAAAAACTTTTTTTAAGCCTCTGCCTCAGGCAACTGCATACTTCTGCAAATGTTTTGAGGAGAAAACTCTTTGTATGTCACGCTCAGTTCTCCTCAGCCCTTTCTTTTCACTGAGTTCTTGATCCTTTAAGCCTCCAACTTTGTCTCTCCAGCCCCACAACACAACCAAAGACTTTGCCGGTGTCTTTGTCTCCTGGCCTTCTGCCCAGCTAGAATCCAGATTCCCTGCCTCCTGGTGTACACATGGGATTGGCAAATGCCCCTGGAAGAAAAGCAGCTGTAGCTTCACCTAATCACATCTTAATTCCTCATCCTCAGTGCTTCAGCACCTTTCTCTTAACTTTAAATGTGTTTTTGCTTGTTTGCTTGTTTTTGGTGCTTTATTTGCCCCTTCTGGTTATTCTTAATGGCAACATTGCCGTAATCTCTTCCATTCCATTGGAAGTGAAAGTCCCTAAGCTGTCTGAGTTGAATACAAATGAAAGCATAGCTCCAGAAGCCAGGAGGACTACCGGTCATTTGGGCTTTATTCAAGTGACCATAGAATTTTTTATCTAAACTGTAAAACTTTTGAGAGTGAAAAGAGTGTCATTAATAATTAGGCTAGAATAACAGGTGAACACTGAGATATGGTCACCCCAGGTTATATGACATGTAGTTCTTTCTCCTTTCCTGTTCCTTCTCAAATACCAAATCTGCCATACCAACTGCCTCCTTTCAAGGCAGATAAAAGCTGGCTGTCTGAAATTTAGCTGACCTACAGACACATACTAGATCTGGCAATATTATTTTGTTCCTAAAAAGAAAGCTAAAACTGAGGGTTTGCTACCAGCATGCTTCCAAAAATGAAGTTGTAAAGAACATACTTCAGGCAGAGGAAGTTGACCCCAAATAGTAGGTCAACTGATATTCAAGTGGAATTGAAGAGCAAAGAGTATAATAAATATAGAAGTAATACTTAACAAATATTGACTATAAATGTTGATAATAATATATTGTAATATTAAGAAAAATAAGCTACAACTAAATACTTGACAAAAGTAGCCCGTCAGTCTGGAGAGGTGATGATAAGAATGGGAGTTCTCTAAGACCATGTATTTGTCCAAAGGGGGATAAAAATATTGCTGAATTTAGGCTCAAATACATTAAGCACACCTATTACATTTTCCAGAAGGATTTTCAAAACAATAGATATCAGGCACATAACTAACTCCAAACTATTGGGGAAGGAAAAATAGAATGAGGAGAAATAGAATGAGGAAAAAATAGTTTTCTATACAGTCGAAATCAAGACTGGAGAGAGAACAAAATTGTCCATACAATACAAATCAAGAAAGAAGAGAGAACAAAACATAGGAAAGGGAAGACAAAGAGAAAAGACAAAAATAGAGTATTTCAACCCAAATATATCAATAATTTCATTACATGAATTAAATGCTCCAGTCAAAGAACAACTGTTTTTAGACTTGAAAAGAAAAGATCCATCTATATGCTGTTTTTAAGAAACATATACAAAATCTATAAATTGAAATTAAAGTATAGAAAAATATATGCTGGCAAATACTAATCAATGGAAAGCTGATATTGCTTCATTCATCTTATACTTTTAGGTAGAAAGTATACCTAAAGATAAAGAAGATTACAAATATGACAGATCATTCAGTTCACTGGGAAAAAAATGTATCTAAACAAACAAAAACATGTTACAGTCTAAAGTACATAAATCGAAAATGAACAAAACTACAGGGAGAAATACACAAATCTATCATTCTAGTGAGAGATTGAATACCTATATCTTAGCAATTATTTGGGGTGACACAATCAAGGAGCTAGGTCAAATGGATATATAAATTGCATTTTATCTAAGGGTGGAGAGCACGTACTCTTTTCAAGCGCACATAGAACATTTACAAAATTAAATTTTTCTTGTCCATTAAGTAAGTTGCAGAACTATTCCCACCAATGTCACTATTAATATCGCAGAATAGTGAATTCTAGGGCTCTGTCCCTTCACAAAAGCAACTAATAAGCTGGCGAAAATTGTTAAAGTCAAGTTTCACATTACTCTTTAATTTAGTAAAAACTTACAACAACCATAGAAGGCTTAATGAAGAAAGAAACTGATGTATTGTAGTAAGAGAGTGCTGTGGCATTTTAAGTTGCCTCTTACCATCCTTCATCCCCCAGATCAATGACAGCCCATGAAGATGACAGCCTGAACCCCTGGTGCAGGTGCTAGTGCAAGAGGGAGCAAGATGGACCTTATTCTCAAAGAATTGTGGTTGTGTGCTCCCTACAGGACTGCTGCAAGTGCTTTCTTTTGTTTTATTTGATCTGAAATATTCCCAGGGCTTGGGTAGCTTCCTGAGAAGTTTTGTCAAAAGCATTTAAAGGTAAAAGTGTTGGCTGCAGCTGCTTCGGACAAGGGATAAAACGGAATAAGCAATAGACAAATAAAAAGGCCTAGAAAGAAGAAGTTGAGAAAGGAGATACATGGGAGAATAATGGTTTTTAAAAGTTCCCATGTATACTGGGGAATCAGGAAGGCAATGCTTATACCCAAGGCTGGATGCATGTTCAAAACAGGCCTGAGAAGACCCTATACTTTCACCTGTGGCTGACCTTCAGGCTCCATGCTAGCATGAAGTGAAGGCTAAGGTAGAGTTATAAATTACTTGGCATCATTGAAGTCATGCCACAACACAGAACCAATCTACAAAAACTGGGAGAGTAATTTTTTTCTTTTTCTTTCTTTCTTCTAATTTTGGCTATTGTTGTTTAAGGAAATCACTGTCATAACACTAGCTGACCACTAAGCTAATGGAACACAGACTTCAGTGGTCACCCGCAACAAAGAATACAGACTGTAGAAAATACTTTAGGAAACTCACAAAGCAGACAACAACAGCCCACAACAAGCTTGGGAATGGGAAGAACTGAATTTCCAGATTTGCTATTTTACAATTTTCAACATGTCCAGTTTTCAGCACAAGTTGTTAGGCATGGAAAAAAACAAAGTATAGCCCATTCACAGGATAAAAAGAAGTTGTCAGGAACCATCCTTGAGGAAAAACAGACATGGGATTTATCATACAAATACTTTAAATTAACTATCTTAAATATATTAAAAGAGAAAAACGAAACTAGGAGAGTGATGTCTCACCAAATAGACTATCAGTAGAGAAAGAAATTATAAAAAGTAACTAAGTAGAAATTCTGCAGTTGAAAAAAAATAACTAAAATGAAAAATTCACTAGAGGAGTTCAATAGCAAATGTGAGTATTAACAAGAATCAGTGATTAGGTCAATTGAGATTGTCCAGTCTGAGAAGCAGACAGAAAAAAGAATGAAGAATAATGAACAGTGATTAAGAAACCTGTGGGACACTATGGAGTATACCATCATATGCATAATGGGAATCTTGAAAGAAGAAAGAGAAAAGGACAGAGAATATTTGAAAAAATAATGGTTAAAAACATAAGTTTGATGAAAGGCATCTCAAGATACTCAGGGAAATTCAAGCAAGATCTCAGATCAACTCAGATATTCACACTGAGACATTATAGCTTAACAGTCAAAAGCTAAAGACAGAGAATTTTGAAAGCAGTTGGAGAGAAGTTTCTTATCATGTAAAAGTATCCTCAGTAAGATTAACAGTTAATTTCTCTTCAGAAACTATGGAGACCAGAAAGCAGTAAGATGATATATCTAAAGTGCCAAAAGAAAAAAACTGTCAACCAAAAATTTCTACATGTGACAAAGTCATCCTTCAAAAATGAAGAGGAAATTAAGACATTCCCAGATATACAAAAACAGATGATCACTAGTAGATCTGCCCTGCAAAAGAAATGCGAAAGTAAGTCCTTTAGTCTGCAATGATAGGAGACTAGACAGTATCTTGAATCCATATGAAAAAAATAAAGAACAATGTTAAAAGGTAGCTACATGAGTAAACATAAAAGCTGATATTGTTATATTTTTTATTTGTAACTCCTCTTTTTTCTATATAATTTAAAAGCAAAATGCCTAAAACAATAATTATATATCTACATAGGTGGGAACACAAGGTAAAAATGTTTAATTTGTGACAAAACTATCATAAAAGAAGAGGATGGAACTATAAAGGAGAAAAGTTTTGTATACTAGTGAAAATAAGTTGATATTAATAATCAAATTTGATTCTTATAAAGTTAAAATTTTATTGTAATCCTCAGGGGTAACCACTAAGAAGAAAACAAAAATACACAGAAAAAGAGGGAATCAAAATGGTGTATTAGAAAAAAATCAATCAAAGAAGAAGGCAGTAATGGAGAAAAAGGAGAACAAAAAAGAAGTAAGACAGAAAACAAACAGCAAAATGGCAGGAGTACTTCCTTATGAGTACTTTATGTAAATTGATTAGATTCTCCATTGCAAAGGCAGAGATTGGCATGGTCCAATTATATTCTGTCTATGAGAGACTCACTGTAGATCTAAGGTCACAAATAGGTTGAAAGTAAAAGGATGGCAAAAGATATTCCATGCAGATAACTAACCAAAAGTTTACTGGTGTGGCTGTGCTCATATCATATGAAATAGACTTTAGGACAAAAAAAATGTTACAGGAGACAAAGGCATTATGTATTGATTAAAGGGTCAATCCATCAAAAAAAATATTAACAGTTATAAACAAATACACATCAAACAACAGAGCCCCAAAATATATGAAGCAAAAACTGACAGAATTTAAGGAAGAAATAGAAAATTCAGTAGTAATAGAGACTTCAGTACCTTACTTTCAATAATGGGTAGAACAACCAGATAGAAGATCAGTAAGGAAATGTAGGGCTTGAACAACACTATAAACCAACTAGCCCTAACAGACAGCTATCGAACACTCCACCCACCAACAGCGGAATACATTTTTTCTCAAGTATACATGGAACATTCTCTAGGAGAGAGACATATTAGGCCACAAAACAAGTTTTAATGAATTTTAAAAGATTTAAATCATCCAAATTTTCTTCTGTGAGAACAATGGAATAAAACTAATAACAGAAGGAAAACTGGAAAATTCAAAAATGTGGGGAAATTAACATACTCTTAAGCAACTAATGGGTCGAAGAAATTACAAGTGAAATTAGAAAATAATTTGAAATGAATGAAAATGAAACATACTCAAACTTATGGGATGCAGAGAAAGCAGTTGTTGGGGAAGAAGAATTTTCCTCCACTCATCTAGGTTCCTTTGGCTGGCCTAATGATCAAATTGACATAAGACAGCTTAACAGGAGAAAAACACACAAATTTCATTTGTATAGAGGCCCCATAGTAATGGGACCTAAGAAGTGACCAAAGCAGGCTGTCAATATACATTTTCAGACAAAGAATCAATTATTTGTGAGGATTTGACAAAACAATGGTTTTTGCTTGGAGTAGCAAAATAATGAAGAAATAACAAATTATGTTTATACAGCTTTCTCAGCCTTGAATTTCCTATCTCCAGTAAAAAGAATGCCTTCCATACTTTCAGCATACAGAGGATACTTTCCCATGGTGTTGCTAAAATATCAGCCCCCGTCCCAAGACAGGGTCTTGGAACTTAGGAAAGAGACAGCTTATTACTTTGCCAGGCAAAGGGGACTCACAGCAGGCTAGTGCCTTCAAAACAGTGAACCCACCCTGGGGATGGGGCAGGGTGATTATATAGCCATAGCTCAAACAATAAACAATCAACAGAATCATTTTCTCAATGATAAGACTTAGAGTGGCGTCATGATGACTACAGATGACTAGTTCTATAGGAGCTAGCAGTTATTTTTTCAATATTTTGATCTCTTCATCTTGTAAGTGCCCAAGGTGTGGTCTTCTTGGTATTTAGTCTATTTTGTAAGGTTACAGTTCTGTGACTGCCTCCCTGGAGAACAACTCAGAAACCAAATATGTTTATTTTGATTACTGAAATAAAGCAGAAACAGTAAAATTAATAGCTTTATTTTAACAACGGGCCTGGAGCTGTGAGTAGCAACCAGTCAGTCAGGTCAGTTGACCATTTTAAGGGCAAGCATAAGAATAAGCAATCTGTTAGCCTAAAAGTGGCCATTTTATTAATCCCCCTTCAATGGGAGCACTGTTTTCGGCTTTCAGAGGAACAAAGGAGAGTCAGAATGTTCTTGTACTGGTTGTTTCTCAGGTTTCTTTAGTTCATAATAATCAATGTGCCACATTGGCATATCTTGGCATAAACGTTGAAAACAATTAAAGACATAAATGAATGGAAAGACATTCAGTTTATGAATCAAGGCTCTTAATGTTAAAAAGGGCATACTCCCCAAATTGATCTACAGGGTTTACACAATCTCTGTCAGAATTCCAGCTAGCTTCTTTGTAGAAATGACAAACTGATTCTAAATTTGTATAGAGTTGTAAGAGACCCAGAATAGTCAAAACAATCTAGAGAAGGAACAACAAAATTGTTGTGTGAGTGAAAGGCTCACACTTCCTTATTTCAAAACTTAGTACAAAGCTACTTAGTACAAAATAGTGTGGTACTGGAATAGAGACAAACAGAACAATGGAATAGAACAGAAAGCCTAGAAATAATCCCTTGCATATATATTCAAATGATTTTTGACAAGGGTGCTGAGGCCATTCAATGGGGAAAGGAATAGTCTTTTTAACAGATTATGTTGGGACATTGGATATTCACATTGAAAAGAATGAAATTGGACTGCTTCCTCACACAATATACAAAATACGTAAAAATGGATCAAAGGCCTAAATATAAGGACTAAAACCATAAAAGTTTTAGAAGAAAATTTAGCAGTAAATCTACGTGCTCTCGTATTTGGCAATAGATTTTTAGATCAGTCCTTGTTTAACATGAGACCGAGACAGGCATTTGTTATAACAATCTGAAGTTGTTGGCTATGCAGCAGCACTCACTGAAAGCTCACCAGAAGCTTCAGGGCAATGGAGCCAAGTGGGGCAGTCTTCAAAGTTAGCCTCTGTGGTTACATAGCAGGTAGAATGGGTCTGAGGGGCACTCAAAAGGCACCCAGCCCAAAGACCAGGAGAGCTCCTGTTGTCGAAAGATCGGCCCCCGTCCCTGACGTGCCAAATAACCCAGTGACAGGGTCTTGGAGCTTAGAAGAAAAGAGGCAATCTTATTGCTTTGCAGGGCAAAGGGGCCTCACAGCAGGCTGGTACCTTCAAAACTGTGAACCTACCTTGGGGATGGGGTGAGGTGGTTATATAGCCAGAGCTCAAATGATAAAGCATAGCAATCAACAGAATCATTTTCTCATCAGAAGACAGAATGGTGTCATGATGCTTCCAGGCGACCAATTCTATAGAGGCCAGCGGTTAGATCTCTTTATCTCCTAAGCACTCAAGGTGTGGTCTTCTTGGTAATTCAGGCTGTTTTCTAAGGTTAAAGTCCTGTGACCTTCTCGCTGGAGATTGACTCAGAAACCAAGCATGATTATAGCTTTCGATTACTGGAATAAAGTAGAAACAGTAAGATCAATAGCTTTAGTTTTAACAATGGGCCTCAAACTGTGAGTAGCAAATGGTCAGTCAGGTCAGTTGACTGTTTTAAGAGCAAGCATAAGAATAAGCAATCTGTTAGCCTAAGTGCAACTATTTTATTAATCCTCCTTCACCCCTTCTTTAGTCTTTTGCCCTTGGCAGTCGTCTCTCGGAAGGACAGGAATATAGCCTGAGTTGGGGCTGGTGGCATGATCCCTGTGCCTCTGGGTGTTCTCCCAGACTGACACCACCTCCTGAAGGAAACCACTGTGTGGCCTCATTTTTCTTTGTATTCTCTATGCCCATGGAAGATGTAATAAAGATGTAGGTGTTGACCCAGTGCACATAGAAACACTTATTTCTTACCCACTTATTTCACAGATCATATACATAATTTTCCTATCCCTCTTCCAACCCAGGTCCTCTGGGATTAGTATATCTGAAAAATTAATTTGAAAAGCCTCTTTCCCCATTGTCAAATATTTTTTAACCAGAACTATGTGCTACTCAAATATTTACTATAAATGCTCCATCTTCAATCTCCAGTTCTTAGAGTTCTTATTCTCTTCTAATTCTCTAGAAGCCAAGACTGTTTAAAGGTCAACATTCCTTCAGTAACAGACAATAGAAGCCAAATACCCTGAGTTCAATAAGGACAGAAAAATCTAAAGTTCAACCCTAAAACTCTGTATCAGTTATCACTTAATCTTTTCCTCAAATTTCCCCTGATTTAAAGCTATTGTTGGGTAATCTGACTCTGTGTAGGATCTCACGGATGAAATTGTGGGAGTAGTAAAATGCAGGGAATCAGTTATGTCCTCCTGACAGAGATTTTAACAAAATGTGATGGTTTCTATGTTCCATTGTTATCGCAGCTGGACATTCCTGCTCCCATTGGTATGGAAATAAAGTGAAATGTTTGGTTTCCACTTCATTTATAAGATGTAAAGCTAATTATATTCAAATATGTATTCTCTGTGCCTAACTTAGGCTCTGGCCCTTAGGAGGGCTCAATAAGTATTTTCCAAATGAATGATTCCCACAGATTGTAGTAGTACAACTAATTACTAAGAGTACTTATTGCTTACTCTGAGTCATGCACTGTGCTATGCACCTTATATGTACTATCTCATAATTTATATAGCATAGCATATTTATATGTACTGTCTTATTTAATTCCACAATAACTCTATGAAGTTAATACTGTTTATCCTCATTTTACTGATTTATAACCAATATTTTGAGATGTTAAGTGACTTTCCCAAGTCAGCCTTTAAAATATATCTAGAATTTGATCATGTGACACCACTTCACTGTTCTTACCTGGTCCAAGTCACCATCTCACCTAGTGTTCTCTACATGTAAATTAGCACAAGGTGGCTTATAGTGTTGTTTAGTGTTGTTTAGATCTTTTATGTCTTCACAAAATTTTTTGTCTTGTTGTTCTATCAGTTGCTGAGAAAGGGGTGTAAAATTTATAACCATACTTTGAAATTGTCTATTTCTTTCTTTAATTCTGTCAATTCTGTCATCATGTATTTAGAGACTGTTATTGCATACATACCCATTCATTATTGTTTTCTCTTAATTTATTATTTTGAAATGCTCCTCTTTTCTCTCACACTATCTTAGTCTTGAAGTGTAGTTTATTTGATATTAAAAGATTTTTAATCTTTTTTTGGTGGGGGGTGGTAATTAGGTTTATTTATTTATTTTTAATGGAGGTACTGGGGATTGAAGCCAGGACCTCGTGCATGCTAGGCGTGAGCTCTACCACTGAGCTATATACCCTCTCCACTAGTCTTTTTCTTCTTACTGTTTATATGATAATGTCTGTTTTATCCATTTACTTTCAACTTATCTGTGTCTTTATATTTAAAGTACATCTCTTTAGACAGCATATAGTTGGATTTTTCTTTTTAATCCATTTTGACAGTCTGACTTTTAATTCAAATCTTTAGTCTTTTAACACCTAATGTCATTATTGATATGATTGGATTCATGTCTATCATTTTACAATTTGTTTCACTTTGACACTTTTTATTTTTTTAATTTCTCTCTTCCCTCTTTCCTACCTTCTTTTGGATTATTTGAATATATCTTAGAATTCTATTTTAATTTACCTACTGACATTTTGGCTATACTTTTTGTGTGTGTTTTTATTGGCTTTTCTAGGGATTACAGTTCACATCCATCATTTATAATAGTCTGCTTTGGGGAGGATATAACTCAGTGGTAGATCACATGCTTAGCATGTATGAGGTCCTGGGTTCAGTCCCCAGTCCCTCCATTCAAAAAAATAATTAAAATAAGTAAATGAACCTAATTACTCCCCCAAAAGAACCATAAAATAGAATTTTTTAAAATGGGGAAATCTTGCAGGTGTATAGGTCCATTTGCTATCCCCTTGTGCTATAGTTGTCATGTGCATTACATCTACATATATTATTGTGAAGGAAAAGCCGGGCTGGGCTAACTCGTAAATCTAAGTTAGTAAGTGTCAGTTTGCTGATTCCCTGCTCATGTTTTTTTTTTTTTTTTTTTTGCTAGCCAGCTGGATTTTCAGAGAGACATATCTCGCCTTGAAATGTTGGTTTGCTGCCTCCCTGCCTCTACTTTTGTGATAATGATGCTGCTAAAGCTGTTCCATGCCTATTGGCCGAATGCCCCAAGTTTGTAATTAACCCTATAAAACCTCATGCACATGTCTTGGAAGTGCTCAGAGCTTTGGAGCAGAAGCCCCTCTGAGCCCACCAGTGTAATAAATCTGGGTACTCCAACCCTCCGAGTGGTGCTTGTTTCTTGGCTGGACTGTCGTTTCTGTAACATTATAAGCCTTGTAATACAATTTTATAATTTTTGCTTCAAGTACTTAAGTGAATTTATAAAAAATTAAGGGGAAAATAGTCTTTTATATTTATATACATAGTTACCGTTTACAAGGATCTTTCATTCCTTCCTGAAGATCTGAATTTCCATTTGGTTTTCTCTTGAGATTGGAAAACTTACTTCAACACTATTGTGCTGCAGATGTGGTAGTGATGAATCCTCTTAGTTTTCTTTTATCTGAGAATCTTACTTTACCTTCATTCATGACAGATATTTTAATTGAATATAAAGTTCTGAGTTAACAGATTTCTCCTGTAGTATTTTAAAGATATCATTTTGCTGTCTTCTGGCCCCCATTGTTTCTTATGAGAAAGCAGCTGTTGTCCTTTGCATTGTTGTTTCCCTGTATTCAATGTGTTATTTTTCTCTGATTGCTTTCAAGTATTTTTCATTTTTATTGACTTGACTGTGATATAAACAGGAGCATTTTTTCCTACTTATTTATCCTTTATAGGCTTCATTAAGCTTCTTAAATTTGTAAATGTATGTCTTATGCAAAATTTGAGGGAATTTTAGCCATTTTTCCCCTCTCAATTAACTCTGTCATCTCCTTTCAGTATCCAGTTACATACATATTCGAACTTTTGATGTTACTCCATAAGCCTCTGTTAAATATTTTTTTTCTCTATATTCTTCGTATTGAATAATTTCTATTGATCTGTTTTCAAATTTATTGCTTCTTTATTCTGTCATTCCATTCTATTCTTAAGCCCATCCAATGAATTTTTACTTCAGTTATTTTGTTTTCCGGTTTGAAAATTTCCAGTTGGGCTTTTTAAAAAGACTCTTTTCTTCTGAAATTTCCTTTTTTTTCATTAATTGTGAGTATATTTCCCTGAATATCACCAAGCGTAGTTTTAATATAAGCTTTAAAATAATTGTCTGCTAATTCCAATATCTGTGTCATCCTAGATTGTTTTCTGTTGATATTTTTTCTTACGAATTTACCATATTTTCCTGATTCTTTGAATGTTGTTTAATTTTGAATTACGTCTTTAATATTGTGAATGATATGCTCTAAAAGCTCTTGAATCTGAATATTCCTCTGATGAATATTGATTTTTAGAAACGTAGTTAACTGTTCCTCTGCAATGGGTGTAGCTCAAATTTTAGTTCAGTTCTTTTGGCCTCACCTGAAACACCTGCGTAGAGTCTTTCCCCAGTATGCATTTTCAAGGGTTGTCCAGAGATTTGGGCAAATTTTATACCCAGAATTTGGGACCTACACTTTCTGGCTTTCTTTTGGGGGGGATTTCCTCTCTGACTTTCCAGTGAATGTGGTGCCCCAAACTCAAACTCTCTTCTCTGATTTTTAAACCAGTAAAACTACGATTTTCTAACACAGCTTTAGCCACCCCACATGGCTAAAAGCCACGCTAGCAAAATGGAAACTTGACCTTTGTTTCCCTCTGCCAAGTGTTGGCTCTTCTCAGTATCTGCCTGCTTCTTTTGTTCACTGTTTGTTCAGGGATTTGTTTTTATATTTTGTTGAGAGTTGATAGTTGTTATCTACAAAAAGAGGATTGATTTGTCAGTTGGCCTTATTGGAAGTGGTTCTTTTCTTTCTTTTATTGCTCTTTTATTAATCTTTTATTGTAAAATAAAATATAGATACAGAAAACAATCCAAAATAAGTATATAGCTTAATGAACCATTGTAAGGTGAGTACACTTGTAACCACCTTCCAGGACAGGAAACAGAATCCTGTCTCTCACCTCAGAAGCCCTTCCATGTATTCCATTCTGTCACAAGCCTGTCACTCCTCCCATAGTTAACAACTACACTGACCTTTGTAGCAGTCATTCTTTTATATTTTTTCTTTTTTTTAATTGACAATCTCTTGTACTTTTTTAGTTTTATCTTCCAAGTGTGAATCTCTAGGTGCCAAGGTTTAGTCATGTTTTAAAGTATTTTTAATGTATTGTTCCCCCTCCCAATTTCTTCATTTTCTTTACAATTGATCTACTGGTGAATCTTGTCTAACCTATAGTATAACCTATGTTTATTCTATAGTGTTTAACCTACAGGGTTTCTTTCCCTTTTCCCACTTTGGCTGTCACTCTTCTGTTTATTGTATAATTTATTAATTGATCTTGTTTGTTCCTCATTGTCCTAATGATGAGTGCAAAGTTTTTTGTATGTTTTGTTCATTATTTTATCCTCAATACCTAGAACAGTGCTTGGTACAGAATAGGCACTCAATAAGTATCTGCTGAATTAATTAATTAACAAGCATAATTTTCATAATTTCTTTCCTCATGCTCTCAATATTGAATATTCAAAGATCCAAAAATTACTTTGAAAACATTAGTATCTCTGTATATTGCTTAAAGAAAATGCCCCTTCTCTGGAAAAAAAAATGACAAATTGTAATTGCCTCTGTTCTTTTTTATAACTCAATGTATTCATTCAATCAACAAATATTTATTGAACACCTCTGAAGTGGCAAGCAGTAGTCTATACACAGATAATGCAGCAGCAAAAAATTGCAGAAAAAGACCCTCACCCTGGAGAGCTTATATTTTAGTCAGGTAAGAAAAAATAGGCAAATAAATAGATATATGATATAATATTAGGTTGTGCTATGAAGAAACATAAAACTGGATAAGAGCACGGAGCATGTCAGGGTCTGCTGTCTTAGTGATCAGGAAAGGCTTCTTTAGGTAAGTAACATTTGAACAAAGATTTGAATAAAATGAGGGGAAAATCTGCCTCTGGGAAAAGAGCTCCAGATAGAGAGAACAGCAGATGTAGAGACCTTGAAGCAATATCAGACTTATCCAAGGAAGAGTAATAAAAGCAGTGTGTCTGAAGGCCAGTGCATGAGAAGAGGGCTAAAAGAGATCAGAGAAGATGCAAGAGACCAGGATATGTAGGACTTTGTAGGCCATGTTAAGGATTATGAGGACTATGAGTTTTATTTTATGTGTGACGAAGATCTATTAGAGAATATTCAGTAGTCAAATGACATTATATGACATGTTTTTTAACAAAATTCTTGCTGCTGTATAGAGAAAAGACATAAAGGGTTGACAAGAGGTTGAAAAATAGTTCAGCTGAGGACAATTGCAATAATCCAGGCAAGTGATGATAATGACTTAGACCAAGGTGTGACAGTACTTTGATTTGAGGTATATTTTGAAGATAAAAGCAGCAAGATTTTCTAAAAATTGTAGGTGAAATGTGAGAGAAAGTGGGGCAGCAATGATAATTCCAAGATTTTGAGTATTCCAAGAGGGAGAAGAGGTGTCAATTACTGAGATACAGAAGAACAGGTGGAAAGCAAGTTGTTGGGTAGATAGAATTAAGAGTTCATGTAGGGCTACCTTAAATGTAAGATATTTGCTAGACATATTCAGTGGAGATGCAAGTATGCTGCTCGATATATAAGTTTGAAGTTTGGCATATAAATGTTTTTTTCATTACTAAATGGAAAACTATGGGACTTGACAAGGGTGTGTCTTAGTCTTCCTAGGCTGGCATAGCAAAATACAGTAGACTGGGTAGTTTAAAAAACAGAAATTTATTTCTGAACATTGAGAAGTCCAAGAGCAAGGTTCTGGCAAGTTATGTCTCATTCTGAAGCCTCTTCTTTTGGCTTGTTAGTTGCTTTCACCTTGCTGTATTCTCACATGACTTCTTTGTGCATGCATGAAGATACAGAAAACACAAGGTCTCTGGTATTTCTTCTTACAAGGGCCCTAATACCATCAGACCATGACCCCACCCTCATGACTTTATCTAACCCTAGTTATCCCTAAGGCCTCATGTCCAAGTGCCATCACACTAGGGTAGAGGGCTTCAACATATAATTTTGGGGGAAATACAAACATTCAGTCCATAATAGAAGGGAATGTAGACTGAGAAAAATAGAGATCTGAAGATCAACCCTGAGGCATTCCAATGTTTAAGGATTGGAAAGAGTTAGAGAATTCAACAACTGAGACAAGAAGGAGTCATAAATGAGGCAAGAGGAAATCCAGGAAAGCGTGATGTCTTGAAAGCTAAATGGAGAACGTGTTTCAAATGTTGTAATTGTGTCAAACTCTGCTAAGAAGTTAAGAAAGAATAGGATTAAGAACTTCCCATTGGTTTTGGCAATCTGGAGATAATGGTTATCTTGACAAGAGCTACCTTAAAGGGAGGATGGAGACTAAAGCCTTCAAAAGAGAACGATAGGTGAAATGCAGAGATCATTAGAAAAAACAACTCTTTTAAAGAGTTTTGCTGAAAAGAAGATGGTAGCTGGGGTGTGGGATGGTGGTGATCTAGACCTAAGGAAGGATATTATGGGAGATATTGCAACAGTTTTTATGTTGATGTGAATTAGAGAGTAGAGAGAGGGACCATGATGATGCAGGTGAGAGAAAGGGTAATCACAACGTCAGAGTCTCTGAGCAGGCTCAAAGTTATAGAAGCTAATGCACGCATGGAGGATTTAAACTTATATCCATTATTCTTTTAAAAGGTAGACAGAATATATGGCACAGATGAAAAGTAAGCTGGCATATTTGGGTATGAAAAGGTATAAAAGTTCTCATCCACTTGCTTCTGTTTTTTCAAGTACTTCAAAGTCCTTTATAAGCATCAATTGTTTCTCTTCTCAAGCTTTTTGTTTCTTAATGAGAAAGTCTCTTTTTTTAGTATAGAAATTTCTGTCATCTTAATCATCATTTTTGTTGACATTCTCTAGATCTCCATTAGCTCCATTATGCCTTTAAAAATTTAGTGTCTAGGCTTCTGGAATGGTAGTGTGAAACCTTCCCCAGTGGAATAAATATAACTGGTGAAAATTACTATATTCTTAAAAATTAAAGCCTCTGGAAAGTGCCTAAGGGCATAGTGCAAATAAAGAAAAATGTATTCAAGAAAATCTAGATCTTGATGAGAACACTGAGAGTCTGTGGAGCTTGAGCCATGATCTGCCCCATCCTCCTCCTGACCCCACCTCACAGCTCAGCATAATGGAAGCTCACACCAGGTAGATGTGGATAAGAAAACAGGCTCCCTCTCCCTCCATTTCCCTGGGCTTTGGTATTTCCCTGAGAGGGGTGTGTTGCCAGGGTTCTTCATCCTTTTTAGCTTTGTTTTGCAGGAACCAAATTCCAGGAGAGTGTGGCCAAGAAGTTGGAGTCTCCTTTGCTCCACCTAGCCTCCCATTCATAGGCATGGCAGGCTGACAATACTAGGGCCCTGAATACCCTCACCACAGCTCACTTGTAGAGTGGAGGGTTCCAAATTTGGAGGGGCAAACTGTTAAGACCAGAAGCTGCCACCAGTACTCAGCACTCTGCTCATAAAGCCAAAATGTTACTCTAAGAGAAGTGGGCCACTGTTTCTGCCCCCAGCTCTGGAGCAGAGGTGCAGAGATTTTGTCCAGAGGAAGAGGCAGGCCATAATAAAAGAGTTCCAAAGTTCTTCCCAAGAGAACTGACTCTATCTGGAAAAGAGAATGGAGAAGTTCAACCCTAAGAGCGCTCTTGAAAACAATGGAGATTTTGATGGTAAGCATTAAAAGGAAGAAAATAATTCTATGAAAACAACAACTAAACTGTAGGCCAAGTTGTCTACTAGATAGAACCAGGAAAAGAGACAGCTAATAAGAGCCTTTCTGGTGTTAGAACAAGCCTCATAGAAGGGACTCAAAGAATACTTCTGCTAAGAGTTCTGAATTTAACTGGATCAGACTGTGGAGCAAGTTACGCACCAGGGCATTGTCGAAAACAATGGAGTAATCAACTTGCAAGTAATTAAACCTAATAGCTGAGTGTAATATCAAATAATACAGCTTAACAGAGAGGACAGAAAAAGAGAGAGAGGGTCCTGCTAAAATTACTGTCATCCCCGGGAGACTATGCACATGCCCAAGGCTGGGCCTTCTCAGGAGCAATATCAAAGATTTCATTAAAATAGTCCAGCCACATCATTAAATAAATAAACAACAATAATAACAAGCTCAGGGAGGGGGTCAGTATGCAGAATTACTGCAATGTATCATCTAAAATTTCCAGTTTTCAACAACAAAAACAGTGGAGATATGCAAAGGAACAGGAAAATGTGATATATAGGAAAAATAGCAGGTAATAAAAACTTCCTGTGAGAGAACCCAAATGGACTTGGAAGAAAAATACTTCAATAAAGGTATCATCAAAGAGGTAAAAGGAATCATGCTTTAAAAAGTTAACAAGGTGCAATGATGATGTACAGTTGGCCCAGATGGCACTGTACGGTGCCTGTCCTTCTCCTAGAGCTACTGTACCTGGTCACAGTGACCCTGCAGGGAGTCGCCAGCCAGTGCTCTCCCTGAG